>NC_089876.1:40819062-41488750 GCF_040182565.1 Anser cygnoides
ATGTCAGGAATGTAATTATGTTTTAAAGTATAGGCATGTAAGTTTCTGACAGGAATGTAAAGGTAAAGTCTCATAGTAGATGATGGACATTCACATCTTATGGGGCTTGGAATTAGATCAGAGATGGTAGCTGACAAAATAAATTAAGGCTACTTAGGGCAAAGAAAAGTGCATGTCAAGAAAAAGGTAGGATATAGGAAGGAAAAGGTTAGGAAGTCTCCCTGACAGAAGTAGCCTTGCCATAGGCTGGGACTAAGTCTAGCTGAATTCTAGCTGTCAGTGTGACTTCTTTTGCAACCTGTCAGAACCAAGTTCTGTCAGCTTCACCTCTGTGCTTAATTAGTCCTGACTTGACATACTCCTTTAGTTATTTTTCTTCTTTCCATAAGTTCAAGTTAAAATTCAGAAAAAGAAGGAAACCTCTTAACCACGATCCTCTTTAAGGAGAGCAAACAGCTTCCTTCAAAACATAGGCCCACTGCCAACCAAACAAAGCTAAGGCTTCTCTGTACATCTCAGTAGTTCCTTCATGGAATGACCGGGCATGAGTTGCAAACTTAGGGGTGCTGTGAAGATAAACATTAAGTGATCTCTTCTGTAACACCGATGTTTATTTTCCTGCTATATGGTCCATGCAGTCCTCTGGTTTATTCGGTTTTACTCCACTCTCAGCTTGGGTGCCAAGGTATAAGCATTTTTGCATCCCTGATCTGGTTATTTATGTGACTCCCCACTTCTCACTTTTTCTCCTAACGAGCTGAGCTGCGCAGCCGTTTTCACTGGAAGCTCAGCGGCACCTCTCTGGGAGGCAGCTGTGGCAAGCACACTCTGACTACAGACACCTGTGCTTCTCTACAGAAAAAAACAGCACTGTTTTGAAATCACCACAATGGCATCTTTTCTTTTTTTCTTTTTTCTTTTTTTTAAATGAAATCAGATTAACTCTTCATATGCAAAGTTGTATTTCTCTTAAGAACAGCTCTTTTCATTTTACTTTAACCTAGTTGGAAAGCTAAGCTGAAAACTATTAAAACTTCAAACTGAAGAAAAAGCAGGGCCATTAAGGGGTTTGGTCGATTGGATGGTTGGATGATTTTTGAAATTACATAATTGATGCAGCTATAAAAAAAAGATCACCCCATCACCCGCTTGTGAAGTAGACTTGCAAACAATTCAAAACCGCTGCTGCAGGGATACTGCTGTGCGATAACGTAGGGTCAGCACTTCAACAGATGCTGCTCTGTCCCTTTTATAGAAAGCTGTGCTCCACATTGTTTTTTAAAACATTGGTCCTCAAAAGTCTGTAGCCTAATTCTATATGCCGACCTTACTGCCCTCAGTCATTCAGTTGAAAGGGGAAAGTTACACTGATTCAGACCCAGAAGTATGACCCAGAAGAAATGGCCAAGAAATGACCCAGAAGAAACGAGGGAGTTAAGGTCCCACAACCCTTCTGTCAGACAGTTTACTCTGTAAATCATTATTAATAAAGTAGCAGTAATTCTACGGGTGTAATTAGGTTTTATTTTTCCTCTTCCTAGGATAAATTTTCAGGACATATAAACTATTTTGTGAAAAATCCAGAGAGCACAACAATAAAAACTATTGATCATTTCTAAAACAGAAATTAGAAGGTCTCAGTTTTCTTGATTTTTGCGTTTTTGTTGTTGTTTTCAACATGAACTTTCAGTAGAATCTATATTGTATTTATAGCCTTAGAAAAGCATACTGTTCTTTCTGTCCAGTTTTCCAACATCACTAAGATAAGCTATGATTTCAGCTATAAAAAAAAAAAAGCTTTGATGCCTAGCTATCTTTGTATCTGTCCATCTGTCATTCCTTCCCCTTTGACATCACTTGCAAATTTGAGGTCCATTTTATAAAAGGATAGAAATCTCAAAGGTAAGTTCCTGTAAGTTTCTGGAATGCAAGCAGCTGAGCAGAGGAGGCCTCCAGCAGCATGCGTCCCCTCCGGAGGAAGCAGCTATTGTTTGCGCTGACCCACAGCAGCCAACTGATGTGTTGACACAAGTATGGCTGTTTACCAGCTACAGCAATGCTATTTCTTAGCTGACTTCCTGTCTCCACCACAAGAAGGAAAGTTTTTGAGGTATTTGGGTACATAGTGGAATACTGGTGGCTTTATGGGATTAGAAGACATGAGGAAGGCCTGATGGCACAGTAAAAGGGTCGCACAGACCACAGAGGCTACAGCAATCACGTCACGATTTTGAAGAATTTGAGTGGTCTTGCTTTTATTTAAGATCCTACCAGACAATTATAGGAAGAAAAAAACAGAACAAAACAATTATTACTTTACTTTACTATTACTTTATTATTTTATTACTAGCTGAGAGATCAGAGTCTATTGCTGGTGGAAAACAAAAAAAAGATCAGAATGGTAAGAAGCAGGGATAGAGTCGGTATGGTATCATCTCTCTTAGTTCTTGTCCCCCAGTGCAGAGAAGAAAAATAAGTCAGGAGACCAGTTCCCAATCTATCCTGACAGTCAGCTTTTTCTTTTTTTTTACCCCTCAGTGAAACAAGTTAGAGGGATCTGAAATAGGGAAGGCTATTTTGACAGGATACTGGTAGCTGGAGCAGATCTTTAATACCAGTCCCTGTCAAATGCAAGTAGTAGCACAGAAATGTTGAGCCTAGGAAGGGCCACTGAATATCTACATCTGACAAAGCAACAAACATTTCCCCCAGGCCTATAACTTTGTACAAAAAGTGTAAAAACGTCAGAGAAAAAGAACTAGAGGGTGGTACACATGAGACGCACAGTATGTTCATTTAGACATACAAGAAAACAGAATTCTCACAAAGGGCCCTTCTGAAACAGGAAAGCCCTTTGGAAACTGATGTTTTGCAAAAAAGAATTGATTTTTAAAACAACTTATGTAATTCATCTAGTTTGTTTTCAACTGTTTTTCTTTAAAGAAAAGAATGTTCTCAAAGATAACTTTGTCTTTCATGGCATACTATTTCAACTTTGGAAAGTACTTTTCATTTATGAACATCTAAGCTTTGCAATTAGGAAGTGTCTTCATGTGGATAGTGCCTGAGTGAGGGTATCTCAGAATTAGTACCTCAGACAAGACTGAGAAGAGAGATGCTGAAGGCAGACAGGAGGAGGAAGGGACAACTCAAATCATTAAGGTTTTTCTTATTAACAGGTTTACGTAATGACTTCAAGTGCTTCAGAGTACTTCTGTGTTTATAACCAGGGTCAAATACTTTGTGTAAGCTCCTTCTACTTCTGATACTTGCAGATAAGCAAAAAGGGGCAAGACCACAGTGATTTTGATTTTATACAACTCCATTAATCATTTAAATGGAAACAAAGACATTCACATCCAGCCTCATTGTACGCCCATTGGCAAGAGCTGTCAACCCTTGAACAGTTACTCCAGGTTTGGCTTCTCTCTTGCTCTAACAGCCTCAGCACCACATAATTTGCATTGGAAATGAGTTGCTTACTGCAACAGTGGGACGAAAAGGATCTGTATGATTTGGATTTTCTCCAAACCACAATTAGCCTAAAAAAAAAATCCAGTTTTCTCTAGCGAGCAAAATCATACATTATTCATTTCTTCCTGTATTGTTCGGCTCCAGGTTTGGGGAGATGCTGTCTCTGTTCTGGGTTTTAATAATCCACTGCCTTTGATTTAGTGCCCTCTTCTGTTTGATGATGTGAGTGCACGTTAGCCAATAGTTAATTATTCTCAATTAGCCCTCACTGGAGAATTAACATTTCACTGTAACTACTGAAGAAATAAAATAGCCTGATGCAGGAAGAAAGAAGCCAGAAGAAAATCGCTTTATGGGAAGGTGATATATGAAGTCTCCAAAGACCTCTCTAATTTAATTACAGACGAAGGAAAGACACAGAGAGGAATTATGATCCTGATATACATTACTCCCTCTCTTCTTCCACTTATTCTCCATATTTTCCTCCTTAATTCCATTGGTTTGTGTACTGCAATCAATGCTGAACTAGAAAAATGAAGTACAGATGGCAGAGCTTCCTGAGACAAAGCACAAGAACCTAGCAACGTATGGCACTTTTCTTAGGGCACAAGCAGAGCTCAGAGATACATCCTTTGAAAGATTAATAAGTCTTGAAGATTTAAAATAAGAAAAATTACTTATCACTAAACATCCAAGATTTTTAGGTAATTAAATAACACTGAATCTGCACATGGAGCCGATACAAATCATTAACGAAGCACATGAAGAAGAGCTTTAATTCCATTGAGTCTTCCTATTTTTTCAGAGCTCCTGTATATCAAGCATTGATCACTATCAGCCTGAGTTTGCTAAAAAGTCACAAAGAGGCAGAATACATTTGCACATAGCTAAACCACAAAGCAAGTCACAGTTTAAACAATATGTTTAATCACCTGTAGTTCAAACAAAGGGCAGGAATAACTCCAGCACAGAAAGCTCTAGTTTTAGCCCTTCTTCCCATCCCAATAAAGCTAGAAGATCCAACATCTCCTGCAGCATCTCAAACAAAGGAACAAAGACCAGCATGCAGGAAGATCCAGTTACCTACTGTGCCAGGCAGCGGCTGTAGCTCTGGGACAACCTTTACTTCCATCATTCTGCCACCTTCCATTTGCTGCAGCAAGCAAGCAGGGCAACAGCAAAGTGTACAACCAAGAAAGGCCTTTCCTAAGAGCAGAAGTACCCACCTCACATTAGGAGCAGCACTCCAGAAATAAGCTAGCTGATCTGCAGGCAGCAGAAAAAGCACCACTCACTTCTACGTCCTTTTGCACAAAACGCCTCCTGTCCTTGCATCTCTCCCCTCACCCCATACATGGCTGCGCTCTCTAAGCACTCACCCTGCAGTGACATGGGCTCAGCCTTCCATCCCCTAACCACAAGCAGAAAGGAAACAGCACCTACAGTAACTGATTACAACCTCCAAAGTGGTACTCAGCTGTGCCATATACATATAATGTGCTTACATTTACCCATCTGCTAGCAAGCACAGCAAAATAAACCACTGACCTCCTCGGTCATCACTCAGCTGCTAGGAGATTTGTGTCCTTCCCACTTCTCTGGTATAGCAATAATTGGGGTTGGCTAGTTGATTCAAATTTTGAGGGAAAGGAGAGGAAAGGAGTCAACACAGGAAAAAAACACAACCCTGATGCTTGGTTTGGTGTTTTGATAGGGGGTTGTTTGGTTTGTTCTTTCCCTTTCAGAAAGCTAAGTAAATTAGTATGTTATCCCATTGAAGCTTGATGCTTTGGCACAAGAAATCTTGGTTAAGGTATTTCACTCCCAGGTTTTCCAAATTTTGAGTACCAATTTGTAGTTTTAGCAGTCTATTTAAATAATAGTCTTAAGTTTTTAAGAAGTAAGTAAAAACTGAAACTCTATATTGACATCTACACACCGACAAAGAGTAAAACTTTAGCTGTTAGACGGACTTTGTCTGTCTCCAGTGCTTAGCTAAGTGAATTGTGGCCAACAGCGATGGGTTGTGATCCTTCACGAGAGCCAGCGCTAGGGGGAAGTGAAACGCTTCACTGACTGGTTTCACAGATAACCTGATGGCTGCAGAGGAGCATTCTGCAGTTTGGACAAATTCAGGACTCGAGTTTTATTCTGAGCTTTAAATTATATTGTCAAACACAACCTTTTTCCCCATCTCCTTTAATCTTGTCGTCTCCCTCCAACATCTGCTGTGATCTTGTTCTCCTTAATGAGCTCCTCCTCACCATTTTCTACGCTTCATCACAGCCTTTGTGTTGCTGCTCAAAAAGTCACTTTTCTGGAGGTGAAGGAACAGAAAAATATGCATCTTTGCGATAATTAGACTGCATGCTAACATGACTGATAAAAGTGATCAATGATCACCAGGGAGCACCTAAAGCAGTAAGAAAAAGAATATCTGAGAAAGCAGCAAGGCATTTTGCATGCAGTAATTGGCTATTTATTTCTGCACAGCAGCCCTCCGCACATTACAAAATCTCTCGGCTGTTAATCTGGGATAATCAAGTGTTGAAGCAGACTGTGTTGTGCTCCGTGTCATCACAGCTAAAGTTCATGATGCATTCCTAGTTTCCTTGGCCTTAAAGAGCAGTGTCTTTTGGGTTTTGGATGTGGTTTGTTTGTTTGTTTGTTTTCTTCTTGAAGGGGATCCCTGACATGAAGCATTTGTACAGGTTATCCTGGAGCTATTACTTATTTTTTTTTTGAAATTGGGAAGATTGCTTTGGAAAGCATCACGAAGGTTGTGCTTCAATTCTTCATGCAACTGTTCCCATGGGCTAATACATTTTGCTCAATACTCAAGCAATTCCTGAGACAAAGGGACAGTCAGGAAATCCTACAATTTCAGAAACCCTACAGCCAGCTGTAGAAATTGGAGCTTTTTTCACTGGGGATTTTTGAAAATGAAGAGATAAAAAATAACATTTAAGAGTAACCATCCATCATAGAATATTTACTCTACCGGATAAATATAGACAGACATCCAACAAAATATCAGTGTAAGAGTTTTATTCCCATAGCTTTGTCTACAAAAAAAAATTGCTCTTAATCGCAGTGGCTTTATCCTCTAAGTAGAAGGCTATGGAAGGGCTTCTTGAAGCTCAGGAGCCTGATTTTGCTTCAGCATTATTCCAGTCATTCTTACAAGCAGGTGCAGGGACAATAGGCCATATTCTTGTTGGAGCAGTGTTATAATTCGCTTTGTGACAGGTGGAGGAGCATGAGTTTCTTTGTGCAAGGGTGGGAATTTTAAAATGCCATAATTTCCCCTTCAGCATCTTTCCAAAGTTCTGCTTGAAGAGAAAGCAGACAGATACATCTTTTAGTTCACAGTTTCTATAGAAAATGTTTATAATATATCTTATTTGGGCCTCACTTAGAACTGTTGCCATTCCATGATGGCTGTAATGCTTTTAGCTGATGGGAACCTCTCTAAACACTTTTAAATAGATACTCATGTGCATGCATAAAGCAGAATGGAGGGTTAGAAGAACGCAGGCTTACAAACTAATTATTCATTATAGATTTTTTCATTATTAATACTAACAAGGCAAGATTATTTAGCGGCTGTACATTTTGAGAAAGAGCGAAAAAGGCCACTGGCCAGCAAAGGCCCTTGTAGCTACTTTTCCATGGTCTGTTTCGCAGTTAGCCCAGGTTGCAACATGCCCCTCTCTGGGGGAGAGTATTTTGACAGATAACAGCTTGTTCTGAGCTTCCATAGCCATTGTGCTCTTCATTAGTCCCTAGGAACCCTTGTCCATCTGAACACCTCTGCCGTAGCCTTCCCTGGGGATTTTGCTGGCCACCTGCCGGCTCTCAGAGGAGCTTAACCAGAGCCTGAGTTGCTCCTGGTTCATACGAGAGCGTTCTCTCAATCCTCCGTTGTGTTATGCCACCGCTGCAATGTCGCTGCTAAGGCAGAACAACACGAAGACTACAGCAAGCTGAACGAGGCTTGGTAGGAACGGGGCCCAGCACCCCCAGGGCAGGAGCCACCACTTGGATCAACAATGGTAGCTCCAGCCAGCCTCACTTTGATTTTCCTGGTTTCTGTAATTTGTGATAAAGTCCTTATTGCTACCGCGTGCACGCAGTTCTTGTTCTCAGAGCAGAAGCTTTACAAATGTTTTCTCCTGCCTACTATTGTGCAAGGAAGGATAGCATCTACAATGTTCACACAGGAGGAAAATCAGATTTCGTAGAGCCAAATGTCCTATGGTAAAAATTGCAAATCCAAATCTTAGGAGCAAACAAGGTTGTCATTTCCCCCCGTGACCCAATGTAAAAATACTACCAGGTAGTTTTTATAAGGTTTTAGCTTAGTTAAAACTTTTTACTCCATGTGGAATGTTACAATGGTATAATTGTGCACCACAGTTTGGACCAAAAGTAGGAAATCAAAGTAAACACCTAGACAGCCAAGAGCTAAAACAAGTTCACCTGACATGGATTCAGTTATGCCTACTGCTTCTCTTAGTACATCTAGTTATTGTTACATGCTGGGTGGTACTTTGACACTTGTTACCAGGTGCTACTTTCTAAAGCAGAGATGTTAATTACAGAAGCGTCTGCCTAGCCAACTTAAATCGTATTAGGTTGTCTGTTGCAGCAATGAATACTGGTCCTAGTAAGTAGCGTGCGGTGTGACAAACTGCACGGATTGTTTTATGTCTTCAGGGAGGAGCATGAGGTTTCACACAGGAATCGGCTGGTTGATTGCCACAAATATTTCCATTGAACTTTTCAAGGGCTTCAGTGCCGCTCACTGGGAAAAAAAAAAAAAAAAGAAAAAAGAATGTGTTTTAGAGGGAGCATCAGTAAATGATGTTTAGCAACAGACTTCATTCAGCAGGTCTATTTCTCTGCAACAGTCAAAGCGCACTGTAGTTTTGACTGCAGGTTATCAGTTAAGTGATTACAGCATATAAACGCTACTGCTGTGTAAACCATACTTATCTGATGGCTTGTAAAAACTTGCTCTGCTACACCAACAAAGCACAATTTCAAGGAATCGCTCATCTTCAGCCACGTTGCCCAGGTGTCAATGATTTCCCCTCATGCTGGGCAGATTCACTAAGCCTTACGTCTACAAATAGTTACGTGCTTAACTTTAAGCATGAGGTAAATTGTGTTTGTTGAGATTACTGATACGTAGCAGTGTCAATATGGGGCCAAGAGCCACACACAGAATAACTGCTGTACCCTGAAAATTAAGGGGAACAACAGTGTGTTCTTACTCAGACACACTC
The DNA here is from genome assembly GCF_040182565.1 of Anser cygnoides. Taxonomy (NCBI): domain Eukaryota; kingdom Metazoa; phylum Chordata; class Aves; order Anseriformes; family Anatidae; genus Anser; species Anser cygnoides. The sequence goes on from NC_089876.1 coordinate 40,827,828, forward strand.
TCAACATCAATTCGAGGCTTCATCTGAGGATTTCATCCACTACTACTACTTCTACCCCTTTACTGAATAACTAGAAGTTTTTAAAAAGTGAACTGGAATAACAGTGCAACCATTTTAGGGTTGCAAGATGTTAACAGGTGGAGAAAGAGAAAACAAACAACCAAAAAAAATCACTTCCTAACACTACTACTTTCTTTATGTCACTGCATTTGTGTGTCCCAGAGTGGAGAGAATTTCTTGGTATCTTGGTTTTCTGATGTGATGTCCTCAGGTGCCCGTAGCTTTCATTTTGAGCAAAACCAGCAGCTTTGAGAAGCACACTCCTTCAGCTTTTCTGCACATCTCACCCATATTCATTAGATATATGTTGCCCCTCATACCATAATTCCCAGTAAAATACAGACATTCTATTTGGTAGAGGAACATCTTACACAAGCATTTTGTAAATTATTTTATAATGTTGGCATTGGTTTTAATTTTTTTCTTAGTTTCAAATGCTAAAACAACATGTAAAAAGACCCAAAACATTTGGTTTATTTACTAATGCAGCTTAAGAACAATATTTACCTCTTATCAAATGAAGATAAGAGGCATTAAGATAATTTATATTGCAGTGGATGATGGAATAAGTAAACGTGCACTTGAGGCTGACTCATACTACTGTGCCATTATGTTTCAAGTGCTCATAGACATATGGCATACATTTTGAGGACACAGCGAAAAATAACAGTTTCTTTGCTCTGTTTCCTTCTCCTCTTGCACTGGTGCTCCAAGAATTAATGCATGAATTGTTAACTGGGAGTAAAAATAATGTGGAGAATTCCTGACCTGAAAGGTTTGTTTTGCTTTGCTTTCATTTGTCTCTATTCTAATTAGTATCTTTTCTACCAAGCTTCATGTTCATTTCTCAGCCAATCTTTTCTTTTCCCTTAGGGTTCTCTTACCATCTTACAGTCCATTTTGGAAAGGGGGTCACATAGAATAATAAAACTCAGACAAAATGTTTTATTCTATGAAGTAATATATCCAACTGATAATATCTAAGTATTCCTTAATCCCAATCTACTGCAACAATTAGTTGAAGGCGAACAATTAGTTGAACAATTAGTCACACGTTTCAGGAGGAGCAGCCTGATGGATCAGAACCAGTAACAATATTGTACTCAATATTTTCCCCTAGCACAAACTAAAAGCGCAGAGAGCTTAATCTTGAAATATGTCTTTAAAAAATAAAAATAAAAGGCAATTCACTTGTATAAGGTAATAGCCCAGAAGTCCAGTATCTCTATAATTGAAATCAGCATCCAAAGAACAAATTTGGCCTTGCAGAGAACCATAATTCTTGGGTCTTAATGCAATTTGCAGGGAACTAAGCTAAAGACACAAATAAATAACCAGTGTGGCAATTGATAGAGTTTTGCTCCCTAACCTCTAAAAGATGCTGACAACAATTCCTAAACAATAAGAAATACTTCAGTTAAGTTTTTTTTTTTTTACAGTGCACTTGTTACGTGTGGAAATACAAATTCACCATCAGAGCGCACATGCAGACTTCCCATATCCTGCATTTGCCACTACCTGAGAAAAACAGAAAGGTGAATTGCAGGAAACCTCAATGCTGCAATTGCACTGTGTACCTTTAGGGTTCCTTAGCAATTTCTTCAGGTGTCTCCTTGTCCACAGAAACTGAAAATGGAGACAAAATGCTAGTGAGAAACATTGTATGGTATACCTGCAGAAGAAAAGGAAACACTCAGCTACAAATAAGAAGGGTCCTTTGATCTAAAGGAATATGATTTTCAAAGTCATATCAGATATAGACATTTTTCTTTAAACTTTTTATATCTAATTGTAAAAGAGTTAGCAGCCAAACTTTGAAAAATCTCTGTGATGTTGATTTTAACACACATTTTTCTTTGCATTCAATTATATTGTTCAAGAGCAATATAAGAATGAATCATTTATAGCTGTACTGAAACATTGTAAGGCTTATAAATATCACTTTCTACATTTTTCTATACAGCAGTGTAATTTAAGAAAATTCTATCTTTCTAACGAAGTCAGACTTTTTAAAGGAAAAGTGTTACATCACATACAGCAAAAGGGAGAGTTTCATGTTTTTAATAGACTGTATGTCTAGCCACTTGGCAGGGCACCGAGCTCAAAATGCCCCCACGGCCCACCTGCTGGCACCTATTTCTAACTCACAGCAAATCATTTCAACATTAAATTTTGTGCTAACACTGCCGAACGCAGTCACCACCAGCAGACACATTGTGTCACTTCAGTTCTGCATGCTCTTGCAGCTAGTTCAGTGCAAGCTGCCGCCGGTGGTTTTCAGACACCAAAGGTTTCAGACCCAGCTGTACTCTTGCACCTTCTGAAGTCTGCCCCGACTCCTCAGCATCAGCGTCCTGGTTCCTTGAGGCTGTGTCAGACATCTCTTGAGCTGCTGAGGCTACTCCTTCCTTGACACTCTCTAAGTTTTCCTCATGGTCAGAAGAAGCTGTAACATCCAAGACTTCACTCACAGTTTCTATGAATCAAATCAGAGAGATAATTGTCTTGTCTTTCCTGTCCATTCACCGGCACAAATGAGGGAAAGCAGTCACGGCTCACAAAATGTGAAGTACCTGCCTAACGTACATGCTGGAAGTAATTGGAGGCAACAGAGTTTATGAGATGATTAAATCTTATCATGCAAATACACTTTTGCAAGTGGAATTCCAGGAAATATCACAACTAGTATCTGACTCTTCCTAGCCCTGGGGCAGAAAGCTATAAACACGAGATGTTTTTATGTCCTAAAGAAAAGGTACATGTTCTCCAAACTGTGTATTCTCTTACAGTTACAGATTTTATTTCCTGATGCCTATTTATTAGTATATCTGTGTATCTACATTCTACAGGGAGACCAAACATCACATTTTAAACTGTTACTCAAGCAAAATGTCTCTTCTCATGTTCTTCTAACCTAGGCTTTGCATTTTTGAAAACCTGTGAGTAATTGTCCCTGCTTACTACAGAAAACTCTAGCTAGTTTTCCCTCTTTGGAAATTGGAGTGGTGTTCACACTCATTCTTTGAGCGCACATGGACAGAATTTCATAGGAGCAACCTTTCTGATGCCACAACTGAAGTGCTCCTTTGAAGAGGAGAAGGCTGGAAACAGCTCATGATCAGAGCATGCTTGCTCCTGGCTGCATCAGCTGTGGCAGTTTAGACCACTCATTATCCATTCCTCCAGGCACTGTCTCTAGCAAAGATTCAGACCAGCCCAGGAAGATCATTTTAGCAGCTTTTTTTTTTTTTTTTTTACCTTACTGCATTTATGACAAGCTACTAGGTGTCATTTGGTCATTTGTTGTTCTGAGCACCGTGAAAATGCATCATGAAAATAAGTCCTGTTCGTTTTGTAATTCTGTTGCTATCACCACGGCTTTCTTGACATGTCTATATTAAACTGAAAGCTGCCCAACACCAACCTGATAAAACTGTACTTTACATCAGGACATGTATGGAAAATTATTAAACACCTAACAAGATCTTAGCTTCTCTGTATTGTTACAGTTAGAAACTTAGGAAAGGAAAAAGAAAAAAAAAAAGGTAATAAGCCATTTTCTGTGGTCTGCTCTTACATTACTATCATTCTGTTCAGCATGGTAACGTGACATGTTCTTTATAGTCAAAGATGCAATAGAGCATACAGATCGGGGAAGGGTCTTTGCATGTGGTTTTTGTTGTTCAACTTGATATTGATCAACTACCAGTTTTCAGAGAATTTCAGTGTGCTTTCTTCCTATTTCCGCTGCCAAAATATCATCCAAAGATGGTATCAACCTGAACACGGTGCTGTACAACTCCATAACCATGAATGCTATTTTGAACGTTAATCTGACATACTAAAACAAGTCTCTTATTTTTTGGTGGTTTTTACACAGCTCAGTCTTGGAACAAATGCTGTGTTCCGCTCACAAGATAAACACATCTTTCCCTGTTCTAGGGAATTCCTGTGATCCCAGGGCAAACCAAGTTTAATGATTACCTGGCAATCTGAGAACAAGTCACCCACCTCTTGCAGAATCGGGTCTGTGACACAGTCCCTTGTCTGTGAAGGGCATTCCAGATTACAACAGGGTCCATTGCATCTCCCTCTTCTATTGATCAGCTAACAGCACAAAGCATTAACAAGTTAAGGAATTTCTCCTTATTGTTTCCTTACATATTAATTTAATCTCAGTGGGGTTGCTTGGGGTTTTTTATTATTTATATCTGCATACTTTTCGTATATTTTTCAGTGCTGCCTAGTATCTCTGTTGTTCTATGTACAATACTGCAGTAATACTACATAAAAGAAGATTTTAATCTGTGCCAGGTACAGTGATGACTTGTTTTTCATAATCCTTGGAAGCACTTCTCTGTCTATTCAGTTTTCATGAAGCTGATAATCAGCCTGTCATGAAACTCTGTAGAAGTTAATAGAGGAATAGAGGGTGTATGAAATCACTTCTAACTTTTGTTAGTTCTACAATTCTACAAAATTTAAGCTCATTTTTCAAAATAGAGCTGTAGAGGTGTTATAGCATCTTAACTGATTGTGTAGTTTTCTGAAGGCTGATCAGTTTGAAATTCCAAAGTCCCCATATGTCTTTGTGCAGCAATGATTGTGACCCATTTTCTCTATTTACGCCAGCTTTCTGGTGATTTCTACACGCTTTGACTGAAAATAATCTGCATTGTATAACTGTCTCTCTGCAGTGAAGACACATGGTATCTAAGTAGTGTTTGTATAATGCTCTCCACTGAATGCCCAGCTGCTTTATTATAAATATTATAAAATACTACGTCAGCTCCTTAACGTCTTTATCAAAACACCTATTTGCAATGTTCCAGTCAAATTAGTCTTAAATGACTGTCACCCCAACCCATATAATGTAAAATCTAAAAGTGGCAATACTCTTGATGTTCTTAGTTTTTCTGTATTCACAAGTTTTTTTTTCTTAATTCTGTAGATAACAAACAAAACAACCAATAAGAGCAGCAACAAAAAACCAAGCACATCATGCATCAGCAGCACTGCAGTTAATGGTTTCATAATTTTACAGTTTCATTCGGTGCTTTTTTCCTGTCCCAAATCTTTGTAGGACGTATTACTCTACAGAAGCTGTACACTTCATAATTTTTAGCATTGTACTATTGCACTTGAAGATCTGAATTAGGAGCTTAACTTTCTAGTCCTTCCAACAAAAGGTAATAGAGAAGAACTTCAAGCCTCAGAGAAATCAAACTAATCATGTTTACCAGCAAGTAGCCAGGCTATACATATTGCATTAACAGCTGTTCTGAAAGTGTTCAAAGGGATTATAACATACTGAAAATTTAGAGAGTACAAAGACCTCAGGCTATTTAGACCACTGGCATGATGTCACTACACAACCATCAGTACATAACTCAACACCTTTATAATATCCATTGCTTCAGTGTAACACTGAACTCAAAAAAAATATCCCCTATTTTTGCCTAAGATAATTACATGCACTTTTAAGTGGGTTTTAGCTCCCTTTGCTTTACAAGATAACCATTTCAAGACGAAATAAGCCTTTCCAAATTGTGCATGCAGAAACATGACTGGGCAAGAACCAGCTGCACATTAAACATGCACCAAACGATACCAAACTATTTATGTTATGAAAGCCCATCTGTTTTGAGTTAAGTAAATATAAAAAAGGAAATTGATTTTATGGACAAAAGGAAATTAGCTTGTTTTGTTTTTAAACAAGTCAGCAGCATTAGGAAGCTCCAGTAGCTTATAGGCACTATATCCAACATCCAGTTAGACCCAGCAGTATAATTTTTAGAAAACTGCATTCCTATCATTTCAGTGAAGAAAGCTTCTTCCTTTATAAAATATTTATTCCTGCAATCTCTAAGGACACAATTTTTGCTCTTACAAATGCTACAAGCTCTAGCATTGAGAAAGCAGGACTCTACATTTCTGTGTTCAGAATAGAACAGAAAACATTCCAAATCCATTGCATTTCTGCATTCTCATGGTTTTCCATTGATTGTCTTAATATTAGCGAGCTCAGCATTCTCCCTGCAAAACAGAGAAGCATGATAAGCAGAGACTTGTATGACCTGTATGACTGATGTTTGCTCCAGCTAACAATATAAAAAATAAAAATCAGTAAAAAACACACATGGATTGATTTTCTCCTGCTAATAACAACATATGGATGCACTTTCAGAATCCAGATCCTACTACTTGCATAGTATCGTCCCCCAAAGCTTTGGAGCATTTTAAACAAGCTTTAAAACTGTCCTGAGGGACTTTTCAAACTGGATCGGCTTGGACTTTTGTCTGGGACTCAGAGTTCTAGTCTGAGGTCAAACCAACTTCCCTTGGCAGTTGTGTCCCACCACCTGGGAAACAATATGCTATAGTGTGATCCTGAAGCAGGTAGGTGAAAGGGAGGGATGGCACAAGCTGAGTGGGCACTGATAAGTTGGTCTGAAATCTGCTAAGAACATGGCTCCTGCAAAGTTTTTGTAAATGATAATGTTTCTGATAGCACTTTCTACATGGGAGATATAGTCAGGTTTTAGAGTTCAGTGTTCATAAAGCTGAATTTTCCACGTTGTGTTTCATACCACATACCATGCCTGAAAGCTAACAAACCAAACCAACAATGGTCAAATGCATATGTATTATTTCCTGTCAGGTTTCATTGCAATAATTCCTGAAAAAACAGTAAGATATATGAAATCAAAGAAAATTAAAAACAAAGTGTACTTCTTTACCTTCTGCACTCATCTCCTGTAATGTCAGCATTGTCAAGAGGTGAACCCAGAGGGTCAGAAGTGAGAAGTCCAACTCCCCTGTCTAACCAACTGTGCAAGTGTGAACTACTCTGGAAGCAAGACTTTTTTAAAAAAAAAAAAAAGCAAAAAGCAGAAGACTTTTTTAGCACTAACTTAAACTAAAGTTTAAACCTTGGAACAGCAATTCAAAAAAATCAACCATGTTAATGTGAGGGTTAGGTCTTCTTCAAACTTCCACTAAAGTATCAGTTAACAATTAATTGCTAAGAAAAACAAACAAAACATTTTACACGTAGAAAGAAGTTATCTGAAAAAAGGAAAGAACTGCTGTCCTCCTTCCTCATGCACGTGAGGCACTTTACCTTGTGAAGAAATACATCCTCCTATTAATATGAAAAAATAGAGAAGACTGACGCATTAGGAGCGGCATGAAAAAAGAGAAAAGTCCAAGTTTAAAACAAAAAACAGCTGGAGAGTGGGGGGCACTCCAGGAATTCAGAATTTCATTCCTACAGCCAAACTGTCACTACCTTTGGCCAGTTGACTCAGCACTGCTTCAGAGTGCTCTCCTTGTTCAGTGCTTTAGTGTTGACACCTGTTGATCATTCTTGACATCTAGTGATACCAATTTATAGATGACCAATACAAATAGCCAGCAGGTGTAATTATACAAACTTGTTTATTATATTCTTCTATCTTACAAGACTTTAAATTTTACTGTGTATTTTTGAAGCATTTTCTTAAGCACACTTTTCTTATTTACAATATATATGGAGAAGAGAGGTGTTCCTGATTTTAAAAAGAAAGTTACATTCAATTTTTCCCTTGCTTGGGGATAAGTGGAGATTTTTTTCCCTCAGGTTGGAAGTTTCACAACAAGACTGTACAAGATAGCTACAACCTTCTTAGTAGAGACAGTCTGCATTTTTCCCCAGTTTTGCATTTCCCTACTAATACATTTATAGCTACCCTAGTGTAGGATAGCTTTAGACATTCTTAGCTGTAAAAAATCTAGGATAGCTGTAAATGTTCCCTATTCTTTGATCCTAATCTTTTGATTAATTTTAACAAAATGTATATTTTGGTTAGAAAAAAAAATCAACTGACATTCACTTCCTGCATTTAAAAAATATTTTTAAATTACATTTAAAAAAAATGCACTTTTCTGAGTGAATCATTTCACTTACAGACATATTTTTCATATCATGTTTGTGTTTTGTTTTAAACAGTCAAGATGAGACTGGTATCTTTCATGCAGAAAGTCATGTTCAATTACTTCTGAAAATATTCTTTGCAGAAGAATTTGGCTTTATAAAGCTAAAATAATACCAGATAGCCAGCATAATACAAATGGAATCTGCCTGGAGCCACAGAATGCACACGAACCAAAATACCAAAAAAGGCTTTGATATTTCAAGCTACCTATAACATAACCAATGTCACAAAGTAATTCCAAAGGAAAAAAAATAATCAAATAACTGTGAAAATAGGAAACAGTATTCTATGGACAGTCCTCGGTGTAAAGCTTCTCCCCATTAAGCTCCACTGCAGGTTTCTAGGGTGTCCTCTGAAACATTAAGACAGGCAGAGCAAAAAGTTCCCTGTTCTTAGTTTAAAGAACTGCTCATGAAAATCTTGCAGTGAAGTAGAATTCACTTAAAATCTGTCACATTTTAAAGTAACTCAAGAATATATGTGAGATGTTGCAAAATAGATCATAAAAGGCGGGGGGTACCTGGCTCCCTTAGATCGTGGATAAGTTTTACCCATGCCAGACAGTTGCCCAAGTGGCAACCAAAGTTCAGCATTGTTGGTTTTGGAAAAAGAAGTTTCTCTCTGCAGTGAGAAACACTGGCCAAAAATGAATACAAAAATCCCAGTGCTGGTTTGCACTGTCACCACTGGGGAATAAAAAGATGTCACTGATGCCATTTTCCCTAAAGCAGGACACTAACAGTATTCCTCCACATGCTGTATTTACAGAACACGTTCAAGTAACACGGGTACTAGTATCTAATTATCTAAAATAAATGCTAACGGTGTAGGCTGACCAACATAAGGTCTTGCTTTCCAATTTATAGAAAGTTAGCTTTCAATTTTTATTTTTTATTATTATTATTCTTGATGTGGAGTTATGAATATTTTATTAGTAAAATCAGTACTTCCATTTTCTCCTTAGCAGTGAAAACCGTTTATACATTATTCACTTTATGCCATTTTGTCAGCTCTAATGTTGCTTTAGTGATTACTTGTCCCCTTGTTCTATAGTAGACAAACAGGAAACAGTTATTTTATGCAGTTCTCACACACTTATTTGTTTGCACCCTTGGCTGCATTTTTCCATTTTTTCTAGCATTTTTCCATTTTACTGGAACCCCCCCCCCTTAATGCATGCTGTAAAAGTCTCTCTTCAGCTGAGGTGATCAAAACTGAACAGTCTTTCTGTTTACCAGCTTATGTCTTCAGATACTCACAGCTTTTACAGAATTATTTTCTAAACATTGTTCATATTCATCCCACAGATTTTTCAGTTGTTTATGCTATGATGACTCATCTATAAGCTCAGTTTTATGAAGAACAGGAGGAAGAGATAAGAGAACAGTGGCCAATATATGGCAATCAAAAGGATGGAAGATAAACACAGCAGCTCAAGGGACAGATGGAGAAAGGGACAAACATGAAGCAGAAATGGCCAACAGTAGTTCCACGGATACGGATGCTGCCGTGGTAGGGTAACATTCACATAATTCAATTTTCTAAAGCCTAATTTAGCGCACTTCATCCAATATAACCAATGAAGAGACAAAAAATCTTCTAAAAGGAGATTCAAAATAGAAAACCTTTATTATAGTTGACAATTAAGCACTAATTTAGTTAGATGAGAGGAATACTTCTCCTCATTCTAATTGTCTTGTGTCACAACATTCTATATCTAGAGACCCATTTAATGCCATGTGTATGAAAATGGCAAATAGTGGGCCTGTTAGGAGATGCTTCTGATTTACACAGGCAGGGATAAGGGCTGCGGGGAGAATAACAGTGTAGTCACTTTCCCAAGCTCCAACTGTAGACAGGTGATGTAGTAGTTAAGGTCTGTGCAGCCCTATCCGTGCTGCATCTTGCCCCAACACGACTTTAAGGTCGTGAAGAGCTGCAGGTTGAACAGCTTTTCCTCCTTCCTACATCTCACACAAACAAATGACTGGGAGGATGCATTTGTTCTACTGAGCAACATCGTTATGAAAACCTCTGACTAAGTATGAGCAATCACTGAGGACTTCTCAGCAATCTCAAAATACTGGCAGGGTCACAGCACAGACCAGAAGGAATTTGAGTATGCACCCATAGTTTGGTAACTTACCAAGCAAAACCAACGTACACTGGTCACGTAGGGTGTTTTTATCTGCTTGGCATCATTGCGTGATGGGGTCAGCAAAAGTTCTGTCCGGAAAGCAGTAACTCCTGCCCAGCACAGCCTGTATTTGTTTCTCTAGGTTGCAGACAGCTGGCATTATCATGTCATTCAAAGCTTAACACAGAAAACACTGGCACATTCACACACTAATCCTCCCCAAACCTAGTTACTCACCCCTCCTAAATCCAGTCATGGAAGAACAGTGTTTGAAATAATAAATGGAGAAGAGACCTTGTTCTTCACTATTTGCAAAATTAGAAAGGAACCTACACCACAGAAGTCTAGGAGCGAATGGCTTTGAGCTAATTGATTTTGCTATTCCAGCTGATAATGGCAAAACCTCAAGCCTCCGTAACAGAGTTGGAACAAGGTTTGTAGCAGCAATCCAACAAACTAAGACAATCGCTAATGCAACAACACTGCTGAATCCAAATAGTCTCTTGCCAATCTGTGCATTTTATAGCATTTATTCTATCTGAGGACTAACTGATCTTTATTTATCATCACACAGTGTACACTAAAAGGAAAACAACATGAAACTTACCTGCATCAGGCAGTAACCAAGAGTGACAGTGCAATTGCTCAAGTAATAAAAAAGCACAGGAAAACAGAATTTAGAGTAACAGTGTGACACAATACTTTTTTTTTTAGCAACAACAAAATTCCAGATACCAGTAGTGAGTTGTAAATTGCTTAAATTGAAGCAAGGAGAAAATTTCAGCCAAGTGCAATTATAATTAGCTTTCTAAAATTGAAATGACCCTGTTTAAGTACCTACATCCAAGGTTTTGTGTTTTTTGAGCATCCATAGATGCTCATTCATTTTACTTGCATACATACATATGTATCTATGCATGCTGGAGCTTGAGATGAATGTCCGTTTGTTGGATACATTTCCAAATATATTAAAGCAAGCTTTATAAATTAAGAAAATCAATTGCATTTGAGAAAGTAGAGGTGTAATGGTAATAAAAAATACTTGCACCTTCATCTGCAGAAGTAGCATCAAGCTACCTACAAAAATAATAAAAGTTATTTAAATAAATATTCTTTTTCAACTTAAGTCTACATTTCCCTTGTCAATTCTGAGAGAAAATACTTCTCTGCCTTAGTAAAAATGCAGACCCTTTTTCTCTAAATGAAGAGAAAACAATAAATGATCAACTATTAAATACAGGACTGAAAGGTATTTCCAGAATATTTTTAATAAATAAAATTTAAATTTAATTTAATTTAATTTAATAAAAGAAAAACATTTTAAATTCACAAGTAGCTGTTTACTGCAAGTAAACACTCTGAACAAAGTGCATACAGAGAAGAAAACTTCTGGCTCACAATGCTAACTTCTTATATTTAAAGTATTTTGTTGATTGAAACTGGCTTGTAGGAAAGGGATACTACTTTAAGCTTTTGTGTACTGCTTGTTAAAGCCTTCACGAGGTCAAGAGCCAGAGGCATCTGTCAGTTCCTTGGAGGGCTGAGGAAAGAACTGCCTCAGAAGCCTTGGTGTTCTACTGCAGGCTGTGCCTGGATGAGAGGCGCAGAGGCATGCTAAGGTGACCTGGTGACAGGCGGCCCCGCTGCCTTTGCAGCCTCCCACCGCAGGATTCAGGTTACGCTGCAGCCACGGCAGGACAGCCCCAGAGCAGGAACCTCACGTGAACTGCTTATGGGATTCATACCGTTCGTCCTCGGCTTAGGCACAACTATGAGGAACGATTATTTAAAATTGACTTTAATAGTGACCAGCTGCACCAGAAAACTGTTCTCAGATCCCAAGTTCTAACACCCCGGAAATGCCAAAGAGATCGAGCACTCCCTTGCCTCGGACACTAGTAATCGCTGAGGTGAAGTACAAGTGCTGCTGCTTGACACGACATGTTCTTGCTAACATGTAATTTCCTGATTAGAGGTTGGAAGGAAGATGGCTGAAACAACAAGCAGAAGTCTCTCAACAATTTTACGTCTCACGGGTTCCTTTCTGCCAGCTTACCACTCAGCAAAGAATAATTGCTGCAGCAAGATTTGACAGAGGAGACGGCCCTCAGAATCCCTTATAAGTATCTGTGCAACAGAAGCTCTGTTCTAGTGCTGGTTTTTCAGTATGTTGCCTGAGAAAATAGATCTAGGAAATCAGTAATATCTCAATACCTCATCGACTCCCAGTCTACACGAGCAGTAACAAGGCACAGGTTTGCTCTTCTAAAAATAGTAACTAACTACACAAAGTCACTGTGTCTGGAATTGGATACTCAGACAGATACTCAGACACGTACGCACAACGTTTCTCAGGCAAGGTTCTAGAGCCTTATCTGCTTCATCTTCAAAAGAGAGATGAGAATATTTACCATACAAAGATCCCACCCTACCCAAAAATTAGTAACTATCCATGGGTCAGCGTTGTGAATGGAATATTCAGCCACTTCGGGATACAAGCAAGTGACCACTTCTTAAAATGAATTTTTGCAGTTGCTCTGTAGAGCGACACAGGTAAAGACTTTTTAAAAAAATCTCTCTTTACAGCTCTGATTCACTAACTTTAGCATACACCAGACTATTTCCTTTCTAAATGAAATAGTGTAAATATTCTACAGAAGTAGATGTCTTTTTAAAGCTATAGGTATTTTAATTATTACCTCATAATTATTTTGTTTATGTAAACAGTAATAATCACAACAAATACACTTACTAATACTTTTTATGAGCTATTATTACATTTACCAGGTTGGACCAAGTATTGTTTTAAAATGTGTTATTTTTAATGGATTATTTTGCAGACAAGCACAAGGAACCATTCACACATGAATTAAAATCCCATTTGTATATAGAGCTTTCACAGAAGTCAACCATTTGAAGAGCTGCACCACCTCTCAAGTTGCTTTGTTAAAAAGGCAATTAAGATGCATCCATACCTCATTGGAGCCACCAAGGAAAAAGGCGGAATACAATTCAGGAATCAGCTAATACCTTTCAAGGTACTACAAAAACCTCCCCACACACTAGCAGCCAAAATACTTGTAAACTCAGTTTGACTCATATTTTAGATGCAAGTAGGTGCACATTTGTTTTCTCAAAAAAGAAGTCAAACACTGGCATGCAGTAAAGGTTCCATGTTTAAGTCAAGCTTAAAACTATCATTGGTTTTCACACATGCTACAGCCACACTGAAGTCTTCCTTTCCAAAGAAAGACTTTCAGTGAAGTTTCTCCTTCATCATAGGCTTGTCAATTTCTTCCTTTTTTTGTTTGTTTTTAAAAACTGTGCATACCAGATGCAAGTGTTTGCTGCTTTCCTGTCAAAACAGAAATTCACATTGGTTTGTGTGTTTCCCTTCCAATCGTAATTGAATCATTCACGAGGAAAGAGGAAAAGTCATTGCTCTGTACTTACTGGATAGCAGTAAGTAAATTTGATTGCCAAACCAAAAAAAAAAATCAAACTAAATTATAAACTTACGTTCTATGCAACTTATGGATAGGTTTGCGTACCTGTATTACCATGATTTTAAAAAGGAACGGTAAACAAAAATATTTCAGAGTTCAAAATACTGGATATGTAGCCTCCAATTGACTCGTGTTTAATGCTAGCTTGACGTTTTATTGAATTTTGACACTTTTAACCTGATCTATCTTTAAGACCAAGACCATAGTGACATGTTGGTTGTTATGCAATTCCGCTGAAGTTAACTGACAGAAGAGCTATATTTAGTGTGCACACCCTAGGAACAGCCTGTGAAATAGTGTTTAGATTCCTCAGCGGACCCTTAGGAATCCGCTCACAGAACAACTGTTTAACCAATCACATTACCTGCTCACCTTAACGTAAGATCTTGAAGAAGGAGAATGGGGTCGTAAAACAAACTTCTCATTCTTCTAGTTTTAGACTAACTCTGGTGCCACAGGCAGCATGCTTTTAGTGACACTGATTAAATGAACTTTCTTGAAAGTTCTGTTACTGTAATGCTTATGATACGTCAAGGTAACAACTGAATTAGCTTTCACTGCAGGACAGCCTCCAGTAGGAATACCGGTGTTTGTTTTTTGTGTTCTGTTCTAAGAAGCAGACTTTAAGAACTCACAACATACACACACACAAAAGTGCATTCATAAATTAACCTTGCGCTGCAGCAGCTTCTGAATTAGCAGCAACTTCCGAATTAGCAGCAGCTTCCTGCTGTGCTCCCTCCACAGCAGGGGGTGCATCCGCAGCTGGTAAGTCACTCTCCCCTCCAGCTTCTGGGGACACCCCAGAACTCTCATCCTGTGCTGCAGGTCCAGCAGCAGCTAATGCATCAGCTTCTTCCGTGGCTGTGTCTTCTCCAGCGGCTTCAGCTGTTTCCTCTTCATCACCTTTTAAGGGTTTATTTAATACAAATGAAGAAAGCATAAAGTGCATGCATGCAACACAAATTCACCAACTACTTTTTACCATCATCCTCATTAAAATTTAAAAATGGGAAGCTAACTAAACTTTGAGATCAGAATCTACAAACCAAGTCAATAAATCAAGAATTATTCCCCCCTGTTGTCTAATATCACACCAAAAAAAAACAGATGTTTACAAGATAAGGAAACCATATTCTTAATTACCAAGTTCCACAACTGCTTCAGTGTAGTAAGCAGGAGTGTGGCTTAAAGCAAGTGACTGCGAGAGGTGAGGGTGCAGGGAAGGATAAAAATAAAATGTGACAGGGACCAGACCAGACCAAGTGTTGCTCCAAAACCACTCTGATGAAAAGGGCAGTGATAATGGACTCTGACCTCACAGGGAGCAGGATTCTTCTCCTGTTCGCACCCAGTAGTGATGTTACCATACTGGGAATAAGACATTTGCCACCATACCAGGAAGCTTTTACGTAGTGCATTATCAATCGGGCTCACAGCTCAGAAGCACTGCATTCCAAGGTGCAGCTTCAGTTTGTGCAGGGCTACTTTCAAGGTGGCTAATTTGGCTGGCAATAGTTGCAATGGGGCAGAGCCCAACACAGAGTTAGTTTTCAGATTGCTCTTGTGCCATCTCTTAGCTCTACTTTGCCAGAGGTATTCTGCCGTCCCTGTTTATCCTGCTTTCTTTAAAGTTATACTTGATGCACTGTGACCACACTTGGGACTGCAAGAGCCATAGCACTCAAGTAAGAAAGGTAAGACCTATAGGACAGAACAAGACAGGGGACCCTTACTGAAAAGAGGTATATAAATCAGAAAATTAATTGCAAATTTTAAGTGAACAGTGTTCACTTTACTGGAGATATGACCACTTAAAACTTTTTTTTTCCCTAAACAGACCTATCTGTCCTAAAGAACTGCCTAACTGCTGTGGGTCAGACTCTTTAGAAATTGAAAATCACAATTTTTCCCAAGCATGCAATACTTCATACTCAGCTGAGACAAGTCATTACAAACAGCACAAAACAGCAGAGAAGATGCACAAACAGCATGCGAATACACACTAAGATCAAGAAAGTTATATAGCAAGTGTTCATTGCAAGTTTACTACCAGACCCAACTCACCAAGTGAAAAAACAGAACTGGAAATAAAGTTTGCAATACAGTGTAAACTAAGTGAGAAAGAAAAAGGAAAAGGAAAAACTTAAAGAGACATGGTCAGAATTTATTTTATTCTTTTATATTTGTTTAAAAACTGAATGGATCAATTTTACGTCTTAGTCTTGCATTGGCATAAGAAAGCCATCTGTTTGTGTTCAGGTTTTAACACAAGTCTGCTCAGTGTTCAGTACAAACCGAAGCTTTGTACTCCACAACCTGATCATGTCCCTTTAAGAGAATGCTATCTTTCAGAAAAAATAAATTGATTACGCAAAGAACAGACTAACAGCCAAGCTCAGCATTCAGTACAGTTTATTGGACAGTCAGATATAGAGTGCATTCATTCAGAACAGCCAGCTTCTCAACCTCAGAACTGCCTTCTACAAAGCAGGTTCAGTAATAGCTCAATATGGTTTGGCCTTGCAAACATAGGTGCTTCTCTTAAAGTCTCACAAGTATGGAGTTTACAATAGAAGGCATAAAGTCATCCCATGGTAGGCTGCAAGGTACGCAATGGTGAACGACTGTCCTTTGTTTGTATTTAACTTCCTCGGGTTTGGAAAGAGATTTCCCTTGTATTTTAGTCTGGAAAGTGTAAAAGCAGAGTACAGATTAGAAAGATTGAATCAGCTTGCATTAAGGTAAAAAGAAAAATCATTGCTGAAAAGGAGGAAATACGGAATAAGTTAAAAGGAGACACAAGCAAATAGAAGACAAAGCTCGGTATTTGCTAAATAAACAAGTAGAATGTTCCACAAGGCAAGCATCATTTTTACAGTTCAAGTGATGTCCCAGATTTCCAACTGCTACTTTGAGTCAGGCTTCTGCCAGGGGCTTTTTAAAACCCCTCCCTACATTTGAGAGTAGCTTTCAGTTAAAAAGAACTACAGAAAATTTGCTATTAGATTTTCTTATAAAAGTCTAATTTCATCATTAAATAAGATACCATTAAATATGATTTCAACCTGCTAATAAGCAAGCCTGGAATAGTATTTGATGGTTTCTCTTGTTTTGACAGCACCATTTGCTGCATGAAGTTTTTTGTAATAGACAGTTTGGGTTTGGGCATAAGGGGAGAACTTTCCTCAGAAAGAGAAACCATGAAAATTATTTAGATCAAGAGACACTCTCTCTGATCTGCTGCACCCTAGTAGTAAGCTCTTCCAGCTAGAATGTTCTTCTCTTATCATATGATAGGTAGCAAATAAGCCATGAACATTCTGTTTGGCATGCTACTTTTCTGTCTGCCATTTGATTTCATTGTCAACGCTGTTTTACAGGGTATTTTAAGCTTGAACTTAAGTGATCCTAAAAAGTACGATTACTTCAAGAACATAATTTTTAATCACTCTTATCAGCAATGCTTACTGTGAAACAGTGTAAGGACTTAACTGAATCTAAAGAGTATGTGGGGAAAGAAGCTCCAGTGGCACTTCTGGGAAAAGCAGTACTATGGTAACACACCACGACAAGATACACACAAAAGTGTCACTATGCAGGGCACAGGAAAAAAGGGGAGGAAGAGATGTTAATTTTTTTGAGAAAGCACATAGAGGATTCCATAGGAAAAGTAAGAATAGAAACCTCTTTGGGAAGGATACAATTGGGAATGAAGAAGGATGTTTAAAAAGAGCTGATTCAACAGTAGTTTTGTATTGTGAATTGGAATTGGTCACTCAAGTCCAATTAAAAACTCCGTCTTGAGCATCTAGCCAGGAGTCCGGTATCCAAAATAATACCGAAAACAAGTGTCAAATGCCTTCACTGAATGGCCCCAGAAGTGTTTTAGTGTTCTCACTAGCAATAATGAGAGGCAGTAATCATCCGCCATTGGTTGTTGCATTTACGGAAATTTCTAAGCAGCACAAGGCATCAGATGTGGGATATCTGGAGAGTACCTGAAGTGACAATTAATTGAGTTACAGAGCACTGGGTACTCTTACCCGCGTCTCAGGCAACGCAGCTATAGCCTTCAACGGGTAAACAGCACCACCGACTCTGCTGGTATCCTACTCAGACATTTTGGTAGCCTAGGGTTAGAAGTCAGTACCTTGCAGAAGTGAACCCTCAAAGAAAAGGGGGAATTTACTGACTACATTCTGAGTGGCCTGGAAGGTTTTGTTACTGCTACCGCATTCTTCTGACTGCCTTGGTTGGCATAACCCTTGTTTCTTCCCTGAACAGCAGAAGGCTAAGTCACTGGGAAGAAATACGTACTGTGGTCCTGATCAGACTTTTTGTTTGATGGACAAGGAAGGATTGCATTAAAATTGCGGCCATCTCAGCATCCAGAGAGTAAGTTTAAAATCTTTATTATTTTCAGATGCATAAAACAAAGGAAATTAAAGTATTTTGTCATTTAAAATCTTAAGTTCTGTAACTTTAAAGCTTAAAAAAAAAACTTTAAAACTTTCAAACTAAAGGCTACATTGTGGAACTACAAGAAGAATATAAAGAAATAATTTTAGAAGCTAACAATTTAAAGCATGTTCTCACATTGAAAAAGAAATTAAACTCAGCATACTTTAGTCAAATCTATTCTTTGTGTGGATTCAAATACATGAAATCAATTCTCTAGATGTCAGCCTCTGAAAAAATAAGGAATAGCTTCAAGTGCTATGGCTTCATGTTTTTAAAAGTTTTTTGTTGTTGTTCAAGCAATAACTCAGTAAACATAAAGAGATCCTGAACAAGCCATTTTTATAATTGCTTTTCATAGCAAGGCCATGCTTGCCAAGGTCCTATCTTTCAGATTAACTTCATTGTAACACTAATTGATGTAGACAGAGACAACATTCCATTACAAGTATTTGAACTAACTTGGTCTAATTATTTAAGCATGAAGGTTTTGCCATACATTTAGTTGGTGTCTGCTTTCCATTTAAATCTAAAATGAAAAGGATTAAATCAAAGTTGTGGGACAAGAAATAGGTTCTATGTACATTATTTAAATAAATAAATAGATATTTCTCCCAGCTCAACACATCAAGATTGAACTGCGTTCCCTGATGACACGTGGCCTGCAGCCAAACTGTCGGCTGAGAAAGAGATATTACCTCTTCCCGCCCCTCCTCCCCACCAAAAAAAAACACGAAAGAACAGAACTGATTTTGACAGCATCGTGCATTCAATCACGTTTCATTAAGCTTTCAGTAAATCAAATGAAAATGCCCAAGATAAAATCAACGGTTCACACATTAGCTCTTTTCATCCTGCATACTTTCATCCTTTCATACTGCAGGTTGATCACAGGCCAGATCCACTGCCTAAGCATTAAGCCCATCTCCAAAATTCGAGCAGAACACCTTTGTCTTTACTCCCAGTCACAGATCTTGGACTCGGACAGGGTTAAGGCCCAATTACATAATCCAGATATCTGCTCCAGATCCTCGTGTACCCAGAGAACAAGAGAAGAGCTCAACTCACCCTTGCCTGACCCGTATGCGCTTTTCCGCCCTTCAGCTCTCTCCTGAAGAATATGCATATGCTCAATGTAGTTGCTGCGGGAGGAACCAACTGTTCTGTAGGTCTGGAAAATAATATATCTAAACATATATCTAACTAATATAGCTGCATGTAAACTAATAGCTAACTACAAAATTACAAAAAAAAAAAGGAAGAGGGGAGGGTTTCAAACAGGTACTACTGCTTGTCTTAGAAGGCATATCAAATTATTATAAGCAAGGTAAAAATATCCAAAAAATCTATTTTGCTTCAATAACATATTTACGCATTTCATACTTACAAAATGTGTAGATGTCAGAGAGAAGATACAGTGTTTCAGGAATTGAACAGAGTATTAAAAAAAAATATGGCCAGACATATTTATTTTTTATACAAACTGTGGTAAGCAAAAAGCTTACTGCAAGAGAATTTATAATTCTTTCAGACATGCAGTCACACAATCTGATAATATTTTGAACAAGCAGATGCTGCTTACCATTTTAGAGGATTATTTTGTGGGAGACAGAAACCTGTACCTCTTTGGGATGTGCTAGTCACTATCTCAAATCTCGAGGGAAGAAAGCTATAAAACAAAGGCTTTAGGGGCATGAAGCACAGAGCCTGATATATTTAGAGGCAGAGTGGAAAATGATTACTGAAAGTGTTTGAAAATAGCTTGGTGTTTACAAAACTCAAATGTGCTTTTTCTAAGTGATTAATATTCATATCTTTCTTATTGCCCCAGTTAACCAGGTTCATAATCTTCCCCTTCTGGGTTCACATCCCTCTTGCCTTCTGCAGTACGTCCTTAATGTTTGTAGTCGCAAGAAGAGGCAAGGTGTTAGAGACAGATGCTTTACTCTGTCTTTGGACACATTCATTTCACATGGCTTTAAACAGGTTTCCCACTGAGAATCACTGTAGCTATGCACATCAAAATAACAGTAAAATAGGCAAGCACTATATTTTGTCTGATTAATTCTCTTGGACTGATTTTTATGTTAAACTGCTTTAACTATGTGCTATGACAACCACATTTTATTGACAGAGTTTACATCCTGACCCTATTTTTTAAACGCAGAACACGCCTGAAACCACATCAGCTCAGAAAGCACAGATAGCTCCACTGCCAATCACTTACATAAAATAAACCACCAAAAGCAGCAACGCCAGCAAGGAGATAGTAAATCATGTTCTCTCCAGAAGAGCCAGGAACACTCCCAGATGACATCTGGCGAAGCGGTGCTAGAAAAAACGTTATTGATAGCGATGTAAAATTACTGCTAAAATAGGATCATAAAATAGAATTTTGCAGTCTGAGCTTTAGATGGGAAGGGACCATCAAAAGATCTGTAGCAAAACGGGGGGATGTAGCTTAGCAATGTTTAGTACAACTGGCTAAAATGGGGTGTGGTGCCTAACATGAATGGGGTACACAGCTGAGATCTTCCTAAGAGCGTAAGATTTTCTGTGAACTGTTGTCTGCCTACATCAGCTTCCAGGTACTGGATGTCAGCTAAATAGACATGCTCAGCCTAAGAATTAAAAGAATTAATCTGGCGTTATTCCGTCTTGCTGCAGTCACGATCAGCAGCGGTAACAAACTCCCTTCGGTGTAACAGCAGTGCACTTTAAGAAAAAGCCGTTTCCTTTCGATCCACGTTGTTTCGTTGCAAATAGGCTGCTGACCTTTAGATGCATACCCGTAACCGCGAGCGTTGGCCAACAGGGCAGGGAGGCAGGATTACACAACCTGATCACCGATCGGGCGCTCATCGCACCAGAAAGGCAGGGTTAGTCATCGATTTTCGTTCGTCATTCCTCCAGCTTCGCTGCGTGCTGCAGCCTGGAGATGCTTCAGCACAGCTCAAAACCCGGCCCCCCGACCAAACGCTGTCTGAGGACCGAGCCGTCAGCCGCGTTCTGCGCCTTCATCCCGCACGAGAACCCCCGCAGCGCGCCCAGAACGCGCTCGGCAGCCTCAGGAACAGCCGCAGCCGCCATCACACGCCGGGTTACGGATAGCATCACCTGCCTCGACGCGCTCCTCGGCCGCCCCGGCGGGGCACGGCGGGGCACAGCGGGGCGCCTCACGCCCTTCCCGCCCCCTCCCTCAGGCGGGGGAGCCGCCAACGGCCCCCACGGTCACCTCGCGCGCCCGCCGCACCTGTGTCCCCCCCCCCCCCCGAGCCGTACCGCGGTGCTGGAGGCGGCCCGCCGCCGAGGGAGCCCGGCTGAGGCGAGCGGCCAGCGCCTGCGAGGCGGCCCTGCACAGGTACATGGTGGCGGCGGCGGCGGCGGAGCGAGCACCGGGCGCTGCGGGAGCACCGGCACGCACCGCAGTCCCCCCGCCCCGCCCCGCCCCGCCCCGGGAGGCGGTCGGAGCAGCGAGGGCGGCCCCTTCGCCCGGCGCCCCGCCGGGGGAGCCGCGCCGTGTAACGCCAAGGGCGTTCGGGTCGGGCGCCCCAAAGGCGGGCTGAGGCGGGCCGGCAGCGCAGGAGGCCAGCCACAGCCCTCGGGTCCCGTTAGCCTGTAAAGCGTTTCAGGGTCACTCGCCCACACGGACAGCCGGCTGCCCCTTCTCCAAGCAGCCTTCAAGCTCCCCTCCTGACCACGCAGCGCTCGTCCCGCTGGCTGTCATCATCCCGCTGCCGTCCTCTGCCCTTGGTCGACCTTGGCTTATGGCAGGTGCAGGTGTGAGTCCCCAGGAGGCAGCACGCTGCCTCACAGACCATCACCAGAGGCGTGCTCTCTCTGCACCAGCACCGCAACACACAGCGCATGAAGGCCGGCACCTCCGCCAGCCAAGCTCGCTCCTGCCTCTCCTCCAGACATACCCAGAGCGCAGCGCTGCACGCACTCCCCCTCTGCTGCCCTTCAGAAATACTGTGAAATTGCATCACTGTCCCTTGAGCTGGTAACTACCGCACCTTCACGGAACACATCCTTGGTGAACAGCTGGGCACAGCTACCTGTGACAGGTCTCAAAGAGCTGGAAAGCAGAAAACTGCCTGTGCCCTTAAGAAAATATGTAATACCAGTTGGGAAAGGGTAAACTAATGAGCCGTAGGTCAGTTAAACAGTTCTGAGGACTGAACTTTCATCCTAACTTTCTGTAAGCACGAAGTACGTTTATCTTCCACGCCACATCAAAAGCAAAGCAAGGTTACTGCCAAGGAAATAATAGTAGTGATCAAACCCACAGAATTTAATGGTTGGTTATTTCTGATTTTTTTTGGTATTATATCCAATAATGCTTCATTTCTGTTCTACAGGAGGCGAAAAAAAAAAATCAGACCACAAAGAAATGAAGAACAATAGTCAGTACTCAAAGAACTACAAGATGTGTAACAAATTACAGCAGGTCTTCAAACCACTGGGTCAGCCTTTGAAAGTCTATCTAGCGAAAACTGAGCTGAAAGCTTTCCCTTTGGCATGTGAGGTAGAAAATGCATTTTCAGCATTTATACAAATAACTATTTTATTAGAATTCTGGTAAATGTCATTCTTATATTTGCTTATTTTGGAAATTCAGCCATGAAAATAATGGCAAGAGCACTCAATTTTTGAAATATTTGCTAAATTTCCTCTTAAATCACTCTTGAATTTGTAACGCAACCTCCAGAATAATAAAGACAGTTTGTGAAAATTATTTTCAAAACTGTGAAAAAGGTAAATGCTATATGAAAGCAGTTTATGAAAGACAGTAGAATGAAAACACATGGCAAGAAGAGTCTTCGTAAGTTTCTTCCACATTTTATCATTTATTTTATAATAATGCACATGAAATGTATGAACAGGTAAGTGTTTAGATACTTTGTACTTCTGCTGTGCTCATTTATCCACAGGACACAACCGATGATGATATTTCTTACCAAGCCTCTGGTCAACCTAAGAAAGGGGGAAAAAATTAGCACAAAGGAAATACACACAATGAAGTGGGTTAGAAAGGTCTCACAATGTACTATGTTTTTAGCTGGACAAAAATATTTATAGGAAAAATAAACTAATTCAGAAAATCTTGTAGTCCTGTGGTTAAGTGTTTCTTTCAAATAGCATGTTAATTGCTGAGGCCATGATCCCCAATAATGTTTTTATCTGGCAGAATCACAATTGTGTTTTTTAAGTCAATAAGGACAATTTGCTTAATAATGCAAATCCACAGGCACTGATTTTATATCGTTCTTATGAGTAACATACAATGACAGCTAAGAAAAATGTTTCCCACCATAGAACTGTTAAAAAAAAAAAAGGCAAAGAGAAGCTATTTCTAGTGACCTTGACCGTCTTGCCACTAAAAGCACTCTAAGGTATTCTCTTTGGCACCTAAATTTATTACAGACATTAGAAGGCATATTATTTTCAAAAGGTTTGCATGTCCAAGACAAAAAGCTGGCAGTGAATGTGCACACAAATGAGTATCTGAAAATATTAATCACTTCATCACTGCAGAACTGGGGAAGAAGTAGCCAGACAGCAAAACCAAGA
The DNA here is from genome assembly GCF_040182565.1 of Anser cygnoides. Classification (NCBI taxonomy): domain Eukaryota; kingdom Metazoa; phylum Chordata; class Aves; order Anseriformes; family Anatidae; genus Anser; species Anser cygnoides. The sequence continues at coordinate 40,851,542 of NC_089876.1, forward strand.
CAAGATATTAAAGAAAATAATATGGGAAGAGAAAAAGACACCAATCAAGATTTTGAGAACTAACCAAAGTCAAAAGATCTGCAGAATTCAGGTTTCTAAGTTAAAAAGCATCTGTATGTCCATACTCACTATGAACATCCTGTACACTTATGTTTTCTCTCTTCTTTTCTTCTTTCATATTCCATTACATCTTCATTATGCTGCTTGAAAAGCTGGAAAAGCAGTATATGTTAAAGCATATGTAAAAGCAGTATATGTTAAATGTCTCTACAATATTGATATACTTGATTACTTGATATACTTGATATTCTCAATATTGATATACAATATTGATATATATATACAATTTGATCTGGATAGGCTGGAGCGATGGGCTGAGGTCAACTGCATGAAGTTCAACAAGGCCAAGTGCCGGGTCCTGCACCTGGGGCGCAACAACCCCAAGCAGAGCTCCAGGCTGGGAGATGAGTGGCTGGAAAGCTGCCTGGCCGAGAGGGACCTGGGAGTATTGGTTGATAGTCGGCTGAATATGAGCCAGCAGTGTGCCCAGGTGGCCAAGAAGGCCAACAGCATCCTGGCCTGCATAAGAAGCAGTGTGGCCAGCAGGTCTAGGGAAGTGATTGTGCCCCTGTACTCGGCTCTGGTGAGGCCGCACCTCGAGTACTGTGTTCAGTTTTGGGCCCCTCGCTACAAGAAGGACATGGAGGTGCTCGAGCGAGTCCAGAGAAGGGCAACGAAGCTGGTGAGGGGTCTGGGGAACAAGTCTTACGAGGAGCGGCTGAGGGAGCTGGGGTTGTTCAGCCTGGAGAAGAGGAGGCTCAGGGGAGACCTTATCGCTCTCTATAGGTACCTTAAAGGAGGCTGTAGCGAGGTGGGGGTTGGTCTATTCTCCCACGTGCCTGGTGACAGGACGAGGGGGAATGGGCGAAAGTTGCGACAGGGGAGTTTTAGGTTGGATGTTAGGAAGTACTTCTTTACCGAAAGGGTTGTTAGGCATTGGAATGGGCTTCCCAGGGAGGTGGCTGAGTCACCATCCCTGGAGGTCTTTAAAAGACGTTTAGATGTAGCCCTTAGTGATATGGTTTAGTGGAGGACTTGTTGGTGTTAGGGCTGAGGTTGGACTAGGTCATCTTGGAGGTCTCTTCCAACCTAGACGATTCTGTGATTCTGTGAATATACAACTAGAACCAGAGTATGAAAAAAACTAAAGAAAATGAAATTCCCATGATCAGAGTGTAAACCAGTATATAACTATTAGGAATCGTGGTGACAGAAGTTAAACCACACGTAAATTATCAATTGCTCAGTAAGGTATGTTTTATCACACCTCCCTCAAACATTTTCTGCTGGCTGGCCAATTTTTTTTTCTCCCCCTTTTACTGTCAATCCGCTACCACCCCAAAAATGGGGATGGGAATCCATCCCACCATGCAAATCACTGTCATCACGCAAGTGCTGCTTATCCTCAGTGTTTCCTCAGGAGAGCTACCACATCCTGCTTGCTCTATCAACGTGAAGCCCAAGAGTTCTCTGAAACTCAGCATCTTGCACCTGCGTTTTGCTCAGGAGAAGGGGGTCCTAATCAACTGAATGTAGCTGAAAAATGCTTCAGGAAAGAACGCTTGCACAGTATGATAAACCAAAACTGTTTGGGCACATCCTTAGATTTTATTGAAAGTGAGTTAGGAAAAACAATGTTGAAAGCATTATGCCAACAGGCTTGAGGAATTAATTCCTCACTAGTGGATGTTTTGAAGTTTGCAACAGGGGCTTAATAGGAGCTTAATAGCTTGTTCATTTTTGTAAATTAAACTGCCACATAGATTTGGGAAAGCACAAGTAATCCACATGTGATGTGCTGCTTCAATCTTGACACTTGCTATGCCTATCCATTACCACAACCAATTAAATATGCTGTAGCCATTATCTTCGGATCATTACAATCTGGGAATTGTTAAGTTCAACAAAATCAACCAAAAGCACTTACAAGAGCCCACAGGGCAGCACTGGTGCTAAAAGCCAAGCCGACTCCAAACCAGTTCGGTTGGTCATAATTATGTTTTCTCGCAACAAACGCAGACCGGGTAAAAACTGCGAAGGCAGAAGATTCCAAACAGGTTAACATTTTTTTCTAGTCATTACCTTTTCCTATTTTTTCTCATCAGTGCCAATTACTTGGCAGTAACTGACTCCTAAGTCAATTACTGACAAATACGATCAGGAAAGAGATCTAATTACAACATCGTTAATAGGACACCCCTTCCTAGACACACTGCGGCATCCCCTCCCCTAGCTGACGGAAGAGAGAGAGGGGGGTCGGGGAGCTGCCCACAGCCCGAAGAGGTCCCGGTCCCGGTCCCGGTCCCTTCCCCCAGCCCCACAGCCCACCCCCGGTCTCAGTGCCCCGCCGGCAGCGCCGCTCACCCCCCGCGCTCACCGAGCCCGGGCCCGGTGGCCGCCAGCCGCAGCCTCGCCGCCGCCCTCAGCGCCGCCGCCATCTTGTCGGCCGGGCGGGCGGGCGGGCGGTCGCGGCGCTCATGGCCGCCCCCTGCCGGCCGGGCGGAGCCGCCGCAGCCGCGCTCTCCCGGGGCGGGGCGGGCGCGGGGTCGCGGCGCAGGCGCTGCGGGCGCGCTGACCCGGCTGGGGAAGCCGTGCGCGGCGGCCATTTTGGCGGCGCCTCTCTCCGGCCTGCTCGGTTACCACGTGAGCCGCCGCCCGGGGCTCGGCGCGGCTCGGGGCAGCCCAGCCCAGCCCAGCCCAGCGCGGCGGGCGGACGGGGCCGGGCCCGCGGCACAGCGGGCGGCGGGGGAGGGGGGGCGGCCAGGCTCTGCGGCGGGGAGGCTCCCGGCGGCGGCGGCGACCGATCAGCGGGCACGGGGCGCAGCCCGCGCGCCCCCCCCCCTCCCCGGAGCGCCCCCTCGGCGGCGCCGGAGCCAGCGGCGGGAGCGGGAGCGGCGGGGACGATGCCGTCGGTGAGCCTGCCGCCCAAGGAGAACGCGCTCTTCAAGCGCATCCTGGTGAGTGCCGCCGCGGGAGGCCGCGGGGCAGCCGGCGGGGCACGGCTCGGCACCGCCCGGGGGGGAGCGGAGCCCCGGCCCCGCCGCTCCGGTCGGCCCGGGGGGGGTCTCCGTCCCCGCGGGGTCCCTGCTCCGGCCGGGGGGCTGCCCCACGAACAGCCCCGGCGCCTTATCTGCAGCAGCCTTCCTCCGCCAGCGGAGCCTGTGTGGTGTTATTTTTCCTCTCCTAAACTCAGATTTTTGCCGTGGTAATCAGATTTGCCCGTCCGGGGGAAAGGCGGCTTTCAGAGGAGGAAGTGAGGGGCGGTGAAGGCTTCGGAGGCCGTCCGAAGTTTGGCTCAAAGGCTGGCTCTGCTTCAGGGTCTGACAGTGGCTTTTTCTGGGTGGCCATGTGTGCGTGTGGAGGGACGGGGCTGCAGCAGGAATTAGTCAGTGAACACGGGTTTTAGGGTGAGGTTGTGGCAGCACGCAGTCCACCTACCGTGAAAGAAGTTTTTCGGTTTGCATCTTCAGAAACTTGTTTCAGCTTTGGTGCCCTGCTGGGGAACCTCGTGTTTCTGAAGGCTGGGGGGTGAGTGGGAAACAACGGAGTTATGTTAGCGAGCGGTTTCAGTGGCTTTGTGCAGAAGATCGTGTCATCTGGGTCAAACGCTACATAGTTTTCTCTCGGAAAAGTCAGTTTTGTCTAAAAGCTTGCGTCTTCTTTCAGCAAGGCTTAACCTGCTCAGTTGGGTCCTTCCAGCGGCCAGCAGTAACACCAGTGCTATTGTCCTTCGAAATAACAGCTCTGTAAAATTCTGCCATTTAAGTGGTGTGTATGTGTAGTCTGTCACTCCAAAACGTTCTGTGAAAATGAAATACATCTGCAGAACTGGAAATCCTTACAGGTACGTACAGACACCTCGTCCTGAGACGTGCCGCTTCCATTAGGGTTAGAGGACATACAGCGAACTGCGAAGTTTGTTTCTACTTGGGAAGGTCCAGTCCTGCGTGGCAGTTGGTATGACCTTGTTCTAAGCATGTAATTTTTTGTAAGTTGTGAGCTGGGAGAGTAATCGTCTTGTTGTTACTCCCTCCTTTTCCTTTGCATTGGGGATGACCGGTGTGGTTACAAGACAGACTGAATCAAGGTGCCCGTCTGTGTTTAATACTGTCAGGTTTTTTTTTTATTTCTGGGCTTGGTACGTGGCCCTCTGAGTATTTGTGCGGAGGGCAGGAACAAGGGAGGAGTAAGTTTCTTTTGGAGAAAATGCTGGCTAGGCACATACGAGATGAGTAAAGCTTCACGGTTTGGTTCAGGTCAGGAGAGACAAAGGTCTGTTCTAGTCCAATCGGATTTATGTGGAGTGAAGCAATTCTAATTTTGCCCTCTTTTTAACTGAAAATCTTCAATGAAAACATAGGAATTTCAGGTACTGGCTGAACTAAAAGTTATTCTGGCCTTTTGTTTTTCTGTATCTTGCAGGAATAAACCTGCATTAAGGCTGCCCCGTGATTAAGTGCATTTGTGAATAGAAAAGGGTTGAAGTCAGTTTCCATCACACTGAAAATACTGCTAATGAACTGCTTGTCTGCCTCATTATAGATAATGACCCTACTTTGTAAGGTTTTGATTACGTGGTAGACACGAATGTGAGGCGTCTTTCAGGAAGTCCCATTTATCAACGCAAGTCCAAAGGAACACGACTTATCTGCTCCTGCACCACCGCTCCATCTCGCTCTTCCCTTCCTCAACTGAGCCCTTCTCAGGAGGCTGTAATCTCCACGACGCCGTGTCCTCAGCCGCCTCCTCCTGGGGCCCACGGGTGGCTGAGCAGCAGGACGGGGAGCCAGAGCCCGCCTGGGCAGCTGGCTCACCCGTGGGACTCGGGCCGCCTAATGAGGTGCCCTGATTAGCTGCCCCTGGGTCAGCGCCTGCTGTCTGCTGGCCTGGGCAGGCCCCCGCAGTTGTCCCCTTGAGCAAGCCTGGGATTTCTTTTTTTTTCAGCAGATGCTTTGGGAACCAGCCCAAGTAGTATTGAAAGGATGCATTACCCATCAAGTAGGTAATTACTGACACACAGACTGTTCGCAGAAATGTGAAATCATTCACACCCTAATTTTCGTGGAAGTGGTAAACATAGGAGTTAAGTGGCTAAGTGGCTTTATATTCCTGTAAGTGAAGTATACAACAAAATCTCTTTTTTTTAAAATCCACTGTGTATGTTCCTGAGGCCTTATGTTGTTTTTCAGTATGCTTGTGGTACAAAACTTAAATGTTAAGGCTTTGCAAAAACTACCCTCAGCTGCCCAGCCTGAATTTACCTTTCCATAGTGAAAGGCAATAATTATTTCTCAGTTTATTGTTTCGTAGCAAACATCCTGCATGATCAGTAAGTGTCTTTTGCATAAAAATTGGCTTGCAAACCAGCATTTCCACCTAAATGACAAATTCTGAGTTCAGAAAGGTGTGCACTTTGCCTTCGTTTGTTGCGACACGCTGACTAGCCTAACCTCTCCTAGTCACTTTACAGGTATGTGGAGGTTCTGATAGGAAAAAAAAAATCATGTGAATGGCATTTCACAGTTTGGTGTTCCTACAGTGCAGAGAGAAAGGAATCTGCACGGTTAGTTTGAATTAAAAAAGCAGTCGCAGGATGATCGATTGCCATCCTGCTTAAACATGTGCTTCCACTAAAAAGAAAGTTTCTAGGTTATATTGTTCTTACACTTAATGTTGAGTCAACACGTCAGTATTCCTGTGCCACTGCCATTGCTCAAAGGTTCTCTGGAGTTTCGAAGAAGAGAACTGGATCTGTACATTTTCCCCCTCTTTGTTTTTGATCCATTTGAACATATTTGAGTCCATGTCATTCTTTTGAACACAGAAAATCTTTGAGCTGCCTACAGATTACTCAAGAAGACTTGAGGCAGAGAGAGAAGAAAGGGTAGAATAGCAAATGCAGGAGTTGAAGGAGTAGGAAAGTAGACTTCTAGGTACCCAGAAGGCTGAATGTATTATGAATTAATGGGATAAAAAACTTTACTCCATTTTTTCCCCTCTTTCTGGACAAGATGAGACTAGTAATTGTAGGAAATAAGATGGAGTGATTTATATCAAATATAACTGGTGATTTTTACTGGCACTTTGCCAAATTACTCGGCCACTGTTTCTATTCAGATACCATTCATCAAATATGGTCAGTTTTATTTTCCAAGTCCCATTAACAATATCCAATTAACTTTTGTTTGGATGTAGAAGTTGGACATTTTGAAAATGTGCTGGAGAAATATTAAATCCAAAGCTATTTGCTGTGCCAGATACTACGTGGAAGTTGCTCACTTCCTCGAAGCAGCAGAGGGTACAGTTCTCAGAGTCATGGTGTTCAGGCAGAGCAAGAAGGTGCAAAAATGACTGCTCCATGTTTTAGTAAGTGAAATATTTTATAACGCAAATGATGAATTCAGGTGAGGAGCTAAGGGTGTTCAGGGCTGGCTTAAAAAGTTCTGCTGATCCGTAACTCCGGCACGTCTCGTACAAGTACTGCGCTGAAGAAGCCAGGCGCCTAGCCTCGTTTATGTTCTGCTGTATGCAGATCAGAGGCTCCCTAGCTTGTCAGGGCTGGTGATGATGTTTGGTCTTCGTGATGTCTGGGGAGGCATACAGCTTCCATCTCAGAGTCAGTTCCCTCGTGCTCGGAGGGTTTCATTCAGCGCTGCCAGAGCACGTGTACTCCAGCGGGGCGTTACAAGGGCCGGGGTGTCTGTTGCAAGAGCAGGAGTTGTGAGTTTCACCTGGAGTTGGTCAATTTTATGGTAATGCTGCTGCCTGTGAGTGTGTTTGCCTTTGAGCTGTTCTTCCTTTCCATGCTGGCTTTGACAAGTGTTCTTCTACAAGTTACAGGAACTTCCTAATGACATAAAAAAGCCTGTTGAACAGCGTCTCTACAGTGGCTCTGCTGTAAATCTGCCAAGTCCCTCCTGCTGGGCCATCTTCCTGTTTCTCCATTCCAGATTCTGCTCCCTGTCCCTCCGCTTTCAAACTTGACAGACCTGCGCTTCTCCTTCACTAATACTTTAACCGGCACCAGTCCTTTAAAAATAATGTTCTGTCTCAGCAGTTCAGGTGCTGACTTTCAGGTTGCTGGGGTAGCAGACTTGGAATAGCCTTTTAAGCGATCTGGATTCAAGATTAAAGACTAATTTCCCGAATTTCACTTTTATCAGTAACCAAATAAATTAGCACATTTTGTATGCGATCATCGTTGCATTTGCATGACTGTACAGTAATCAGGTGTGTTTGCCTCTGAAGTTTCACCACACATTATCTCATCTGAAACGTGGAATTGCTAACAAGGCTTTTCCAATATCCTGGCCGCAGAGATGTCGATCGTTCCTTTTTCCTTTGCTAGAAGGAATACCCCACTCGGCCTTCCCAAAAGTAGGAGGAAAAAAATATTTCTTGGTTGAAACATTGGGATGGAAATAAAGTACAGACCTTCTACTTTAAGTGGAGTTGTGTCTTACCTGTTGTGTTTTTTGTTGGTGGTGTTTTTTTGTTTCATTTTTGTTTTTCCCCAGAAATATTTCTCAAGCTTGCTAAAGAAATTAATTACTTTTTGAGACTAGGACAGTATTAAGGAATCACTTGAGCAATACTGCTATGACTAGAGCTTGATCACCAAATTAGGTCACTTTTGTCGTAAAGGCGCTCTGAAACTGTACAAACAGGATTCCCTGCTGTACATTTCTTAGGAACACTGTACTTCTGTTCCTTATCTGTTTCAGTAATGAAAAGGAAAGTGTTACTGATAAAAACACACTTCTCTAATGTCTTAATGGTTGTAGTATCATAACCAGTCTTAGGTTTTTTATGGCTGTAAGTACTCGTAGCCAAAATTCTGTGTTGATATGAAACATTGTAGCAATGGAATTGATCTGTCTTACATGGTATATTGTGCCAATAGGTATTGTCATTTATTTTGATTAGAATTTAATCAAGTCTTCAAGTCTGTGGTTTTTTCCTATTTTTCAAAGGTGTTTGTAGTGAATTTTTACTGATTGCACTTTCTGGGCATCCCAAGTTTAAATCTGTTTTTCACAGCAGCACTGTGGCACTGCAGCAAGAGTCATGATAAGGAGTTGCATCTTTTCTGGTAATGCTGGTAAGGGCCTTTAGAGAAAATGTGCAGTTATTCATTGCTACCTTTCAAACTGGGGTCAGTGCCATTCGTTACAAGGAACTTGTCTGCTCCCATGATATCACACCATCAAGCTAGCAAACCTTGTAATGTTGAAGAACAACCTACCTTATCTTAATACCACATTAAATATTTTGCAATGTCTCAGTGCTGCAAGACAACATCTCATACCTCAGAGCTAAGGGTGAAGAATACTCTGGACGTAATACATAGGTAGGAAGTGTCACCATGTGTCTCCAGCTCTGTCACGAGTTACAGCTGAGTTGGAACGTCTGTGCATGTCTGGAATGACCTTTTGTGGGGGCTTCCTTATCCTTTTCTGCACTGTATTTTGGAATTTCAATTTATTTACTTAACTGTTTCAGAAGATCGTGAAAAACCGCATACCTGCCATCCATACCAGATCTTTTGTGCGGTACCGTCAGTTCCGTGCGGCATTCAGAGATGAAGCCTGAACACGGGGGATCTACAGGAATGGACAGAAAGTCAGCTGGTCTGAGCTGGCACAGAGCCACATTCGTGATAATTTTTCCCAAGAAGGGAGAGGTTAAAATAAGCAAGTAGCGGCCAACAGAACTGATGTTGAATAATTGATTTTTCGGCAAAAGCCTCGCTTCAGTGAGTAAGAATTTCTAGTTTTTCTTCTGGAAGAGATTTAACTACATGTCAGCAGCTCTTGCCAGCGGAATTTTGTCAAATGCAGGAATGCGGGGCCAATTCAGAAGTACAGGCTGATTTTTTCCTGCCTCAGCATTGAATGGAAAGGTCCGCTTATTTCTTATCTTCTTCCTAACTAATTGCAGTTTGAACCTGTTCTGTTCCTCTGATAAATTCTACCAAGGAATGTTCGTTATGAAGCATCAATCACTCCCAAAAAGCAAGGCAGGTGCTGCAGGAGGAGGGTTTCTTAGTCCCTTCAGTTAGGCAGTTGCTGAAGCTGTTCCTTATGCACAGCAGTTCTGTTCGGTAATGCCGCACGGCAATGGAAGAAGATGGTAGGTTTCAATCTGCTGGCAAAAAATGATGCAGGTTTGCCTCAGAGTTCTTCAGCATTAAGATATCTGTTAGGTCTGACTACTTCTTCAGTCCACTGGTTTATACATCTTTTATTTGTCATGAAACTGACTCAGCGTGGTTGAAGCCCTTGCCTAGAGCAGTTGAGCTGTTTGATATGGTTAGTGCTCCAAAGACACACTAATTCACGGTGAGTGGTTGCTCCTAATGCTTCCAGCTTTCAGAATCTTCTTTACTACATTTAGCTTGAATTAGTGCACCTTAGTGACTTGACCTGATCTCGTCTAGCTGCACAGAGTAACTGTGCTGGAAATCAGCCTTGAGCTGCACTGCGCCTGGTCTTGCTAGCCTTTAAGTTGCTGCATCTGAACAGTGCTGGAAGAAATAGATAGCATCCCAGCGGCAGACATGCATGTCATGCGTTGTAAGTGCACGCCTCAGCTAACGTTAAGGCCAAGTGTGCCAAGGCATTCTGCTGCAGAAGCTCTCACGGCATCGTAGTTGCCAACGCGGCGATGTGGTGCCGCAAACATGCGTGTGCACGGCTGCTGCTGGGAAATCCTGCACGGTCCCCTGAGGAGCTGATTCCTGGAGCTGAGACTTGTCCGCCTTGCTTCTGCTCAAGACGAACAAACCCTCAGGAAAGAGGTTAGCAGAAAGTGGAATCCCTCAGCTGCTCTGGCAGAGACAGACCCCTCTCCATTGTACTTCCTACTGGGGACTCTCAGATGCAAGTAAAATACTTACCTGTGCGTATATGTCGATCAATTATACAGGTTCTTACCAATGGCACTTAGAGGCTACGTGACCTGTTGAGGAAGAGGGGTTGAGTACAGCGGGCTAGTGATGAGAAGTTAAGGTTGCATCTACACTGTCTCTTGGGTCTGAATCCAATTTTGGTTCTCATTCAGCGAAGAAAATCTTATTTTGGCTAGTCTGTCACAGCCTTGTCTAAATTATAGTGATAGCTTTGCCAGAGTTACTGTCAGTGTTGGGGGGGTATTTTTTTTAAGTGCTCAAATTTGCTTTAGTTTTATTTCAATTAACTATAACCAATTCTAAAATGCACTTGTGAATGTTTATATGACTATACAGTATATAAAGCAAGCAATGAATAGCTGAATTAAGTCTGGATAAAAGTCATCTCTGTGCTCTTGTTGGCAGCCCTTGAGAGTGCATCTAGATTTAGTAGCGTGACTTGTCAGTTCTCCCTTGTATACAACCTCATGGGTCACCAGGGAAATTGTTAGTGGAGTCTTTTCACCTTTCTTGATGGCAGCCATCAGGGAAGAAACGCCGAGGAATTACTCACACTTAGCATGGTGGGCCAGCGTGCGTGTGAGGCACCTGCTGGCTGAAGACTGATTCTGCTCAGATCTCTGGATTCAACTTCTGTGTCTCCAACACTGGAATGCGAGCCCTCCTTCCACCTCAGACCTGGATTTTAGAGAATATGGGCTCGCTCTTCTAATTTCGGTTTCAGTCTTTGCTAAGCAATTGCTATGCGCTCAAGTCTGTTGAATAAATACTTGGGTATGGAGGGAGAGTTATGCTGTGTCTTACCAGCCGGGGTCTTAAGTGATTCTGATACGTTGCCTCATCTTAATCCTTTGTAGAATTACATTAATTAAAGCAGGTGTTACATCCTTACCGTAAATACGGCAAAGTAATTAAATGTTATAAAAAGCATCTTGGTATGTTTGGAGTAGGCTGTCATTCTGGCTGCAGCACGTATGGAAAAGCTCGTTAGATATTTTTAAACACCTGGTAACTTACTAAAGGGAAAGCTCAGAAGGACAGCAGATGTGTAAAAGAGAACCAGTGCCGATAGACAGTCAAATGACTTTCTTTTGAAGCATTCAGCTTAACCTTACTTTTTAGATGTTTCACTCTTCTGTTTTCTCATTGCAAGGCATCGCAAGCCTAGCTGGAGCACTTGTCTGTCAGGCATCACAAGCTGGTTGTGACTGAGGGCTTTGGAAGTGTGTATGCACAGGAGGTATATGTGGAGGAGTTCTGCTTAGAGAAGGCAACTCTGCTCTGTAGAATGCAACCTCTTGTAGAGCAGCTGTCCCCAAGTAAGTGTCCAATGCCAGGACATAACTACTACGAGCTTACTCATCTGGGAGGAAAGCAGCTACTCAGATGAAGACTTCCTGCTGTGTTTTTGTCCTGAGAGTACTTGAGATATCCCTATTCCTACAGCTGTGTTTCTGTTTCGTTTTTTAACTTTTACTGATTCTTTTCTCTCCTCTTACTGAAACTGACTCCCTTGAGTGCTTTCTCTCCCAGGCTATGTATTACCTCGCAGTCATCTTTCCTTGTATTATTTTTTTGTTCTTTACTTCCCCTTTTCAATACCTACTGTCTCCTTTTTCTTGCAAGATTTTTTTTATGTTTCTGTCCCTGTTCCTTCAAGCCACAGCTTCAGGAAGGTTTGTGTCAATAAGATTTCAGTAAGGTTCAGTAAGCGTGTGCTATGGTGACATGTGCTGCATTCCCTACTTCCTTCTCTCTCATTCACAGCTTGCTAGTCAATAACCTTTTTGGAGAGGGAGATAATTATACACATGAATGAATGATAGTGGAATCTGAGTGATGCTGTTGGGCATGCTGGGGTAAAATAATCTCGTCTTTTCTGAAGCAAGACGAAACGTGACCTTGATTTGATTTGTTCCCTTCTTCCTGCTGTTTAAAATGTGGAATGTGTGTATACCTAGAATAAGGAAACTCTTAAAATTACATGATTTGAAATGCTTCCATTAACAAAATGAAGTAGACTAAAAGTATTAACCTGAAAGGTTGGAGAAATTCTATGTAGCACATTGCTCACGCTTTCAGTGATCTAGCAGTGCCTGAAAACAGAGACCATACGGTACTTCACTGGTGGATATATGCAGCTGTGACTAGTTCTTCATTCTGCACTTGGGGTGATAAAAGTACGTGATCAGTTCTTGATAATTCATGGCTTCTGTCCAGTTCTCTCTGGGTTGATCGGATCTTTTCCACAGACTTCAGTGGATATAAGCCTCTAAGTTTTTTCCTCTTTGCAGCCTAAAGGGAGAATTTGTTACAATTCTCAGTGAATTTGCTCTGTTATAAAGTACTCGGTATCATGCGTTTTGTATTACTCTGGAAAAAAAAAATCTGTGCGCAAATATTTCCTGTTTTTTAGCATATATACCATCTTGGCTGACTTTCCTTGAACTTCAAGGTGAAAGACCGGTTGTTAGACTACATAAAATGAAACTGCCCAGAGATAAGATTTCATGTTCATAGCCAGCATCTGAACAGCTGTACTTAAAGGCAAATCACACAACCCGGGAGCACCCTTCCTACCCCTCCTGCCTGGGACAGTGCCTTACAGCAGGGACACGTTCGTCAGTTCCTGTGGCCGTACCACTTTTGCGACAGGTTTTGCTGCTTTCACACCCACCTAAGTGGGAACAAATGGCAGTTCTGCTTGCAGGGAGGGTGCCTGGGCGGTAGCTTCTATGACTGATGATTTCAAAAAAAAAAAAAAAAAGTTGATCCTATTGTGTCATAAGCTGGGAGAAATGGTTGATTAAAGTGACTCAGCCAACTTCTTCAAAGCAGGTAACAACTTAAAGGTGTAAATAATAATCAGTCAAGCTTTTTTTAAAAAAAATGTCTATACAGGTTCCTCTTACCTAACCCTTAATCTTCCTTTGCTAGGTGGTTACCCTGCTAACCATTTTCCTGTCTTTGGAGATAGAGGGAGTCGCCGTTTGTATTTGTTCCTCTCCAAGTCTCTCCTTCTGACCATTGTCCTGCCCTTTCCCATGACTCTTTTACCACCGTGGGGAGCAGGATCCTTGACTTGTCATGCTTTTCTGTCTTCAGCCTTGACATTTCAGTGGTATGGCCCTTAGTACTTAGAAAGCAATACATTCATGTAGTGATAAACTTTTTTTAACACCTTTTGGAGTTTGTTCGTGTTTTCATCAGTGCTGTGGAAGAGAAGACAGGGCGTTAAACAGCACTCTTCAGGATGCCAAAGCAACACGAAGCAGAGAAGTTGAGGTAGATACACCATTTTCTTTTTTAAGCATTCCCATAACATTCATGTAACTCTTTAAACTTAATTTTTGAAACTTCCTGCTTTACTTGAAGCCCCTTTGGGTTTGCCTCACCTAACTTTTCGTATGGGACTCCTTAGGGGACAAGTGCAATACATTCTCATTAACTTGTTTGTATATGGTTAGTTTTGAGCAGTGTGAAGAAAGATGTAATCCTTAGCAGGCGCTTTGTTAGCAGGACTTGAGAGCTGTTGTCTCTTGCTTGGTTTTACACTCCTGCCTCCAGAACTGGTAAACCGGAGTCAGTAAGATCCTGTTACGAACGGCTTCCCAGTTACCCCAGGAGTTGGGGCTGTGCTCAAGTGATGCGTGTTTCTGTACTCTTATACTCGAGTTGTGGCATTGGTGTTACAGTAAAATGAAACCTAAGATATCCTTTGCATTTGCTTAAGTGACTGAAAGTGATTGTATTGGTATTTACAACAACAGTGCTTCTTCCTTCCTTGGTTTCTGTTTAAAGATACAGGCAGTGGGCTGACATGTAGAAAACCAAAACTGGTTTGAGTTCATTCATCCTGTGTGCCACTTTTTGCGTCGCTTTCATCTTGCATAGTGAAATGAGTCCCACTCAAGCAAATTGTTAGACTTAATAAAACTGGAGGTGAACATTTATCATTTCAGAATCAGTCCAGTCATGTTTTAAGGAAAACGAGGGTTGAATTTTAAGTCATATTGTAGCACGCTTCAGGTCTTCTTAATTGTGAAGGTAACCGTGTTGGTCCCATCTCTTTTCTTTTTCATGTGTTGTCTTGTCGTGTTAAGGTGACAAGCTCTGTAAAATGGAGAAAATTAGAAGCGTGGCTTGCACTTCAACTTTTAAATTAGGATGCTGTTAAGGAAGGCTGTGATACACAAAATTTCATCTTTGTCTTTGAGCATTACAATACAGCAGGCAAACAGAAAGCAATTTGCTTCAGAAATTGATATTAGCGTGCATTTTTTCTGTTGTTAATAGTTTTTCAACTATTGCAAATTCTTCTCCTTGCAGGCTAATCCTGTTCCGCTGTACACCTGAGATAGCTGTGTGAGCAGGGAATTCTGAACACACATTCATTACCCTGGGTAGCGCAGCACATTGGATCCCGTGCAGGTGACTGTGATGGTCTTAGCTGCACCCAGTGGTTTGCATTTCTGGAGGGCTCTCAGTTCACAGCGTAAAGCTGTCTTGCAAGGTTAACTAGGCTTTTAAAAAGTACTTTCACGTCCCAAAGCTTTGAAGTATTCTAGTCATGAGGACTTCATGCAGGTAACTAATTTTTGCGGTGTTTGCATCTTTGCTGAAAAACATCAAAAATGAAACTACAAGGTATGAACGTGGGGTATCTTGGAACGAAATGTAACAGTAATACCTGAAGCTGCAGAAGCGTGGATGTGTGTGTTGTGCGCGTGAGTATTCCCCATGGGTTTTGTACTTGGTGATGGTGTCCTAAGTCTGGAGGGCGTTCCCTCTGTTCTCTTGGCAATACTCCTCAACAGGAAATTGTCTGGTGTGTGTCTTCGCTTATGCCTTTCTGGGTATTTATACGTATGTAAGGGTTGGTGTGGATGTATTCTAATGTCTCCAAATTTTGAAAGATGGAAGAATTTTCTAATGATAGTAGTAATGTCATCTGGGGAGGAGCTTTAGTCGGTGTGATAATGAGTATCTTTGTAAAATAGTTGCAGAAGTTTCATGTTATACAACAAGCACACTTATAAGTATATTCAAAGGTGTCTAACTGGAAAAATGAAAACTGAAAGAACTGGAAAAGAATGTATGGGATTAGCAGAAAGGATACAGGAAATGGTTTTAACATACTGAGTCTGTGACCTCTGGAAGCCTGTTCTGATGTGTAAAAATAGTAATGTATATTTAAGTGGTAGTTCTTTCAGTATTTTCAGTATCTTTCAGTATTTTCTATAGGTAAAATGATGTTAACGCCTTGTATATGTGATCATCTAGGAGCTTTTGGGAAAGGAAGAAGTTGTAACATATTCTAAATTGACTTTAAATCAATAAACGCTTCCAACAGCTAAAATAACAGATCTTTAAGAACTGGAAAACTCTTAATGAATGGACCTCTGCAGATACAGGTCTTCCATTCTTTTTATGTTTTGAGTCGCTGTCTGGAAGGATGGAGGCTCTGAATTGGTGATCCCAAAGGTAGGTCATGCTGGAGTTTTGACTCCTGAGCAGTTCAGAAACTGTTTGGCAGGGGAACATACCTGCCATGTAGAATTCCTTGATTTTTTTTTTCTCAGGTCAGAGCTGTCTTCCGCTTAGTGTGAAGTATCCCATAACCATTCAGTATCCCCAGTTGGAAGGGACCCACAGTGATCGTTGAGTACAATTGCTGGCTTCACATGGGACCACCCAAAAATCAGACCCTATGCTGCATATAACCCTAGTTGTGTGGAGTTCTGTTGGAGAACTGCAGTGTCTGGGTAGAGCTCGGATCGCTTAACAATCTGTGTAGCACCAAGACCCATTCGTTAATTTTGGGGTTTACTCAGCTTCACTGTGGACAACTATCTGTGGCAATAAAAACCACAAAGAATTAGTAATAATTCCATTCTTGGCAACCAAAGGCAATAATAAAAAACTGCTGTGAAGCGTGCTATTAAATGTATGCTGACAGTGTATTACTTGCTCCCTAATTACTGTGAAATATTTTTCAGGTTAGATGTGAAATATAGTTCTGGATGGGAATAATGAAATACAGTGGTGCAATTCTGGAGCGAAATACAGACTGAACAGTAGCAATTCTGGCTCTAGCAGGTTTTTCAGCAGGTTGTTCAGTTTGGCAGGCCTTCGTTCAGGAGGTACTGCCAGAGTGATTATTGTCACAAAATCAGCGCGCATGCTTCTCACTCACTCACCATTCCTTCACTCTTAAGAAATTTAAACAGCATGAAGTAGGAGTTATCAAATCAGTTCCAGAATGGCAGCAAGCGTAATGAAATGTTGTGGAATATCTAGTGGAAAACATCAAAACAGTTCTTGGGCTGAACAAAGTTCTGTTTCAGAAATTCTTCGGATGCTATTTTTGTTCAGACGATGGTGGAATAACTGTAAAGCTTGCTGACCTGAACTTCTAATTATAGCTCTCACATAGGGATTCCTGTTGTCCTGAAAACTTACTGCAAAAGTGATTAATTATAAGTTTTATAGACCTGTTATATGCATATTTGCTTTGGCCTGTATGGTAACTCCAAGCACTGGCACTGCAAGACTTGTGTACTGCCGTGCAGAGAATTGTTTCTGCACTGATAGAGAGCAAGTTAACTCTTCTGACTATTGACAGATTCTTGCTTGTTCTAAATGCTTCCCCTGTAAATGGAGAGTAACTAAATACTGTTCTGTACTCCGCTAGTATGTGCACCCTGGTTGTGATGCACCATCTCTAACTCAGGCTTCAATTCACGTGATTCAAGTGCTTGAGTTATTGCTTCTTGTCAGCAGATTTTCTGTGATGAGCACTTGCAGACTTGTAAAAGAATGGGTGACTGGCACTTGGGGTCTTCTAAACACACAGCCACATTCAAGGTCTGAGATGCCAGAGCATATACCATAGTCATGCGTCATCTGTGGGGCTTGCGTAATAGATTTATCACTTGAATTTGAATTTTCTATGTTACAGTTGCCAATATGGCAAGATAATGTTAGTGTATACCAATTTTGAAAGTTTGGATGTATATGGGATCTGTGTGGTGTTCAAACTGATATGAGAGGTTGCTTTCAGAAATGGTTTAAGCCAAGCTCCAATGACTTTTTTTTCCCCATCCTGTATGGTTATAGGAGATGCCCGTGGTCTTTCTGTGAAAGATGGTTGAGCTACAGTGAGATGAATGCTTACCAAGATACGTTTTTAATAAGGATTGCTCATATGTTAAAGGAAAGTTGAATCTCTCTAGGCACTTAACATTTCCTGTGATATCGGATAAATTGCTGTATTAAAATATATATAAAATAAATAGATATTTAAATGTGTGTTCTCATGGATACACTTTCTCTGGTGATCAAAAGTTTTTTAATTACAGGAAGGTAAATGAGGCTTATTAATTAGTACCTTTTCTGATTAATACATTTTCACTGATGCTTAATTTTGGTAGGAAATACTTTCACTCTGAATATTTTGAATAACCATACTCTGTTCTCCTTCAACAGCGGTGTTACGAACATAAGCAGTATAGAAATGGGTTGAAGTTTTGTAAACAGATCCTTTCTAACCCAAAGTTTGCAGAACATGGAGGTAAGTTTTCAACTGATATGTCCTCACTTCCCTCCCCCACATACTTTAAGATATAGTAATAATTTGTAAGCTTTGTAAATATATATACCATTTTATAATTAACCATTTGCCCTTAAAATAGATTTTCTTACAGTAGTAAGAGCGTCCAAAAACCTGCACCATGACAGTCTTTCTGTTAAGATTTGTAGTTTAAAGATTGATCGTACCAGTAGTCATAGCCTGCCGTTCTTTATGCTGGCAGTCATAACATGGTACAAGTTTCTGAAATATATATTGTTTAAATCACTTTTTCAGGGGAAATTATTATTTGTTCATGATCAGGAAGAAGTGCAAGACAAAAGGCAGAGGTAGATATATATTGTTCAGCTTTGTATATTGTTCAGTCAGCTTTGTGGTCTTGTTAGTTTTTCTGAAGGAATAGTTTTTTTGGAAGAGAAGGAGGACAGTGTTTGCCCCTTACTGTATTTTCAGTCTGTTTTTACTACCTGAGTTGAAACTTTCTTTCCATTATCCAAAAACTTTCTTTGTGAACTAGGTTGGCACGGATGGATGTGTAGAAGTCTCAAAGTGTTGTGAATAGATGCTTGAGTGGTCACATTAAAAGATTCCCTTCTCAAAATATTTGTAGAGCAAAAAGTTTTTAATGCCTTCACTTTTGGTAGAAATACTGCAAAAAATTACTGTCATGTATGACATACTTAAGTGAATAATCCGTTTAGTTTACCATGTGAAAAAAAATGCAAAATCTCGATGTTGATAATGGTGTCTACATTTGAATGTATACTATATTGAAAGTTGATGTTTTAAGCTTAAAAGCTTATAAAAATGAATAACTGATATTTATTTAATCTTTGTGTTTTTTTAGAAACCTTGGCAATGAAAGGACTAACATTAAACTGTCTAGGGAAGAAAGAGGAAGCATATGAACTGGTGCGTAGAGGCCTAAGGAATGACTTGAAGAGTCATGTATGTATCCTTTTCGAAATAGAACTTCCACTTACGAATGGGAAAGAGTTTTTTTCTCTAACTACTTGATTTATAGAGTAGCAACAAGAGCCAGTACGATTATGCCTCAAACTGGAATTTCAGAATTTAAAATTGTGTCCAATATATAACAGTATTTTGTTTAAGCTGTCTAATGGGCAAATGATTTGCAGCTATCCTTGCAGTCACAGTTAACTCAGGTTATTCTAGCTTTCATTGTACATATTTGTTTTTATCATTAAGCTGCAACTCTAAACTTGTGGTGGGCCAAACTAGGCTTTTAAGCACATGGTTTGCTCTAAAAGCAGTAGTTGCCATTACATTGATAGGTTGTCATATACTTAGAATGTTGGAAATGCAAGCACTCCAGTTGTCAAACTAATAAGCCCTTATTCAAAAATGTATTTAAGCTTGACGGTCTTTTTCAGAGATCCTACTACAATTTCCTCATCCAGTACATGAAAAGTAGAGTTTACAGCATATCCATGTAACCGGTGAACTGTTTTATATTTTAAGTTTGCAGGCAGTTTCTTCATATAGCTGAGGAAAATAATGTAATGATTGTGATGACATAAAACGGCTTTAGAACTTTTTACCAACTGTTCTGTCACTGCTATGTTACATATGTTCTCTCCCTGCTCAAGTTCAGTAGAATCCTTAACAGAGTTTTCCAGGTTGGCATGTCTATGGCCTTCTTCAGAGGTCAGACAAGAAGTACGATGAAGCTATCAAATGCTATAGAAATGCACTGAAATGGGACAAAGACAATCTTCAAATCTTGAGAGATCTTTCTCTGCTACAAATTCAAATGAGGGATCTTGAAGGTTACAGGGTAAGTATACATACTACATACATTATCAGCTTCTAGGGAATTGTGGCAAAGTTTGCGAATTGTTTCATGACGCTTTTAAGAAGTATGGACTTAGACTGTGAAATCCAGCATTAAAACTGTGTGCTCAGTAACTTCATGAAGGTAAAAGCAGACATACTACTGAGCAATCTCTGTGAAGTATACAGACTAAGTCACATAGTATACTATTCGTTTATCTCACTGTGGAATTGTTTGCTAAACTTTTTCTAATGCTGCATAATCCAGCTGTAGACAATCCACGGTCTTATTATTATTTACTTTGAGAGATTCCTGCATGTCCTGAAGAATAGTGTTTTTCAGGCAAAGGAGTTTCAATTTTTTAATCACTTTTTAGCATATCTCTTTAGTGGCCTCTTCTTCTAGATCAGTGGCCACTAGTTTTCCTCTCAGTAGTGGCTGACAATATTAAGCAAGAAGTATGCTGCATGAAACGCCATATTTTGCTTGCTATCTAACCTGGGCATTAGTACACAGCTTCCTCAGGGGCCATGCGTTTCCTTATATTTTCTGTCAGCTGTAAGATTCTTTATCAAAACTCTTGAATATTCCTCTTCTGTATAGATTTAGTACTCAATGTTTAGATTACTACCTTGTTTTTTCCTATTTATTTTGGATTAATTGTGAACACAGTTTGGTAACTTAGATAGAAAGCCTCTTTCTTTTTCTGCCTGCTACTGCAGTGCCCAGTTATTTGCTGCCTTGCATCAGTTGTCTGTATTTGCCACGTGAGACGTTCGATGCTAAGCAACTGTTATGAAGCGGTAGTATCGTGGCTGTGGTGCTTCTGTAAAGAACACACACTTTCTCTCATCTTCTCTACAAATTCTACTCCTAATGTAGTTAGCTTTTTTGATTTCTTGAATTGCAAGCTGATGTCTAGCTTGCCAGTAGCTTTGTTTCTTAAGGAGTAACCGCTTCTGTTCATTATGCATATTGTGGAGTTGTTTCAGTGTGGTTCAGACTAAGTAATAATTTCTGCCCATGTGTCTATCTTATTCATAAATATTCCTTTATTTCGTAAGTCTTGATTGATTCTCAAGACTTCTCCTCTTGCATTTGTGATAATTGCTGTATTGCTCACTTAAGATTAGTCTGAACAATTACAGAAGATTTTTTTTCTTTCTTACTGTGCCATGCAGGGATATGTGACATCCTAAGTATTTATAATTCAAACATTAATGAATTGAAAAAAGCTTTAAGTCTTTGTGTCTGGAAGCTTGTATGCTTTTAAGCTTATGTAGGCAAGTGTAATAAGGTATCCCTTTTCTCTGCAATAATCTCTGTTGAACTTCAGACGTTTGCACAAGAGACTTAGGATAATATTTTGTATCGGGTTTCAATCTTTTCAGTAATTTAGAAATTTGACTCCTCTCTCACTGAGACAGGGTAGCCAAAACTTAGCATAGGTGCCAAAAATTCATTTGTAAATATATATTCTCTTTGAAAAGGCATCTGGATAAATGTGATTACAAATACATAATTATTAAGCACGCGAGTAACATGTTTACAGAATGCATTAAGGATTAAATGTTAACATGTTTATAAGCCAGTAATCTATGAATGGTCATATACAAGTTTATGAAGAGCATGAAGAACTGGAATACAGTTGGGAGGGGTATTTTTGTTGTTTAAAGGTTGCTGTTCGTTCTTAGCTTTAGTTTCTGCCCTCTCGCATTTTATAATATTTTAAAGGATCTTCCTGCAGTCTAATGAAACTGCTGTTACTATTTTTAGTTCTTTTTTTGATCTGTGCTTTTGACTGTTTATGCTGTTTAGTAAGTAGTAACTTTTTTTCTTAATTTTTAAGTATTTGAAGGTGTCTTCCAAAAGTCTGTAACAAAACAAGTCCTGGCTTTTCTTTCAAATTAAAGCAGCATAATTCCAAATCTGTTGCATCTTCCAGCTGTAATTATTTTCTGGCCAAAGAATAGGGATGTGCTTGCGTGACCTATTTTGCATAATGACATTTCTAATGATTTAATATATATATATTTCCAAGGTGAATTGGAAACATCAGTATATAATAAATATTCCTGCAGCTCAAACGAAAACATCTTTAATTTCATTCTGTTCACAAGCAGTAATACAGGAAAAGCGTGTATGTAATACCTTAAAGTTAGTCTGACTCACGAGTCTTTTCAATTAGAAATGATGTAAAAATACAATTTTTTAATCCAGTTGAGATCACTGTAGTGTTTCAAAGTTTCTTTTGGTTCAGAAATAATCTTTATATATAGAAAAGTAATTTTTAATGACATTCATTAAATATCAGAATGCTGAAGACAGAGCATTGCATAATGAATTCTGCAGAGCATCAGAATAAAGTCAGGAAAATCAATAGCTACTTTTTTGCAGGAAACAAGATACCAGTTGCTTCAGCTCCGACCCGCACAGCGAGCATCATGGATTGGCTATGCTATTGCTTACCATCTGTTGGAAGACTATGAAATGGCAGCAAAAATTTTAGAGGAATTTAGGAAGACACAGCAGGTAAGAGGAGAACATGGAATTCTTGAGTGGATTACTTCCTAAGACAAAAATGAAACATTTCCTGTCATGATATGCAAACTTTATGCAGTGTTAGTCAAATAAATTAAATCCCAAATGCATTCTAGAAGCCTGAGCTTTCTCATGTCTCTTGTCCTGTGTAGACATCACCTGATAAAGTGGACTATGAGTACAGTGAACTGCTGCTGTATCAAAATCAAGTCCTCCGTGAGGCAGGACTAAACAAAGAAGCTTTGGAGCATCTTTGTACCTATGAAAAGCAGATCTGTGATAAACTGGCTGTTGAAGAAACTAAAGGTAATTACTCTTCAAAGATACACCTAAATGCATGGTTATAAAATGGAGTGCCTATGCTGTCAGCTTTTTCCATCTTTTGCAACTTTAATTTAAAAACAAGTTCAAGAACTGTTTAAATTCTGTGCTGTGCCTATCATATGCCTCTCCCAGGTAGATAAGTCGTCAGCAGAGTGCAGACATGCTGTTCTGAAACTTACAAGCTGATGAATGTTTTCTGACAGGTGATTCTGAATTGTTCTGAAATTCTGTTTGGCTAGTTTAGCCAGACCTGTGCCATCCTAGGATTTGATAGTGGTCCTGACAGAGACCATTTGCTGTAAGGGCAGAATAATTTTTGGCAAAGTAGAAGGCTTTTAATTATACTCAGTCGCTCTTAAAGTGTATGGAAATAGACCCTTTGGGTGGGCAACCCAATATAATCTTCTGCTATTGTATTATAATAATGCTAGCATATGACAACAGAACAATATAATACTCTATTACATTCCATTGCTGAAATGCAGAATGATAGAAGTTTGTTCTTACGGCTCTGTTAACGGGTACACTTACTTAAAGTATGCCTTGTTCCTCTTCTGTGTGGTGCTGCACAGTACTTCTCTCACTGTTTATGTAAAACTGCCAACTTATCAAAACTACTGTCTGTTCATAGCCCACACTGAAATCTATTAGGGTGATTGCTTGAAGCAAAGAGATTTTTACTCTTATATTCATGTAGGTACAGTAACCCGCTCCCTGTTCCTGCTCGACAGTCTCACTGTTGTGCAAACAAACTACGAATAGACTAGTGACAATGCTATGAAAATTGTGTGGTATTTCCTCAAAGAAAGTGACTGCAGGCAGCTCTCTTCTGAATGGGTTACTTGGTTTGCGTATGATTGTAAACAGGTGTTGGGATTATGCGACTGCAGACTATTTTTCAGGCATAGCATGGGCTTTTGGTTTTGGGGAATGGGAGTTGCTTTTACAAATTATTTGAAAGACCTTTGGCACATTGTGTTCTCAAGTTTTTGCTGAGGGTCTGAAACGTGATTTTCAAACAGGACCCCTGCAAAAACAAACAAACAACATTCTAGTGAACTACTGGGGAAAAAAAAGAATGGAAATGCTCTTTGCAGTCTGTGCACTGTGCAGTCTGTGCAGTAAGGTACAACTGTTGTGTTGTTGGTTTTAACTTAGCTGCAGTCGCATACCACAGAAAAGCCTGATAATAAATGAGCGCTGTCTGTAAATTCCAAGTGTATGTGCAAAAGCCATTGTGGATGGAATACAGCTGAGAAATCCTGAAAATAGTATTGGCATTTGCCACCATGGTGAAAAATGATAACTTCCACCAAAGAGGAATAATTTAAGTTTATTTTCCAGATTCTATCATTCTTGGTGAGTGAACTATTGATGTTTTCCCCGCGCTTAGATACTGCGGGTAGTCCCCCAGCCCTATCTGTGGGAAGAGGCATCTTTTGATAAAATTACATGTTATGGCATAGAGAAGAGTTAATGCTGACTTTTGCATTTTGCTCTTGAAACAGGTTAAGAAAATCTTAACCTTAATCTGGAGTGACACTGTTTCACCTCTTGTGTATAATCTTCTAGTGTGTCACATTTACAAATATCAAAGCATTGTAAAATGTAATCTTCTCCTGTGAGATAGGAAATTTGAATTTTGCTCCAGCATCAGCAAAGATGCTAAGTACAGTTAGACCTAGACTTTAGTTTTAGCCATTGTATCTTTTAATGAATTATCGTTAGAAGGAAACTTGCTTGTAGAATCTTGAAAATTTGTTAATCAGATCAGTGTCTTGATTTTAAAACGTTGAAGTTAGTTTTATGAAATATCAGACTGAAGAACCATTCTTTTATTTGCAGCTCTGCAGTTACAGTTTGGTTTTCAAGATGCTATACGCATGAAATACCGTGTACTGCTTTTAATTGCCTTCTGTAGTAAAAACTGCGCTTAAAGTAACCAGTCATTTCTGTAAGTGAGAAAAAACACATGAATCTTGCTTTTAACATTAAATTTTCAAGTAAGTTTCAAGAGTTATTTGGCTGAGTTGTGGGATCTTACTTTAACTGCACCTGTTGTCAAAGTATCTGCACCTGTTGTCAAAATATCTGTCAGCTAGTTTGTGGTGCCACTTTGATCATTTTTTCCTAAGAAGTTAGAATCTACATGGAGTCAAGGATTATCTAATCTTTTACTGTAGAGTAATTAATACTATACTGCTTCATTCTCCTGTTGCCTTAATTAAAGTTTCTTAAATTTCACACAGGAGAACTCCTGCTTCAACTTGGCAGACTTGAAGAAGCAGTTGATGTCTACAAAGGATTGCAAGAAAGAAATCCTGAAAACTGGGCCTACTACAAAGGCCTAGAAAAGGCACTTAAACCAGGTAATGATTTTATATATTGTAGTAAGCAAGCTGTTTCTGCACATTTGGCACTTATATGTGTGTTGAAAACTGGTATTGCATTATTTAAAGACATGCTCAATTAAATTTTGTGTTCTTGTCAGTGTGTATATATTGTTGTAATTTTAAGGAAAGCTGTAAAGATTCTTGTGTTATTGTTACCATATTTTTAAAACGGAAACAAACCAAAAAAATCAGTCATCTCATCTCGGTGTGCATTATTGGAAGATGAAAATTATTTCCAATAGAATAGTTTAATTCAGACTTTTTCTTCTACTCTGTCTTAATCTTACGTTACAGGTAATACAGGTTTTGGAAAAACAGACATGATTCTCCTGAATGGTTTTCTTTGTTCACAATTTTAGTACAGTGTTAAGACAAGAACTGTTTTTAAGATGAGATGCATGCAATTATAACTAGTATTGGAAGAGGAATTTAGGGATACTGAACATCTGAAATCATTTCCACTGCAAGTGGAAATTAATGTTCTCTAGGAAGTATATGCTCATTAGATCTTGTATTCTGACTCTTCTTAACCAGATCTAGTTAATTTCCCTCATCCCTTTTCCCTGCTTTCCCATCCTGACAAAAAAGTAAAGTGTAAAATTCTGTTCCAGCAAATATGATGGAGAGGCTAAAGATTTATGAAGAGGCGTGGACAAAATACCCAAGAGGACTAGTTCCAAGAAGATTACCGTTAAACTTCTTGTCAGGTAAGTGCATCTTTGAGCAGGTAATGATCAGCGCTTGTGTTTCTTAGATGCTAGTGTTTTATCAGCAAAAACAGCCTACAATTGATAAGTAATGTGTGGTAAAACAAAATCAACAGGTCTTTTTCCTCTCAAGGTGAAAAGTTTAAGGAATGTCTGGACAAGTTTCTAAGGATGAATTTCAGCAAAGGTTGCCCACCGGTCTTCAATACTTTGAGGTCATTATATAAAGACAAGGAGAAGGTAGGATTCTTTTTATCCAACTTTTTACATTATCGTTTTGATCTATTACAGCATGATAGTAGCTGTTACACACTAAAGAGAGAAGCTTTTTTTCTTCAGTGCTCACTATGTCTGCACTGTTGTTTATTCTGTTCTAGTATTTCTAGAAAAATCAAGCAGAAGCATACATAGCCTTGTGCCTAGTTTGTAAATGTAGAAAACAAAGATTTACTAATTAAAAGCTGCACTAAAAAAAAAAAACCCTAAGATTTACTAATTAAAAGTGGGGGAGAGAGACCGAGTACATTCCCATATGTGTTGCAATTTAGGTTATTGCAAAATTTTCTTACCAAGAATAACTAGTCTGGGGAACACAAAGTAGCTCAAACTGAGATGAAATACCATCTTGCTTACAGTTTTTTTTGTCTTGTCTTGCATGTGTAGGTGGCAATCATAGAAGAGCTCGTGGTAGGTTATGAAACCTCCCTAAGAAGCTGCAGGTTATTTAACCCAAATGGTGAGTGCTAAACTATCTTACTTCATGGAAGTGGTGGCTGGTATAAGCATTATAGGACCATTCAGAGGCAGAGAATCAGTGGAGAGTGATGAAATTGGAATCATGTTTTTATTCCTGTTCCCAAAACAGAACCAAACCACAACCATCCTTAAAAGGGATTTCAGCTGTCAAATTTTAAGTCTGTACACATGTATCCAGTTATCATTTGTCTTCCAATTTTGAGTCCAGGTGTTTTATTTTCAAGGCTTGAGTTGATCAATTTACAGGAAATAGACATTTGAAGGCTACGTTGTAATGTTCAGTAGCATTGTCAAATTGTAGCATTGTTAAAAATGAATTTATATTTATTTGATGTTTTATACTGATTTGGTAGGACAATCTACAGGGTTTTTTTGTTTGGAGCTTGTGGTGAAGTATTTTGTCTGCCTTGTGTGGTTTGTTTGTTTGTTTGCTTGGTCTTTGAGAGATTAATAAAACAAGCACTACCTTGTCCATGTTACCGCTGACTACTGTTTTTGTTGCGAGTTGTGGTTCTACATGTATTGAATCTAACATTCACAGTTTCCTCTGTAGTAGTTTTATGATGTTTCGTTAGTTACTAGCTTAATCACATTGTAATGGAAAGTCTCCAAGAAAAATCTGCATAAAATATCAACAAAAGATAGTTTTGAAGTTTTGGTAGGCGGATTAGGATGGTGTAATAATTAGGATAGTACAAATAACAATATACATTTAAAACTTCATGGAATAATCGTTATTATTAAAAACTTTTTACTGAAGTTGTAACCAATTTGCAACCAACCAAAACCAACCCTGCTTTGCAAAAATAATGCGATTCTTCCTTATGAAGTTGCTTGTTAAGTTTTTCTGTTTGAGTAGATAGCTTACTATAATTTCAATTAAATATTTTCTTTGATACTAAATTTCGTTCAAATAAACAACATTCTTCTGCCTTAAAATGAACAAATGCATGTAATTGCATGTTTGGTTATAATGTAAACTGAAGAACCGGAATCTTCTGGCACAACCAGAACCCCTGTGCCCTCCCCCGGCAAGGTGCCTTTGCTTCATATTCAAAATTAAGCAGCAAACTTAACTTTAAGGCTTCATTAGTACTGTGGGTTTCAAGCAGAGCGCTCTAGCTTTGAAAACTGACTTGTGCATAGCACTGTTTTGTTGGATACACTTACATGAATAGTGACAATAAATCTCTCAAAGGTAGAGACAGAAAATCCTTTTAAAGCTGTGGTATGGAACCGACATTTTTATTTGAAAATACTCAAGTCTGTGGACTGAAAAAGTGTAAATGCTGAATTTACTGAAATGTTTTACAGTGTTAGTGTGCAACAGTTGTGTTCAGCGGGACTTGCTATATCCTTCACCTAAAATGGTATTCAGTGAGAACTCTGTGCACTGCGGTTCTGCACTTCGGGCTGCCCTGGCTGAGGGGCTAGTTGGATCAAAATGCAACCATCTTCTGACTTGCGAATTCATGTTTCTTTTCCCTTAAAACCATGGTGTGAGAAGGGAAGAAAATGTGCTTAAGTCTTGTCAAAACATAGACTTAGAAGTTACTTACCTGGACCCAGGAGTTCAGAAACACTCCCAGGTCTGATGTGGCAGCCTGATATAGAGGCAGAATTAACTTCAGTGGCTATATGTGTAGTTTTTTTGTTTATTTTTTTGTCATGTTACTTTAATAAACTGAACCAAAAAATCTCCCTCTGATTTTCTTACTGTAGATGATGGTAAAGAAGAACCTCCAACCACTTTACTCTGGGTCCAGTATTATTTGGCTCAACATTATGATAAAATTGGACAGCCATCCCTGGCTCTAGAATATATAAATGCTGCTATAGAAAGTACTCCCACTTTGATAGAACTGTTCCTTGTGAAGGCAAAAATCTACAAGGTAAGTTTTAAGTTTGGCCCATTCTTGGTGATCAGAGGATATTTTTTTGGCATGCTGAAAGACTTTTACACTTTAATGGTTTTGATGGAACAGTGAAGTGCTAAGCTTGTTTTAAAGGCGTGAAGAATCCATGGGAAATGTTGTAGTGAATTTTAGTGTGTTCCGAAAGAAGGGTATTGGTTATCTAGTTTGATTTTTTTAGTGTGCATGAATAAGCCCTTGTGAAGATTTTTGAAGGCAATAAAGGACAAGCGTACTGCAAGATGTATTTTTTTCATATTATTTTCATATTAAAGAAGATCACCCTGATCAATTTAGTTGATGTTATAAATGTCATCCACCTAATATTACATGCACACCCTTCTTTTTCTTAACTATTTAAAAACAATTTCTCAACTACAATATGGTATTCCCTCAGAGTGGGATTAATCAAAGTGGTTTTAGGTATTTTCAGGAAAAACTTCTAGTGCCAAAAGACCTGTAACTCCATAATGATGGAAAGTAGTTACTCCGCTTTTTTCCTTTTAAGATCCGTTACTTTCCTGAGAAAAGCTATTTATAAACATAAGTGTAGAAAATTAACTAGTTATATTAAACAGAGTTGATCTGCTGTACATGTTTTATACTTTCCGAGTCTAATTTGCATTTCTATTTGTTTAAGCATGCTGGAAATATTAAAGAAGCTGCAAGGTGGATGGATGAGGCTCAGGCTTTGGACACAGCAGACAGATTTATCAACTCCAAATGTGCGAAATATATGTTGAAAGCAAACTTCATTAAAGAAGCAGAAGAAATGTGTTCTAAGTTTACACGGGTTGGTTGCATTTAACTATAGCTCTTCTGAATAATGTGGGCCTGATCCGTTATGGAATAATTTTTTAACTTTCCCCTCACCTTTATTACAAACCTTAAGTTCTGTTTCAGAGCAAAAATGGT
Source organism: Anser cygnoides (assembly GCF_040182565.1). Lineage (NCBI taxonomy): Eukaryota > Metazoa > Chordata > Aves > Anseriformes > Anatidae > Anser > Anser cygnoides. The sequence continues at coordinate 40,880,447 of NC_089876.1, forward strand.
TGCTTGCTTTTACTAATGGTAGTTGGTTTTACGGATTGAATTACTAAGCATGATTCCATAGCGTTAAGTGAAAATGCAACATTAAAACCTGGATTTGATGTCTTGTGCCACATAGAAATACAGGATGCCCTTTCAAGAGAGAACTGGCTTTTTTGTGGGTTTTTTTTGAGTTCTTTGAGTTTAGTATTGATTCTATTGGAGATAGATATGAGAGATATGATCAAGTAGCCTGTCTTTCACGTTGTTCTAACAGTAATATGTTAAGACTAGTCAGAATTCTCTTTTAAATAAATAAATTTGCTATGGCTTCTGCGTGAGAAGCATTCTGAGATGTTCTCCTTTTGTGAGCAAGCTTTCATCCCCAAGGCCATGTTTAATAGTGACAAAGGGAAGCTGCGCGTTGTATCTTTTTTCTGCATCTGCTTACAACCAATTAGTTGGCAGGAAAAAAAAACTGATGCAGGAAATTAAGTAATCTGTATAATGCAGCTTTTGTCCCCACAGTAACTTATTGTGATAGGTTTGGTGGTCTCATAGATTACTTTTTTTTTTTTTGAGTTCTCTTGCTATTGTTCTTTCACATCTGAAAGTCAAAATAGCTCAGTGCAGTCTTCCCAGAATATTTGGCAAATGATAGCTTTTTAATTCTGGCAATATGATTTGTGTGTTGTTAATGGGAGGGAGGCAAAACACTTTCGGGACCTTCCTGCAAAGTAAAGTTATTTTTGCTTCTCCCGATTTTCTCTTTGTTGAACACTAAGAAGAACCTGGAGTAATGTAGGTTGAACAGGGGGTATTCATAAGGGAAAAGGTAAAGATTTTTTTCTGAAATGGTGAGTGGGAGTGTGCAGGCGAACACAGGATGGGATTTGAGAAGGAAAAAAATATATAACCTCAGTAGGTTTATGTGGAGCTGTTGATGCAAAATTTCCTGCGAATCCAGGTTAATTCACTCTCAAAATGCCTTAAGCAGCTTCAAGATAATGTCAAAAAAGCAAGCATCCCAGTTGCCCCGAACTGAACTTTAAAAGCATGATTTGATGATGCTGCACTTTGTAATCTTTTTTCAACTCCTTTTGATCTTATATCTAGTGCTCAAGTGCAAGCTTCATAAAAATAAAAATTAAAGACCTAAATTAAGCATACTGAAAATGGAACTTTGACATTTTTTTCTGATTTCTAGCTACCCAGCTCAGCCTGGTTTGAAAACTGCCTTTCTTTCTCATTTGAAGCATTCTCCTTACGCTTCCTTTTGAATATTATCTGACTATTATCTGTCGCTTTCCCAGCTTTGGTTCTTGGCTGATTCTTCAATAGCTTGGTTTTTGCGTGATCACACAAACTCTGTGAATGGCTGGGGCTGACATTAAGCTTGACAGGTGTATGATAAGTTCTACAGATGTATACAAGCATGTACAAATACCAGATTTGAAAGACAACCGTAATTGCTTCTGAACTAGAAGTGATGAAAGCTACTAGTACTGCTTTCCTTTCCCACCACTCTAGGTGCTGCTTTCCTTTCCCACCACTTAGGGCTGATCCCGTAAGAAACTCCTATTATTTCACAGGAAGCACTATCAGCTACTTCCATACTTAGCTCAATCAGGAAGTCTCTGGAAGACACAGATGGGCAGCTTTAGGGGGAAAAAAAAAAAATCCTGCAGGTGTCAGTGCCATGCCGTGTGATAAAATTTTTCTGTAATTTCTCTTCATGCTGCAATATGTTATACTTGCAAGCCATATTGAAAACACTGAGCGAATGCCTCTCCTATCCTAAAGATGAGGAACTCTCACAGTAATGTGGCGACTGCCTGGCTATTAATTGTGTCTTTGAGTCTTTGAAAAAGTGAAACATACAAGAACAGTTTTCTTCAGCTTGGAGTCATGATTAATGAACAAAGCAAGCTCATCTTGTTCATTGCTTGAAGCATTGTTTTGGGTAGAGGAAATGAAATAGAAAATACAGTGGAAATGTGGGACCACATAAATAAAGATGGTACAATAAAGATTATATCAGGGTAAAAGTGCACAAAAGGGCCAAATTAAGGAATAACTGTGGCAACTTCTAGCTTTCAGGACTACAATTTTGAAATTGGTCATTATTTTGATGGCCTTTTTATTTGTACTTTTAACTGGTTAACAAATTGAGATTTTTTTTTCTGTAATGCTGTTTTTGCTTTTAGGAAGGAACCTCGGCAGTAGAGAACTTGAACGAAATGCAGTGCATGTGGTTTCAGACAGAATGTGCGCAAGCTTACAAAGCAATGAATAAATTTGGAGAAGCACTTAAGAAATGCCATGAAATTGAGAGAGTATGTATCTAGTCAAACTGGCTGGGTTGGAAAATACTAGCTTAAGTTTACTGTGCTAATATGTTTCCTTTCTGAACAGTAGGAGTATACTTCACATAGATTCTGGAGAGATTTTGTTTTTCATTGGGTGCTGGGAAGTTGATTAAATTACATTTTCTTCTAAAACTGACATCGCAAACTGTGTGTTAGGTTATATTAAGTATTTTAAATATCCAGGAAAGAACAAAAAACAGTCAAAAATAAGCTTAGTTTTGGTAGAGTTCATTTAAAAAAAAATATACAGGTATTTGGGTAGAAACCAAGAATATTTGTATTTTAAGTCCAAAAAATGGTGGCTGAGCTGACAAGCCCAGCCTTAAAGTAAATGAAAGGTGTCGCCTGTCTTTGAGGGACAGAGTAAATGTAATAAAATCATGTCCTCTCCTTTAAAAAATAATAAACAAAAACTAAGCTACAGGTTAAAAGAAGCTATTAGGAATATAGAGACTTCTTAAAGTAAAAAATGTATTCAAAAACAGGGGAATAAAACTTCCCTGCACGTTAAATGCAGATTTTTTTTCCAAAGGCAAAAAAAAAGAAATTGTTTGGACAGCTTCCTTTAAAAAAAAAAAAGTTTTGTTTTTCAAGCACATAAGGGTCTAGAAACATAAGACATTTGAGGGTGTAAAAGAAGTACTCAAAAAGGAGGACTTAGTAGGAAGCTACACCTCATTGCAAATGCAGACACTTAACGAGATTTCAGCAATGATGCTTATCAGCTGGCAGGACTAATTCATTCTCAGAACGAATCAGAAAAATGGTTCTCAAACAGTGGTCAGGCCCATATTTTATTTGCACAAATCCATTGCAGAAATTTGTGTAAAATCCTTTGAAATAATTTGTGTAAGAAACTGCTAGTATTGCAGTTTGCTGTGGGTACCAGAAGAGGTTTGTAGATGTGGAGCTGACTTCAAAATGTTTTTGATGGTTGTCCAAGGAATTAAGTCAGTGTTTGATGTATTTACTAGATTAATTGATGAAAGGTGTAGTAAAGATCAGAAGCAAGAGCTAAATCTGTTGTATTCAGAAAACATCAACAAAGCTTTCTAAGAAAAAAGTATTGCCTCTTTAATCTTTAGGAGGTGTTCTGGATTTCAGAAATGCTTTTGATGTCAGCTTTCATGTGAGGGAATCTATGCTGTCTCAGAAAAAGAAGGAAAGTTGATTTCATTGATTTGATTAGCTGGTTCATGACTGGGAAAACAGAATAGGACCAAAAAAAAAAAAGCGGTTTTTACGAGAAAAGGAGTTTAACATGGAGATTCTTAGGGTCTCCCTCGTTTGATCTATTGATAAATGATCACAGAAAGGGAGTTAATAGTTCAAGGACTTGTGATGTAAAGCGATTAAAAACTGGCTGCAGAAAGCTGCAGAGAAGCATCTCACAATACTGAATGATAAAACGGCCCATGAAAACTTAATGTTCAACAGAGTAGCTGGGGGAGGAGGGACAAGAAGACTATTTTGCATGGATGTAAGCAGTAATAGATCTTAAGTGAATTATTGCTGCTTTGGAAAGAAATCCTGGAACTGTTATAGACAGTGTTGCAAAAACTACCGTGCTGGTGTAGAGCAGCAGTTGAAAGGATGGGACACTAATGGGAATTAAGTGACTATAGAAGTACTTTTCCTTCCATTATGTAAATCTATAGCACTGCTTACATTTGAATATCCCATTTGGTCATTCTTAACTCCTTAAAAATGTGCCAGTAAAACATAAGCTATGGAATAACTTCTGCATGAGGAGAGTGCAATTAGCTTGTCACACTGCTTGATCTTTAGTTTGACTAGCAACAACTGAGTTAGGATGAAGTTGTATGAAATCACAAATGTATGGAGAAGTTGAAGAGTGGAATGACTTTTCACTCTTTCTCAAACAAAAGTAAGGGGACACTGAGTGGCAGTGAGGAAGCAGGTCCACAACAAAAAGAAGTACTTTGTCATATCACATGTGATTTAAGTATGGAATTCGTTGCTAGGGTACTTAATGGAAGGCAAAAGTATAAGCTGACAAAAAATAGCTGAGTTCATAGAAGAAAATTCAAGTGCCATTTAAGTACAGCAAAGGGGGAACCTTTGAACTGCAAATGGTCAGAGGGTAGCTACAGTTAAGAGGTTGTGGACTGGATGAGTTTTGATTCTGACCTAAGATGCCATCTGGTCTTTTCACCATTACTTTTTGTTTGTTTTATTAACTCATGTTTCAAAAAGGGTCAACAGCAGTCAAACAGCATTCTTCTACTAAATTATTCCTTTTGGAGGGGGGTAATATGCAAAGTCAAGGTTAGTATCTTGCTGTTAATACTTGCTAAATAATGTTATATGTTGTGTTAGCATTTTGTAGAAATCACAGATGACCAGTTTGACTTCCACACTTACTGTATGAGGAAGATTACTCTTAGGTCTTACGTGGACTTGCTAAAACTAGAAGATGTACTTCGACAACATCCGTTCTACTTCAAAGCAGCACGAATTGCCATAGAGATATATTTGAAACTTCATGATAATCCCTTAACAGATGAAAATAAAGAACATGAGACTGATACAGGTATTGAACCCTAAGGATTTATTAAATATGTAGTTTCACTAGTTAGTGGATGTACTATAAGAATACTGGGCCTTCATAGTTGTCATTTGGAAGTTTCTTATAATAACCAAATACAAGGTTATTATCACAACTCAAATAGTAACTTGGAGTGGAAGTAAAAGTAGATGTTCTACTGAAAGCTAAACTAAAACAAGTTTTTATGTAGGTATGAAAAATAATGGTTTTTTTGTAGTGACAATTAAAATTCATAAGTAAAAACATATTTGTGTTATGGAATGGCTGAAAAAACATTGAATTCTCGTGGTTGCTCATCCATGAAGTAACAGATAGAAGAAAGTGTGCTTGGAGTGGCTCTTGCTGGAAAAAAAAAACATCAGTATGCAAAAATATGACTAGCTAGCACCCTACATTTTAATCATCTCTTGCTATTAATGTAAAAAGTGTTTAAATCCTTAATTTTTTTTTTTTGCTCATCTTCTGATTGGAGAGCAACTTAAGTGATTATGGCTTGGGGCACCTCAAATAGTATGAATAGAGGCTGTTGAATACTTACAGAGGGATTTGTCAAGTTTTAAGATTTCCCATCTCAGTTCATTTGTGTGGCTTCAGGTTCATATTAAGACGAGTAGAAGTGTAATAGAATTTGTTGTAGCTGCTTTCATATGCTTTTTCATTTAATTCTCTATGCTTTAATTGGAGCAAGGAGAGGATCTGAGTATGAATCAAATTTAATGTATCTGTAGGGCGTTAAAAGCAAAACTGGAACTATCTACACTGAAATGTGACTGTTTCACACTTTTGTTAGGTCATTTAATATGTCAAATGTAACATTTCTGTTGTGTAATGCCTAAGGAAGAAATCAATGTGTATTGGTGTGTACTTATACTCCTGACACTGTGAAGTCATGCGGTGAATACTTTGCTCTGCCCTCAGTTTGCTATACTGTTGTTCTAATTCCTATTTTCCTGATTTCACATAGGAATTAATTACAAAGTAGTAGTGTAAACAATAAAATAATGTCTCTGGTAAACAAACTTTCACAAATGTAGTGGCAGCATTACTAGTTAGTAGACATGGTTTGAAAGAAACGTTGATGGTATCTGGCAGCAGATTAACATTATACATCAACATTGCCTGTCTTTGCCCTTTGTGTGTGTACAGCAAATATGTCTGACAAGGAGCTAAAGAAGCTACGAAATAAGCAGAGAAGAGCACAGAAGAAAGCACAGCTGGAGGAGGAGAAGAAGAATGCTGAGAAAGAGAAGCAGCAGAGGAATCAGAAAAAGAAGAAAGATGATGATGATGAAGAAATTGGAGGACCGAAAGAAGAACTTATCCCTGAGAAATTGGCAAAGGTACTTTCTAATGTTAATATGAAGCGGTTGTAGAAATTTGTAGAAAAGCTGCTGTGAGGATGCAGACAATTTGGAAGCCATTCAGATTACGTATTTATTTTATGTATGTCTGCTTTTCACAGGCAGCATTAAAAAAAAATTCTAGGGATTGTTGGGTATACTTTCAAAAGTGTAATGAAATCACTGCTTTTGTGCCTAGTTTTGAAAGGCAGCAATTGAAGTCATATACACTTGCTACAGGCGAAATTACCTTCATGTGTGGATTGCACCAACTTGCTGACTATACTAGCTAGCAGATGGAGTTATTTCTATTCTGCATGTCAGGTGATTACCATTGCCTTCTTTATGGCCCATATTAATTTTTTATTTATTAAGCATAGGCATCCTGTGGAAGAGGAGACTTTGAGATACTGAATGGTTTAGCAGCACTTATTTGCATTTGTATAAAATGTGGAAGGCAAAAAAGGATAAAGAAGCTATTCAGAAACAGCACTAGACTAGACTGAGGTGGATTTTGAAATCTGGCTTAAGAGTTGTAGAGATAGGTAAAGGGGAGGTGACCCAGAAGATTGTTGTGATGGAAGTTGTACCTGGAAGAAGTGGGAGAAAGTTGAAAAAATGTGAGGAAAGATATTGAAAAACCAACTGGAAATAATAATTTCTATTAATGGTAATATAGTATTCAAGTATTGATGGATACAATATGATTTCTTCATATTGGACATATAACAAATATTACTGGTTCTTGGGGGGTGATATTTGGAAGGTGAGAGTGGCTTTATAGCCAAGAAGGAAGTGACTTTAAAAGCTTGACTATTTGCTTAAGAATGTTATCAGCATTTCTATTGTTTAGGTCATTGGTTGCAAGGAGAAGCACTGTAATTGTGGTGCTAATTAAGATCAAAATAGAGTGGAATGTATTGAAATGGAGCTCTGGAGTAGAAGGATGTTATGGGATATCCCAGGAACAACACCTAGGCTGTCCTATATAGATTATAGGGAGTAGTTGCAGCTGTATAATACAGGCCTCTGGCAGATCTTCCCTAATTATATTCCAAATTTAATATTGGAATCATGATTTGGAGAGCTTCAAATACAGTTGGTTCTCAGGGCTGGAAGACCATTTTTGACATAGTTGGTCACTTGCAAACTGTTTTCCTGAAACAGTTGAACCTCAGCTTCCTTGGTGAATGAAAGATAGCTTTGGCATTGAAGTCATAGCTTTGAAATCTGATTTATTTTATGTTTCAAACAGTTTGAAATGCAGATTTGTGACTGGTTCATGTGAATTCTTAACAGCGTGTATAAGCCATGCAATTTTTTAATGAAAACTGATGGAGTATGTGATTAGCAGGATCTCTCTGTAAGGTGTTCATCATTGTCTTCAACAGTTACTTGTGCAGTGCAATGAAGTGTATTGCTTCAACATTACTAAAGCACTGTGGACAGGCAACAATTAAATGATGTGTCCAATTCTTAGAGAGTAACTCGTGTTCACAGGGCATTTCTTGTTCTAGTTATCTTCAACCTCTTAATGCAAGAGTTCTGTCTAAAGAATCCAGGTACAGAATTCATTTGCATTAAAGCCACCCGTTCACTGCATTACGCTAGTGAAGACCCCCTGACCATCATCAGTATCTAGTTACTTCTCACTTGCCATTAGTATCTTAACTGGGAATGTTGCCATGGCCTGCAGCTGTCAGGAGCCCGCCTGCAGCTCACTTTAACAGACTGTCAGGAGCATAAAGCAGTTATTTATCAACGTTTTGGGCCTATGTGTGTAGAATACCATAGAGAATCATACTGTATGTTACAATGCAGGTTCAGCTGCAATGGTTACTGCTAATGTGTGATAAAAGGCAAAGATGTATCTTTGTAGGAAAATGTCATTTGTAACCACCGCAAACCAATTAGAATTGACAGTCTGTGTTTAGATACTAATATTGAGTGAAAGATGCAAAATTTGAAATTTAACAGGTTCTTGTTAAATTATTACATAATTACCTTATGAGAGTAACTCTGTGACTCAATCAAAAATTCCTAATTCTGTTGTTGGAGAGTTAGTTCTTAGTTTTAAGCTTTGTAACTTAGTTGTGTGTCCTCCCCGGAATCTATAGGTTGAAGCACCTTTGGAAGAAGCCATTAAATTTTTAACACCTTTGAAGAATTTAGTGAAGAATAAAATAGAGACGCATCTCTTTGCCTTCGAGATTTATTTTAGAAAAGGTAGGTGAGAAAGCTAATGAAATAAAGCAATTGTGGTTCTTCAAGTTGTATATTAGAATTTGGGCAAGCAGTGAGATGTGAGTCATCAGGCTGTATAGAGACGCATTATTTCGCTGGACCGATGCCACAGCCGTTAAGTGTTCTGTAACGAATCAGAAGTTTGAGCACTTGGTGATTATCTATTTTCTTTGCTGTGTGTAAGCCATAAGACTGTAGAACGAATTATCCCAACTTGCACTTTCCCTCGTTATTTGTTTGTATCAATAGTTTGCAGAACTAACTGCTGTAAGTGGCGGTGTGTGGTTGCTAATGAGTTTGTTTGAAGTACTTGTTTTTTGAATTTTTTGGGGATCAGTTAAATATCATGGTTTAAGAACTACGTATGTTCAAATTTACTTACCAGTTTAACAGGTTTAATTCACTGGTTAAATAAGCATGCGGTAGAAAAAATGATGTAGTACTCACGTTTATTTTGGTCTGATTATTCTAATTTCAAGCACAAAATATTCCTGCAACATACTGCCCTGAGTTTCAGCTACAGTTCTTGACTATTTGCCAACGCTTTCTTTTCCAGAGAAGTTCCTTTTGATGCTTCAGTCTGTGAAAAGAGCCTTTGCTATTGATTCCAGTCATCCGTGGCTTCATGAGTGTATGATTCATCTCTTCAGCAGTGGTAGGGATCTGTTTGATGTATGGCTTGATCTGTATATGTTTCCAGATGATGCCTAACTACACAAAAACTTGGATTTTTAGTATACATACTGTTAGCACAATTAATTCCAAATACATGATAATTTAGAAAGCTTTTTAAACAGCTGACTTAGGCTGAATATGCTTAATATGACTGGAGCTGGATTTAGTAATTATTTCAACAAGTATTAGTAAGTTTGTGTTTTTAAAGCTATGAGCAGTATGGTGACCTCCTCAAAGAGTTGAGTCAGTGCAGAAAATGGAAGCTGCTGAGTAAGGAATGTGGCTTCTCTGCTCACAGCCTGTAAGTGTGTGAGGAGAAAGCCTAGAACCATGTCCTCTTTTGCTAGAATGTTTTTCTCCCTTCCAATGCCCCAGAGGTCACCCTTCCTCTTGATGACTAAAGATTAGATATATTTAAGAACAGACTTTTATGATCTCAATCTTCGAGATAGGCTTTAATAGACTTTAATCAGCAAGGTGGAAAATGTATTGGAGTAAAACAGCCTTGTTTTTTTTCTAAGCATCAGAAAACTGTCACAGTTAGGCTTTCTCCAACCAGTCCCACTTATTTACATTTTTCTTATTTCATGTATCTTCCTTTGAGATTCATTTTCTTCAACTATACTAATAGCGTAAACATGACAAAAAATAATAGCGGAGAGTGGATTTTTCTGTGATTACTTCTGGTAACTTTTTTTTCCAATTCAATAGTATCTGAAAGTAAGGATCTGCCTGATGCGGTTAGAACAGTGTTAAACCAAGAAATGAATCGGCTTTTTGGAGCAACTAATCCAAAGAACTTCAATGAAGCTTTCCTTAAAAAGAACTATGACTCACTACCACATAGGTTATCAGGTATGTTGCCTTTATCTTTTTTCTGCACAGCTTCTGTATTTTCTCTGCTGATATAGCAGTGGCCTCTCAATATCTGCACCAGTGATGTAAAAATGGCTCGTTCTGTCAGGAATGCTTTTCCTCTCCCAGTTTGAGTTTCTGTGACAACATAAGGTTGTCTTTTGAGTTTCTCTCATTTCTTCCATATGCTGCTAAATTACAAGTTTTTGGACATCTCTGCCATGTTTTCATTTCTGATGTGTGCTAAATGCATCATAAAATTGTAACTGTATTTAATGCATCTGTGGAATAGATAGTCTAGTATGTGAAGTATTATTCAGACTTGCAGAGCTTTCTAATAAATGTATTTGAAGAGATTGACTGCCAAGTGAAAGGTGCTGAGTGCTCAGCAAGACAGCTAACACTCAGAGCTCTTGGTATGCCTAACGCAGGGAGCTCAGTGCTGGTTACTCAACAGTTACCAGAGGCTATCTGTCAGTAGCAATTGCATTATAGTATTACAGTACCACTTGGGAAACGGGATGTAAACTACACTGGGGGGCAGCGTTACTGTTGTGTCTCAGTCACCCTAGAACTGGCCACAAAAAAGCAGTGAGTTTATTCTTTTCATCTTTTCTGACATCGTGTCCCTTTGGCTACACCTTTGCTGTGGGACTCAGAGCTGTGTCCTGTTACCCTATTGTAACAAGAGCTCTGTGTGCCCATCTCTTCTGTGTCCCAGTTTCTGTGTGAAGGAAGCATGAGCACTGGTGCTAAAGGTGACTGTGGTCTGTTGCAGCAGGTCTGATTTGTTACCTTCACTGCCCGTGATTCCAGAGGATGCTGCAAAATGCTCCTATCCTGCAATATAGAAGTGACCTAGTCGTTTCAATGCTTTGTCTAGCACTTAATAGTAGATTTAAAGCTACTTGCCTAACTGCTCAGGTATCAAACTTTAATGCTCTGAGTGGTTCCATTTTGAACTACAGCTTTAGAGTTCAGTATTGCCTCTTAATCATACTGTCTCTATATTTGCTTATACTATGCTTTTGGTCTTCCATTGAGTGATGTTTATTTTTCCTATTGTAGCTGCCAAAATGATGTACTATTTAGATCCTTCAAGTCAGAAAAGAGCGGTGGAGCTGGCAATGACCCTCGATGAATCCCTCATTAACAGAAATCTTCAGGTAACAGTTATTTATCAATTGTAAACTACTACTACTTGTGTATCTATTGAAGGTTATAGGTAAGAGGAAGCTGAAATGGTTGTTGCACCTTATGGTAAGGAGGTTGAGTTGCCATGTAAGAGAAAATGCTCTCGGGTTCATCTGAACTGAAAAATTTTCTGTTTTTTGAACATTTAAATGTAGTTTTGTCATAATATGAAAAGAGATAGCAGCAGAAATCATGTTACTGCCTCAAGTAATGGAAAAGCTTATTAAACACTAGAACATTCACACAGTAAAAGATGCTAACACTCCCTAGTAAGGAAAGGTTAGTCTGTCAGAGCTTTAGCTGTTATACAAGTGACTGTTCACAGGGAAAAGACTGTGACATGGGAGTGGCTCAGACTGAAGATTTTCCAATCATTCTCCCAGAAAGCTGTGCAAGTTTTAGTTTTATTAAAAGGTGTGTATGCATGTTTTGACCTTAATATGTAGATAAATAAAAAGCTCATTAAACTTTGAAGCTCTGCTCTATTCTGGCAGTCATGGAATTACCCCCCATAAGCCACCACCACTCCCCTTCCTATCATTTCCCCATCTTCCACCTTCTTCTGTGGAGGCTACCAGTCCTGGCTTACAGTTCAAAGTACTCAAGAGAGGGTAGTTTTTTTTTTAGTATCTTCATACATTCCTTATAAAGAAATAGTAAAGATGTTTTTTCTTCATATTATAGTACGCTGGCAGAACCTTAGCTGGTAAAGCAAGCAAAGAAGAAATAAAATGTTTCCTTTTTCTATACTTTTAAAGTATTTCTGTATCCCTGTCAAACCATTTCCTTTGGCATAAGGAAGTGCCAAAGCACATAATTAATTGAGACTCCTTCACAGGCATTGCAACCTGTAGTACACTACATTTCTCTCAGTTCTCCTGCTCTTTTCTTTCTTTATTTTGCTCTTTACTTCTGGGGACTTGGATTTTTTAGATCTAGTGCACATGAAGTTGGTGAACTTTATGGTAAAATTATTCTTTTGTAAGCAAAAATAAGCCTTTTCCAAAACAAAAAAAAAAAAGGGAATATGCTGTGTTCAGTAGAACTTTAATGGGGAAGTATTTTAATAGATTATTTTGACAAAAGAGAGGATAGGGTTGAGAAACAACAATGTCATGACTTCTAAGCTTGCTTAGGATATAGAGGCTTCAGGTCCTTTCTCTAGCTGATCTGGGAATGGGACACAAACTCAGATATTATACATGTTAAATACATATTTAGCACCCTGTAAACTTTGTTTTTTGTTGTTGTTGCTATTGTCTGAACAGTCTTAAACTATTTAAGATAGAATATAAATAGATTTAGGAAAGAAAAATAAATTGCCTTCAACAGCATTCTTGCATGGTAGCTGCCTTTTTTTTTCCTGAGAATTGGACTGGGGAAAGATTAAAATGTAATCAAAAATAGTTTGTGGTTTTGGAGATGTTATCTTGTTCAATAGGACTGTAAGAACCATTTACTGACACAGCAGTGTGTAAAATCACATATGCAGCATTATGATAAAATGGAAGAAGTTCGATTTAAGCATTCTTGATGCTAATGTAAAGGATGAGTTTGATTTCTACCAAACTTCTAAATGGAAAATTGGAAGTGCCCTAAAAATATGGGAATCTGAAGGAGTCTGGGCATTTGTTGAAAGGCATTCACAAGGAAAGAAATTACATTTCATTTTTAGTAGAGACCAACTGTCTCAGGGCACGTTGCAAGCATATATCTGGATATATTTGACCTTCCATAGACACCAGTGTCACACAGAGCTCATGTGCAAGGGGAAAAAAGGGCTTGCTGAAGAGAACTTCAGAAACCCGTAGCAGGAGGACAAGTAGTTAACCTCAATACATACAACAAATAACAGCTGTAGTAAATTCCAGAGGATTGGAAAAAAAAAAAAAAAGGCAGATATACTAGCATGTGTGAGATAAAAGGATGTTAAATGCTGATGAGCTTTAGTGAAGCTCAATAACTAGCTCAGTTTCTCATGTTTGGAATGCAAATTGAAAAACAAAAAAAAAACAGGAAGTCTTTTTCCTCTTCTAAATCACAAAATGGATATGAAACTGCAGATATTTGTGAAGGATGTGAAAATAACCAAATTGGCTCAATTCGGTAATTAGTCACATACCACTAAGTCATGCTCCCTTAAATGTAAAAAAAAAATAAAAAAATAAAAAAATAATTGTGGTATATAATTCCACAATAGCGATTCTTCTGATTTCTGTCTGAAAGCACATTCACAAAAATCAGTTTTAGGAAATTACAGTATGTATTCTGAATTCATTGTTTTTATTTGTGAAGATTAAAATTGGCATGCAAGTTACGCATTGCTTAAATGCTCAATGTGTCCCAAGATCTGGGGGGAATCAAATCTAAAACACCCATTTAATGGCAGGTGAGCCTGGTTCTTGGTTGCCAACCAGTGAGAATCTTATTTTTTTAAAGGAACATCAGGAGTAGGTGACATGAGTATTTTCATCTTCAGTCGAGATTTCCAGCTGCATTTTAAATCTGCTTAAACTGCATTATTTTGAATCAAACTACACTGGTCTTTCATGAAAAATGTCATTTGGTACTGATAGAAACCTGAAAACAGTACTTGGAATTTGTGTTTTCTCTGTAGTATTATATAGCTTGTTTGTGAGTGTTCAGATGAACGTTTAAGAAACCATAACGCTTCTTTATTTTTCTCTTTAATTAGACGTGTATGGAGGTATTAGAAGCTTTATGTGACGGTAGCCTTGGAGACTGTAAAGAAGCATCTGAAACTTACAGAGCAAATTGTCATAAGCTTTTCCCTTATGCTTTGGCTTTCATGCCCCCTGGATATGAAGAGGATATGAAGATCACAGTTAATGGAGATAGTTCTGCAGAACCTGAAGAACTGGCCAATGAAATATGAACAACTTTATTGGAAAAAAATGACATTGGACCATATCTGGTGTATAATATTTTTGTCACGCACCTGCTGAATTGTTCTAACTTACACAGAGAATGGAAGGAAAAAAAAAATGTTGCCTTCAAATAGTTTTACTTTTTTTTATCCTGCTGACAAAGTATATATATAAAATATCTAACATATTACTGGATATAGGTTGTTCGGTTTCTTAAAAATTAAAAGCTGCTAAAATTGAAGAAAAAAACCCTTATCCTTACCTACCTACCCATGTTTTTAAACTAATTTATATGAAATCTGGAGGTGTGTAGCCCTCAGAGCAGGTGTGTGGCAGAAATATTACTTTAAATTTGTCTTGTGAGATTACTGTTATCTCAGACAGCAAAAATGCTGTTTTAGCACTGGATTCTTTCACTGAGCACAAAGAGTTGTTGGGGCTTTAGCATCTGACTGATTTTGATACGGGGATGATTCTGTCCATAGGAAGTATGCAATGTGAATCAGAATATACAGAGAAACCCGCAACATACGCGTTATGTTGTGGATGCTGGGACATACCAATACCAAGCAGAATTAAAAAACATAGTGTGTTCAATAAGCTTGTTGTGTCTCTGAAAATCACTGTACACGATCAGTTTGGTGTTCTTGCACCACAGTTTTTAACTGAAGGAACCAGTTGAAATTATATCGCTCTGAATTAAACTTGGGGGGTGGGTCGGGGAGAACCAACTTTGCTGTTTTTGAGAAGAACCTATCCGTGTAGGTTGGCCAAACTTTTTAAAACTGTAATGCAAGAACCAAATAAAATTATGCACTGTGATGTGGCACCAACTAATTAGAAAGATAGCATGCATTTTTCACACAGAGTGAAAACAAAATGAGAACATACTATGGCTTGAAGTTGCAAAGAGGAGAACTCCTGACTACCATTTTGACTGATCAAGAGACTAATAGTTTAAAACCTCAGCAGGCCTTGTTCACGTTATGCAGAAAAAAAAAAAGTGCTGCAGTTTAGATACCTCTGGAACTTTTCCACAGTGTCACAGGTTTGTAATACTTGAAGCCCTACATTTCTAAGAATATATTTCTTGCTCAGTTGTTTCAGGCAAGCCCAAGACTTTGTAACTTTTAAGGGGCCCAAGATTTTTTTTCAATAACAGACCAGCTTCTTATTCCTGCAGTTACAGATGTAATTTCCTTTGTCAAACATAAGGTACCAAATATAATGCAATAAAATGTTTTGAAAAACAATTGTGTGAATATTTAAACCAATCTCTGTTGTACTTTGAAAATGAATGGGTTCACTAGAGTGCAGCTCAGGGTTGGCTTACTGTGCTGTCCAGTTATGCTAATAATGTCACTGCTGATGGGTGGATGTTGAGTATAAAGTGCAAATGCATTATATGTGAATACTGAATGTCTGGGAAGTCCTATAACACAGAATGCTTTACTACTTGGCTTTTAAGTTCCACCAATGTTATGTTGAATTTTATTTTCCAAGTCAAGCTATGTTCTACAAGTCTACTGTGTTAATAATACAGCTGTGTGCTCAAATGTTTTTTTTATAGGCTCATCATAAAACAGAGCAGAAAATAAACTACAGCTTATAAAGTGAGTGCCTTCTTTGCTGCAGGAGTTCAGTTTAGGGTATCTGTCATGTGGATACACAGCCTTCCTCTTCCGCATCATGGATGTCGGTGATTGACGCGTGCAGTTCAGAAATCTAGGAGGATTTGTTGAGGTTTGTAGTTTTCTGTCAGAAGAGCAGTTTTTTTGTTTCTTATGTATTCAGCGACACTTTCTTTTCATGGTTAGGTTATCCTTGCGTATGTTTGTAGCATAGTACATGTTGGAAGTGTAAGTTGTATTGCTATATTTGTATATTTAATCCGCTGGGCTTTAAGGGACTAGAATACCTATAGAGCCTTTAACTGACTGGTATTTAATGTCTAGATCTCAGTCTTTTCTGCAGCCTGGGATACTTGGACTGCATGTCTTCTGCAACTACTGAAGATGGCTCAATCTTGCATACACAAGCTATGAGCTTTTGGCCTTGCCTCTTTGAGTATTGCTGCCGTTTCCTTGGCTTCTGATGCTTAGCTAGAGGCAGATGAATGCTCACTTTTTTAAACAGATTGCGAATTGCGTCAAGCAAAATTTGTTTTTCAAATCCTGTTTTTTGGGTGCTGCCTATAAATGGGATTATTTCCTTTACTTTTTTACTGCCTGTTTCTGTGTTGAAATTGATTAAATAAAAGCAAGAAGTTATCCTTCATTATGCAAGTGGGAAAGGCTGTTTCCATGGGCCTTCCAGAAACTTCCATGTGTGCATCTGTTGCAGTTCCCCCAAAGACACTTCTTTGTAACCTCGCTGAAAGGCATCCACGGTCCTTCAGAAGTGATGCTTTCAGATTAAAGAGGTTCCACATCCCTTTCCAGAAGACTGCCGTCCCAGGCGATGAAACTAAGCGAAGAGTTTATCTGGACAAGAAGGTTCTTTAGTTGGTGTAGGAATTGTTATTCATCTTCACACATCTCATGTTAGGTGCAGGGTTGACTCCTGTGGAAGAGTTTGTAAGAGGTTGAAATGAAGTTATAATCCAAAGCAAGGAGTAGTCTGTGCAGTAGTAGTACAGAGGACCCTGCTACAGTGAGAACTTCCCGTTGCATACTGAGATCCAAAATTACAGTCACTGGTGTTCAGCTGCCAAAGCAGGTGAGCAGGGATCACAGCTGTGGTCAGAGTGACTGAGAGCAGCAGCTTTTTAGTGACAGGCTTTGTTTAGTGACAGGCTTTGGTTTGGTTCTTCAGTTTCTACTGGAGAAAGGTGTTTTCACCGTGAGTGGAGCCATGGGTGATGACATGCCATGGATATCTTCAGGAGGGTCGGGAGGAGGTGTTCACACAAATTTTCCCTAGACGAAGACTGTAGATCCCGCTAATGTATAAGCAGCGTCAGAGAAGTGGGCTTGAATCACAAGTAGTTGAAAGTGGTGGCTTGCCCCAAGATGATGGGGGCGAGGGGTGTCTCCTTTTTCACTTGGAGACCAGAACATTCAGGCATGAGGTATGTGTGTACAAACCAGTAAATATTCTCAAGATGATCTATTCAATAGCTCATCTTATACTTTGCATCTTAAATGCCTTAAAAGCCTTCATATTCTTCTAAAGTTACGTTTTTCGGCAGAGGTCTTAATACTTCCATGATAGTAGGGGAGGACTCATTTCCTGGTGCATGGCATCTCGAGTACAGAAAGAAATCTGTCGCTTGGTTTTTCTCCTAGTGTGGGGAGAAAATTCCAAGCTTTTCCAGGGAGCTCTTTAGGGCTAGATGAGGTACGTATTATTAGCCTAATAAATCTTCTGTTAGTGTTTCCTGTGGCTTGTTTTTACAGGTCTGGAGGTTCTCAACTGAACAGTAGATCCTGGAAGTTGGTGTGACACCTTTATTCTTCAGCCAGACAGAATTGTATTTGTCTTTTTAGAAAGAAAGTACCAGTGAGAGTAGGGTGAGGTCAGGCCTGAGAAACCAGAGGTGCAAATACAATTTCAGTATCATGTAAGCAAGTTCAAATGGGGAAAAAAAAAAAAAGATCTTAGTCTTACATGATGCCTTTGAGGGTTTGAGCAATGGTGCCATTGTTCCTGTAGTGCTAGCATCCCATACACCACAATTGTGGCTTGGGCATGTGCCACTAATGCGAAAATGTTTGATATTATGATAATCCAGCTCAATGTACCTGAGAAAAATGATTTTATTTTTCCCTTTTCATGATCGCTTTAAATGTTTTTGTAATTGTTCTCTACTGAGTAGCTAGCTAGCCTTGAAATCTTTCCCCCTATCTATCTAAAGGAAGTTTGCTCTAAAAGTGCGGTTTGTACCTGACTGATCATGTTAAACAGCTCAAACTGCGTGGAAGTAAGAGTTGTGCTTGTCTGGTAACAGACTGCATCCTGACCTCCTGCTTTGTGGTTCTGTGGAGGAAAAAGATGCAAATCTAGTGTGGTTAGACAGCGGTAGCAGTAAGGAATCAAGCAGTCTGTAAGCGTGTTAATGAAAGCTATTCCAGATGGAAGGAAATGGTTGCCGAGCTTGGGAAGGACTCGCTTCTAGGAGTGTTCCAGTGATGAACTGTTCTCTGGTGTTTTAAGGAGCAAAGGGCATATACCTTTACAAAACATGGTCGCGTCATTGTGATGACATTTCCTGGGAATTTAGGCATTAAAACCAGCTTGTCTCAGGCAGAGACTCTTCTTTGCAAGAGCATACAGACAGCATTGAGAACGGTGAGGAGAAACTGATTACAGTGGCTTGGCAAAAGGAGACTGAAGGGAGTTAGGAGGAGGTGGTATAATAGAAATTCTGTTTTAGATTAAGTATACAAGTATCTTTTTTGTTACTGGAAAGTACTGAAGCTGTAAATACTACAAATGCAGTCTCCCGTGTCAAAGAAGCTGTAAATGTGTATTACTGTAGAGTGGTACAAGCAAACAGTAGCATGTTCACAAGGATTCCAGCTTTGTATGTTGGTCTTCGAGTAAACGATGGCAGAAAACCCAGAGGGCAAGGGTTGTCCAGTTTACAAGGGGCCATATCAAAGGGTCTGTAAGAATATTTCAAGATAAGTATCACTAGAAAATCCAAAGCATCTTAGAATAGCTTCCCTAAGATGTTTGTTGTTTTAATTGAAAATGTTACATCTGCTAATTTTCCATAAAAAGGTAAAAATTCTACAAAATATTTCTGCCTGGCACTGCCCATTCAATATCTACCTCTACTAATTCTAGTCTAGTTCAGCTACTACTTAATTTTAGCCATTTAGCACATAACATATGAAGAAATGTCATTTACCTGGTTGGTGAACAAATGTATGATGATGGATACGTCTAGTTTTAAAATGTAATGCAATAAACTACAAACTTAGTGAAAGTCCTATTGTTGGTTCAGTGCGGCAGCATATTTATTGCTTCATTGCTGATCCGTTCAAAAATCTTAAATTATAAAGTCCACTGAGTTACTTGCAATTGTACTGGGATTCGCTTTCCCTTCCAGCCTTCCTAACTGGTTAACAATGTTGTACTGTGTTTTTACGCTCTTCTCTGGTGATAGCAAATATCAAAACTGGCAGGAAGTCAATCAATGAATAAAAATGCTGAGTTCTGTTTGTAAACGAGTACTAGTGTTTCCTTGTAGGGTTCGGTGTCCTGCTTAGATGCCTAACAGCCTCGTAATAAATCATCCCTTGAATGACAGCAGTCATGAATAGTTCTCTTAATTCCTAGCTGCCTGTGATGCTGGCAGCTCCATCACCCTGATGGGTCGCAAATTGGGGTGGGGGTCTCATAAAATGGAGGAAGGCCAGTAGGGGAAAGGACGTGGCTACCTTGGGAGTCATGCTGGGAAAGAACCAAGTTGGCAGGGAGGTTTCACCAAGTTTTTCCTACCCTATGAGCCGCTTATATGTACCCATGAAAAGGTGCTTTGCTCTTTCAGGCTACGAAGACCCAATATGGAGATTTGGGAAATGCTCTTGCTGTAGGATTGAATAAGAATGGGGTTTGAGAGGCAAGCGGACTGAAGAAGCATTTGCTATTTTCCTCAGATCTAGACTGAAGGGGCAGGGGGGAGCTCGGTAGCCTTCTCTTCCCCACCCATAAACCCCCAAAGCTTTCCTGACCCGGCATTCTCCCATTTCTTGTGGTTTCAATCAGTCTGCAGACAAAATAATGTGATAAAGGTGACAAATGAGATGAAAAGTAACTAGTTAGCAGCTGACACAGCATTATATGAAGTTAACATTTAGATTGCTAAATTTAGATTGCTAAAATTACCTGGGGAAAATTGTAACTGCAGTGTATAGTGAATAACACTGTATACGATGAGGACAAAGGACTCCAACAACGTTCAGGTTCCGTATTTTTTAATCAGTTCCTGGGGTTTTTGTTTGGGCAGTTGGCTGTCTTGTTTGTGTTTTGTTTTGTCTTTGCATTGTTTTGAGATATTGAAGTAATCACAGAAATATCTTCATGTTCACACCTTTGGAAGTGAAATGGGAGCTTGTTGCAGTAAAAGTTCCTTTGCATGGATAATACCCTACTTAAAAAACAACAACCAAATAAAAAAAAAAAAAAACAGCATCTCTTCTTTATAAATGTCCTCAGAAATTTAATTTTTCTTTTGTGAGAAGAGGGGCATTTGCTCTGGGCAGCTGCCTTCCTTGAACTTAATACCTTCAAACTTCATGCTCCCACTGATGGGAACAGCACCTTATGACCAGTCTGCAAGAGGACTTAAGGCACAGAAGATTTATGAGGAGAGAAGGTAGCATGGCAGTTCATACATTATTTCATCTACATAGAACTGTCAGGTCTGACTTTTCATCAGTACCTCTCTATTTCATCAAGTATAAAAGCTCTTTCTACCTTGCTGTTACGCTTCTGGAAACTGCCGTGAAGGTCACACATGCAGGAGCAGCAGACAAAACCTCTCTGCAGGCATTGCGGCCCTCACAGCACCCAAGAGGTACGTGCTGCTCACAGATCTTGTCCCCTTCCTGCAACCATCAAACCTCACAGGTTCTGGCAGAGGTGAGTAAGCACTGCATTAATAAACAAAGAGGGGAAAAAAAAAAAAGCATCTGGTTGACTCAGATTATGCGGTTGGCAAGGCACTGTCAGTGTTCTGCTCTATTTTGTGTGTGTGTGTTTTAATAATGCGTACCAAAGTAATGCTCTCAGTGGGTTGCATGACTGCTGCAATGCCTGAGCTGCTGTGCAGCAGGGGAAGGGGGGTCCTGCTTGGCCTAGCACTTTCCTGTGCTGTAGATGGAGCAGTCTACGTTTGCTTTATTGTGCAGTACTCTTGTTTGTGCTTTTAAATTCCTCTTTTGTCCCCTGATGAGAATCCGTTCACCACAAGTCCTTTACCGAGTCCAATGGATACTCCTACTTTCACTTACATTTCTATTTGGCAAAACTGGGCTGAGACTTCCTCATGCTGCTGTATGTTAGGCAGAGCAGCATCACAGCCTGTGCTGCGAGCCACCTCGTGCATCTGAAACCCGGTTCGTGCAACAGTTTGAACACAAAGGGATTGACCCCCTACCCTATCCTCTCTTTCCTCAGTTTCCTGAAAGTCTGAACTAAAATACAGAAAGCAAATGAGGACAGAGGGAACACGATTTGCAGCTCCTGTCACGTTCTGCCTTTTATAAATTATTGACAGGTACACAAAGTGCGTGCGTGCTACGTGAATAATGTATGCTGACCTAAATTCACCCCCAGATAAAACCCTGAAAGAGAAGGGAAGGGGACAGTGGAGAAAACCCCTTGTGCTGCAGGCGTGTTAAAACTGAGGAAGCGAAGTGATCTGCATGCAGGGCTGAGTCACACGTCTTGAGACACGGGCTGCTGCTGAATTTTGAGAAATGGCGAAAGACAGACTGACACCACTGGAATAAATAAAAGTGGGAACCCTGAACTGAGGGAAGCTTCAATAATTGGTAGCATAAGGAGCAACTTCACAAACCACTGGGAAAATAAAACTTTTGCCTCTTTTCTATGTGAACGATATCAGATGTGTGGGCTGTTTTTATTTTCTGTTTTTTCTTACGTACATTGTAAGTCATTCTTTGCAGGACGATCTTAGTGTTTTCGATAGTGAAAAAGCATTGTGTTATTTGCTCTCTAACATCCTTTCACTGGTAGCCTTCTTAAAATGCAGACTGGTGCGGCTGACGCCTTGAGGAGGGATGCTCCGTCAGACGAAGTGTCCTTGGGGCAGTGAAGAAGCAGGTTAGTCCTCAGAGCCGCCTGGGGCCTCCAGCATCTGCTTGGGAACCAGCAGCCAGTGCTGGCAGCAAGGCTTTCGGTGTCCGGGGCAGAGGAAGGGGGTTGCTGTTTATAAAGGTCATGGTGACTTTATTGCAACCCTCCATCTTATTCCTGCTGAAAACAAAACCAATGTTGCTACCAGCATCAGCAGGATTTTACCAAAAGGGACAGAAGTGGGAACAGTTCCCAGTTTTGCTCACAGGTTGGATTTTTTTATTCAATGTTTTAATTAAAATGGGAGAAGGACTATGCCCTCAATAACAAACGTGAGACCAGGGAAAGAAGGAGAAAATCTTGTTCGTGTAGAAATAATTAACAAAACCATACTCTGATATTGTAGTATTTGAAGAAAAGAAAAAAAAAAACAGATGACAGAAAATAAAATGCACTGTATGTCCTCACATCAAACAGTTCTAGGGATCAAGGTCTCCCAGTTAGATCTTACACAGGCGGGCGAATGGCTGGCAGAGAACAGTGCAGCTGGGTTTATTTGCTGCCCAGCGCTGATTTATCGGAGGCCGTGTCACCCACAGGTAAATATAGCAGCTCCGTGACATTTGACGAACCTTCCCACAGTGCTTCCTTGACACATGCAGAAAGCCCTGGGGCGCAGAGCAGGAAGAGAGAAAGCGTGGGCATGGTTTTTGGCTTACAGCACATCTGTTGGATCAAACGCCTCGGAGCAGCTTTGCTGCCCCTCGGGTGGGGACGGGCCCAGCACCACCTCCTCGGTGCTCCAGGGCAGGGCCTTTGGAGGCATTTGTGCAGGTCTGGTGTCTGCTGCGAGCCCCTGTTCCTGTGACAACCTCCTGACGTGGGGGTGTTCCTCAGCCACCTGAACGGCCCGACGGCGAGCTATTTTAGTCACAGTGGCGTCACGTTTCCGTAGGGACCCCACTGCCAAGCACTGAAGGCCCAACCCCACAGCCGCTCCAGTTCATACGAAAAGGGGCGTCGAGTGATTTGTGTCTATAAAACTATTGCTCGTGGAGCTGCAGGTGCTGCCTGTAGCACACAGGGTACAGATTTTCTCTGGCCATGTTTGGCAGGTTCTCGTGGCAGGGGATGTAAGGTTTATTTCAGTAATGACTACAACGTGGCCGGTGGATGAGGCCTGTCACCACCCAACCTAAGGCATACGCTAAGCTGAACACTGTCACTGATCTCTCATCAGCCATGCAAAACAAAATAAAAATAAAACCCAAGCACAAGCCAGACATGGAAAAACTTCAATTTCTCTTAATTTCATTAAGGATTTTAGGTTTATAGTTTTGACAAGAACAAGAGCACAGCAGCGAATGAGGAAGTCACATTCCAGTCACTGGCGGTAAAAGAAACTGTCAAAACTTCATCTCAGTGCAAAGACAGATGAAACGCTTGGCTTTGTGCTTTAAACAGGGTGTGTCAATACTTTGTTTTTCAGCTTGTTCTAGGAACCTGGCATACAGGGTTCTTAAATGCAGCTTTCTAAAGAGCTGCCCCGTGTTGCTACTACACCCCTGGCACCGGTGTTTCATCGCCAAGGAACATGTTAATGGAAGGTCCAACTCTTGGAGACTTGCAGAGCCAAGCCTTTTAACAGCAGAGCTTTTCCTTTCAAAACCACACAATTTCAAGACATGGAGGACTGGAGGCTCAGCACTGAAGGACTAAGCTCCCAGAGGAGTTCAGAAGTCAGAGGTGCAGTATCTCTGCAGAAACATTAAAAAATGCTTAAATGGATTGCCATGAAACTACCAGCATCAGAAGGACGCCCACGGAAAGTTTCTGGCCCCTTCAGAACATCATAAGCAGGAGATAGTCCAAGACTTACACTTCTTTTCTAATTTGTTCCGTAACTTAAAACCTGGTAGACATCATTTTAGATGTTGAACACAGTTTACATTTTCATGTGACTGACAAGTCTTCTGTTTTCAAGGGAAGACAGAAATAACTATTCTTGAAATGCTGAGTGAGTCCAGAGATTCGCAACTATTTTCAGAATCCCTCTTCTTTAGGCTTCTCTACATCTGCTAAATAAAAATAGCTGTGAACTTCGGCTCTTGTACATTCATTCACTAAGCACAGCTGAATAGCGTATTAAAAGGACTTGTCTTTTCGAAAGAAGAAAAAAGTTTTTTCAAATGCTTATACAGCAAGAAACATTTTTAATGTATTCTGTTACTATAATTAAATTCAACTACTTTGCTAGTCTCCAAATTTACAGAAAGCAGCATCCAGAAATAGCCAGTGCTGGATGAAATGTAATGATCTAATCAACATTTTTATCACCACATATAGAGCAGAAGTGATGAAATTTCCAGTACTACACTGAAACAGCTCGTACAAAAGTGACTTGAGCCCAAGAGATTCTCCTGAGATGTTACTGTACGGGAGTTACTGCATTAACCATCGTTTTTTAACTCATCACTAATTAAGAAGATCTGCTCTTGTAGCCCGTTATTTCACTGCTGAGGACCTCCAAGGAACCATATGTTCCTTCTTCCCCTTATATAGAATTTGCCAGGAAATGCTGCATCTCTGAGTTTCTTTGGCCATATCCCTGTATTTGCCAGACTTCAGGGCATTTTCATTTGTGGGGATTTCCAGGACCAGGCACTTGCATCCACCTTGCCATTTCCCAAAATACCCTGGAGTCAGATTTATGGACAGAAAAGATACTCTAATTTGAAAGTAGTAAGCAATTACACTTAACTAAAATTGACACTTTTGAGGGCAAAATGGGAAAGTGATTAGGAAGATGTAAACTCCCTTTTTCCTGTGTCATTGAAAACACATCTCAGAATTTTGGAAAGTGCTGTTACAGCTCATATCTGGGAAATATTGTAGCCTAGCACATTTTATTCAGGGCTGGCACTCTCTGCTAAAAAAGGGGCTGTGTACTTCACCTCAGAGCAACCGAGTGGTATAGAATAGCCTAAGGTAGAAAAATACAGTGAAAACAGAACACAGCAGTTTCACTGAGGATCAGAGTTGCCGATTATTTTGAACATTACCTTGGTGTAAAAATGAAAGACTAGGCTTTACTGATTTATATTTTTTTACTTCAGGTATCTCTTGTGCATATGTTGCTCTAAGATTCTTATCCTTCACAGTGAAAAGTTACCACAGAAGATGCACAAATCCCATTCAAATACTCGTGTGAATACTCCCTACAAAGAAAGCTGGAAAGGAATTCTACCGAGTACTGATAACTTTCATTGTTTATTGACTTTTCTCTCTTGTTTGGAGTTCAGTGTCATATGGCAATATTTCTTTTTTTTTTTTCTTCCCCAGAAGTAAACAGTGAGAGTGACCTCATTCTGCATATTCCTGACGTAGCCAGAGTGAGATTGTCTGTGTAACAGCTGCATGGGTTGATCTAAAAATCCTTCAGCCTATTAAGTGCATTTGTAAGCTGCTCTTACGTAGTTGCTCCTTAATAATTCAAGAAGAGAACTCTATAATGTTGTGATATACCTGAAGTTAACATGGTGCTTTAAACACAATGGATTTTCTACTTTACTGCTGTTGTTAGAGCACTTTAAATCAGAGGATTGGCTTTAAAACAAGTTTTAAGGCCAGTTTTAATTCACAAGTGAAGCGTATCAGGAATATTTGTTCTCACATGAAGGAAGGTAGACTTTCAGTAGAACAGTTTTGATTCAGTTTCTGTTTGCGAAATCCCTCACCGTGGATCAGCAGAAGTTGTGAGGGTGTAAAAACAGGCTCTTCTCCCCCGGATCTTGTATTCTTCCCTTAAGCTTCCTCTTCCCACAGTGAGCAGCAGACTAGCTGTATTTTTGATCCAGCCAAGCCGGGACAGTCTTAAAATTTTCATACTAAAACAACACAGTATTGGTTTTCCAGGATTTTACGTACCCAAACCTCAGCAGGCCACTAAGGCGGTTGTTTACATGAATCCCTCCATGTGTAATCTATTTTCTCACTGGTCAAACTATAACTGATAGAAAGACAACTTGTCGTCCTGCTGAGCGACTGCCAGCTGGACTAAATGACGTGTACTGAAGGAAAAGGTTTGACCTTCAACATTAATGGATGTGTACCGTGCTCTGGACACTGTTTGAAACTATGAACTCTGCGCATCTGTCCAGGTAAAAGTGACTGACCTTTCCACCTCCATCTCACCTGCAACTGGGGAGGTCGGTGGCATCCGACCACCATGCACAACCACCTCCCCAAAGCTCCTGCTCTGGAGGGACAGCTCTCCAGGAGAAAGGAGTGATGGGTGGGATGGGTGAAGTCGCCTGGTGTTAAATCTGGGACGATTTGCAAAGGCTGATCAGGAAGTCTTATGACTGGGCTAATAGGGAAGTTTAAAAAGGACAGCTAAAACGCCCACATGTACTCTACTAGCTCATGTGGACTTCTCAAAGGGACGCTGCTGCAAGAGCATCAGGCAAATACGGAGTGCCACCAAGAAACCTTCAGTAAATGAGAAGCTTCATTAACTCCATTCAGGATTTTATTTTCTCTTTCCCTGAAAGAACCATGCACTCATTTAAATAAAGAGCACTTGTACCCAGAAACCTTGAGCAAAATCTCTCTCCAGGCCATTCAGTGCCCCAACTTCCACAGGTCCCCAAAAATGGAGCCTCCTGGCCAGAAGTGCTGTCAGCACCAGGATTCAGGGGCACCACTGAGGCCCAGCAGGAGATTTTAGGAACTAAGCTGTTGGGAGGAGCCTCCCAAATGTCCAAAATGGACGCCTGTGACGTTTGCGGTACAGAGGAAGGTCAAAAGGTGTGAGGCTTGTGGGCAGTTTTCAGAAGCCAGATTTCAGCAGTTCTCAAAAGCATCCCCGTGTAGGTAGTGCTGCTTGTCATGCGGCTAACAAAACAGAAATTTGGGTTATAAACTGAGAAGGCCGTTAACAATATTTAGAGGCAAAGTCACAGGCAGGGTGCTGGGGGTGTCTGTAAAATTAGCAGAGCACAAAAATCTCGTGACTAAGAATGCCTTCAGCCACTAGATGGTGTATAGATTCTGCCACTTACAGAGTCTTAGTTGTTGAAGTAAATGATGTTTGAAAGCTGTTTGAGAGCTCAAATCTAATTATAGCTCAATTTGGCGTAACCCGGATCAAACTTGGTTGAATGAGCTGTTGGCAGACCCTGCCAAGCAGCTGTTTAAAATCTCCTTTTAGTGTGCTAGCCAGAGCCCAGATCAGAGCATCTCCCACTAGAATTAGGAATCCTCTGCTCCTTAGCCGTTAGGCTGTGGAGACACACTTACTGGTGCTCCCTTCCCTCAGCCAAATACATTTTACATTCTTGCCGCAAAACAGAGCAACTAGTGTCGGAGGGTCATGAGAACGCAAGGGTGGCACAGTCTCCTTGTTTTCCACTAGTACCATATTCCACTTTTGTACCAGAAAAGTACTCCTCTTTTTTGACAGGATGAATAAAAGAAGGCATCTTATCCCAGGAGGCACCTTATCTACAGGGCTGAGGCACCTCTCAACAAACTTAAATTAGGGTGGTCCACAGGAAAGGGGAATAACAAGGACTCCCTGGAGGGCTGATGCTGACTGCACTAAGCAGCTCCTTTCTCCATGCACAGGGTTTTGATACACTCTGGATTTTTTCACACCACACTGAGGTGGGCACTGTAACTCATCTGCCTAGGCTACAAAGCCAGTTGCTCTGAACTCTGAGGGAGGGGTTTTTTGGCCCTAGGCTACTTGTGCTTACACTTGAGCAACGACTGGGTCAATGACACTGTCCTTCAACCACACGGCTGGGGAGCAGTGATCCAGGGATCACTTCTTGCTCGATTTGTGCAGGCAGAAGGCTGGGTGGTCACAGGCGTGTGTAACAACGAGGAGGACTCCCCGCCGTGGCTATTATTAGGCTTCTGATCCAAGCCTCAGGAATCCTGGCTCGGCTATTGCTTTGCAGGCCAGGGAGCTACCGCAAGGACAACCATCCTCTTGTTTACCGCACGCTACATTTGTTTTTCTGTGTCATGGCTAAACTCTTTTCAAGAGGTAAATTGCTTCAACGTGATGTCTCTGTCAAACCTCCCTCCTAGGCTGAAGCCCTTGGTGGGGCTGTTAACAGATCCTGAGGGCAAATCCCCGTCTCCCTTCACCTTGCGGGGCACATTTTTGGCCAGAGTGCTGCTGTGCCACGGATGGACCCGCCGCTGCCTCTTCCCCAGCTGCAGAGCACAGCACAGAGCCCCCGTGCCCCCAGCCTTCCTCTTTATTACCTCGGGCACACGGCCCTGACCGCGCCCCCCCCTCCCTTCACCCCCGCCCTCCGCCCGCCGCCTCAGGGCGAGCGCCGCCCAGCGGCCGCCCAGCGCTTGGCGGGGGGCTCTCGCGAGAGGCGCGGCGGGGCGGTGACGTGGCCGGGCGCAGCCGTTCGCTGCCCGCCGCCGGCGGCCGTTAACGGTCGGCGGGGCGGGGCGGTCGGAGGCGGGAAGGTGGGGGTGTGTGTGTGGGGGGGGGGGAGGCGGCGGCGATGATGGCGGCGGCGGCCGAGCTGGAGTCGTCGCTGGAGCTGAGCCTGCCGGGCAGCGGCAGCCTGCCGCCGGCGCGCTCCCGCATCTTCAAGATCATCGTCATCGGCGACTCCAACGTGGGCAAGACGTGCCTCACCTACCGCTTCTGCGCCGGCCGCTTCCCGCAGCGCACCGAGGCCACCATCGGCGTGGACTTCCGAGAGCGGGCCGTCACCATCGACGGCGAGCGCATCAAGGTAGCGCCCCGACGGGCCGCGGCTCCCCCCCCGCTGCGCCCCCGGGCCCCCAGGGGCATCCCCTGCCTTAGGAAAATCACACCGCGCACGCTGCGGGAGCGAGGCGGCTGCCACCGCCAGCAGGCGTTCTGCCTCAAAATCGTTCGAAAGAACCACCGCCGTGACAGCCTGAGGCGCCTTCCAGCGCAAATTCCGTTTCTCGTATAAAAATACAACGCAAGGGCAGCCTCAGAGAAGTGCGGGTAGGAATTTCCGTAGCAGATTAGAATCAGTTTCAAAATCTGGCTTTTTAATGCAGAGATTCGGTGGCCCTGCTGAAAATAGCAAGTGACATCCCATCAAGAAGCCAAACGTGGTTCAGCAGTGAGCTGCCGTGTCCCGATAGTGACGTGTCGCAGCTGGTTTTTGTAGGATTCTGTTGGGTTTGCTGCATGCGGTGCAGGGCTGGACAGTGGCAGGCTGGGTGCTTGGCTCACGTTTGACATGTGTTCTGCTCCGATTACAGGGTTAGCCAAAGTTTTTTTTCTTACGAATCTAAATGTAGTGAAAATCTTTGGGGGGAGATGAATGCTCTTTCGCCTTCTTTGCGCTTTAAAGCAGATCTTAAAAGTATATGAAATATACCTAGCTTGCCAGATGGATGCGTAAGCACTAGTTGTGATCCTAACAGCTATTTGCAGATTGAGCCACTGGTTGCTTACCAGTGCAGCTTGGCTGCTAGCAGTAACGTGTTTTAAGCAAAATTCCCTTCCGTATGATAGTTTGCTTCTGTGATCAAAGTTTAGCAGATGTGTGGAAAAAGGGAGTAGCAGTAGTCATGGCATTGTACTTCTGCATATGTTGTCACCAGGCTTTGGAATTACAGCTGACAGTCAGCTGAAAGCCACAGTTTTTCCTTGTTTACTCACTGCTTAAAGATGTTGGAGATGGGGAGGCTGTCCATTTGCCTCACACACTTGCCAGTTCTTCCTTTTATTTGTCCATTTGCCTGTCTTCCCCATTTTTTATTTTACCCTATGCCCTTTTTAACTAAAAAAGAAGCACAAGTAAGAGTCTGTTACTCTTTGCCCTTATAAAACCATTGAATAACACTTCATCGGCTTCTAGCCGAGATTCTGTACTCTCCGGTCTGTTGCTATCCAGAACAGAAGGGAACCTCACGAGGGACATCTTCCTGTCAACACCATCTTACTGCCTGGCATTTGCACCACCTCTGGAGTGTGCCCACCCTTCTCTGCAGGGAATTAAAACCAAAGAGCCAGATTCACAGCTCCAAGATGCTTCACATTGGTTATTGAGCCATTTTGTTACATAGGTTGTGGGAGGTGGTGTTGCTGCATTCTTGATGATGTTGCCTGTTGAATATGCCAATCCCGGTCGAAGGAGGTGGAGAACTGGAGAAGATGCTTTTCAAACTCATGGTTTTCCTGGTAGCTCAGTTTTAGCTTTAAAATAAATAAACTTCATCATTACGGCCAGGGCTGTAACTGTTGGGAGGATGCTACATGTCATTGAGCACGCGCCAATTTTTATTCTTTGCCACCTCTTCTTGCTCATCTTTACCTTTCTTTCTCATAGCATCTCCCCAGCAATGCCTGTTGAACCAGGAAAGAGAGGAGGTGAGATGAGCCGAATTGCTGCTGTTCTGGTTGTGCCCTGAAGGGCCGGGCCCTCTGAGCAGAGGAATTTTTCCTCTTGTTTTGAAAGAGAGTATTAATTGGTGTCTTCTCATTCCCTCTTCTCCCTTCCCCCAGCCAGCTGGATGGTCATTCTTGTGCTGCTACAGTACAGAGAGCATTTCCCTTGCAGCTGGAAAAACGCTGTGTCATTGGCAGTAATACAAGCACGGTTCTTCTCGCCGGGGGTCTCCCACACAGTTTTTTAGAATTCAAGGCATAGGGACGAGTGTATTCCTGTGTAGCTTACACGGTAGGCTCACAGCTTCATTTGAAACAGCAATGCCTAGATTTGAGGAATAGATTAAAATTTTCAACAGACATTGCATTCTAGATTTCCCTCTGCCTAAAGTGACCTGCACATTGAAAATCGAAGAAAACAATGATGTCACTCTTTACTGACCTACATTAAAAGAGCAAAGGATGCAAATGAAATTCAAAGAAGAAAGTCCAAACATCACGTTCTGCTCATTTGAGCTGTTGGCATTTTTTTTCCCATCTTGTTAAAGGAGGCATGATTTATCATTTTGGTTTTATTAAAGGGCAGCTGTGTTTTTACCAGCATTTATAAGCCATGCATGCTAAGGGAGTCCTTGTGCAGAAAACAATCTTTCTTGGATCCACAAAAAGGAGTCGGAAGGTGGGAGGTGATAGCTGGGTTGATATATTTAAGTACCATTTGTCTTTCCTAGGGAGTGTGACAAAGTGGTTCTGTCCTCAGTTTTTATTAGTTGAATTAAGCTGTTAAACCAGATTTTCAAAGCCCATGTTTTAAATGGCTGTTATAATAAGAGTGCCTCCTTGATGATGGATGGTATTTAAATAATAATGAAACAATAATCTTAATGTTAATTCATCAGTGCACGTCTCTAAAAGTGGTCGTTCCCAGTGTTTTTCAGTAGAGCAAATATGTTTTGGGGCGGGAGAGGGTGTCAGAAATGGGATGGTCTGCTCAAGTTCACCTGGTGAGAGGAACACAAGAACTTGTGTAAAACCTTCAGTGTTGGGAAAGTATTACTTGAGATGACACATTTCAAGTTTGAAAGCTTCACGGAAATAACATTTAGGAGGAGCTGTCGCTTCAGCTTAACTTGAAAGATATGTAAAGCTTTAATTTAATTTCCTCTTCTCTACCCAAGGCTGACAATAAGCTTGTGGATTTGTGCTTGACCGAAGCGTGACTGACTTCTGCTCTCTGAGTGAGGTGGGGAGAGAAGCGTAACCTCAGCGTCTGCAGCTGCTTCTGAAAACAAACTGCCTCTTTACATTACATTTGATATAACATTCTGGGAGACTATATAGAGTGGTTCCTCAGCTTTTTGTTGTCTGAGCAATAAGCAATACCTCAGCCTGTGCTTTGTTTTCCCCTCTCTTTAATTCGTCATAACCCAAATTAATGTTTTCTTTTTCCCATGAATCTCCTGACTTAGTAATATTCTGTTAGTATATAGTACTAGAATTATCTCTCAGCTGGGTAGGTGAATGAGTCTTGCCCAAGCTTAGGTGCCTGTATTTAATCTAGTTATTGATGCTGCCTTTACAGGCCGCGGAGATGCAGTCAGCTGTGTTCAGAACGCAACAGAGCTGGCAAAAAGCAGGTATTCGCTCTAGGGTGAGGTGACTTGCAGCTGACTACCGCTGTCTTCAGTCAGAGGCTAGGGTGCCTTGCCTTGCTTTTCTTCGTAATCTTAATGATGCTTTTAGAAGCGGTACGTGGATCTTATAAGTCTGTTGATCAGAAGCTGCAAATAACTGGACTAGACTACGGAGTCCAAGCTGTTCTATCATTTTCATGTAAAGTTTCTGTTCCCCTGATCAAACCAGTAACTACCATTTCCACCAGTTCTGGTCTGAGGTTTTTCTTGAGCTTGGGTGACCAGAGTTGAACATAATATTGCAGAAAAAGTCACACCGTCCTGAAACATCACTTACTTTTTTTCCCTTCACACTAGTGATTCATAACATCCGGTGATTGACTCGTGTATGTGGATCATCATCCATTTCTTTTGTTTCCAAACGGATGAATCATGCGCTTTCAGAAGTCTTCATTATTAGTCTGTGTTATCAAGGCTTTGCATCTCTTCCTGTTCAATTTCACCCTATTCCTACTATTCCAGATTATTTTTCTATATGGTACTGTAAGTCACCTTTCTGTCAGGGATACATCGTAGCTTCTTGCCATTAGCAGAGTTCTCTAGCACCTCATTTCCTTTTTTTATGTCGAAGTCAATAGTAAAAACTGTAAAGAAATCAACCTTCAAGACACTTAGACTTTCTGAATAAGTTTTACTGAAACATCTGGATCAAAGGAATGCAGAACTGTGTGCACGGGAGTTTTCATCAGGGGAAAATATTGGCTGTACCTTTCTGTGGTGGTTTTAGGAATAGATCTCAATGGTGTTTGAGAGCATTGCATTTATTAATGTTTTTTGTCTGTAACACTAACTGTATAGGTTTTGAACAAATATGAGTTCAGTCTATTTAGGATAGAATAGAGCATACTTGGAAATAACAGTATCATGATAAACTAACAGAAGTTTTGTGCTTTTTTTTCTCTTATGCACGGTTTATGCTACAAACCATAGTATGGTCCTAGCTTATGTATTAAATAAGTTTGAGATTCATAGGAGAGTTTGAGTCTAATAGACTACAGAAACAGACTTCTTTGTTCTGTTCGTTTTGTTTTCGTTGTTTGTGCACGATTTGATTTATTCCTACTTTTCATGAGTCTACCACAATAGACAGTTAACTTCATGATAAGAACAATGCTTTGGGGAAGATGACATTATTTTTGGCAATAAAAAATCATGTCAGCTGAGAGTTATGCTGTGAAGTATTTTGTTTTGTCAAAGAAAAGCATAAGTGACAAGATTTCTGTATTTGTTTTTGTAAAAATCTTACAAAATACCTGCTTCAGTAAACCTTCAGAAATGTGTATTTGTGTTCAAGCTGCATCTTAATTTATTTGTAGCAGGCAGTTTTCGAAGCAACAATTTCTGAAATTGCATAAAAGCAATAGTTTTTTTCAGCACAAACTTTCCAGTATGATTAATTCTGAAGAGTGAATTTCTGTAATTGTGTAACTTTCCTAGCTATGGGTAATATGTGTTATTTTCTAGCATGAGTAATGAAACATTTTTTCTCTTGTTCTCCTTCCTTTTTCAGATCCAGCTATGGGATACGGCAGGCCAGGAGCGCTTCAGAAAGAGTATGGTGCAGCACTATTACAGGAACGTACACGCTGTCGTGTTTGTGTATGATATGACAAACATTGCCAGTTTTCACAGTCTGCCATCGTGGATAGAGGAATGCAAACAACACCTCCTTGCCAACGATATACCACGGATTCTTGTTGGAAATAAATGTGACCTGAGAAGTGCTATTCAGGTACCTACGGACTTGGCCCAGAAGTTTGCTGATACTCACAGTATGCCGTTATTTGAAACCTCTGCCAAAAACCCCAATGACAATGACCATGTGGAGGCCATATTTATGACGCTGGCTCACAAGCTTAAAAGTCACAAGCCATTAATGCTTAGTCAACCCCCAGATCGCGATCAAATACATATAAAGCCTGAACCAAAACCTGCCATGACCTGCTGGTGTTAAATCTCACTATTTATTAGCTATCACCTTGTCTTGTTTGCAAATGCTCCAAAATTATGATCTTGGCACAGATCCAGGGTTTGGTAGCAATTATAGGAAATCTTTTTGGCACTTTACTGTGTTTTTTTTTTTCTGGTGTAGAAGTGCCCGTCTCATTTTCTTGCACTTTGTAATTGTACTTTCTGAATTACTGAAGTTTCACTATAAATATACAGGAATGTAAACTTTCAAGTGAAGTATTGACAAAGCAATTCTTCTTGAGCTCTTGCTGCCTGAGATCGTTTTTGTCACTTGTGGTAAAGTTATATATAGTAAGACAGTTTACTAGCACTTCTGGTTGCTACTTGCATTGGGATAATGTAGGAGGAAAAGTGTTTTGGGACAGCCAGATAGCTTGATTTTTCAGGTCAGTGAGTGGGGAGATTTTTAATGTCTGAAGGAATATTTGATGACTGCTAGCAAGCTGTTAAGCAAGTACCTACTTATATAAAAAACAAACAAGCAACAGGACTGTCAGATAAAGTTTGGGCTTCAGTGTGAGTGCAAACTGCTGGCTTTCATGGCATGCCATTCCATTGTAAACTTTGTCCGTTTCTACATGGCAGTGGTAAGAGAATCGACAAACTTGTCCCTACCTCTAGACAATTAATACTTAGAAGTTCATTAATTTTTCATAATTAACTTGTAAGACTAAACTATGCATTCCTTCATATGAAAAGTCCTTTAGCACAGGATATGGGGGAAAATCTGGGACTAGAACTACCCACAGCCTCTCTGGCCTTACCAAAACTTTGATAGTCAGTGAGGACTGACCTCTAAGGACGCTGTATTTGAGTTGTGTCCCAGTGTAAGTGAAAAAATGGAGTGAGGTTGCCAAAAGCGTAACGGTTTTCAAAGATACATGTTTCAGAGGATGCTAGGGTTGATGTTTTTCAAATATCTTGAAAAAAACAACTTTTTACAAACCAACTCGATAACATATTTTAAAGATGAAAATGCTTAGGACAGAATGTTACTTCTCATGCCCGTTTTGACGTACAAAGTTGTGCCTTATTTATTGAAAATGTCAAGGCCACCATAGTCTAATGATCTGTATTGTTTTGTGCTAGAATATGTGAAGGCTTCTGTGCAAAGGAACTACCAGCTTCCGTAACTGAAGGTCGATTTGCTTGCATAATGGTAAGACAGTATCATCCATTTAAAGAGTAGGGAATATGGGTTTTACTTTAAATACGTATCAATGCAAAATAAATTAGATCTTGAAATACAGAGAAAGTCTGCCAAATCTGATTTTTGGCTAAAACTTGCTCATGTAATGTCATGGCTGTAAGTTGGGCATCCATGGCATTACTAATGTGAGTCAGTAATCGCTCTTCTAGAACCATCTTCTGTGTTCTCGTAATTGCAGCCATTTCATTCAGTTCTGTTCTGTGAAGGTCAAGATTCACAACAAAAATGGTTCTAGGTCACACACAGCTACGTAATGTGAAGTGTAATCTGTAGAATTCAGTCTGTGACTTCGTATGCCATGATCAAACAATATTTTCTGACTTAATTTTTAAAGGAATTTAAGTAAAAATGAAGGTTTTTGATTTGCAGTGTAAAGTGCGCAATGCTGACTGGAAACTAAATGTAAGGCCCAGTTTAGAAGCCGCCATCCTAATGATTATTTCAAACAAATTACTGAAGCAAGCTAACTTTTGAACTATTAAAGTTACTAAGTTCTAAATTCTATTGCAAGTGTTCTATTGATAAAGGGAAAAATGCATTGACTTTTTTTTTTCTCCACACTTAGAAATAGCATTAAATTCAGCCTAATATGATTAGGATGCTTAAAAAGATTCTAAACAAAATATATTATGTTTTTTCCATATAAAGCTGCTACAACTATGACAGTAATTTTGTTTATGCAACACTTGTTAAAGGGAATTTTTGTATTCACGCTGAACCTTATATGACTAGAATTTGATTTACAGTCCTTTCAGAAACAATCAGCTTTTTAACGCAAGTTTCCTTAATAATTTTTTTTGGAAAAGGATTGATCTTACATTTATGTGTATAATATTATAAATAAACATGGTTTACAGCCCTCTTGGACAATTTATTTTTCACTCACATTCTTACGCATTTTTCTCAAAAGTATCAACCTTAACTATTTGTATAGTACTAAGTATGTCAGCAAACTGTTTTTTTTTTTTCTAATAAAAAAACAGAATGAAGAATTCCAAAGTCAGTCAGTCAGGTTGGGAGCTGAGGTAAGGAAATTATGTAGATACAATGTTAATGTTAAATTCGATATCAGACATCTGCAAATCTGTTAAGCTTTGAGTTATTCACAACCTGTAAATAAGGGCCCTCATGTCGTTAAAATTGTGTAAAAACAATGTTTTAAGTATGTAATCATGTCTTCAGCACATAGCATGTTTTAACAGTTCTGCCATAAAGGCAATGTGGTCATTGATTCAGGATTCAGTGTGCTTCCTGGCTTTCAGTAGTAATGTTCTACCCACGGAATTGATGTCAAAAGTACTGAATACTTTGTATACATATTTTCACCTTACCAAATTGTAAAATTGGGTTATTTTGTATGTGTTGGGGAGGGTAAGACACAATCCCAGAAACCTAATAAACTGGCTTTGCCACAAACTGTTATCGCTTGTTTTCAGTAATTGTTCTAGGAAGTATGATACTAATTCTTACAGTAAAATCTACAATAAACTGTGATAAGCAAGGGAGGTACAAAAGGGTCCTTAGTTTTTTTGTACGCATGGCTAACAATTTTGTGAAAGACTATCACAGTACTTGGACTACTGTCGGTACCTTCTTGCGAGGTCTCAGAGTTGTTTTGGAGCATCTGAAACACCCGCATGATGCTTCAGAGCGTGTTCTGGCCTTACCTGAAGTTCTACAAAACTGGCAATTACTGCCCCCTGAATATGTATCAAGACCCTTAAGGAGCCTTCGACATTTCTCATAGGCTTACCTCATTTCTCATAGTCTTACCTTTCTGAATGAAAAAAATGCTCTTAACTTCAGATACAGCTTAGTTCTCTTAAAAAACAGTCATGCAGGCTTCCATACATGTATGCAGACACACACACACAGAGCAAGGTTTCAATTCCAATTGATGTTAAGTGGGCTTCTTGGTAAATATCGTAGCCTATTCGCCCAGATAGGAACTTTCAAACATTTTTGGTGTTACCTTGTACTATTTCACTGTCTATGCTCTATCTATGCATTTCTTCTATTTCCATACTTAATAAATAATCTATTTAAAACAAAAAGCTAGAACATATTTTGGAGGTATTTAAAGATGCAAAACATGATTGCAGTTATCACTGATCAGACTGTAAATTCTACTGAATGACTTTAAAAAAAACGTATTTATTG
This sequence comes from Anser cygnoides, assembly GCF_040182565.1. Taxonomy (NCBI): domain Eukaryota; kingdom Metazoa; phylum Chordata; class Aves; order Anseriformes; family Anatidae; genus Anser; species Anser cygnoides. The sequence goes on from NC_089876.1 coordinate 40,917,769, forward strand.
AACGTATTTGGTCTATGCTTCTGGTGCAACGGAATGACCAGAAAGGACCTTGGTAGACAAACCATCAACGTGATTCAGTTGTGAAACCTCATCTTAGGTTGACGCTATATTTCATTACACTACTTGGGAAGAAAGCTACCTTCAAATTAGGAAGGCAGGAGGCTGACATGCAAACTTTAAATGTGTCCTAGTATTCATACATATACTTGCTGCACATTCAAGTTTTCTTGCTGTTTCCATTTCTCCTTTACCTCATCGTGAAGCTATTGCTAAGAAGCATCAAAATACATGGTGCTTTTTTATGTGTACTGTAATCTCCCCCAATCAAAAATAAAAAAGCTGATCCAATAAAGGGTCTAAAGTACACAGCCATCAAAACTGTGAAAGCTGAAATAGCTTCACCCTTGTGTGGTGGTTTTACCCAGCTGGGCAGCTGAGCTCCACCACAACCACTCTCTCGCTCCCCCTCCTCAAGGGGAATGGGGGAGAAAATGCAATGAAAAGGGCTCAAGGGCTGTGATAAGGACAGGAAGGTCACTCAACAATCATCGTCATAGGCAAAACAGACTCAGCATGGGGAGATTGATAGAATGTATTACCTAGTCTAGCTACTAACAAGCTAGAGCAGTGAGAAACTAATTAAAAAAAAATTAAAAAACAAACTATAAACACCTTCCCCCTATCCACCCTCTTCTACCTCCTCCCCCTGCATGGAATAGGGGAGCAGGGAATGGGGGCTGCGGTCAGTCCCTAACGCTTCGTCTCTGCTGCTCCTTCACGGTCCCTCTCTGCCCCTGCTCCCCGTGGGGTCCCTCCCACGGGATGCCGTCCTTCCCGAACTGAGCCTGCGGGGGCTGCCCACAGGCAGCAGCTCTCCAAGAACTGCTCCCACACGGCTCCATACCCCTGCAGCCCCCTGCTACCAAAACCTTGCCATGTAAGCCCAATGCACTACGCCATTTTTTCCCAGCTTTATAAACCAATAATTAAAAAGACAATTTTTCAGCTGTGGTGAGAGGAGTTGAGAACATGCAATGAACTATTGCCTTTCACTTTATTTCATCTCTGGCATGCCTTAACGATCTAAAAATTAGTTAACATCTAATTTTGATCAACGTAGTTAATGTGGGAGTCCGTAAAAGAACTAAGATAGAGCCAGTCCCTTCTTGGTGAATATTTTCACTTCCACAAAAAAATGGCAGTTCAGTTTTGTATGAAAATCAATGCCAATCAGCTATATAATTATTAGAAATTGACATTATTGTAGGAAAACTGAAATGCTCATTCTGGTCTGGGTCATAGTTGCACTGAAGTCTGTTGAAGATTGACCTGTAAGGAAAACAAGTACCTGAGTTTCATTTCTTTATACTGTACTCACAAAAAACTCTGGAGTTTGAGGGTGGAATGAGAAAAGGGATTTTTTTTTTTTTCCTTTTGTTTTGTGGGTTTGTTTGTTTGTTTGTTTGTTTGTTTTGTAGTTTTGGTTCACACTGCAAGTCCAAACGGAGACTTACCTATTCATACAGCTGAATGAAGTCATCAGTGGGGCCTGTGAGGCGACATTGATAGGGAAAGAATTGCTGCTGGATTCCAGTGACCGCTTGGGATTCACTGAGATCTGTGCAGCCAGCCAGCTGCAAAATCAGAATCAAAGAGGTTGGCGTGTGTTTCTGAAGGCAGCTCCTTGTAGTTTAGGAAATTACTTCCACAGCCCAAAGAAAGGCATATAAAAGTAGCTAGAAATGCAGGGACAGCAACTGAAGTCCACAGTCCTGCTCAGTGCAGATATTATCTACGTGTATTATTTTTTGTCTGTGTTGAATTGCCTCTGGTTAAGGAGAGTTTTGAATTGTAGAAAACTTATAATTTAAAATGAATGAAAAGCAAATTTCCCAGCAATATGAATGCTCATTTAAAGAAACCAGTAATCCTCTTCCCTTCCATTCTCCTACTCTTCTCACGCTTAGAAAACAACCCAGAATTGATGTAATCTGACTGAGGTACAGTGACAATCGTTGACCAGAGACATGGGCTGTTGCAACTCGGAGCTTGGCAGCAAGAATGTCGTCTACAGTCTTAGGGTAAGCAGGTCTCTCTGGTAGTACCCGTACATACTTTTTGTGTCTTGGTACCAGCAGAGGCATTCCAGTTTTGGGCTGGGCTCCATTAGGACACCTGTATGGTGCCCCTAGCCATGGCAGCGATAACAGGTCAGCCTGCCAGCAGCTCGGAGCTTACCGAGCGTGCTGTGCTCACCTCCCCGCAACGTTTGCATTTGTTTTGATGCAGGTGGCACAACTTGCATCTCACGTTACATCTGCTGCATGAAAGCTTGTATTGCCAAAAGCAAACATTCAAAAGAAGTAGCCTCCTTTCTCTTTCCCTAAATTAATGATAAATATTGGCTTTGAAATAAATGATCAATCTTAAAAAAAAGAGAGAGAGAGAGTGGGGAGTATGTTTTAGATTCCTGTCTGCTTGCATCTTATTTTGAAACCAGTAGGGTGCATTTGGGTCTCATGTTCTCTGTTTCCATAAGGAGATGGATTTTGAAAACAGCGTTTGCTTACAAAATAAATAAACACACACACACTAAAACCAACAGATTCTTCAGGTATTTACTTGATTCTAGAGAATCGAGGAAAAACAACTGTATTTAACAATACTGAAGAGCTCAAGGAGCCTCTTATCTATACATCATAATCCAGCTTTCTGTACAGCACCTTCACATTAGGTCCTGTAACCGAGGAAGTAACCAAGTAGCAAGTAACGAGTAGCAAGTTAGCAAGTAACCGGGTTTATAGCACTACCCCTCACCTGCCTGTAAGTTTCCCACCAAGGCTGGTGCTCTTCCCCACATGGGGCAGGCGGGCTGTGCTTCGGGCTGCTGCGGAGAGGTGGAGGGATGGGCTGACTGCTGTAAAAGCCTGGTCACCCCCCCCCCCCCCACACACACACATTTAGGAAAACAAAAGCTAATCCAGAGGGGTTAGGTGTTGCTGTTCTTGCCCATAGTTCTCAGTTGTTTTGCTTATTCCAGGAAGGGCACACAATGAGGAAGAAGGTTAAACGTGCCCTAAAATGTGTGCAACAACTTTTTCATTTACTTCAAGATATTTTTAACCCACTCAGAAATTGGAAGCAATAAAGGACTCCTGGCTTCAGCAGCTAGAGATTCAGCTGTGGATAAAAAGAACATTTGCTAATCAGAGGGGTTTTGAGTCCGTGTGAATGATTATTCATCCGCACCACTACCGTGAAGTACTAACTTCAATGCCGAGCTGGTATTTGAGTCACTGTGATGCTGCTGTTAAAAAGCACAGCGTTGGCAGCCCTTGTGATTGGCATGTCAGTCTTGCAATGTCTGTGCTTTTCTCAAACTGCAGCAGCATCTAAAGCTAGTTTCCAGAGTTTCTGCTTATATTAAACATCCATGTATGTGATTTTCATATATGACAATAATATATATTAGAGGCACAGGAGCAACTCCTGCTACCTTTTCGGCTGTACTGCTCTATGGGCAGCTCAGAAGGGCTCCTAAAACTCCCCAGGGATGCAGCCTCCGGTGCAAAGCCTGGCTTGTGCCAGTGAAGGAGTGTGGCCTCAGGCGTGGAGCTGAAAAACCAGGGGAAGGAACAGCCGAGAAGCATGCCTGGTGTGTGCGAGCTGATGGGTTGTACTGTTTGAGGATAAACACCGTAGATACAGCAACTGACAGTGACTAAAATGTGTGGCCAGTGTATTTAAAAAGACGTAGTGGATCAAAATAGAAGTATGAAATATGAAATATGATATATGACATATGGTATATGATATATGATGTGATATATGATGTATGATATATGAAATAAGAACTGACGTGTTTTTTGTTTGTTCACTTGTTTTTATTAAGACTAGCTATTAATGTCATGTCGGTTGAAAATACACATTTCTGGTAGTATCTAAGCTGTAACTAAAGAAAAAAAAAAGACATTACTGCAACAACTCATAAAGGTACTCACTTAACGAAGTGCAAGTGAAACTGTGTAGATTCGGTGTGTGTTTCAATCAACCAGATTGACCTGAAGTGGTGCAGGACAATGCAGTTGCTTTCTTTCCAGAAAACTGCTAAGGAAGAATGGGAAAGAGTGTTTGCTTTGATAGGCTTGCCCTGCTCATGTAAGAATTAAGACTAAGGCCTTTTCCCCGTACTTACACACTGTTAGTACTGGAGAAGAAATCACTACAGTAAATCATATGGACTGAGTCCAAAAAGTGTACGCTGTGCTCTAGTAGTATGACCTGGGTTTTCTGTTGGCTATAAAAAACAAAGATAAAACCTCCCTCCTTTCAAGTGCAGGCCAATGCCTCGTTCTGTTTTCAGACTATCACTTTATTTCCATCGCTACTGCTTCTGTGCTTTCCCATCTCTTTAAAGGCTCTCTTTGGCAGTCTTCATTTGGCTAGTGGCTATCATTACGTTTGCATGTATTACAGGTTAACAGAAAAAAGGAAGCAATGAATCAAGGAGATTCATGTAAGAAACCGCTGCAACAGAGCCACTGAGACCAAGCAAAGGCTTTGGTAAGAAAATTTTGATTTATCGAGCCAGATAATTCTTCTGCTGTAAGCTAGTACCCTTGTGTAGTAAATGGCTGGTACATTTTTCGCGAAGAAATAAGTAATAGTATTCCTGGAGTCATTTCCCTACCTGTAGTGAAGTCTGACTTACATTTTCAGGTGCTCTGTGGTAGAACTGAGAGGCATATGGCTCATGCAGCGCTGTGATTTTTGTCCTTTGGCTTCTCACTGGTTTTTGCCAGCCAAATGGAAACATCTTTGTGTCCAGCCGCAGTGACTCCTTTCCACTGCCGTGACCCTGAACTCTGGCAGCTGTCACCCTACGCCTCGCGGCGGGGGAGGATGTGCACTGATGATGTGGCTGGAGCTGGCAAACTGTGAGCCTCAACCTGTACATTGCCGGCAAACTGTGCCCTGGGGTGTTCTATGTCGGTCTGAAACCTTTGGCTCTGTTTCTACCTGAAAATTTGTGTTATTAAGTAAGGTCAAGAAAAAAAGTACGTCCTCACGACTATCAGACAGCACCATGTAAGCACTGGACTACAAGACTGGAAGTGAAGTTGCAAAAAAACAAAACCCCGAAGCCACCAAGAAGCTAGTTGTCAGAAATGTGCCCGAAACTGTTCTCTCATCCCCACGTTTCTGGGCAGGAAATGGCTTCCGCAAATACTTTGCTCTTAGTTGAACGTTAACTCGCAGGAACAGCTCCCCTGATTAACCTGCTGATTACCCCTTCTGATTAGCAATGGCGTGCTAGTGGCGATGCTGGCATCCTTCAGTTGCATAGCCCGGGCGTTCTGCAGGCTTGTGCTGTGTGTTGGGGAGTGAGGCAGCATTTTGCTAAGCTTACCCAAGGTGGAAAAGCATTTTTGGACTTAAAAGTCCTATCTTTGACTAGTACAAACAATGCTACGTGAGGTGAGCATGAAATGCTTGGCGTCTGTATGATTTTGATGTGCAGGATGTGTAGCCAGGGATAGTAAAGCCTTTCAAAGGAGCTTTCTAACATGCCCTAGAAAAGAGCTGGATGTCTGGACTCAGATGTGAAGCACATTTGCATGTACCATTCTTCTTCAAAATGCCTTTAGTTACACTTCCCAGCGGTGGAAGCACAAGGTGCTTGCGAACAGCATGCAGCACCTGTGTGTGCAGGGTGTTTGAGGGCAGAACAGGCTGAGAGCTTAGCTGGGGGCTGGACGCGTCCTTTTTTTCCCCAGGCTTTGCCCCCATTGTCCTGCTGGCGCTGTGCTGCAGTGCACGGGCCGTCAGTGCCACGGCTGGATGCCAGGTTGCATCCTGGCGTGTATCACGCGTCCCTGCCCTCCCCACAGCAAAAAGGGTAACCTTTAGGGGCCGGGAGGCAGCAGGGCAGTGGCCCCAGCTACTAGCAGCTTGCCAAGGGGAAAAAGGCCGTGGGGAATAATCTTCGCAAAGCTTTTCTGCTGGAGGTGTTGCAGATGTGTTTGTGTAAAACAAAATCCATCTGACTTCCATCAGAGAAAGCTGGGGGTGAGGCAGTGCATGAAACGTCCTTGGAGATCCTGCCAGGCTCTCGGGGGGGATCGTAACTTGCGTGGGGAACAGGCTACTAAATATAGCACCAGGATCTGCAATCACGAATAAATATATTTTCTGCAATGCTAACCAACTAGAGGGAGCGGCATTAAATTGGTGTACAGTTTGCACCAGTTTCCACAGTGCAGCCGTTTCTTTTCTAGAAGCTCTCCTTTTGTACGGGAATCGTTGGCTTTGTGTAGCTATAACGGCTCCTAGGTGCCTTCATGGTGACAGCAGTGCTCCAACTGCACCGCTGAAAGATCAGCAAAACCCATTCGAAAAAGAAATGTACAGGCATCGAGGGCTTTATAGGTGCTGCTGCATCAATTGCAAACACTTAATTTAGAAGTAGGACAGACATACTGCTCTTTTACACACCCAGCCTCCAGTATATGCTGAGCGGGCTGTTTCCAAGCCAAAGCAGCACCTCCCGCAAGGGCAGGGCTCTGCGGGGGGCATCCTGCCACTAAATGCCACCGCTCGGCTGCTTCCCGAGCAGAGCGGGAGGAGCAGCCAGCTCCTCGGTGCGTGTACCAGTGACGTGCCAGCAGAACCTGACTTGCCCCGGCCTCGCATCCTCCCCGCAGGCCCGGTGCTGCTTTCATAACCGCCTCACTTCAGGAGTTACCACTTGGAGCCGGTGAAAACATTTCTGGATTACAGCAAGGACTGCTGAAGTTTGTTCTTTGCATGCTTGTCATAAAATCTAATTAATTTCTCTGTTCATCCAGACGCTGAGCTCCGGTGACTCACACCAGGCATGCAGCACCTCATAACCTAAGGCACAGTCACAGACCAGTGCCCCGGATGGGGCTGCAGCTTCCACCCAGCAATGATGCGGTGGCTGAGCAGTGCCTTTCAGCAACAAAATACTTCCAGCAAGTTACTCCTTCAGAGGCAAAAATCTCTTTTAAACAAAAAGAGGATCAAAGCCAAACTGGTTTCAGGTGTTAGCAATCACAAAAACCTCTCAGAGAGCCTCACTTTTTTTTTTAATGGATGAGAGCAGCAGTTTATGTTAATCAAGGTGGGGAAAAATCATCACAGGCTGTTTGGAGCTATGCCAGAAACAGCTGGGGATGGGAAAAGTCATGCTCAGTGCTTTGATGCTTGCTGACGGGCACTGCATCACAGAATAAGGCACAGCATCGCTTTTTGCCTCATGTTACCAATTACTATATTAAAGGCAAATAAACTTGCCTATATTTGACTGTTTTTTACATTAAGTTGTAAGTGGATTCTAACTAACTGGCTAATTACCTGTAGTTAGTGGGTTTGGTGCTACCATTTTGTGAGTTTTTAATTGAATAGTTTTCCTCCAGCTCATACAATGCAAGTAGGAAAACCTCAGGCATATAGAAGCTGAAAACTTTAGATGAAAGCCTTTATCTCTGTGATCTCTAGATCCTTGGTTGTTATTGTTTTCCTCATAAGTATTGGAATGCAGGTGGACAACTGTGTACATTCAAAGTTTAATTTTATTTAGCCCTGCTAGAGCAAAGGGAAGCAGAGTTGCTGTTTCCTTCCCCAGAGCAGAGCTAATACAGGTGAGAGGAAGGTGCTGCACACGGAGGTGCCAGCAGGCTTTGGGGCCCCTGCTTCATCTCTGGACCTCTGCTGCAGGCACTGGGAGGCAGCAGGCAGAGCGCCACCTCCCCAGGGTGGCTCCCACAGGGCCCCCGTGTTTTTGCCAGGTAGCCAAAGGCAGGGGTACAGCTCCCGGCCCTTTGGGACAGACACAGCCAAGGCTTCGGAGACAGGTGCCTCAGAGGCCCCCACGCTGCCCCAGCGCTTACTGCGCTGTCTCAGGATGAGAACTTGCCTTCCCAGCCCTGCTCAGAGGGATGTGCTGGACTGACCCCCGTGGTGGGACAAGTAATCCACCACTTCGTGTCCAGCGCCTGCAGGTGAGGTGTTTGTTCGACAGGCGCTTCTAAGCCTACCTGGAAGTGAACCATAAAGCGCAGAGGGGAATTTTATGCACCTTGAGAGCCAGTGCAACTTGACTGGAAGCTGTAGGTGGTTCAAACAGAGGACCTTGGACCTGATCTATAACAAAGTTTAGCAGAACACGCCCCAAAATAAGCATTTTTTTTTTTTAACTTTCAGTCTCCAAAGTCAAAACAGAGAAACTCCAAACTGACTTCAGTGTAGGTTAGTTACTCTGTAAGTGGAGCCACTGCAACTACTGTATTTCAAGCACTATACTTTGCCACTAAATCTAACTGTACGTCGACATGAACACACCCCAGAAACCCCATTTTGACAGAGGTGTCTGAATGGCATCAGCCAAGTTTCATGCCATTAACTTTACGTGCCCCTGCCCTGCCAAGAGAGAGGGAAAGTACACAGAAGCTGAATAATGAACTGGATCCTTCATGACAGATAATTCAATGGGTGAGGAGGAGAAGATAAGAGTGGGGGGAACACTCCACAACCAGTTTCTTTTAAAAATTAATAGTATTTAACATTTGAATGCATAAGGCTAGCACTGCTAGACAAATTGCGTGATGAATTCTAGAGGAATAAAACATGAATTAAGTACAAAAGCTGGAGGAAAAAAAGCTCATGCTTTCCAGAGACAATGAGGTATTTTAACTATGCAAAGTCTCAACATCCAAAGTTCAAACTATGGGAAGTCTGAACATCCAAAAATATCTGCAGGTCTTTCCATTTGCACTGGGATCTTTGCTGACCACTGGGCAGTCAATAGTTCTTTCTGTGGGTGCTTTTTAAAAGGCCCAGGAAAAGTGCACGGCCATCTTGAAGATGAAGAACTTCTCACATCCATCTTGCTACACATTTAGACTAGTAGCTTTAAAATGTTCTATCACTTTTTCAAGTCATTCTGATGTATGGTGGAGGTTTGGATGTGTCTTCCTCTGTGTCAAAGTCCTGGAGTGGAAACCGATCTGGGAAATCAAAAATTCTGTCTCCTGGACCTGTGTGGGGAAGGAAAGAAGAAATCATTAAACCTGCTATTGACTCTTGCACAAAATCCTGAGTTCTTTTGGCTCAGAGTACTTTGGTTATCAGGATTTTGGCTTGTGATGTAGAGCTTATTCAGCATGTTCCTTCCATATCCCTGGTGAACATCCAAATACATGGATGGAAAGAGTTACTTACTTCGTACAGCGCAAACCATCTCCATAGCCTGATTTTGGTCCTCACTAGGTTGCAACCATTCCTAGGAATGAAATCATGCCATTAAAAAAGACATTTTGTGAGCTTGTTCAAGAAGATAAACCCGAATGCATTTAAAATGCCTGTGTAGTTCACTCCTTTCAACAAGTTTTAGCTTGAAAGTTTAAAGCAGCCTTGCCTTACACACTTGCAAACACTTGGTATCTTTAGCCGAGAATAGCTGCCTTGCAACGTAAGATGTACCAATGAAGTCCTTATCAAGTAAGACGGTCAGATATTTGTACTTTAATACAGCATCAGAGTTATTCTAGTACAGAAGCAGCTGCTATTCACTGAGCTCACTTGGCAGAGACACGCAGCGTGTGCATCATGAGTTGAAGCAGATTTCACAAAGGTTGACAGTAAAACGGGGTTCCCTACACATACCTGCACACTACCCTTCATACACCGTGCTTGGGACATTCTTACTATTGAATTTGTAGTTCTGGGGATGAGGCATCTTGGTTTGTGAGTACCAGCAAGTCTTTGAAATGCTGTACCACGGAGCAATCGCTGGTTTAAGGGGGAGAGAAGTCTTGCAGGAACTGAAAGGCACCACAGTGGCTTCAGCAGCAATGTTTTGGAAAATGAGGCTAACTTACACTAGGTCTTACACAACACTGTAAATAAGAAGGTTGAAGTACAAGGAAAAAATAGAAAACTATAAAATCCCTCTAACGTTCCCCTTCATTTCAGAGAATTAGCGCTGGATGACTGGGGTAAAGCCAAGGTAAGGTTTGTAGAAGAAAAACACATCTTCTCCTCAGTTTCTTCCCCTACCACCCACATTCAGTGCAGATAAATCGGTGCTCCCAGACTCCTCACTCACCATTCCAGTTATGCTATCGTAGCATGAGCAGCACGGAAGACTTCGGCATCCCAAGTAAGCAATAATCGTCACGACGACAGTACTGCAGATCGATGCAACGAGCATCGTGATGTTAGCACCCTTGACAACTTTACTAAGTACGAACTTCTGCAAGCAAAAAAAGGAAACGTTCAAGCCATGTTCGAGAAGAGAACCAAAAATACTCTAATTACTGCAAGAGTGTTATGATTATATGTTAGGACATTGATTTAAAGTCAGTGTTATTTAAAGCTCTTCTTCCTGTGCTCTGAAGAGCAAGCCAAGTGTGAGCCTCAAATGGGAAAAGTGCAAGCGGTAAGGTAAGGTTTCTTAGTAGATTTAAGACATCATGCAACTGCATCGTGTTTGGAAATAGCTGCACTCTGGCTTTAACAATGAGTAGAAGTCCAAGGAACGGCTGCTCCTCCTCACACTAAATATGAAATACATCTTGCTACATTGCACCTCACCAGCCTGACACTTGACTTTGTCCTGCAATAAACTAATGAGTAGCTCCTCGGATGAATTCATACACACAGGAAGCCACGGTTTGCACAAGAGTTGAAGTATAAAAGGGCTAACTCCTTCCTTTTTCATTTACTCTGTGGGATATTCTTGAAACAATACCTAGATTTAATCAGCTGATGTGTAATTGCTGTAACTTTATCACCTGAAACACAGGCTAGAAGGGACTCAGTAGCCTAGCAATCGCTGTCTCAGAGCAGGCCAAGGATACGTTCACCGACTGTCCCTTTTCACGATCGGTACTGTGATTCTTTTCCTAGAACAAGCCAAACCTCTTGGGTGCAGCACCTGCAGTTAACCTGACTTCACCACTTTCAGGCTCATACCTGGACGGCACACGGTAGGAAGTCGTACGAGCGTACGTGGTGGCAGGCTGGCCCGTGCTATTCCCCAGCGATAAGCACGAGCGGTACTTACCGTATGGATAACGTGGGCTGGGTGAGAACTCAGGTCCTCCTCTTCACCATAGCCCAGCGTTAGGGAGCTATAAACTATTACAATGAGGATGGCAACACAAGAGGTTATAGACGCAGCTATCAGCACATTCACCTGTACAGAGAAATTAAAGGAGAGTAAGAAGGCAGAAAGGAATTTAAACTATCCTCTAGTAAATTAACATCATTACTACAAACAAAAGGTATTAATTAATGAGTGACAGGTACCAGCCTTTGACCTCCCATAACACTGAAAGTATCCAGTAGCAACAGTCAGGTGGAAGCCACAGGCAGTGCAATAAATGTTTCCATGATACTGAACTGCTGAGATACAATTGAGTCCCAAATCTGGCCCACAGGTGCAAGCTGGGCTGAAATCCTTTGTTCTTACGGGCCTCTTTCTTAGAAAAAATATCCCCCTTTTGAGCTTACAGGGATAGAGAAACTATCTAGGAAATGCAAGTCAATCAACTCGCTTCCTATCTTGGTGTACACAGCTCTTAATAACAGGAAACAATACCAGGATGGCTTGCATTTCAAAAGCCACCATTTTTACAGATTTTTATTAGAGCCATAGCTCGTGTTATGCATTAGAAAGTGAAGTAACACAGAAGCCTCATTTTGCTTAAGAATGTTGCCTTTTCTATGAAGACAACTCAGAAATAAAGCTCTCAATCTTGCAGAACCAGCTAGTTCTTCTCCTACCTAAAGAGTTTTCGATTGCCCTGACCGCATTTTGCCCCTGCCCCGTACACACACAAAGCCCCAAAGCTTACGAGAACGGGGTTCTTTCTCTGAGAGGAAAACAAAGCCAGGACGCCCGGGACTCCCATGACCTGCAGACCAGAAAAGGAGTTGGTAACTGGACGACACGTATCAGATTCTGAAGATAAACTGCCACAGAACAGATGAAAGGCCCTCGTTTTCAAGGCTGGGATCAGAGGAGCTGTCAGATCAGAAACAGAAAGAGGGAAGAGAGTTGCTGATCTATTGTGTTTTCCTCCAAGGCATCTCCTGGTGGCTAGGACCAGTGGCAGGATGCTGGGCTGCGTGAAATGTGTCTTACACATCAGCTGCACCCACAGCAGCAATCCTGGGACCAGCCTCACATAACAGAACTGAGGTCCGATTACAGCGCTACAAGCCCGCACTGCTTTTCCAAGCCATCACACAGCTTGCAGATGGACGACAGCTTTCACTAGAAGGAGGCGGGCAGGCTGGGGATGGGAGCGCACGCTTCAGTAACACTGCCTTGGGGTGGCAGATCACCGGGGCATAAGGAGTTGGGGTGCAGGACCCCAGTCGGGTGCAGGACCCCAGTCGGGTGCAGGACTGCCAGTGTCCCGCTGTGGGATACGGAGCAGTGCCAAGAGATGGAGACTTCAGCCCTGGGCACGCGTTCCCCTCCTAACCTTCAGCGGCCTCTCTATGGTCACTACGCTTCTGCTAAAAGGCCTGGCAATTGCCATAGTGCCCCGTTTTCCGTTTTATCTGGTAGAAACCGGTTCCATTTAGCTCCTTCAGCGGGAAGCCTCCGTGCACCCTCCCGCCCGCGGCAGGATAAGGAAACTTGCGCTACCTGGGCTCGGAGCAGGAAGCCAGGGGAGCGATGGCAGCAGCCCTGGCCTGCCCCACCCCAGCCGAGCACGGGCAGGTAGCAGCCGGGGACAAGAACAAATGAAACGAGGATCGGACGCAGCCTTACCATCCCGGCCCAGACCGGGGCTCTGGTTCTGCCCAGCACGGACTCCGTCCTGAAGACGCCGTCCACGAAGCCGCTGACGACGCACAGGGCGCTGAGCGCCAGCTGGAGCAGCCCCAGCACCACCATGCTCCGCTGGTTGAACACGAAGTACCGGTACCGATCCATGCCGCCCCCCCGGCCCTGCCGCCGGCCGCCTAGGGCGCCATGCCGGGGCACGGAGCGCCCGCACCGCACCGGGACCGCAGCTCCGCCCCCGGGGACGCGGCCCCGGGCCGGGCCCGTGAGGAAGGCGGGGGCTGGGGCTGGGGCTGGGGCGAGGCCGGGCCTCCGGAGCCACCCCCCGGCCCCGGCAGGTGCGCGGGGCCCGGCCGCGGCGCTGAGGTAACCGCGCCCGGGGAGCGCCGGGGCTCGCCGCCGCCGAGCCCTGACAGGAACCCTGACAGAAACAGGCAGGGAGACGGCTGTTCTGTTGAATATTTTAATATCTGCATTGCCTTCGTAGCGCAATTAAAGCGATCTTTAAAATTCACTTATTACAAATGTTTGTCAAGTCTATTTTTTTTCCCCAGAAACGTTTTTTTTTTTTTTTCTTGCTTCCTTGCACATACACCCAAACACACTATAAAAACCTCATTCATAACATCAAAGGAAGGGCAATCACCATTCATGTAAACATCTTTCTTAGAGTTATCCATTTTTTAAAAGTCATGAATAAACCTCCAGATGTTCAGTAAGGCTCATAGTTCGAGTACAAATGTCATAAAACACCTATCAAGTACTGTATACAAGTTAAATACTCCGGGGTTAACTGCTAACGCGTGTATAAGCTCACCCCAAGGATTATTCTTTAGCACTTAGTTCTTCAGAACAGAGACACCCAGTAATTATGGGCTAAATAGTATTAAAATAGCAGAAGGCCCAGCAGAAACTGTTGAGTAACACACAATTTTAGTCTGGATCTTAGCTCAAGAGTTAAGTTCGGTACAGTTACAGTAGGAAAAGGAGGAGGAAATCGCAGAAAGTAGGGATGGGTCCGCTTGTACAACACCACCAAGGGACAAGCTGGGAGGTATGTCCTGAAGATGTGACTGGCCTTGCTATTGCAATGATTTATGACAGCGGTGTCTAATGCTGCATAAATACCTTCCCAAATAGCAGGAACGACCATTTGCAATTATAATTTGCAATAGTTTGTTGCATCTCCCCTTTAAAAAAAAAAAACTACTTATTGGTAACCAATTACACTTGCATCTTACAAAAAGACATCCTTTTAAATTTGGTTTAGATCTTAGTGGATTTTTTTTTTTTAATATTCATTCTACCATGAAAATATTTCATACAAACATCATTTTACATACAAATATGTTAAAACTTGTGAAGAGGGTCTTCCCACACTCATGATTTTATGGCTTGAACATTTAATTGCTTTGAACTTTTGTATATATAATTCTCCTGGAAACAAACAGAAAAACAGTAGTTACAGTAGAACTGGCAGAGAAAGAGGGCAGGAGCTTCAATTGCCTGAAGACAGAAGAGCGCCAAGAGGAGGGTCCATTCAACAGATAGTGACCTTAGTGTTCAAAACCTTTGATCTGGGGCAAGTAAACATGCACTCAATCTTGCACCTTTTTTTTTTTAAAAAAAAAATAAAACCAAAAGAAAATTTTTTATAAGACTGCTTAGAAACTCTTCTTCCAAAAATATAGTTCTCGTGTTTCCAGTACACGAAGCAAAAAGAACAAGTTCTCCTAGGGGCACAGGTGAGCATGAAGCCCACGTAGATCCAGAGGTGAAGCTGCTCCCACGCCTGCGCTCCTCACCCAAATACTCTCAGCATATGACAACGTGGTGTAAGTGAGGAGGCGGCGTATAATGCAGCATCCCAGCATATAAGGAGACACTTCAGCAACATTGTTTTCAAAGCAATTTTTTTTTTTTTTTTAAGTGCTTGGAGGTGAGTTCCTCAGACACCTACAGCTTCAGAAATTCTGCTGTGTGAGAGGAAATCAAAGCAGCAGATAACTAGCTCTGTACAACTCATTACCTCATCACGACTGAAGCGTTTTCCAAAGTATTGTCAATTCAAACAAAAGGATAAAAATCAGCGAGGCCTCTGGGACAGAAGTGATGCTGTACAGTTCCTGGCAGAACCGAAGTGGTGAGCCCTGGTTTCGACCGCAGGACAGGTGCCAAGGGGACAACCCACCTGCAGACAGGCCCCACGGTGGCTTAGAGCCGGGGGAGGAAACAGACAAGTGAGGATCTGCACCACTTCTTGGTTTCTTGTACCAGCCATTGGCTACTCTGCTCCTCGAGCACCTAGCAGAGGGTGAGAAATCCTGACAGGTGCTCTCACTTCCACGCCAGCCAAGAATTACAACAGCCCTGAGAAAGAAACTACAGCCACTGCTGACTGTGTGCAACGCTAAGAGCTCCACGTCTGAAAAGGCTCAACTAAAGAGTCGGCTATCAAGTCGCTCCTGAAACAAGCAGCTTTGCAAGGGCACACAACAGGCCTCCCAAGTGGCCAAAACCTGCGCGAGACACCCATTGCCATGGTTGAGCTGCGTCTGGAAAAAAGCAAGGGCCATCCAACAGGTGTTGTCTCAACTGCAGAAGTCGTCAAAGAGCTACCAGAGCTGTCACTCTGACAGCTGAAGTTCCACATACCAACGTACTTCCTTGACTCTTTCATCAGTTAGGACTTCATTTCTGTAGGATAAGGTGGCTTTTTTTTTTTTTTAAAAACTAGTAGCAAAAAAATTGAAAAAGCCTTTTCAGATTTGTGAAGGAAAATTAGGTGTTTTAGTAGATCCCAGAGAGTCACATTATAGCAGCAGACTCGGCATGAGATCCCCTTCTCTATGCCTAAGCCCTTTTCTCTCTTACCCAGAGGCAGCAGCAGGTAGCTCTCAGCTGTAACTTCCCGTGCTCTCGTCTCCAAGATTAACTGCTTCTCCAGAAAACTAGGCTTCTCTATTCCTGGTGAGAAAACACAGTGCTGCCATAGCAGGAAGATCAATTTAAGCTTTCTTTTCACAGAGACAGTCAACAGCCTCTAACACAGGCTGATACGGGCTCCTTCTCAAGAAGGTGCTCAGCTAACAACCCTCCTATTACACCGAAGCCATTTGCAGTCCTGCAGACCAAGGGTGGAAGCTGGGAACTGACATGTACCTGAAAAAAGCAGCAACTTCGAGTTCTCTCATGTCTTCCCCAAAAGCATACACCAAGATCCAGCTGGCCATCCAGGTTCAGCTGATAGATACCAGCTCTTCTTCCAATTTCTGTTCCAATAGGAAAGGTCTTGGGCCAGCCTCTGAGAAGCAGAGCTTCTTCACTTATTGCATTTTCACAAATAGCGGCATTCAGCAAACTCAAAAAGATCGCTTGACAAAATGACTATTTTATCTGCTCCAAATTAAAATCAAGTTTTGGTGTGGGTCTCATGTTACTACCGATAAGTAGTTTTGCTAAGCTGGTCTTGCTGCCTAGAGAGCCCCAGAAGCTGAGCTGCAAAACACATTGACCAAGTTAAGGCATTACTCGGAGTTACGTAGATAACCTGTGTTTAAACCTGTGGCTGCCAGTGCACACCTCCCAAAAACCTCTGAAGGACCCGCTGAGCTCTGAGCCCTTTCACTATCCAGTGGTAAAAACCATCCCAACCGTCTCCGCTCTAACAGACCACAAAGAGAAACAAAACACAGAAGAATTAAAAGGCTTGGTCCTGAATCAAGCCAAAGCAGCTTCATAACCACAACTTTTATAGAAGGTTGGTCACTGAAAAAGGGATCTATAGGAGGGCCAGTAGATTTTAACAGAGCAGAGAAAAAAGGACAGTAGAGCTAACACAGACAAAAGCTGCAGCAAACTATCAGGCTACAAATACACGCAAGAGCATCTGCTTGACTGTCACCAAATTAGTGGCTTTTGAGAACACACCGAGGACACCTGAGTGCCTTTTTTCTAGGAATTCCCTATTTTAGGATGCAATCACCAAACTCGATGTGCAAAGAGCACCCTATCTTCTACTTCTCTCTAAAATCACACAATACGAAGACAGACAAATCTATTAAAATTAGCAAATCTACATGAAGAGGAGATAGCAGAGGAATCAGAGCCCGATCAGGAATGCAGCCAGAGGAGCTTGAGAGATGGGAACATTTTAAGCACAGTTCTCTAGCCGACACGAAGAGGTGAGCAGCCCAAAGGAGGTTGTTGAGAAGGAAAGCAGGTTAATGCAGAAGGAGTTACTGCCCAATCGGCTGCATTCAGCCACGCATCTTCCCTCTCCTCTTCCTTGCACTTAAACACGAGCCTAACTTTGTAAATGTTGTAAAACGGTTGTGGAAGAATAATCCACAAGACACACACAACAGCTTCCTGCCAGAGACATGCCTTTCTGCAGATGGCTGAAACAGCCATGACCTAAAATAACAACCTGCGGGCAGGCAGAGAAAGACCAAAACACACATTTCCTTCTGAGGTCGATTTGCTGAAGCCGTGCTGCCAGTTGGCTTTTGACGAGTCTCCCTCACCTGGAGGCACAGTCCTGTCTCCCTGCACACTGGGCTGAGTCCCCGAGGCGTCACCTCTGTCAGCCACCTGCCTTGGACCAGAAGTGGAGCTGTGGCACGAGTCTCCAGCCCAAGAAGACGGGCTGTGTCAAAGCTCACTCTCAGATCACTGCTGGAAGAGAGTCAAAGAGCCCCAAGCCTAGCTGGCCCCCAGCACATGTACAGAGTCGCTTTTGTGCGAGCTTAAACGGTAAAGTGCTGAAAAAGCTTTGTGATCAGTCAGAGGAACTAAGCAGAGCCCCACGCCAGGGAGGGCTGCCCTTACAATTCCTACCTTTGTACACGTACCAAAGCAAAGACCCTCAGGCCGCACAAGTCAGCAGCCTCCTCCTTCCACCTCTAGGTACCAGCCCAGCGCGCTCCCCACGTCCAGCTCCCCTGACAGCCAGACACCTCCAACTGTTCAAGCAACCAACCTAGTGTGTTGCAGTAGAAAGGTAGGTCTAATTTCCAAATCGTTTATGTTACATATATACAAACAGTTTTAACTACAAACATTTAAAGAACGTGTTGCAAATGCATCCGAGTTGTTCCTAAGCTGCTAAACCCAAAAGAGTGTCATAGACCCAAAGGGGCTCCAGTATCCAGACTGAGATGATACATTATTTCTCTCTTCTACAGCATTAGGCAAGACCAGTACAGTATCCAGAAAAATGAACAACTCTCCTATCCCTGAAAAACCCCAGAACACAACCCTGCAGATGAATATTCACAAGCCCCCACTGTTGGCTGTAACAAAGCTATGGATTGACTGCTGTTTCTAAATATGAGCAGTGAGTGATGTTTTTACATTCATTGTTTGTCTTCCAAAAACAATCTTCTCTTTTATTTAAATCTTATTTTGACATCTCATACTGTATTAATTCACTGTGTCTTAAACTAGTACTGCTAAAAGACTGCTAGAAGGCTATATGCTTTGTCAGCTGAACACACACAAAAGATATAGCGCTCCGTAACCAAGTACTACAGCCTGCCCTCAAATACATGCACTTCCTTTAAGAGAATCCAGGTGAGATGCAAGCGTCTCACTGCTAGAATGTCTGCCTCGAGAACTGGCCACTTTAACTGGTGAAATACATACACCAACTCACGGGCACTAATGCAGTTCATGTGTCTGCCTTCCAGAACACATACTTCTGAAAGTCCTACAAAAAATAAATCTGTTTTCTCCTTTCAGAAAATCTTCATGCAAAGAACAGCTTCATTTGCGTGTCATAATCATAAATTAAATAAAATAAGCCAGCCATAAAGGCTAGATAAATATTAGGTTTGGACATGTCGCTATACTATTTAGAGAGCCACAGAGACCAACACACAGCACTCTCACATACACACACAAGCCTTTCCACTAGTTAGAAAGGATTTTCTCCTGCAAAAGAGGATTTGTAGAAAGAACAACGTTCAGACAAGAGGAAAGGGGAGTTAAAACCCAGCCTCCTATATGCTAATAAACTGCTCTATTGCAAGATTCAGATCAAAGGTTTAAAAAGGCAAAATTATGCTACTATTAGAGAATATCAAAATATTACTGTTATCATCACAAGTGGCATATATGCAAAATGCAGTTGCACAATAATGCCTAGGCAGATAGAGAGCAACACTAAGTCTGCCGACTAAAAGTGAACGATATACCCATTTTAGTTTTCTGTCTAGTCTTTTGGCATCTTTGCATATGGTGCAAAAGCAGAAGCTACCAAAGAATATCACGTCTTGTATAGAATATTAAATAATTTCTCCAGATAAGACTGGTGCAACGCTAGCTAATTTTAAATCTGCTATGAGTAACACAGTCAAACCTAGTTAGTATGCAAGAAACTTATCTCTTAACACAGAATGCAAAGTTATGATGCAACAGCATGAACAATCCCTGGTTGTCCAGTTTTCAGTAGAAAGGTAGTGCATAGATCCAAGTTTCTATTTGAGTTTGCTGAACTGAGGAGGAGCTCCTGCTTCACTTTTGCTGGGCAGCCTGGAAAGCTTTCAGTTCCAGCTGGTACCACTCGGGTGCTTCTGGCCCGTTCTGCCCCACGGGGTTGTGATCGTATCCGTAAGCCACCGTTAACTCTTCATCCTTCTCCACAGCCCTGATGGTACGGATACACTTGATTGGCCCAAAACGAGGGTGAACAAACCTAGACAGAGAACAAACACTTTCGCTAGGCTCAGTGGTCAATTCACAGACTCGGTTAGCTCCTTTCACAAATGCTTCCAGCAGTCACTCGCCGTTGAGTGTAATGTCACGTACTCTGATGTTAGATGAGCAGATTTCTTTAAGTCAACCTTATAAAGGCTTCAGTAATGAGGGCACATACATATTAAAACAGCTTTGCATAGCTCTATTGCTTGAAGTTTTCCAACAGTCCAAACACTGCTCGTTTGTAATAAATTAAAAGTTGATCACTGCCACATGCCTTGGGCTTGCAGTGGCAAACAGCTGGGTGACTGGAAAACGCTATAGATTAAGATGAGCAATTTTTCCCTGCTCTCTGGTCTCACATAATCTCCCCAGTAAAGGTTACCTGCCAATTATAATACACCTCTGTGAATCATTTCCCAGGGCCCAACAGTAAAGGAAACCAACTTATTTAATAAAGGAAAATTGTTTTCTACTTATGCACCCACAGGTCTGTCCATTCACATGTTGGTATAAAAGCATTTATATCCTTGCATATGCACGTATCAGAAGTTTCCTAGTGCTCTGCACCAACTCTAAAGCAGCAAGATGCTTATTTTTTTGTGTTTCAGACAAGACAGCAGCATTTGATGGTGCTGGTCAAGCTTCTGTAGTTCAGCAAATATGGTTCAGTCCGAGCCTGACTAGGACTGAGAGAGCAGTGCTTATGCATGTTACAACCAACAGGCAGCTCCCAAAATTCATGACAAAGGCAGTACAGTTGCAAACTTGAATTTACCCCATGGGGTTAGTTTGAAAAGACATCATGCATCCACAGTGCCAGCTCAGCAGGAGAGCATGAACTTGGGCACCGGGACCCACTACTCCCAGCCCCACAGCTGCCCTCAAGCACCCTACAAACCCAGACTGCAGGCTGCAGCACAGCCTTGCGCCTTCTGCTTCACAACAGATGACTACTTACGGGTCATAGATGCAGTTAGGAGTGAAAGAATGGTTGGCCTTATGCCCCAGCGAGGCACAGTACTTGGCGGCATGGTTGTAGGGCTCTGGCACGTCTATGACTGTCTCGTCGTCCAGGGATATTGTATTTCCATTGAGGGCCCAGTCTCTGCTGTCTACCTAGTTTGCAAGGCAAAAATCCAATGTGTGTGTGGGGAGGGGTCAACTTTGCCAGCAGTTTGAAAGCAAACGTTCAAATATATGCAACTAAAGCTTTTCCTGTCTGTAAGGGTTTTTTGGTGGTGATTTTTTTTTAATTAAAGTAAACATAGTTGGAACATTCACTTTCTTTCAATTAAATTCCATCATATTAAAACTTAAGGGTGGGAAGGGGGTGGGTGTAAAATCCTACAACAAGATTTCAGAAGGAGCAATGAAAATTCAGACTGGCTTTCTCTCCTTTACCTCCTGGTGTGTAATTCGCACTCCGTTGTAAAAGGACATAACTGTACTAGCTTCTGCTGCTATTTTTGAAAATAATCCTTCTCCAGCACTGGAAATGAGAGAGACATCAACATACACCCTAAAAGGGAAAAACAACATGAATTAGCGATTGTGTAAAGTTTTCATTTTCAAGAAGCATCATCACAACACTATCGGCATAAAGGCTAAGAACTCAATATAATAAGAAAACTAACAAATCATAACTGCTGAATGCAATCCCTTCACCTTCCTCTCTTCCATACACTCTCTCTATTTTGGCAAAATGGAGATTTGGTGGGAAGCAGGGACAGTTTTTATTTATCAGTCTGAAAACTACTTTTTTGAAACTGCATTGGCAGATTATTACTACTCACTTAGGGCTTTACCTCAGGAACATCCTCAGTAACATCAGAACCCCAGAGGTTCTGACTGAGCCGAGGTTGATGACGTGCCCATGCACAGATTAGTATTCTACTGAGGAAGAGTTTTCAAGGTGGAATCCCTGTATCTTCAAGTACCTGAACCAAACGAATGCCAGCATTTTACCAGTCACTTGTTTAGATATTTTGGAGCATCAGAAAAGGACTACAGCTGAGACTCCTACACAGCAAGGCCTGTGAAGCCGAGGTAAAAAGTAAATTATGTGATATACTGTGTACTAGCCACAGAAGAAGTAAAGGAGCGTCACCAACTGACTGGCATGAGACCATCTGCTGAGGAACGTGTCCTATGAGGAATATGTGCTGCAACGTTACACGACTGTTAGAAGAATCCCTCCAGCTTGATGATTTACTCTTGGTGCTTTGCAGCGTCTGCAGGGAGGGGGGCAAACTTTGTGCAACGCATGCAGTGAGACACACTGAGCGCAGCACACAGCAACCTGAAGCTACTTATGTATCTAGAGCGTCAACAGTGTACTTTATTGTTCAGAACGTCACAGATGTGGGCTGTTAGTGGAGTCCAAGTACTGTACTGAACATGCATTTGAAATGCTAAAGAGATCCTACTTTAACCTGTTAAAACACACGGCTGCGTTCTATCCACTGGAGTGCAACTTTATTGTGTAAATCAAAGAAATTCAATCCAGTCACATGTTTACTGATGTGTAATAATGGATTCCACATAAAACCTTACACAATTTTTATTTTAAATGAGGAAAGGCTTGCAAAATCAGGGCCTAAATATGTAACAGCAAAGAAGTATTGACAGTATCAAAAGTGGACAGAAGAAACAAAAGCCTACCTCTCCGACTCATAAGGATCAGGAAGAAGTGCATTTGTAGAAATGCAGGATGAAGTAGATTTGTCAAAACTGTACACTGGGCCTAGAAAGAGAAAACAAAAGAAATAAACTAATGGGCAATATTCAAAACATGCAACCTTAAATGCAATCGCCATTAAAAAATTAAATGTTAATGTCTGCAAGAAATGTTATGCTTCAAAAAAAAAAAAAAGGTATTATATAGAACTGCACTTATAAAAGGACTTCAGTGAGATTACATTTCTTGATTACCCTTCTCCCCTCAACATGCCAGAGTAGCAGCATATTAATCACAAAAAGAGGATGCATCTTCTTTAAACTACCAAGTTTTAAAGGTCTGGACAGTCTTTCAAAACTGACCCTTCCAGAGTCTTTCATTAAAATGTAAAAGAAAATTTAAAAAGGATATACTAAATAAATAACACATTAAGTCTAAAAAATGCTGGACTATTTCGTATATGAAATGTTTTCTAGCTCAAAACCAGAATAGACTTCAGCCAGAAGATAATGTTCAGTAATCACAAAGTACATTTGCTACAGTCATTTATTTCCTGCCATTAATAAGCAACTCAGTGGTACAGCTCTAATTATACCCTTACATCCCTCTCCAATCAGCTATTGT
Organism: Anser cygnoides; assembly: GCF_040182565.1. Classification (NCBI taxonomy): domain Eukaryota; kingdom Metazoa; phylum Chordata; class Aves; order Anseriformes; family Anatidae; genus Anser; species Anser cygnoides. Next base: position 40,940,598 of record NC_089876.1, read on the forward strand.
GCCAGAGGACTATCTGTGAGATAGGTTAAGATGCAGGTGGAAATAAGAAGGAGAAAAACAACCCAGAATACTAAAGATTGATAAAAGACCATTGTCCACGGTATCCAAGTTCTAAAAACAGATCTGATCTGGCTGAAGGCAGCTTCATACAGAGTGCAACTGAATCCTATTTACCAAGCACAACTGTGCCCTCTCAATTTGTTTTTAGGTTAAAATTTGATTTGCTATCACATCTGAGAGGTTGTGATAAGAAAATAAAAGGTCACAGGCATTCCCTCACTTGCCATCCTCTTTTCACTGAGTTTTATTTCATATTGAGGGAGACGATCTTCGGTGGCAGAACAGTCAGTATTACAGCATGGTTCTTGTTTACATTCATGGCCCTGTCCACAGCTTAGCTCTCTCACCCCCAAAACATCACTTACACCTGAGAGCAACAAAACCACCCCAGAACTACAGCCCCAACTCACCACTGCCCCACAGAAGGAGCACGGCGTGGGCACAGGCACCACCCTGACCCTAACCTTTTTATAGCCTCTTTGTGTCAGCAGGACCAGGCAGACTGAAGGGTGCTGGTGAGTCAGGTTGTTATACAACTGCTGAATCTAGTTCACTAATTCCAATCCCCGCGTCCTTTCGGCACAATAACACAGACAACAGAACACCCACAGCAGTAATACTCACTTGCACTAACTTGATAGAGCTACAACCAAACCACAACCTCCGTTCTCCACTCCCAATTATTTTACTAACGAGACAAAGCTGGCAGCTGTGCCAGCATTAACACCGTTAAGCAGGTTTTCACGCTGACCCAGATGGCAACGGTGAGCGCGACAAGCAGGACTGTGCCCCTGAGCCTGCCAGAGAAGGGTTACGAAATGCAATTCAGCAGCACCACCACATGGGTCACTTCCCATTTGTTTGCAGAGCAAACAAATCTCTCCCCACGCTCGTGCTCTTCTGTCCAACTTTATAGTTTAGAAAGAGGGCTTCTCACTAACACGCCTACTCTCCCATCACAGCCAGCACTGGTTAATACTATAGAGACCAAGCCATCTGCAGCAAATAGCTGCAATACAAGGAAGAATACAAGTTTCTGTGTTAGTTGAACTTACTGCCTGGTACTACTTCAAATTGAGGTTTCCCATCCTCTACAGATGTCAGAGTTGCCAGTTTTGCTTCTATCATTTCCCCATCGATGAACCTTCCAGAATATGCAGTCTTTCCATCAGGATAGACGTAGGCTATTTTCTCTCCAGTCATCTCTCCTTCTTCATTCACCTCTCCCACAAGGCTGCCTCCATCCTGAAAGCATGGACAAAGAAGAAAAGGCAGAGTATTTAGTTATTTTTCCTGACTTTTTAAAGAAGCAACCTAAATGAACTACAGTAAGTTCAGATGTGAGTTTGTGAAAAGGAGTAAGAAAGAGTGACATGAAGAAGCTGGATAAAGTCTAATTCCAGCCAGGATAAAACCATGCAAGAAATGAACTTGGTCCTCTGTGTAGTATGACACAGCCAAAACCCAAAGTCTTTCCTTCTGCGTGACACAAGTCCTGAGCTTCGATTCACAAAAATTCGACATGAATAGTCTGTGAACCAAGGCCCAAGTTAACACACACACAGAAAAAAAACACCTATAAAACCAGTACTACCATTTTTGCCCTAATTAGCATGGTTATAAGATCATATCAAAAAATTCTCCAGGGTTTTCCAGAGGAATATCTTAGTTTTATCACAAATCAGGAAGACCTAACCTTGGCTGGGTTAGTGACCAAAGCACTTGCACACCCCCCGCTCAGAAGCACAATTCTCACACCAGTTCCACCTCATCTCTTGGGCCAAGACAAGACGCCACAACATAACCTGCAAAAGCAGACAAGGTCTCCTCTCCCTGCTAAACGGGAGCAATAGCTTGCATGGCTCCCATGCTCTTCGTCTGCAGTCAGCACTACAGAGTGGCAGAATTGCTGGCCCGGCCTTCCTGAGGAGATGCATGGAAATGCACTTGTAAGGGGCTGGGTTCCCAGGAACATGAAAATGATAAAGGCGTCTCGCAGCCTTACTGTATCCTGTCTACTGAGCAAACATTCTGCACTGAAAAGGTTTGACTGTGTCTCAGATTACCCAAAACCAGAATGCACAAAACTTCCACCCAGATTTTTGTATGCTGACCTTTGGGTAGCTGGCTCCTGGTGGGTATTTGTTTCAGCTGTGGAAAAAAGAGGGATGCATAAAGGTACTATTCTGCAATAAATAAGCAGGAGGTCAGGCTTACCGGGTAATATATCCAACAAACTCCATGTCGAATGTTGTCCTTATACTGCCCTTTGAATATCAGTCGCCCGTCACTGTCATACTCCTGGGCTGGCCCATTCAGCTCTCCGTCCACATACGTGCCATGAAGGACCACTCCATCCTCGTAAGTGTAGATTCCCTGGCCTTGCAGGGCGTCATCAACGTAATACCCTTCCAGGGTGCTGGTAAGAAGAGAAAGAAAACAGCAGTGGAAGACTATTCCCCTCTCCAAGAAGTGAATCCAATGCCTTGACAGGAGGCATGACGCAGCCCTGCGTCTGACGCTGTCCTTTCACCAGGGTGCAGTGTGTGTACACAGAACTCTTCACCTGAATTACACTGCTGAGCTGCTTCTTTAACAGGCGGAGGTAGCAAATTAAAGCAGTGAACAGACTGCTCACGGTCACAGAAATTATTGCTACAGAAAGCTGCCCTCACCTTAGGTTTCTCTACCTCCCGAGTTTGGGTCTTTGGTGACATCTCTGGTAAGATGAAACGGCACTGCCACACAGGCGGGCAGCAACAGGGCACAAACTGCAGCCTGCTACCGATCCAAAGCCAGCTCCCCAGCAATACGCTCAGCAGCAGCCTGTGCTGGGCTTGCTAAAAGCGCTGTCATTTTTCCATGCGCTTCTATTAAAGTGGGGCACAGCCTGTCAAACAGAACTAACGCCGCACTTTGATTCGAACAAAGACACGCTGATTTCACTTTGGTTTTGTCTTGCAAACCCTTTAGAAAGGATGCAGTAATACTCTTGTGTTCTGCCTTGCTGTCTTGCTTATAAAGGCTGCTGGTGGAAACTACAAAGAACGAAAGCATAACTGAGTATTCTCTCCTTTACAGGTACTTCTTTGTCAGGTTTGAGCTGGTGTAAGGAAATACGAACTGCTTAGCTTTTACCCCAGCATGTTTAGCTAACAGCCAGCTGCAGTACACATACTTTCATTGCGTAATTCCGTTTCTGATGCAGGCATCTATAGTATAAGCCCAAAGTTTGCCTGGGAGCACAAGACTCTACACGTCCTACAAAACATTTTCAAGAGCTGGGGAAGGAATGTTTTCTCAGAAGTAACTTCCTAGTTTCTAAAACCTCACTCTTTGTTTTCACATAATTTTGGCAATCTGGTTGAGGTTTCCATGGGAACGTACACGACAATAAAGGAATGCACGTTACTCGTGTCAGACACTGTTTAGAAACAAGAGTTCAGGTTTGGTTTTACGCAGCTGTCTTCACAGCAATGCCGTTCCAGACAGCTCCCTTCCCCATGCCGCAGGCCGTCCCACAGCAATCAACACAAACCAGACGCAGAGGGGGACGGGGCAGGAAAGCTGTTTTACTTTTCAGTTGGATGAATTTCTCGATGCTGGTTGCTACAGATGTGTGCAGACAGCTCCTGCAGCAGAGCACGGGGAAGGAGCGGAGCAGATGAGAACCACCAGAAATCGGTGCGCTTATCTGACTACAAACGACACCGCTTTCTCCTCTAGTTTATCACAGGTCACCAGGTTTGAAATACACCGTAGCTGGCAACACACATGGAGTCCACATTTCAGGTTATTCTTTCAAAGAAGTCACTCCCAGTTTACATAATGAAACAAAACAAAACAACCTTCTTGTCAGCGTTAATCGCATTAGTTGAAGTTAAACTATTAAATTACAACAGTTCTTCAGCTCTGCAAAAGAAAATACATTATCTTTGACTGTAACTCAAATCTTAGGCTGCCAAGCCTAGCGTGGATCTAGAATATCCACTACCTAGAGAATAAACCTGTGATAAAAGTTGGGGGGGGGGCAACAATGCACTATGCTTCCAGGTACTGAGTTACATCAGCAGACCCTGACCCATTTACCCACCTTTCCTTACATATGGCAATATTGAAAACTTTCTTAAAAATAACACCTCTCTCTATTGCTATCGAGGAGCTGTTACTTTACCAGAGCTTCCAGTTAATAGAGAACAGCAGCCGCAGCTCAGTGCGAAGCACAACTCTCACACTCACAGTTACTGTGCAAAGTGCTTTGTAAAGGGCCCTCCAGCAAGCGTAAGCACCAGTGAAAGCTCAAGTATGAGATCCAAAAGAAGGAGTGTGCCAGAGGTGAAACTTCTCTCTGAAACAATACGTTGGGTTTTGTTGGTTTTTTTGAAGGGGGAGAAAGAAAACAACTGATACTTCAGTCCAGGTTTTCACTCCCTTAAACAATCAACAGGAAGAAAATCACTACTCTGAAAAAAGGGAGACATTTTAACTGAGGCAAACAAGGTAAACAGGCAGCTAACACTATTTCCCAACACTTGACAAATGAAAACACTTAATTCTTGCCATTCCGGCATCTGACAGGACTCAGCCATTCCCAAACAACAGACCTACTGCAGTTAGCTCTCAGCCTTTACCGGCAGGCTCGTGAGGGGAACAACCCATAGTGGAAACAGACCCAGGCAACGTGAAACCAACTAACTTACTGCACTGAAGCACGCAACACTGCAGGGCAGAGACGTTCTGAGAAATTTTTGGAATTCACTTCTCTTCGTAAGACTTCTTCACAAACACTCAGCCCTGCTTAAGGCACAGTTAACGGAAACAGCACGTCCTGCTTTGTGCCAAGTCATTCCTCCTTCAACATACCTGAGCCACCCACTCCTGAGAGCACCTTACTACCCTCGCTATGTGGGCAGAGCTAGGTAAACTGCAGTGTCTTTACTAACAGCAGTGACTGCTTTAGCTACATTCAAATAAACATAGGCCAGTTTATAAAAATATCTCATTTTCCAAAACCATATTACAGACTATTTTTGTGTATTTTCATTTTGTTAGTTCCTGAAGTCATACAGTAGCCAACTGTTCCATTTTTTTTAAGGGTTATGTAAATGGAAAAAAAAGAAAATTGGCAACACTGAAGAGGTACAGAAAAGGCTCAGCACAGGCAGCAGCCTGAGTTTTCCCACAGAGCACTGCCTGTACCCTGGATTACTTGGAGGAGCAGCTCTACAAACAAAATAGTGGGTCAGTTTCTCTAACTGTACAATCAGCGACTGCTCTGCTGAGATCATCAACAAGCACAGAAGCGTTATGTACATGTGTCCATAGAGACGTTGTCTGCCAACTTAAAAAAAAAAAACACGCTGTTTTACAGAGGTCAGCTGCTGGGCAGTAGTGATTTTCAGCTACTTGCACAAGATTTAATAAGCCCATTACCAACAACAGTGGGGATTTTTCTTCATCCAGGCTTGGAGGCCTGATCAGTTCCTGCATAACTGAATAAAAATATTATCCTTCTCAGGAAAAAAAAACACCATCTCCTGTATGAAGCAACTGCAAAGGCAAATACAGACAAGGAGCTGACTCACTGAGCCAGCACAATACCTCCGCTCCTGCTCAGAAGTTCGCTGAGCAGGGGGAGAGCAGACCCGGCACGACTGTCAGTTTAACAGCTGCTATTCATAGTGCCACCGACAGCTGCAAAACCACGAAGAATCGTGTCATTTTATACATCTGCTACTCCTTTGGAGGAAGTTCTGAGCAACTGCAGGGAGAAACGCTGCCGGTGGGGGAAGACACACAAGGTGTTCACAATGAAGACTTAAGAAAACACACGCACAGGCACGGACTAGCCTGATTTCACTGCCACGATTCCCAGTGAAGAGACTGTGGAAGTTATAGGGGCTTTTCTGAAAATAAATCAGGCCACAGCTTTGCAATATGCAAAAGATTAGGTAGAGCTGAGAACACAACCATGGTTAACTCGGTCCCTTTAACCACTAAACAATTTCGAAGAAAGGCCCTACACCTATATATAGGTCTGGCACAGGGAGCTCCAAGTCCAACTGCGGTCTCTGTGCAGGGCTATGAGGCAAACAAAGAAGCCCACTTGTACTTATGGACTTGAACTGTGCAGCCCAAGTAGCTGCCAGAATGATTTTTCAGTAGCTCTGAGCACACCCCAGTTCTTAAGGTCTCTAATTAGTTCACAACTTTACAGCACTCAGACCGCTCACAAGGCTGCTCTCTCCCACCAGGAAACAACCCCGGGCTTCGCGTTACGTACACAGCTCCAGGCCCACAAAGGCACCCTGTCAGCGCTGTGGATACTGCAGCAGAAGAGGAAACTTTACAACTATGATTTTTAAATGAGAAAGCTTGTTTAGAAACTCTGAAGCATATGAGGAATATAGATTAGTTTCACAGCACGGTAAGCAGGAAGCAGAATACAGAAGAAAATCAGAGAGTCGGTGTCTACCTTCCATCAAAAAAGAAGAACTTGCCACGGCCATTCTTTTCTCCATGCACAAAGTTTCCCTCAAATCTGTCTGTCGACGAATAGGTGACTGTACAGAATCCATGTGGCAGCCCATCATCATCTAGATGCCCTGAAATAAAATCCAGACAAAGAACAAAGAAACACATTAAACTTCATAGATATTTTCAATTCTGTTCTGATTGTGTACATGCTTGAAATATTGTAGCTCCCTAGTATAAAATTGTAATCCTCATCAAACTATTTCTGTTAGGAAAAATGTTCAGAGATTCGGTACAGCCAAATCTATTATCTCGCAGCACACTACACTTAAAAGAAAAAATAAAAAGGGTTAGGATACAAGAAAACAGATGAGAAACATGAGAGAAGCAGCAGCAAAAATAGAAATTTTTCTAAATGAAATAAGGTTCATACTACTGTAACTCGTCTTAATATATGGTTTCAAAAATACAATATTTTTTATCTAAAATGTGTATTTCCTGTGAGAACAGAATAGACTTACACTTCAATCCACTGAGCAAGGCAAGTGTTTTGTTTTTTTTTTAAACGATAAATACATGTCTTACAACAATGTGGGTGTGCCACCTCATAGCTATATCTGCAGGAATTTAAAGAAATAAAAGCATGTAATCTTCACAATACTATGCACTCACAATATGTCAGTCAATTTGCTATTTCATTTTTCAAATGCTGCTTTCCAAAGCCTTTCTGACGTGTTCAGGCTACGTCCCCCCTTCTCTTTCCTGGCCGTATCAGTTTTCCCCATTACGGCTGTTGCACATGGGGACAGCAGATGGGTGGCACACTCAGACCCTCGTCGGCACGGGTTTGCATTTTGCAGAATACAAGTGGCCAGCTCGGATTAAGTCAGAGCAGAATAAAGCTCATATTGCAGCTCTCGCTGCTTCTTCAAAGCCAAAGGAAAATGAAGGAGGAGTGGTTGAAGGATGGCTGATTTCTGCTTTACCTGTGCGACCTGGAGTCCTTAGCACTCACTGCGTTAGCAGAACGCTGCTCTGACTGCAGAACAAAGATGCTCAAGCTCAGCAGGGCTGCTTTCAGCACAGCGACGCACCACGTGCGGGTGGAACAAGCTTCCATCGTGACATTTTAGCAGGTATAAATTTTGAACAAAAACTGACACAAAATGAAAGCTTGTGTATACTCGTGCTCTTTCATATTTCTAAATAAAAACTGACCTCTGATCCACCCGAGTTTCTTGGTGATGTGTACAAAGCCTATTAAAGATGAGAGACAGCACATGCATCCCCTTCTATAAGCTTTAGGTCAAGCTCTCACTCTACCAAAATTTCCCTAAAACTGGGAAGGTTCAACACAGACAGGAAGGCAGAAACAAGCCCCAGCGTGATCGGGAGTACTTACAGCCCAGGCCGATGGAGGCATCAAGAGGTGCTTCCATAATATCAGACCTGGAGTCCCATGCCCAGAGAGAAAACACTGAGCGCTGAGAGTGGTGGGCTAAGCGAACCACCTGCGTGGCATCAGAAGTCCCTGTGTTCATGCCCTGGCTGCAGCAGCTCCACAGGTTCTGCAGGGACAAAGGCATCCAGAGGATGCACACGTGGCCACACGTTCTTCCCACATCACCACGGGCTGTTACATCCCAGAGATGCTTCACAGCCCCTCAGGGACATCACTGACAGGGCACGGTAAGGATGTGGGGCAGCATCTGGTCAGGAAGTCCTCTCACACGAACTGCTTTAGCCTTTTAACACCAGAATGAGCTCTGCAGGCTGGCTCAGATCACTAATTCGGCAGAAAACCTCTCCCTGCACCCCTGGGTCGGCCCGAGCTGGCCTGATGGTGCTCGCCCAGCTGCAGCAGGGCCCCACCTCGGCTGCCTGGCAGAGCCTGGCTTGGCCCTTACAAAGAGGTGCCACCGCGAGCTACTTTGGGACGAGTTCACAGAGGTTTGAAGAGTTAATAACCCCCTCATGAGCTGCTTGGTGTCCGAGCTGGAAGGAGTGAAGAGAGAGAGAGCAAAAGCAGCTAAAGCCAAGGTGCATCAGTGAGGGCCTCCCGTGGCCCTGTAAGGCAGGGAAGGCAGTGCACTGCCCTCCGCAAGCGGAAGGAAGGGAAGGGTCATGCTTCCCTCCAGCCAGCCAGGGCACCCTATTTTGGAAAACAGGTAAGTTTCAGCATTTACATCAATGCAGTTAAAAGATCAGTGATGTTTCTGATGTGGATACTTCTTGTAGAAGAAAGAGACCCATGTAAACATTCAGAGTTTAAAGGCTGGATTCATCGCGTATCCGTACGGGAAGGGTACACTGATGTAACTTAAAAACAACCTCAAGCAATGCACTACCAGCCTTTCCCCTACTTCAGGAGCAAGGCTTTTACAAAACACTTGGAGAAAAACCCCAGCCAGCAGGACTGGCACGTTACACTGCCACAGAGCAGCACACAGCACCTGGCAACTTTGCCGTCAGCGCCCATCCAGGTCGGTCAGGATGCTGCTGGCACGCGGTGGCACCGGGGCTGCCAAGCTCGGCACAGCACGCAGCGCACGGCTCGGGCACGGCGGGACCCGACCGTCCCGGGGATTTAAGGGTGAGCTGGGAGGGAACGGCCTGTATGGAGGGTCTGAACCTCTGCCACAGCGCAGAGAATGAGATTCTCCTGGTATGTCTGAGATTGTCCTCACTGGGGGGGGGGGGGGGGGAAATGCCACTCCCAACAGAACGAGAGATATTTGGCGTCTTTGTCAACAGGAAAAGAATCAGAAGATGAAGTTTCACTACACGGATGCAGCTCTTACCGTATGGCTGAGGCCCTGGGCTCCGCATCTCTTCTACATTAAGTCAGGGGGGGAAAAAAAAACCCTCGATGCTCCAGCGGGCGCAGCGCCGGCCGCCTCCCTCCCTCTCCTGCCCGGGGCGGCCCCGCCGGCTGCCCCCCCGTCCCCCGGCACCTCCCGGGCACCCGGCGAGCAACGAGCCCGGTGCCGGTGCCCCCAGCCCCACGAGCCCGGTGCCGCTGCCCCGACCCGAGCCCAGCCCGGTGCCGGCCGCCATGTGCTCGGCGGTGGCGTTGCATAAGCCGCCTGCTGTCATGCGGCACCGGCACCCCCCGGCACCCCCCGGCACCGCCCGGCCCACCCCCCCCCCGTGCACCGCCGCCGGCCCCGGGCTCCCCACCCCCGCCGCGCGGCGGCCCCGCGGGCACCTTCCACGGTCTCCTCCAGCGTCTCCTCGTCGCTGTCCATGGCGGCGGCGGCGGCTCCGGGCGGGGCGCAGCCGCGGAAGCACGGCCGGGCGCGCGCCGCCCCGCCCCGCCCCGCCCCTCCCCGCCTCTCCCCGCGGGGGCGCGGCCGGCGCCGAGGGGGCGGGGTCCGGGAGGGCGCGGGGACGCGCGGCGCCAGGCCTGCGGGCGCGCGGCCGCGGCGGGCCGGGCGGGGAGCGCGCGCGGGCAGCGGGGAAGGGGAGGAGGAGGGGGGCTGGGGCCGGGGACACGGTGGGGAAAAAGGAACCGAGCCGGACCGGACCCACAACAAACACACACAAACAAACCAAACCCAAACCAAACCCAAACCAAACCCCAATCAACCAAACCAACTCCAAACCCAAACCAAACCCAAACCAAACCCAACCCAAACAAATTGAATCCAAACCCAAACCCAACCCAAAACGAACCGAACAAAACCCAACCGAACCCAACCCAACCCAACCCAAACCCTAACCAACCAAACCCAAACCCTAACCAACCAAACCAAACCAAACCCAAACCCACCAAACCAAATCGGAATCAACCAAACCCAACTCCAAACCAAACAAACCCAAACCAAACCCAACCAAATCAAACCCAAACCCAAACCGAACCAACCCAAACCCAAACCAAACCCAAACAAATTGAACCCAAACCCAACCCAAACCAGCCAAACCAAACCTGAATCAACCCAACCCAACTGAAACAAACCCAACCCAAACTAAACGCAACCCAACCCAAATCCAAACTAAACCCAAACCAAACCTAAACCAAGCCAAACCCAAATCAAACTGAACCCAACCAAACTGAACCAAAACCAAAACCAAACCTAAAGCAAACCCAAAACAAACCAAAACCAAATCTAAACCAAACGCAAAATGAACCAAACCCAAACTCCAATCCAAACCGACCCAAACCCAAACCAAACCAACCCCACACAAACCAAACCCAAACCCAACCCAACCCAACCCAATCCAACCCAACCCAACCCATCTGGCCTCACACCCTCAGGGCACTCAGTGCTGTGCAATGCCACCAAGGCCCCCTCGGATTGCCTCTCCCAGCACACACGCCTCCAGGTCACCTCAAAGCAGGCCCTCCTGTGGGCCCACCACCAGCGCTGCGACACCCCTGGCCCACAGTGACACCGCTCTTTTCTCTCCTGTCCTTGACACGGAGAGATTTAATTGCCAGAACATAAAGGCTCCCGGGTTTGGGGGTTGCAGGATGGGTGACGACGTCAGTAAGGTGTCGCAGTGTTCCCAAAGCTCTGGGTCCGGCCTGGAGCTGCCCCACTGCGAGCAGTGGGCTGGAGCCCACAGCCGGGCCCTTCCTACCTTCATGGTCGGGTGTGATGGCCGGGGACAACACCACAGCAGGAAAGCAGGACAGTGGCAGCTTGGCGAGGGCAAATAATTAGGTACGTCTGCAGAAAGAGGGTTTGGAAATCCTTAAACGAGAGACTAATGAGGTTAGCATTTGACCTAATTGACACAAGAACTTATAAACTATTAATCTCAAGAGCTTTGGAGAGGATCTGAGAAGTGCAGGAAGCTCGAGGAGAAGCGAATGGCTTGCTTTTGTATCGCAGGTGGTTCACTTAAGTAAGGGACGGTCAGTTTTGGTGTTTAGGCGAGAGAATTAGCAGTTAAAAGCCTGATCTTAACCCACCAAAAAGGAAACTGAGGCAAGAGAACAAGGCATATTTGTTGTTTCCTTACGTCTGCAGGTCTACTGTGCTCAGCCAAAGAATCGCTGTTTTCGGAACCCCGATGCCACATAGCTGCTTCGTCCGTGAGTCTCCGAAGAGGCTACCTGCTGCTCAGCGCACACACACCGCTGGAGTTGTGATCGAGGGACGTGCTTCAGTCTTAGCACAGACAGTGAGCAGAAGGGGGATGAGGCGGTGGGCCCGGAGCACGTGGTAGCCTTGTCGCTGAGAGGTGGCTGGTGTTCAGGAGTACAACAGGAGCCAGGGAAGAGGGCCCTGCTGCAACCTACCCGCGCAAATAAGCATGGTGGTGTAGGTAGGGTGTGCAACCTACCCGCAGGAGCTCATCAGGACGTGGGACGGCAGCGTTCCTTCTAAACACATAGCCTCTTCCCCTACCTTCTGTCCAAAAATCACATGGTAAAAATGGTGAGGTGGACAAGTTCTCCAGATATAAGGAATATCCATCCAACTTCAGCGTGCCCCGCTCTGTGTACACGCCAGTCTCCCGTCTTTAATTACACAACCACATACTGCTTTTCCCGAGGGGCCGTGCCCTGCTGTATGATTACAGCGCTGCCTTTTCCCCTGCTCGTTTCCCATGCAGCTTCAGGCCTTGCTTATTCTATTTACTACCCAACAGCTTTGCTGCATGCAAAGGTACCAGTTGTCTTATGAGAGCTTCTGCTGCTCTCCCTCCCCGGTAGCCAGCTTCCCCCCTCACTAATAAACTTCTTTCTGCAGCAGAGCCATGGCACTAGGTGTGTTATCATTTCTGCTGCAGGAGAACGAAGAGAACTGGGCTAAAACTATTAAAGTGTCCGCTAAATATTAGGCACCGGACTGCTGTGAAGGGTTCTTAGCATTACACAGCATTTCACGTGTTCAAAGCTTTACTTCCAAAATGGAGTGGTTGAGTTTGGAAGAGCAACAACATTCTCTTTTAATATAATGTCATCTGTCTGCCAATGAAAGCGCCACCACCAAAGCGTCGCAGTGACTCTTAGCTGTGCTCCTAAGCCACAGAATTAATGACTGTCACCCCTGGGGAGGAGACAGTGGGGTGAGGAGGAGTTTTGCAAGGGGGCCTCGAAGCTGCTTGTTGAGAGCAGCAAGAGGAATCCAGAGATTTGAGGACAGCTTGGAAGGAAGCATTTTTTCTTGATTTAAAATCTCCACTTATCCTCTATACTGCCTTCCTCCACTTCCTTAGGGCTTCTCACTTCTCTCTCTTCTTCTGGCTCTTTTCTCTTCCCCCAGCACTGAGCCCCTCCAGCTGCCTCCCAGCCCACCGCTGCCCCTGTTCCCTGCCAGGCTGCCCTTTTTGCCTCACGCAACCCAAGCAGGGCTCAGGTATAGCCTCTGTGACAAATGCTTTGTGTCATCTCTAAGTAGGACGAGCTTTATTAAGAGAGAAAAGGGAACGACCACTTCCCAAAACCACTTGGAATGCTGAAATGAAAAATAACCCTTTCAACGCTCCAGGCTGTTGCTTGTTCAGGCTGCAATGCTACGTGTTCACAAGATACTCTGTTCTTTGAAGGGTGGTCCTTGAGGGTTAAACCAAGGCACGGTGGTTTGCTCTTTGGTGACTCCTGCTCTGTGTGTTCCTTCAGGAATTTGTAAGACAGAAATGGCTCCTCTAGGACATGAACCATCCAGGCTCATCACGAGGTCATTAGGAACTTCAGGTAGATTTTTTCAAGGAGGAAAAAAATCAGTGAACCTAAGGAGAAATCAAAGATCAGCTCTGCACCCTAGGAGTACTGAAATACACCTCAGCCATGGAAGAGACAACTTTGTGTCCAGGTTGCTTATCCTGAGTGAATGTTGAATTACTTCTCTGTGAGTGTGTTTCACTTGGAAGACGAGACAAGGCATCGTCCTGAACATCCAATTTTCAAGACACTTCTTTACAGCCAGGTTAATGGAGATTGGGCTGTTTATTCATGGAACTGGAACAGACTCCCTGGGGATAATTTACGACTAGTGCCTCCCCCATGCCTTACTAGCTACATTAGGTACCTTACCAGGCTCCGTGAATGCCATTTTCAGGTGTGAATTGTATGAGCAGCCTGAGCTCATCAACTTGAAGAGTTTATGTGGGTGATTCCCTGTCAGTAGGCTGTATTGCTTCCTATTGATGGAGACATCCGGCAAGGGGAGGATGCTAGGGGAGGAAATATGTATATACATTACCAAATTATTGCATGATAATATCATAGCACGCAAAAGCTACGGGAGTGTATAAATGAATATCCTGCACACCCTGTGCCTCATACTGCTTATAGACCCAAATGCTGTTTTTCCTAGCTGCTCCCCAGTGTGGAAGTAGAGAAGGCTTACCTCTGCAACTGAACGCCCTGTGAAAGATGATTGTGTTTAAATAACACTCCTGAGCAGATGTCCTATGGCTTCTAGCGGTAAAAAGTTGCATTCTTTTCTCCTTTTTTTTTTTTTTGTACACAGCAAATACAAAATTCACCTGAGTTGGTTACTGAGGGTGTCAGAATTTTTTCTCTTCTGTATTTCAGTTATCTCTTTATGTGGAGATAATGGAGGAAGAAGGCAGATAAATCTCACATTGCTACAGAAACTTGAGTTACTCTTGAGATTCTTCTTTCCTTGTGTTTCTTTCCAACAAAAAGTGCATTCATCCTGCTACCACTGATTTTTTTTCCCTTTTTTTTTTTTTTTTGCCTGTACACTGCCTGTAACAAAAACTCTAAACCCAGTACTGGAACCACAGAGAAGTGGCCACATTAAGTAATGGAGCAAACAGTGAGGGAAGTTTCCAGTGCAAAGCTGAGATTGAACTTTCAGTCCAAAACCTCTCATTATGGCACGTCAGTAGAGGAAGTCTTGTGTAACTGGCAAGGTTTCCTTGGTGTGTGCATTTCTCACTGTCCCCGTCTTTCCCTAACATCTGGAATTACCTCTTACGCCTAAGCTTGGAGAAATGTATCATATTTCCTAGCATTATGAATGTTCTCGTTACCTAGAAGCTATTCCATTTTCTAAATCAAATTCCATCCTAATCTAGTAATGGGAGGAGGCTCTGCATCCACCAGAGCACAGTACACAAACCACAGCATGTTGTCAGCAATGACATTCAAGCTATACTCTGTTGTCTTGTTTTAGTCTGGCAAACTTGTAGTACCCTTTCAGAGGCGACAAGAATTTAGACTAGATGGGAGGAGAACAAAGATGGAGGTAGATGGAAGTGCAGGAGGAAGCTACGTGCAGACTGGGGTGGTGAGTTGCCTCCCACTGACAGGGAAGGGATATATCTTTTTGTCTCTGCAGCACCACTTCATGAAATTCACCCATGGGCTCGTGTATCTGATTTACACTGCAGAAATTATCCCATGTCTGGACTGCTGAGAGACGTGAACTAACAGGCAATGGGGGAGCTCACACACCTGAAATTTTGGCAACAAGCTCGCTTGAATCTAGTTTTCTCATCAGCCAAATAATTAGTGGCTGGCTCCACATAGTGGTTTGTCATGTAATTCCACTGAGTAGGGGCTTGGCATTTGGTATTTTCTCTCTCAGAACAGCACTGTGCTGTTTTTCCAGTGAGGTCCCATTTGCAAGCCTGAACAGCCTAGCAGCCTTTGCAGGAGAACAGGAAAAGCCAGCTGGAGTCCTTCTGGCCACTGCCAGTCCCATTCGTGGCTGGAGAGCTGAGGGGTTGGAAAGGTGCTTGTGCCCTAGTGCACATCAGTGAGTGCGACACTGGGTGTCTGCAGAGATAAGGAGAGTGTATCTGTTGTGGAGTTTGACTTGACATAACCTCAAGGGTACACTGGGATTTCTAAGAACAAGACAAAACAAATAACAAAACAAATAAACAAACAAAAAAGAGCTAAATGTATGGAAATATTATGCCAATCCAAATCAGTGTCTGGCACTTAGGAAATAAACATGCACATCCCACATGTGTTGGCTTACAAATGTTATGGCAGTAAAGTTTTTGACACACGGCTATGGAAAGCTCCACTCTGCCAGTTAGAACAGTTACTTCATGCTCCTTCTGGAGGCTTCTTCCTGGTAAGAGGAATCTCACAAAACTAAAAAATAAAAGAACTTTTTTTCTACTGAAACTGTCTTATTTTCCTCAATTCTCAGCTGATTAGCAGCAATCCGAGGCATACAGATTATGACTCATGCTCCTTCGGCCCTACAAGTGTTTCTGGGTGTGTGTCAAAATCAGTATGCATGCTGATGAGATGTAGCCATTTACCTGGCTTTTCAGGGTGCTACAACAGCACAGAGACTTCTCTTAAACCTCGTTCGGAGGCTAACCTACCTATCTCCTCTTTCAATCCTTAAATATGAGCTTTATTTAAAGGACTAGGAGAAGAAGAAGAAGGCGGCACGTGCCCATTTTAATTTCCAACTTGCAGGTTTGCAGGTGAGCCTGTTTTTGCACAACACCTGCCTGTTGCTAAGACAAAGTCTGAGTTCCGAGAGTGCTGCAGTGCAGCTCCATACACATTTTGCTAGAGCTCAGTACTGGAGCTTCAGAGGAATCCTCTGGCAAGGGAAGAAGGCCAAAGGCAGACTCAAACCTTGCTGTTTGCTTGTATCCACCAAACCTTTGCTAATATTTATTTACTTATCTGAAAGTGAATATTAATCTTCAGTGCTGAGTGAGGATTTTTTAAGCCAAGACAAGCCTGCTAAAAGTATCTCGTTTCAGAAGAAGTCGCGGCGAATGAGATGCATTACTGTAAAGACCTTGTCAGAGCGTGTGCCGGGCACAGCAGTGTCGTTTGGTACCCCTTTGTTAAGCTTCGGCACTGCGCTGCTCAGAGGCTTTGATTTCAGTTACGTAAGCCTCTGTGTCGGGCTGAGAGGAAGCCAAGCTGATGCGCACAAATAATGCTGGACTTGTGTACTGTAAAATGCATGACTAAACGCTAACCAGAAACTTTCTGACGCTTGTTTACAACAGGATGGGTTCCTGCCTGCTTCCAATTTTGCAATCTGTTCTCTCTGCGGGACGCGCGGGGTTAACTTGTAGCTTTCCGTTGAGACATGATCCAAGAATTGGTACCAATCATCGCTTCTGGGAACCACATGTGCTTCTGGGATCTGGAAGCCGTTGACAATCGGGGCTTCTGCTGCTCTTTTGAAGGTGCCACCAGATGCGACTCCAAATGCTGAGCCCTCGGCTTCCACCAATCTCCCCTTCCACTGGATTTTCAGCTGTTTCATGTAAGCTGTCTGACAGTGCCATGAGTAGGCTCTTCCTTGGTCTGTCTTGGTGTGGACCGGTTGTAAAAATAAACCAGGCAGTACGCAGGTGTTTAACAGGGCACTGGGGGAAAGGAGAAAGAAAAAAAAAAAAAAAAACAAAACAACCCTCCCCCTTCCTGAGGATGTATATATAATCTATAAAGGCAAACCCAGCAAGTCAGCTAGCGATAGAAGTTATACATTCAATTACAACATAATTTAATTCTTTCCAGGTTCCACAGAATGCAGATGTGCCACCTTCATCTTTGTGTCTATAAACATCCCTCACTTTTCATTGATTTCCAACAACTTCCCAGACCACTCTTCCCAGAGACTAGTCTGACTTGCTAACAAAAAATAAAGAAAGTTGAGGTTCCATACAATGCAATGGTCCTAATCATGTCCTTTCAGTTTGCTGAAACATGGGCTATGCAGACCTCAACAAATCAGCAATTATTTCCTCCAGAAACAAAAATTCTATATGATTTTATTTAACCTTCAGTTTACAAATCTATTCTAAAATGGTAAAAAAAAAATCTAATGTGTACATTAGTAATATGATAGGTAGATTGGCAAAACGCGGCCACAAATCTGCACAGCCCTCAGCTGCCTCGCGTGTGCAGATCCCATGTGAAAAGCTGGGTTTGTTCTGGTCACCAGCAACCCAATCACACAGGACATCCCTTTGTGGTAACTTAAGCTCTCCATACTTTTGCTGAAAACGTGCCTCAACAACAAGCAACCTGTTTGGCATCCCGTGTTAGTGGGAACTGGTATTGCCTCCTACAGCTCATGTTCAGGCAATGTTTAGAGCAACTTGGGCAGATTTTTTTCCTTGGCATTTTTTTCCTTCCATATATACAAGCCTTCTTTTGAAATTCTCAGGGCTGTTCTGACATTGTGCTAATCCACAGTTACTGGTAGATCAGCTGTGCCCTGCAACAGGAGGAAATTAAAGTTACTGCTGCGGAACAGCTGCGCACACTACTTGCTTCCAAACACTGCTGAGAGCACCCGCTACTTTTTTTCCTTAATAGTGATGCTTCCAAATGTATGCTGACGATATAGTAGCGAATAATTTTTAATGCACCCACCTAGTGCTGAAGGAAGGGCTGCATTCGGATCAGCTTGCCCAGGGAGGCATGCAAGTCTGGCTATAAAGCCGTCAAAATAAGCGCTCTACTGAGAGGGCCCATATCGTGTTAGCAAGGACATCCACCTGCACAGAGACAGTGCTCCAAATAACTCAAAATTTGGGTTAATTCTCAATTAAAAATGTAGACGCTGAATCTCTTTCTTCCTCCAAAATGCAAGGTTGGCAATATCACTAGACCTAGGGGCAGAGAAAATGCGCTTTTGATGAAGGATCTATTCTTGGCTGCGTGACAGACCCCCTAGGGAGCCTGCTACAGGTCACTTCAGGCAACGCTTCCCATAACATTTTGCCCTGGCACAGGTCTACTTACAGTCAGTGACTTCTGCTTGCGCAGGAGAAAACCACTTCTAGGTACTTCTGAAAAACCTACATGTAACCCTCCGGCAAGCTTGAAGAGCTTCTCACCAACTGTAAAGCTCCCCTCTGTCTCCATCCCTCAGTGTATCCACAACACACACGGCATAGATGTGAAGATGTGGGATCCTGGCCATGTAATCTGTTTTGAAGCTAAATTAATGTTTGTAAAGCATTAAGGTTCTCAGTTATATCAACCTGAGGTGCTGCTAGTAGCTCGGAGCTTCTTGGGCTGCAGACCTACCAAGTGAGTGCAGAAAGACGGGGTGGGCAGATGCACATCCGTTCAGGGCGATGCACACCTCCAGCGTGCTCCCTCTCGCTGCCTCTGTTATTTTGGCCGGCCCGTTACCACGAGCTAAGGCAAGCGCTGCACCGATATCTGCCCTCCCACCCAGAAAGCTTGGGGCCAGCCTCGGCAGTTCTGGTGGCTGTGCTTCAGGGAGAACTGGCAGCGTAACTCATCAAATGAACTGAGTCATCCTCCACGCACTCCGAGAAGGATTATGACCGATGGTAATTGCTTGTTACGAACAGGCACCCACCTGTAAATCCAAAAGATTTACTTCTGCTGCACGTGGGTTAGGTAGTCTGCCCAGGTTATATCATATTCCTTGCTTGCACCCAGCTCACTTTTAAGATGGATCTCCTTCCTCATAGAAGCTCATGAAATGCTGCCTAGTTCTTGTCTTTATTTCTAAAGCTCCAGTGGTTTTGTTGGACAGATGAAAGGCTACAGTAAAAGCTTATTTAATGTGTAAAATGAAAAGCAACAGGTTTGATAGGTCCCAGAGCAGGGAAAGGGCAAGGAGGCTGTTTTGGGAGTGTAGGTAAGAGTCCCAGCTACCATCAGAAAGGACACTGTGCAAACACGGGAGAATTACAAACCCCAGCTGTGCAGGAGGGATAAAATCGACGCACACCCAGCTCGCTCTGGCCATCTTTCCTCCAGAGCAGTGCCCCAATACATGTAAGAACAAATGCTCTTTGATGCACCCGTCCTGGGCGGGACCTTCTCCTAACACAAAGCAGGAAGGTTGGCACAACTTCTGAGGCTCCAGATCTCCCTCTTAGGGTGCCGAAAGCCGGCAGCTGCCGCACATTCCTGTCCCCACTGCCCTCTCTCCTGCAGCGTCCCACAGAGCGGAGGCTGGAGTGTAACTCCTGGCGTGCTTCTGCAATCCTGCCTGGCGTTCACAGCTGCTTTGCTGCAGGGGAAAGGGCAGGGCTGAGAAGCAGCCCCGTGCCAGCCACCGGCGCACAGAGCCCGCAGACACAGCGCGTGGATGTTCGGTGCCGTTGGGAGCAGCTACTGACGGCTGCGGATCTGCACGCCCAAGTAGCTTATCAAATTATACCTGGGCCTTGTCCCCCTCTGCAGTCAAGGCTCTGCTGGCGGTTCCAATTACAAACTCCCTTTGTCACAGGTTAATAACGGAGCTGTAAGCACTCAGCCTATGGCAGCGTGCTGTAGCCGCAATTTCTTGGAGGACTTTGTTCTTAAAGCACGTCATCTCTGGGATTTTTTTGGAAGAACAGATTGCAAATAGTAAGAGAAACAATAATAATAATAATAAAAAAAAACAATACACACAGAAGCTCACTAGGCTCAGGAAACAGAAATCTGACTTGGCTTATGGAAGTTTTTTCAGGATTTTTGCACTTTTACTTTAAAAATGCTTTTCACCATTTACCAACTGGTCACTGTGCATTTCAGTGCATTAAGGACCAGGACTAAAATATTTAAAGGATCACCTTTGGAGATCCTCTGTGTTATGGTGTCTCTAAAACATGTTTATTTTTGCACTCCTAGGAAGGGCTGTAGCAATTACAGAGAGAGGCTTCTATGCAAACTAGTGAATCACTGACTCCTGTTTGCGCTAAATTGTAATATTTGCCTACAATATGTAACAGGAATAAAATAACATTAGTGTTTTGCAACTGGATTCAATAATAGCAGTGGCATCTAATTAGTTCCCGTCACCAGAGGGCATTGGAGGACAAGCTGATTTTCAGAAGGCAGAGGCCCTAGCCCTTCAGTTAAACCAGAGAACATAAACAAAGCCAGCCAACCCGAGACTTCCCTCTTGTTGATACAAAACCAACAGCTCTGGCACACGCAGACAGGGAGCTGGATTTGCCCCATACGGAGCTGCAGGCTGTGGGGCCATCACCTTGCTTGTTCCCCTGCAGCTGTGCACACATCTGGGGACAAGCTTCAGCACAAATTAGGAACGTGCTAATGACTGAACGGCGCTTCAGAGATGGCTGTGCACCAAGTCACAGCCGTGCTGGGACGACTCAAGGTACCAACCACTCACCAACAAAGAAATGCCAGCACTTGGCAATCGGCATCCCAGGTCCCCAAGTGCAGTGCAATGGGTTATTTCAGAAGACAGTGAGGGAAAGCAAGGCAAAGTGCCTGGTGACCTTGTTCCTGGAGGGAGGTGAGGAAGGGCCTGTCTGGGGCAAATCTGAACTGCTGGTCCACGGCTCTCCTGCCCAGGCCAGCTGTCTTTAGTGCTCCTGTTGTGTACATGGTGGCTCTGAGGCTCTTCTAGGCTCATACAGTTTCCTTCTGCTTCCTAATCTGAATCATGAAATTCATTTCTATGCTAAACACAGGCTCAGAGGTTTACAGCAGGAGAGGATTTTCTTAGACTGCCTCTCTTGACTGAAGGGTACCTCTTCAGATTAGCAAGGGGAAAAAAAAAACACCACCACCAAAACAAAACAAAAACCAACACAATCTGAGCCTGGCAACAGCGCGAAAAGCATTCATTTGGTGCCAAAATAGCAAATATGTTTCAGTTTTCAGAAGGAGATACCACCCATTAGAATCAAACAAGGCTTTCTGTGCATTATGAACAATTTGCTCCTATATGGGAGGGAGCAGACAAGTGGCTCTGGTCTGTTAGCACCGTAAAATAGCAACGCTCATTTGTAAACTATGACGGTGGCAAATTTATTCCACATGCCAGATCCCCAAAGCTATGAAATCATTGACTTCAATTAGAAAGTGAATGCTGCCATGTAGCAGTTAAAGGCATTGAGGTTCAGGGCAGGGGTTCTTGTGCTTTTCAAGCAGGGTCAGCTCAACACCCGTATAATAATGTTCCAGGTGGTAGCAGGCAATGGTTTAATTCAGATGGTGTTCTGCTACTTCATTTTTCCTTTAGATGTGTATGTTTTTTTATTCCAGTTCTCCCTTCATGCTTGCTATATGCTAGGTAATTACAACAGTCAAGCACAGAAGGGAAAGCAATGAGGTGTATTTCATTTCCTCTTTCAGATGTAGGGCCCTGACAACTGTACTAAATACACTGATCAATGTGTGGACCCTGCCAGTACATCACACACTCAAGAGGTAGCATGTATGCATTGACAAAAATGTTAATTCATTGGCTTCTCTTAAAAAGACAAGTGGTCTTAAAAAAAAAAAAAATAAGTACTGGAAGTTGTCACATTGACATTGTTTTGGATGACAAGAAAGAAAAGGACCTGCCTTGTAGTTCTTATACAGAATGCTTCCAAGTTATCCCTGAAGTTTGAAATAAAGGGGATCTGACATGAGTTCATGACTTGTGTTAACATAGGGATGTGCCTGAAAAAAAAAGTACATCCCATTCTCTGTTCTGTATAAATTGCCTTATTCTTCTTTTAAAGAACGTAAGAAGATTTTTTACTCTTCTTATAAACTTTGGTTTATAAGCTGGAAAGGCACAATTTCTCAAGATTACTACATCCCTAAATTTTTAGATTATAAGCAATAGAGCAAACTCAAAACTGCAAAAAGCAGGGATTAAATAAAGCAACACCTTTGTTGAGACCTGTTTTTTGCACTGATCTGAACACTTCCACTAGTGTGTTTTTGGCAAAAAAATTATTTCAAGAAACATCAAACTTTAATTTGAAATGTAATTTCTGCATTTTAAACCAATGTAAAATCAATTTATCCTCCAAGTAGAAGTAGTGCTTTAATTTCAAAATATAAAAGTGTTTGGGATATTAATCTTTTTCCCCATTAAAAAGCTGGCCTCCTTCCGAACCCCTTTGGGGAAGAGCAAGGTTTAGAGTGAGTGACAGGTAAAAACAGAACCAACATCTGAAAATAATACTAGAGCTAGCAAATGCCAAAAATGAGATCCTGATTAAGAAGCAAAAGAACAATAATGCCCCCAGGAAATTAGGAAGGGATGAAGTTCCAAAGTGACCTAAAGTGCTTTTCTTTGCTTTCAAACTAGCATAACTCATGAACGATACTGGAACAATACAACTTATTGTATTGGAAGTAAATTCCAATATTCTACACCCATGGTCATGCTGTGATTATTTCAAGCTATATTTTATAAAAGAACACTGCTTACATAATCATGTCCACGTATGGTAATGTGTGCATAGCTTTAACCACCAGGGAAACTAAACACAATTTATATGATGATGCACGTCAAAGTTAAGATAGTGGAAATCCTACTTCCCAACCTGCAACTCCTGACTTTGGCACATAGAATAATAAATAAAATGGTAAGGGAAGGCCTAGTTATTTTCTTCAGTCATTTTTCTTTTAAGACTAACTGAGCAAGGCTTCCTAAAGAAGTATCAGTTAGAGAAAATAGACCAAAACTTGCCTCTTGGTCCTCCTCTAGAGCATTGTTTTTCCACAACTTCGGCAAATAACCTGTAGCCTCTCATCTCCTCTTTGCTCCCTTCTCATTTTGAGATGCAGGTGAGGGAAAAGAACAGCCTTGGGTGCTGCAATTCCAACGTTCTCCTTGCAAGTGGCAAGGAAACTCTCTGTGCGCCTGCTGTGTCTCCATGGGCATTTCAATAATTTGCAGAAGCCATAAACCAGCCTTGTGAGACGGGTCACACTTGAGCTGTTCCTGGTCAGAAATAGCAGCTAATACATGAAGCACTTGTGTGTAGCTCCCACTAGTCCCCATCAGAAATACCATTTTTTCTGACAAGTGGTGCAGACAGGATTGTAGCAGGAGAACATTGTCAGACAGGCTAAGTGCTAGGGGCTACATGTCTGTCTGGGTTTTGTGACAAATTTTGAGAGCAGGAACTGAATTTGGGATTAATAGAGACATTCAATTCTTTCTTGCTCCGTCCTTTGTGTAAAATATATTGACAAATAAAGTGTTGTCACTCTGAAGTCATCGTGGTACCAGTGTCATGGGCAAGGACCTCACTGCATAAGGTACCAGTGAGCAAAGGAGAGCAAGGACAGGAGCAATTTGCACATGCTATTGATTACACAAGGTATAAAACAAAGAAGAATCAGGCCTCTGAAATGCAAGGAAGTGAAGTGCATAATGCTGCTTAGGAATAGGCAGAAATGGAACATATTATATTTGATAGATACAACACATACTGTGTAGCTTCCCAGGAGTCCCCCCTTCCTCCTCAGGAAAATAACTAATGGATTTTAGGAGTTGAGAGGGCATTTTCTATCAGAGGGGTGTGAGAGTGCTGTGGAATGGAAGAAAATATGATTGTCATGTGCAGCAGGGAGAATTGCTCCACGCTCATGTCAGAGGCCCACGATCTCAATGGAAGATATTTATAACTCTGCCTCTGAAGAAGATGAAAGTAGTTCTGATGCTGAAAAAGGGAACAAAAAGTATTACCTAAAAATAAATGTCCCAAGTCAATGCTACCTATTTCTACATTCCCTGTTTTGGAGCTGGTTAAATGAACTATATCGAGAAACATTTGGGTTGTTCAAAGAGTATTAAGGCCATTCTAGAACTGGAATGGCTTTTATTTTCAAAATCTGCTAATTTATCAGCAATTACCTGTACTCTACAATACCCTCTCACTGTGTTGAGAAGGGCAATTCAGTCAGAACAGGGATATTATCTGATCCAGACAACCACCAGGGTAAGGTGACCAATAAAAGTACACATTAATTGCACTCCCACTTTACATGGTTTAACTCCTGCTAGCCTCTGCATGAGCTTTACCAGGTCATGCTTTGAGCAGACACTCCTTCCCCTCTTTACTGCCAGTTCTGTTCCTCCTGCCTTCTCATCTGGTTTACAGGCTAACCCTGGTTGTGTCAACAAAACTTCCAGGTGGGGCACAGAGGTACTGGGGAGGAACAGGCCACCAGAAACAAAGAGCTGGTTTGTCACACCCAGCTCTGAGAGTCTAGCCCTTCAGTACTGCCTTAAGTAGCTGCGCTTCAGCAGGAATATGGGTGCATAATGCTGTGGTTCCTGCTCTTCAAACTGGTGAAACCTGGCCTAGAGAAACAGTAGGCAATGTGCTTGAGCTCTTCAGGCTTCCTTCCTCCATGGGAACAACTGATGATAGTTGATGGCAAAATTGAACTTAAGCAAATTGATTAGCACTAAAGGGCTGGTCCTCTGCCTGGTGATCCTGAACCACTTCTAAGTGGTCTCTGGAAGGTGACTTAACAACCCCAAGACCATTCTACATTTTGTTTCCACCAGAAAACTCTTAGGGGGTTACAAGCTTAAGACAACCAAAAGCTACACACCACTGGACTGCGCTCGTTCATGAATTTCAAAGCACTCTCCACATCTGTGCAGAATTTCACAGGACTCCTCTTTCACAAGCTATTGTACCTACCTGAAGTGCAGAGCCACTGCTGACTAGGTGACTTGGTCAGTGCAGCCATGAAACTCTCTCAGATCTCTCAATTCGGCCATGGAGCAGTCTGTGTTTCAACAGAAGTGTGAATTAAAAACCAACCAACCACCCTCCACAAAATATACCTTTGCTCCTCTTTGCTGCAGTTTCCATAAAGGAAGGGCTGGCAGTGGGTTGCTACCACATATCACTTCTGTCCTGGTTTGATTTCAGAGAACTTCCTCCTAAATCAGTCTGTCTAGGCTAAACCAGTCTGTCTAGGCTAAGTGATCTGGATTTATGGCCTGTTTTCCTTCTCTGAGGAACAGCTAGGCCATATCGTTCTCTTCCTTCCCAGCTGGTGCAATACCACAAAAGTTGGAGCTGCTTCCTCCTCACAGGTGTACCTCTCTGTTGTGGTGTCTTAGTGCTAGGCCTTCATTTCTATAAAGGTTATTCATTTAAGGCCTTTCAAAGGCCTTCACTCTATAAAGCCCTTTCAAAAAGACTGACCTTAACAACCCCAACTGTGGGAAAACTGGATTCAAAAGTGGATTCAGACTCTTCCATCTTTTTTTCCAGCTTTTAGACTGGGACTTTCATTCCTCTGCTGACCCTTGTGCTGAGTAGAGATGTAGATCAGGCAACATACCTCAGCACTGTGCTCAGAAACTGTATCTGCATTCAATTCCAACAGATTAAAATATACAAATGATAACCAAATGTACAACCTAAAATGGATAGTGACGAGCAGAGCAACTCTGTATATACCTACCAACTGTAAAGCCAGCTCAATCATAAAAAGAGCTGCATGAGTTAAAAAAAATTACAGCCCCATCTTTTTTTTTTCTCTTTTTTTCTTTTTTTTTTTTAAACTCTGCTTTACAACAGAGATGGCTTTTATGTTCACCCACAGCATGTGAACCAGTGGGGTGGATGTTTGGTTTATGTGCTAAGTTAGCTCCTGTGCTGCTTGTTGTGCTGAGCGCTACGTGACAGTCACCTGCTGAACAAAAGCACCTATCTCTCTTGCCAGGCAGCTACATGCATCCAAAACAGGTAATTTCTTAAAGTAGAGGAGAGGCTTCTACTCAGGAAATTAAACCAGCTCCTCCAGCTCAGCTAGCGGCGGGCCCACACCAGTAGTTCTGGCATATCCCAGCAGAGGGCAATGGCAGATATACATATGCATGTGTCACAGCAGAGCGCTACTCCAATATAAAACAAACTTCTCCCCTGCCTGTCAGATCTTTTCACGAGCTAGAAAGTCACTCAGTGCTAGCAAATGGAATAAAACCTATCTAGAGTTGAATCAAAGCTCAGCAGACGATCCAGCAGCACGTAACTAGCCAGCAGCACGAACAAAGCCTTCCAGATCTGTCCTGAGCAACAAATATTTATCAAGAAAGGAGAAGCCAAGGGAGTACCTCAGCAGGATTTTCTGTGTAAGATCAGAGGAAAAAAAAAAAAGGAAGTCTGTCTTTCTTGTTGCAGTGTTTTAGAGAAAAACAGAAGACAAGTGAAGCTATAGTTCCTCTTCAGCACATCCACAAATGCAAACCAGAAAGACTAAACTGGACTTAGTGTGGAAGAGGAAAGTGCAGACAGATAAAGTAGAGAACTCAGACATCAGGAAAAGCCCTGGCTGCTTTATCTCTGTTCATGGAAATGTTTTCATTTGGAAATCTTAATGTTAGCATCAATGTCCTTTTAAAATGGACAGAAAGTGATTCAGAGCAGAATTTGTTAAATATATGAGCACATAAAAGCATTGTCCAGAATTTGAAGCAGTTAAGCCTGACTGTCTTACATCAGATTTTTATACTTTTGAGTAGAAAGCCCTGGGTGTTTCAATTTGGGGCTGAAAAATAGAAACGCCCAGAACTAGCAAGTACTTCAAAAAAAAAAAAAAAGAAAAGAAAAAAGCTAAGACTGCATGCCATGTACACCAAAATGCAGTGACCATTCATTAATTATGCAGGCATGCCACAAAAGTATGTAAGAATATCTGTCTTAAACAAGGAAGGATGTGAAGAAATATTCCCAAATCCTTTCACGGCAATAACCATAAATAATAAGCAAGGACCGACGGGAGCAACCGCGGCTGTAATATTGCTCTCAGGCGTTGAGCTTACCTCAGCAGGCGCTGGAGGGGAGATGGCTGTCAGAGGAGGAAGGTGTTGCTAAGCAACGCGACACGGGATGGCGGCCCACTCCCCTGTCAGGCCCCAGGCGATGATGGCCGGGCTCTGGGCGTCGAAGCACAACTGCTCTGAGGGCCAAAAGAAAGCTGCGAGGGTCCACAGATGTCAAGGGGGAGAAGGGGAAGTGGTGGTGGGCATGGGGTGTGAGCAAGCGGGAGAGGGAAGATGAGGGCAGGGCCTCTAGTCGGTGAGGAGAGGCCGCAAGGATCACGGGAAGAAATGGCGAGGGTGACGGGGAGAAAGGCAGAAAGGAGCTGAAGGCGTGCACACAAATGAAGCAGGAACTGAGCAGAGAGCCATGGGACGCGTCAGGAATATCACCGGTCCTAGAGAATTTGAATCAAAGCCTGCCTTAGATGTGAGAGGGCTGGACCTGACTTGAGTCTGCACAGGTCAGAGAGAGAACTGAAGGAAGGAAGATAAGAAAGAAGATATTCTCTAGGGAATGTCCTTTTCAAGACCTGCCCATGCAAATATGGCACCAACAACATCAGCTTCCTATGCTGTCTTTCTCAACGGAGCTGTGTCACGGTCCCCAGGTGCTCTCCAACCTGCCACCTGGGGTACAGCAAGCGTGAGGATGGTGCAGGGCCTGGGATTTACAGCTCAAGGGTGGCAGTTGGGTACCTGGCTCCAGGTCTTGTCCCTGCCATTAGCCTCCTCTGTTAGCGTGGCCAAATCGCACAAGACTTCCAAATAAGTCTCAGGGAACAGGGCATCCCACCTGACAGAAGTTTAGGAGCAGCTGAATGCTTAACTAGAGCAGGCACTTTGGAAAAGTGTCAGTTTTTCAGTTATGCCAACGACTGGCTCTGCTACATTCCCCTGGTAGCTGGGGTGAAGCAAGCATCACGCTGCCACTGGGTGCCAACGTTACCAACAGAGCCTCTTAAAGGATGAAGATGCAGGCAATAACAGCGGCACACCATCGTGAACACCTGTAACACAAGCTGCATGGAAGAGCTGGCCAGGAGGGAGGGTCTGATTCACCACCTACCCGAGCAAACGCTAAGATCTGCCTTATCTCCTAGAGGCATCGGAAAAGGCTAAACATAAGCATATATAACAAGAGCACAATTTATGTCCCGCCTCCTAAGCACAGCTGATTTCTGCAAAGATGAAATTAAACTTCCTTATGCGAGTATGGATGAAAAAAATCCTTAGAGCTGAAGTCATCTACTAATTAAAAAAGATCTTTCTCCAGGGTTAGCAAGTTAAAAAATAGCAAGTGCTATGTTGTCTCAAATCTACTAGGAGTTGCGAGGGAGACAAAAGATGTACAACCAACATGTCCTCAAATCTCTTGCTGAATCTCCTTTAATCCCCTGCATTCCACATATCAGAGCAATCACGCTGGCATGGGGATCCGCTTCCAATTGGTCAATAGCAACAGGAAAGACTTTAAACCTCCTTTTGATCCAGACATAAGTCATACAGGATCTGCATCTCACAGACCAGCCCTCAATTCTCCCAAGACTACCTGCTGGAAACCAGAGATACCATGCACAGAGCCAGCGGGGCTGTGTGCTACAGGAAGTATTCTCACGTCTGGAAACACCACTGACTCTCAGCTCCCATAACTTATTAATGAGTTATTATTATTCATTGTTGAAATGCTGCCAATTTGTATTATACAGGCAGTCAGGCAAGATGATCATATTGGGCCACAGCAGCTTTAGCCTGTGAGCAAATCACTGAGCATATGCCGCCCTGATTTCCACAGGGTGAAGCATCTAGGAGAGTTCCTTCTAATCTTCAGGCATAATCGTATGCGCTGACAAAAGAAATGTGACTTTGTATAACTCTCCCCTCAAACATTATGTGAACGCAAGGTCCATAACACCCCGTCTCCAGGCTGGTAGCTTTTGTGGCACACATTAAGTCTCTCACAAGGCAAGTCAAAGAGAAGAATGGGAAATAGCTTTGTATAGTGCATTTCCTCCTCTTCTGCTGAATGGGAGAGGCAGGCTGTACCTCTTCTCTGGAGATTTACAGGTTGTTCCAGAAACATTTAATTTAGGAGGATGTCTGAAACATGGGAGGTGAGGAATATTTAGCCCCCACCTAGCTGTATGCCCCAGGTATTCACTGATCACCACGTACATGCAGCCTTTACACCGCAGTGCAGATGTGCTCATTCTCCGTTTTCCTGAAAGGGTTCTGACAGTCTCTCTCAAGCCACTGCAATTGAACTCCCCTGAGCTGAGACCAGGTAAAGACATTTTAAGGAGAAAAAAAATTGTGTGTATGTGGGATTGTGAAAAAGCACCGCTTTAACAAAAAGCAACCCCACATTGTAATTAGATGAAGGTACTTCTCATGATGATCCAGACTGTTTTTTGCTGCTACTTTGAAAGCCTGGTATGATTACAATTGGATATATTGCAAGATTGGCACAGTTTGTGTTTCATAAATACATGTAAAATACATACTCTGCTCTATCCCAATCCAGAATTGCATCCCAGATATGTTCTTGCAACATCCAAAGTAAAAAAAAAAAAAAAAAAAAAAAAAAAAAGTAATGATACCCAAAGGCTTCAAAGAAATGTGAGAGGCCTGTGGGCATGCAAGAATTTATGTGCATATAGCAACATACATTAACAGTGATGGGTGTTAAAGCACATCCGTCTTTTGTACACCCAGACAAGAACACCACGAACCAACTCTTCCCTGACTTGTATACAATATTGATGCAGGTAACATAAGGCTGCAAAAGGTGGGGAAGACTCCAAACCTTTGGCTACTACTTTATTTAATCCTTTTAAATCTGCTCTGCCACCACCACCAAAAATAGTCTGAGCTCATTGCACTGACATTCAGAGGATGGGACGGAAACAGGATCTGTCTTATTGTTTGGTAAAATGTCTGCAAAGCAGAGGACTCTGAATAATCAGACCTTAAAACAGACTGTTCATCCCTTCTCTGAGGGCCAGCGTGAAGTATGAGCATGACAGTGCCAGACAAGGGTGACAAACTAGTATTTAGGAGGTAGCAGGAGGGATATTTGAAGGAATAGAAGTATTTTCTTCCTCTTTCACCTGTTTCATAGTTCTGATAATTTTAAAGGCTGGGTATGGCCCAATGCCACACAGGCCCACATTCTTTGTTATATATCGTTTTAAGATAGAGTAAATTAATAAACCGCAGAGCTCACTACTGTTACTGCTGTAGCTAAACTGCTTTTGACACATGAGCTAGCCTCATACATTGTAATAGTGTTGATTTACCCTATAAATGTTTCCAATGAAATATATGAGAGTTCAGATGTTTTCCCTTCCAGCCAGAAGCTTCTATTCTTCAGAGCCTGTCTCCTAGAGGTGTTTAAAAATAAAAGATGCTGCACTGCCAGTTGGGACTGGCCTTTAAGAAGCTACACCCCCAGCACAGACTGAATCCTGCCCTTTGCAAAGCTCTTTTCAGCTCTTCCAGAGACAAAAACTGAGCAGCTTTGACAGTGTAACTCCATTAAAAGAGCTTATTTGATCAGCCTGGTTTCATGCTTAAAATGCTTTTGGTCTCACTACCCCAACCATCTGCTCTCTTGTGACAGCAGCTCTGCCACCCTGCTGGGATCTGCCTTCACTGCTGGGTCAACAGCAGCTTCTCTACAGACAGAAGAGCCAGCCTTCTTGCAGAGGTCTGCCAGGGAAGCACAGGTCAGCAAGAGACACGAATTTCCCATAAATGCTGGGGCTACGCAGACTCCCAGCTCTGACACAGCTGCTCTGTGAAATTTGCCAGTCCCTTCCCTACCCAATGGCTCAGTTTCCACTGCTGTAAACTACGCTGGGAGAGACCGTTTGTCCCTGTGGAGCACACAGGGGAAGTATGGTGCAGGACTAAAACACCACCAAAGCGTGGTAAGGTCCCACCAGTATTTCTGATTTCACATTGCATTTCACTGTTCAGAGCCTCTCTTCTTGCTATTTGGCTTTAGGCAGCTGGAGAAAACGCATGCATTTACAACAGCAGAGATAAGCAACGCACACATAAAATACATGCAAGCGGCGGAAATACAAAATCAAATGACATTCCTTAAGAGCAAGCTGAGGAATCAGCCTCAGACAAGCTGCCAAAATGTCCTGACATAACTGGAGAAACCTCTTAGTTGATCCTGGCATTTATTTATACATTGGGGCTTACACACATCATAAAAGCTCTGGGCATCCAAGATACTACTGTATTTGCACAATCAGAAATAAACCCAGCCTAAAAGCCTTATTTTGTGTGTGATCCGATTTTCTGTTACTGAGTTTCACAGGGAGGAAGCATAACTCTATATCAAATTGTCTGTGGACCACATTTGACCAATGGCAATATAAATCTATAGGCAACTACAAACTCCCTGCTACCAGCAGAAATTGAACATGTTCTTAAGCATACCCTAGCTCAGCCGTAATGGCCATGTATTTTATAACGATTCTGCGGGTTTAATCCCTATCCTAGATTATATTCCTGCCTACCTTTAAATCAAACTTTGGTGGACTTCACATGCCCATTGCCATTTTGAAATTCACGTACTTTGAATGATGTCGGAAAGAAAACATGACTTCAGTGTCAGCTGGCCTTAAAATGCTTAGCTCTTATGGGTTTAACTTTTCAAACTGACCTTTCAAACTTTCCAATAGCCAGCCCTGTGTTAGTTTTCCACCATTCCCCTATATTGGCAGGGTGACGATGCTTTGAACATCCTGAGCCAGCCTCTAAAAGCCGAGAAACTGTCTTGTCAGAAGGCCAACCCCTTACTACAAGAACAGTAATTAAAGTGCATAAATCAGCACTTAAAGAGTTACAAAGCACCAACATTCAACTGCTGTTATTAAAGTATACCTACTGTTCCAATCTTTAGAAAGAACAATATACTGAATTAACACCCAACAAATTTTACCGTGACAATTTTTACAATGAAACAACTGATTTAAAGTTCTTTTTACTTTTGCCTTCAAAATTAACATATTTGACTAACGTCAAGGAAATACCCCACTGTAATGTCAGTTGGAGACAATGCAGACAGATAATCCTGGAATCACAAACACACAAAAAAACCAAAACAACCAAAACAAACACATTACACTGGTTTTGTTCTGGTGGACTCATGGGATCACAAAGGCTAACAACACTAAGATTCCTGTTAGTTAAAGCTAGCTGATTAAAAAAAAAAAAAATCCTTGAGAGAATCTCTCCTAATTTTAGTCCTAGGCATAAACTACAGGAAACGTACTCCAGACAATAAAACGAGGGGAGATTTTTCTTTCTCAGTTGTTTTACCCTTTGAACTACCCTGAGCGATTTCCTTCTGCGCAGTGACTGTTTGTAAGCGGCTGTCATGTCGCCCACAGGAGCCCAAGTTGTACATACTCGGCAAAACCGTAAATCAAGGGTAGGGACAGTACAAAGCTGCGCTCCCCCCGCCACGTCTCCTGCACCTGCTTCTTCAGAGCAGCACCACCGGTGATGGATGCAGACCTCGCTGCGCTAGACCCTGTACAAACAGGGAACAAAGTCTTCGCCCCCAAAGAGATTACAACTGAAGTCTAAGACTTAAAAGAACAGCTGAATCCACAGAGGCAGGCATGGCTGGTTTTGTTCTCTCTGTGCTTTCACGCAGGCAAGAGGCAGGCAGAGCCGCCTGACTGCATTTGAACTTTTTCATGAGAGA
The DNA here is from genome assembly GCF_040182565.1 of Anser cygnoides. Classification (NCBI taxonomy): domain Eukaryota; kingdom Metazoa; phylum Chordata; class Aves; order Anseriformes; family Anatidae; genus Anser; species Anser cygnoides. Next base: position 40,973,307 of record NC_089876.1, read on the forward strand.
AAAATGGCTGTAATTTTGCACTCATTTTAAAAAGCCGGGCTATTTTATTTCCTTTGTTGCGGTGCCGAAAAGCACTGCAACTCCCCCACCTGTTGTTTTTCCTTATTGCTCACTCGAGCTCTGAGCTCTCTCCCCTCCACACACACCCTGCTCGCACGCGGAAGTCGCCGGGATCATGGCTGGTGACTTCACCTTGCTGGCTGCTGTCTCCCTCCTGTCTGCCTTCCAGCAATGTAAGATCTGCGGGGCTGCAGGGCTGGGGCTCGGGGAGGTTTGCGCCGATTCTGCAGTTCTGGATGTTATGTGATGACAAACTGGTTGTCGTGTAACTTTAATTTCTGGTGCCTCCTAAGTCGTTTCTCACTGGAGCATTGTTTGCCCTCTCTGTAGCCCGAGAGGGAGTTGGCTCAGTGGGACAGGTTACTTTTCCCCGTGGGAGAAACTAATTTATTTTCAATTCCATTTTGTTTGCTGACTCTTTTGAATCGTACTATTGTGAGAGCTCGCAACTAGCTGTAAAGTTACCCAACGGCCACATCGTGTCTTGGTTTCGATTCTTATGTAGGCAGCTATGCAACCCAAAACCTCAAAAACTGAGAGTAAATTTGTCAAATCAAGTACACCAGCGCTGGACTGAAAGCACTGTACTGTTTCCTGAAATAGCCAGACGCACGCTAAGTACCTGAAAGGGAAGAGGAAAGCAAACTTTTACACCAGGCAGCAAGAATAGAAGGTATTCTGCAGCACATCCTCCTCATTACAAATCTATTTGGATCTTAAAGAAATATTTTATCCCCTGCTGATGTACCTCTGAGAATCAAGGACCAGGAAAAGAAGTGGGCAAATCTGCAGCACTCTTTTTGATTTGCATCTCTCATGTAACTGTGGTAGCGTTTTTACTTCTTGTAATTATTTTCTTCTATATACATTGATTCATATAGTTGTGTTTACATCAAGAAACATGATGCTCTTTGAAGGCATTTGCAGTATACTAGGATGAGATTAGAGCAAGTTAAAAGTAATTGCTTCATCTTTTTTCCAAATATCTATAGCACTGCAACTTAACGGATGTGATGCAATTGTTTGTTCTGAAAGCCTCAGCTGCTGAAACACTTGTACCTAGCAGGAAAAAAAAAAAGCCTGAGAATGTGACCCTTCCAGGTTAAAAAAAAGCCCAACACAACAGAAAGCAAGTAGAAAGCACTTAAAATTTACATTCTTTTTCTGTCGTCAGATCAGCTGTAACACACTCTTGTGATCTGCACAAAACATTGCTATTTCTGGCTGGTGGCAATATTTACCATCAACTTCTGTGAAAGTTCAACTTGCCTGCCCTGACTTTTAGCACAGAAATGTTAAGAGTTAAAAGCAAAAACACACATTATGTGGAAACCTAGTGCCTTTTGAAAACACAATGAATTGTGCAGATACCAAAAAGGGGAAGGGAGGTAAAAATACACACTTCCTTGTGGTGTTTGGTCCATATTAGTTATTCTAGTTAAAATCACTGAAAAGTCAGGATAACCTGTATTTTAACTTACACATTGGGCAGTCCAACATCAAGCCCAGAGAGAAACCTTGGTAAGAACCTGATCTGTTAATCTGATTTAAATCACAGCGTGGTTTACTTTTAGCATGGATAAACCAACACAGATCAACTATTGTGAGTTCAGCTGAGCATTGTGAAGCTGGTAGTGTAAGCATGTGCTATAACCAGCTCGTGTAAGGGACGCAGTGCAGAGCGTGACCAATTGCTGTGAACAAAATACAACATACACAGCACTTAGTGCTCTGTTTGCTCTTCTGTTTATTCTGCTGAGCCTCTGGTCCCGAGCTAGAAAGTTGCTACAGGCAAGACAACCTCTCTGAAGCAGTGCTGCAAGTCAGGTTTCACTTAACCATCATCAGAGATACAGAAAGACAAGGTTTTGTGTCTCAGAATCGTGAGTTATTCAAAAATTTATTTATTTTTAAGTTGCAAATTAGCATGCGCTATCATATACTGTAATAGAAGAATCAGCCTCTCTACAGGCTTTTTAAACACAAAATACTTGAGCAATGTTCCTTGAAAGCCTGATTTATCCTGCATTTTTAGTGTAAGGATATTAACACAGTAACCATAAACGCCACCTGAAAATGAAAGCCAAGAAAAAAGAAAAGGCCAGCAAAGGCAAGTGGCGCATACTTTGTAACTACCGCAGTCACGTCATTTAGCCTGCTAGAATTGAACACGTCGATACAGGGGAAGAAAAAGGCTGGGGAAATCTTTACTTCCTCCTGCGGCAATGCTTTCTGGCGTGCTCACAACAGCACCTCCAGTGGGTGGGCAGCAGGGCTCTCCCATTGCTTTGTTATTTATTTCAGCCCTTGTTAAACCATCATCACAGAACTTACACTTGGAGCCACATCACTGCTTTCCATTCACCAGAATGGAACCGAAAGGCAAGTTGCATTCAGTTAACCAAAAATACAGCAATTATTTCTCTCCTCAGCTCTTTTTAAGTCCCTGGCTGGCACCTGTCCTGTTCTGCACATGGGGTTCACCTTTTCTTCTAAGGTGACAGGCATGACCCTGGTCCCCCACACGGTGCCACAGCTTGGTTTTCACTGGCAGGTGAGAACCCACTTGCCCCTCACTGAAGCAGGGTCCCTCCTCTCTGATCCCAGTGGAAAATGCTTCAGGAGCAGGTTTTACACCGGGTGGCCGCGCTGCCACAGCCTGGCCACAAACCCAGTGCCACACGTGGTTAACCAGAGCCTCCCACGTGCGATCTCTGCCCCTCAACGAGATGCTTGCTCAGCAGGCAACACCAAGGGCAACCCGCGGTACGGCTGAGGCCAGGGTTGCACCATGGCCTTGGGGATTTGCTTCGGTTAGTCGTGCTGAACAAACAAGAACGATTTGGCCCTTGCACTGCCTTAATCTCCTTGTTTTCCTCAGTAGGCTTAGTTCATCCAGCACCCTTTCAAGGCTTTTTTTCTCAGCTAATTTGGATGCAAGGAGTCGCCTTGGTTTGCCTTAGTTCCTCAGCAGAAAAAAAATGGTCCCAGACTGGTCGTAAGACTTGTAGGGCTCAGTGAGGCAAAAAACAAGGAATGCATTGCTGGGTACAAATGCCTTTGCTACAAAACACTAGGGCTCACCTACCACTTCTGGCTGATGAGCCAGGCAGCATTTGCCAGACAAAAAAAATTATAGTAATACTTTTGAAAGTGGCAGAAGCCAAAAAGCAACTTTAGTGTTTTCCAGGAAAACACTTCTAAAAGGAACTCCTGTGCTGCTATGAGCCTCGGTCTCCATGAAGCATGCTCCCCCACCTCCCCACTACCACTCTTCCCTCCTGAAAGTGCCGCAAGGTGGCACGTTGGGATGAATCACCAGGCACAGCAAAGAGCGTGGGTGGGAGCGGAGGAGGTCTCGCTGGATGCAAATACAATGAGAGGTCCTGTAGCGAGGTGCTCTGGAGGGAAAGGTTAAAAGTAATTACTTACATGTGGAGAAGACAGATGGAAAGCTTCATTTTTGGGACAAGGCTTTAGCCAGGAGGCAAAGACGTAAGATGTGCACGGGGCAGCACCGCTGATATCTCTAGCTGTGTTTTAATGCCACTGTTCTCTGAAGGGAAGACAGAAGGCATGCTCTAGGCTTGCCTGTTAGACAGTCTTTTTAGGGAACTCAGGTGGGTGTCTTGTTTCTGGATCCAAATAAAGTTAGGATAAAAGTAGAGCACGAGTTTCTTGCACAGGGTGGCTATGACATGGCTTGGAAAACAACTCCAGGTACCCAGAAAGCTTTAAAGTTAAACAGGTGAGCTCTTTCACTAGCTCTGAAATAGCAATTTTTCCCCTTCCTCATAAGTAAGTTACTCCTGAAGGCAAGAACAGAACTTCTGTAGGGGAAAAATAGTTTATCTATCATTGGTCTATTTCCATCAGATATAGCAGAAAGAACAAAAGAACAATGATTGCTATTAAAAAAATAAAACAGATGTGTTAGAAACTCAACTGAGCTGCCTTTAAAAAAAAAAAAAAGAGGAAATGTGCCATCCTTGAGCCTTTATTTTTGCTTACAGGTCATTTTGCTCGGCTGGTGGGAAAATCAAGAATGAAGCACAAGGTCATGCCCCCAGCTGTCACTGGAGCTCCAGAATTTGACAGAACATTTCGTGCACAGTAAGTCCTGACATCATAAAGATGATGGCAACGAATAACAATTCAGTCCAGAAGATAAGCAAAAACATTATCTTCAGATATTACCTTTTCCGTTGCATCCTTTGCTCAGAAAATGAAAAAATAATGAAGAGAACACTTTCCAAATGGTTCAGCTATTATCTTAATGATAACAGGGTACATTCAGCTCGTTTAAAACAGTCCATGTTCAAGTTCTGATGAAACTAGGCAATCGGATTATCCAAACCTAAGTAAAGGCTAGGAACTAATTGAGTGTAACTTAGAGAACTCAGATGTTCTGGATCTAGCAAGCCGTGCTGTGAGTTCTTGGCCTGTGGCTATCACCAAACACATGGAAGACATCAGCACAGAAAGCCTCCGCCTTCACAGCAGATAACTGTCAGACAGCCTGTTCAAAATGACAACATTTTCCTAAAAGGCTTCAGTTGGTGATTAGTTAATGACCATAGACAAATATATGTACCGTGGTGTTATTTCAAACAATTCCTTCTGATGCAACTGTAGTTGTACTGGGTAACAATAACAACAAGATGACACAGAATATATTAAATATTATATCAGATAACAGAACAACAGACACAGAAGGTTGCCTAATTCATTAAAAAGAAGCTCAGTCAGAACAACCAAGAAAAGATATCCCGGCAAAATACTGGCATGAAAACTGATGATGTTGACAAATAAAAATGCTATATAACCATAAGATCCGTCACGTGCTGCCTACGCCTGGTAGCACTTCATAAAGGCATTGGCCTCAGCAGAGCAATCCGCGCTGCCCACACACAGCTCCATGCTTCCTCTCACAGTCCCGGGAACGCTGACCCACAAAAGCTGCATGCAGAACGTGGAGGTAAGCAATTAACATTGCATCCACGTGCTTGAAATCCTGCCTGCCCTTGCTGCACAGGCACTTGAGTTAGGACACCTGGTAAGCATTTCCATATAGCCAGGATACAGATCCTTGCTTAGGTTTAAATATACAGAAAATATTTGAAATAGTTTATATTTGTATTGAGATTACAAAGAAGGGAATTTTGAAGAGTGCCTAATTCCGGCTTGACTGTGCTCCCCCTAAATTCAATAGCATTAACTTTATTGAGAAGAAAATCATATCAAAGCTGATTCCCCGTGAAAAATCCCACCCATAGTTCTTTTCCAGAGTAATGTTTTTTCAAATTTATTCTGCAGACAAAACTGTGTGGAGTTTTATCCAGCATTCCTGACCGTCCTCTGGATCACCGGGTGTTTTTTTAACCAAGGTAAACAGTTCTTGTTTTTCTCTTGGACTGAGAAGTTTTACCTAAGTTTCTAAAATTAGCTTTATCAGGAGGTACATTACTTGTAGACATCTTTTTGCCTTCCTTTCACTTCTTACCTTACTCTAGGCTTCCTGAAGGAATGCTCAGTGCACTGAAATCCCCAATTAGTCATGCCTTTTCACACAGCCCTACCAGCTTTTACTGTTCTCTGCAAACCAAGGAGCCATGGCACATGGCATATTTTTCATTCACAGAAAATCCACTGAAGATTTTCTGGGTGAATCATTCAGACAAGCAGCTCCCAGATGTTTCCCACTAACGCTTATTTGCGCATTATGGGACAATCCTCACAGGACATCAAGCACAGCTATCAGCCCTTGGGAGGACGCAGCCTGAGAAGGCTCAGGTCAGAGCACTCAGCCCTGTGGCTGGACCCCTGACTGAAGGAGATGGAGCTCGAGCCAGCGAATGGGTGGGATTTTACATCCCAGATGAGCAACACCACCGCTGGGCTGTGACTTGTTCGTTTGTCCTGTGACTTAGCACTGAAGCACAGTCATAACAGCAGCATCACCAGCCATCATAGTTACTGTACTTCTGCTATGCAAGGAGACTCATGAAAACCTATTTTGCTTTCTCAAGCACCTAAGCAGGCTAGCATTTTTGTCCAAGTGTTCTTAAGTCTTGTTTTGCTGCAGTGGCAATGGGAATGTGGCTATATGGGATTCCCACTGTAAATCCAGAGAAGCTCCACTTAGGTCAACAAATTGGATGGGAGATGGTACACGTGCTCCTAGAAAGACACTTGAATTAGGGAAGACACACGTTGCCGTATGTAAGAAGAGGACTGCATTAATCGCCCTTTTAAGCAATTTTTTCAGCTGAGCATCTCCCATAGGTACACTAAGAGGAGCTAATCCAGAACAGAGTAACAGCTGTCCTCTGTAACACTTAGGCAGTTTGAAAGGACATAAGCAGCTTCACCAGCACTGCTTAGTCCTGGATAATACAAGTGACCCGCACACCCCGCTCCATCTATCAAACGGAGGTAACTTTATACTTTTCCCACAGGGAGGTCAGAAAGCTAACATTCACTACAGCTTTCTCTCATGTCCTTGGATAAAAGCTGCTATATAAATGCAAAGCAGGTTATTAACAACATAAATAAGAAACTCTTTCCAAAACAAATACCCCCCTTAAACATGAACTGCCATAACAATGCAAAATGACAGCTGGGTCAAGCCACAGTGCTCCAACCCACTGTTCTGCCCCTGGGATAGCCACTGAGCTGGGCTGGGGATAAGATTCCTGTCAGGTCTTGAGAGCTCTTTTTAGGGAATGCTGTTAGATTTTTTGGACAGGCCTGCAGCCCACCCCTACAAGCAACCCCATAACAAAAGCCTCCCGCAGTGAATGTTTAATACTCGTATCTCCTTCAAATGATTTTCCTCAGTGTAATTTCCTAGGGTATGAAAAGCTATGAAAAGTCCCCAGAGACATGCAACTAGAAAACATAAGCAAAGCAACTGTCTGTGATCCTCATTTTCTTTCCCATTAATCTTTTCTTTCGTAGAAATAGCTGCAATTCTGGGTCTGTTGTACGTGTTTGCCCGCTACAAGTACTTCCACGGTTACGTGCAGTCTGTGAAAGGAAGGTAAGGAGTTACTCTCTGAATGCAGGTTAAAAGCTCCGGGCTGTGGTCTGAAGCTGGGCGGAGAGCCAAGGACTGGCAGAGAAAAGTGACTGTAATTGAATGCAACACGTGTAAAGTGCCAGCAAGAGGTCTGAAGCACAAACCCTCGGGGAAGCAGGCTGGCTGTTACAGAGGGAGCCTAGGTTAAGAGGTGCATGTGCTACAGGTCACAAGGGGGGAAAGGTTTGATGCTCACCTTGTGGGCGCCTGCTTTGTACTGAGCGTACTGGCAGCTGGGCTCAGAGAAGGCTGAAGACAGAAGCAGTTTTGCAGCTCAGGACGGATGTGGGATGGGAGACTGCTTGGGCAAGGCATACACAGTAGCAGCCTGTCTGCTGTTTTCATTTCTCCTCAAGCTGTCACATTAAGACCTTTACTCTAGCCACACAAATGCACTGAAAGAAGCAAACATCTGTCCTTGTAGGCTGATGAACTTTCACCAAACAGATAAGAGACACAGCTCCAGATAAGCATAAGTTAATGAATGTAAGTGTACAGCATCTGGTACCACGAATCCTGCTACAACAAACGCACACTGGCAGAACACCCCTCCAGTGCACAAGTACATGTACAAACACACAGTTTATTTCTTGTCTCACTGAAGCCACTGTACTGCCTTAGGTGTTCTGACCTAAGGCTCCTCCTACCACACGTATAGCAATCATAAAGACAGGCTAGCACAATACACGCTTGTCATAAAATTAAGAGTCTTGGGATCTATACTTCTAGGACACAAAATAATCAGACTATAAACAGCACTTTTTTTTTTTTTTTTGGTAGTGAGTAGTCCTGCAGCAGCAAAGGCTGGGCTCTGGGGCTATTTTCCATAGTTTGTATACAAATGTTGTCATTCTCTTCACTGCAATCTCCACCAATCCCCTATTCTCTTTTGAGGAGCTGTTGCTTAAGAGAATGAAGAGGCTGTTTTCCAGATCCTCTCTCCTTTTTTTCCTTAAATATAGAGGTAACTGTATCTCCCAGTAAGAGATGCAGTGAGCACCAACCAGAAGGCTAGCAACTATTTAGCAAGTCTGGGGAGCAGAGCCCTCAACATAAGTGAAAGAAAGAGATCATAAGGGATTAAATAAACCAAGAAGTTAAGAAGTCCTTTGTTTAAAAAACCTTTAAGAAATCTGTCCTATGATTTATTTCATCGCTCTCGGGCCTAAAGATTCAGCCTGACAAGAAAGCCTAAGAACAGTGGTTGGCTTCTTTATTAGACAGACCTTTACGCTTTTGTGAAACCCTACTGCCTTTGCATTGGACAGAGGGTGCTGAAAGTCAGCGTGGCAGCCACGGGAAATGGCTTTGCTTGTGCTAACCCTCAGTAGGTGTTTCTGCTAGCAATGGGTCCGCACCAGTCAGGCATGCAGGGCCGTGTCCCAGCACATGCAACGTGCCTCCAGCAGGCATTGTAGCACAAAGGTAATTAGCCTGCACACCAATTTTCAACTGCAATCGCTAACTACAGGCGTGGCAGTTAAAGACAAACCCGCCCACCTGGCCTGTGCTCAAAGAGCTGGTTACGACACATGTAAGTGCACTGGGCTACGTGAATTGCAGTTCAGTTTTGCCAAGGCTAGGTTTCTAAGCACACAAGAGCTAGGTGTACCTCCTACTTGGTTTCTGTGCTGGAGAGCCTTCACAAGCGAGCTGCATCCCTTTCCTTCCCTCCAGCTGGCTCTGACAGATGACAGGAAGGTTAAGCTCAATACTTTTTTCATGCTCTTCTGACACTGAGAAAGTCTCATACTTCACCATTTTCTCACTCGTATTTAGACATTGCGTGTACAGAAAAGCTACATATGTCAAGTCTTTAGGCACCAGTGAGGTTCTGCAGGTATGGGTATAGTGAGCTGTAAGCAGAAGGCTGACGAGTTCCTCTGACCTCCCTCCAACACTTATGTGATGGGATTGTCAGGATAGACCTTTCCTTGCCTGCAGAGGTCAACCCAGCAGCAACTCCCAGAATACGCCTACTTGACCAGAGGCTACACCGAGGCAGCTAAAACCAAGCCCAGAAGAGTGTGCAGAGGAAGGTTCCTGTTGCCATGTGCCTGTCAAGACCTCTGTGTTTCAGGGCTGAGGTGTTCCCCCAGACTACTCTGGGGTAATTTTACATTTCAGAGTCACAGAATGGTTTGGGTTGGAAGGGGCCCTAAAGACCACCCCGTTCCAACCCCCTGCCATGGGCAGGGACACCTCCCACCAGACCAGGTTGCTCAATGCCCCATCCAGCCTGGCCTCAAACACTTCCAAGGATGGGGCATCCACAGCTTCTCTGAGAAATCTGCTCCAGTACCTCACCACCCTCACAGTAAAGAATTTATTCCTTATATCTAACCTAAATCCACGATCATTCAGTTTAAAACCCTTACATACACCTTGTCCTATCATTACAACCCCTTTTAAGAGTCCCATCTTGTAATACCCCTTGAAGTATCAGAAGGCCACAGAAAGGTCTCCCCAGAACCTTCTCTTCTCCAGGCTGAACAACCCCAACTCCCTCAGCCTGTCTTTGTAGGAGAGGTGCTCCAGCCCCCTGATCACCTTTGTGGCCCTAATCTGGACCTGCTGTAACAGGTCCGCATCTTTCTTGTGCTGGGGGTCCCAGACCTGGATGCAGTACTCCAGGTGGGATGAGAGGCTGTGTCAAGAGTGGAATAGAGGAGTGGAATCACCTCCCTCAAACTGCTGGCCAAGCTTCTTTTGATGAAGCTATTTTGGTACAGATAAAGTAATTTGACCCCCAACCCCAATGAGTGTCCTAATAGCCAAGTTACAGGATCACGCTCTTCCTTCCCAGTTCAAAAATCCATCTTCAAGACAGAGTGATAACCAGACCAGACCTCCCAGCTCAGTGGAGGTTACCTGACCAACAGGTGCTGACACAAGAGACACGCACACCTCTCCTTCAGGCCTAACATCTTCCCTCCCATGCTCCTAAATGTGAAGTTGCAGTGAGGTGCTCATGTTTGCTTGTGGATCTACCTGCAGGTGTTCACAGTGTGCGATGAGGTAGCTGTCATGGGTCAAGATCCCAACTTCACATGAATATGTAGAAACACTAGGGAAGCATTACCCCATAGAAAGGAAGAGTTTCCCCATAGAAAGGATATTAGGAATCACTCCCCATCTAGCAAAAGTCATGTGTGGAAAAGGTTTATTACCAAAACAGTTGCTTGGACAAAACTTGCATGGACAAGCAGCAAGTTTCACCGTAAACACATCACGTACAGTTTGTAACAGTATTTTTCTACTTTCTACTTCCAGGTTAACAGGTTTTTATTTGAATTTGATAGTTCTGGCTTGCTTGGGAATCCTGGGTGCAGTTGGGATTGTCAACAGCTTTCTGGATGAATACCTGCACTTCAGAATCATGAAGAAATTAAGTAAATTGATCTGAAGACTTAAAAAAAAAAAAAAAAGATGACAAGTAAATAATGCAGATGGTTTCCCTGGACACAAAGAAGAAAAGTTGCATGTGAATAAAGTATCACAACTCTGTACCAGCATCCCATTGCAGTGTAAAATGTATGCTTTTCCTGAGCTGTTTATGCTTGCTTTCTTTTTGTGCTGTTGAAAAAGAGTCAAAGAGAGAATGGCATGTCACATCTGCATTTTCAATTAAATATTCTGTTTTCCCATACACTATTGTAAACCCTAAACAAATTACATAGGGAATTTATGGTTTTAGTTCTAAGTAATTTAGTTCCAACTGGCACTGCAAGCAACAGCCCATCTTACCCAGCATCCTTCGGCCTTCTCAATGCCTCCAGTGTAGTCCTCCTTCACTCCTCTTCATTTTTACCAGTGGTGACGTCTGTTCTGCACAAATGTAAGAAAACGATTTGATGCACCATGCTGCTGCACGGTCCCCGTTTTGCAAGTATATCCAATCCCACTGCAGGAGGCTGTTTAAGCATATACTGAAACAGTGCTTTCTTCAGTAAGACATTGAAAGCTGCACTTGACCCTACACTTCTGTGAAGGCCTTTTGATTTTATACACACATTTACAGTTCAGCACATGCTCAAACACTGTTCTTGCAGAAGTGGGGCCCTCCTGTAGGCAGATCCCAGCTCTCACTACAAAGCCTCTCAAGACGGGCTATCCCCACAATGTGCCACTTGCAGGAGGGAGACCCAGCCCAGACAAAGAGAAGGCACAGATGCTCAGCTAACAATTGGGTCTCCTTCATTGTCTCCCAGGAAGGCACAGATGGCTGGGGTGTGGGAAAGATTAGACAAATGTCCCAGCATGGCCAAAGCCCTAGGAAACAAAGTGACAATGAAAAGCAAACTGACTATGAAAACAGTTTTCTGCTAAGAGAGGGGGGGAAGTCATGGCTTAGCACCAAGGGCTTAAAGTATGCCGATGGCAAATTTAAACTGCGTAGAAAAACAGAGATGCAAAGACCATAACTGACTATCTTGGTAGCTCCTGATAACCCAAACTACACAGGGAATGTTGAATATACTCATGCCAGCTACAACCAGCAAGCAGAATCCTTCCCTGTTATGCCTCTGAATACAGAATTTGACCAAAAATGCCAAACATTTTTATAGTTCTGTTCAGCCAGGTCTATATGGAGAACCCACAGTCTTTTTCTAAATGTCTGCTAGCGTTGATAACCTGAGCACAAAATAATTGAGTGCTGGATCAGGTTCCTAATAAACTTTCACATGAAAAAAGCAGACACATTGCATGTGCAGAAGCTAGCACTTCACAGTCACTCTAACATGATTAAGGGGCATAATTTAGTACCTGTGTGCGGTAAAGGCTGAAGTAGCATTAGAAACAATAAATGAAACAAGTACGTAGGTGTAAGACTGGGGGCCAATAATGGGTGTTAAGGGGAGAACAGATCACGGCGGTGAACTGACTAGAGCTGACAAAGCTGCAGAAGAGGCAGCTCTTTGGCACTTGGTTGCGGGGAAAAAGCAAAACAGGACCAGGTTTAACAACCACAGTGATCACTGGGAATTCTTCCACTAACTGTCCTCCCACGGGTGGAAAGGCAGCAAACCCACCTGCCAGTGAGGCCTTCAGACAGTCACAGGCAGCAGGAAGCACTGCCACCTTAAGGAAAACCAAGACAAAGCTCTAAGTCACGTAACAGGCCTGAAACACGCATTATAGGAGGCCCAAAGGTTGCTGATAGTTTCAGAAGCAAAGGCATTTGAGCACTATTCCATCCTAAACTTACCTGTTATAACGGCCTGTCATGTTTGTAGATAGCTTCCCAAAACCCATCTATGCCATGGAAAAGAATAAGCTGTTGTCACACAGAGACAATTTCACATGCCAAAAACCATGGGGGTGAGGCCACAAGGAATCATCCAGCAGCACAAAGCTAGAGTGCAACAGGATCAACAGGAACCTCAACTGTTAGGAGATGCATTTAAAACAGCAAAGGACTGACAGGAAGGAGAAAATGAGAACCTCACCTCGAAGTTTGTATGTGGAGCCGAGCCATAGAGACTGCCCAAACCAGCCCGTTTTCTGCGAGCTGCGTGTAGAGGCCCAGCACCTCATCTGCCATTACTCTCCAGTGGGGTGGAAACATGGAGATACTGGTGTTGAGTCTTGAAACCCACCTGGGTTTACCTTGAACACCTCACCTCACCTTTCCAGATCACAGCCACAGGATTCTATACCCTGAGTCCTCCCCAAAAGCGCTTCCTTACCACATGGCATGGGCTGAGCAAAGACAGGAACCTGACAAGGTTTCTGAGGAAACTAGAGGGTACCCTCATAGCAATTGCCCAAGTATAAGCCTTGCCTCACCCCACCCATTGGCTTTTATAGCATACTTTGCTCTTAGAAAGAGGTAAAATACCTCAAAGAAATGGCACACACCTGGCTGTGTAATTAACCACCCGGCAGCTAAATGCAGTCACCTGTGGCTGCTGCCTCCAGCATGCCCGGTGGGGGCCCACCAACCTTCGGGGACATAGGGGTGCCACTGAGGTGCCACAGCTCCGCTGCTGGCACAGCCTTTGGGGGCCTCTTCCCTTCTCCCCAAGGCAGCCTGCAGGACCACCAGGGCCGAGATAATCCCACAAACCAGCCTTATATAAGACTCAGATAACCATCTTTTATTTGTTTGTTGTTGGGTTTTTTTTTTCCTTTTTCTTTTTTCTTTAAAAGTGGTATGTTAACATCAGGTTTTTTTCTACATTTTCAGAGCTCTGTACAGGTCTTAAAAGGAAATAAGCAATGCTTAATGTACAAAGTAAAAACAGAAAACTAGAAAAATCTGAATAAAATGGAGCAAGTTGCCATCAGGGATACAGTACAAATTAGTAATTAGACGTCATCTGAAGTGCAATACCACTGCAGTAAGGATGAGTTAAGGAATGAAATAAAAATACTCTATTTTAAACAAACAGTATATATATATATTTTTATATGTATATATTTTACAGATAGTAGACCCAGTGATATCTGTAGAATTGTAAAAACATATTTACAAATAACTTTTTTTTAACATTACATATACATCAGCACCATAGTAAGAAAAAAAAAAAAAGAAACAAAACCCCAAATCTATTAAAATCTACCTCTCTAGTACTTGGTCCCAGTACGGAGTATTTGGAGGAAGCTTTACAACAACAGAGGCTCGGCATTCACCAGCGTTCATTCATCAAAGCCCGCATCTTCCTAACGCATGTGAATGCCCGGCCGGGGCTGTGGGGTGGTGGTTGTGCGTCTCCAAACCCCTGGCCCCGGGGCAATTCGCTGTGTGCCCGCTTCACTGCTTGCTGCCTCTTCCTTCAGGCTAGTCCTGCTAAGAGCCGCTTGCCCACGAGGTGGTTGTGGACTGCAAACTGTGGCTGGTGCTCTCCTTCACTGCGTTAGGGCCCGGCCCGGCTCTGGCTGAAGCAGCAGGCAGGCAAAGCCCTGTCATCTTCAGCAGGAACTGGAATGGGGCCTTGTGTTGTCTTCTAAAAAGAGGTTAGCTAAAAGAATGCTAACTAAAGCATTATTTTGAAAAAATGAGTGGTCAAGGCAAGCTGAACTGACAGCTCACCTTGGCCAGCTAGTCCAAGTTAAAAACACAGCTTGTCCTGTCTACAGTACAGCATTTAAACCCGTGCCTGGGTAGGCCCAGCGAGGGATCGCAGCACAGCAGGGAACGTATCTGGGTGCTGGGGTGGCCCCAGGCCCGCCTGGCCCCATCCTCCAAGCGATACACAGCAATACCCTGCAGGGGAAGGGAGGACCCAGAGGTGCCAGGTACCAAGCCCCTCGCTCCCGCGGCCTTGGCATGTGTATGCTGGAGATATTCTCACCACAGAGCACATAATATGCTCTTGGAGGCCAGCATCAGTTCCCAAACATTTTGGACTGCGGATTGCTATTACGATTTTTTATGCACCCCTACATATCCTGGTGGCCAGCTCTCAGCTGAAAAGGTGGCAGGTTTCTGAGGACAGCTTGCCTTGCCCTCGGACCGCAGCTTGGGAACCGCTGCCTTAGGCATTCAAAATGGCTGACATCTCAGTGAGACTATCACCGCTTCGCCGCAGTGCTGCTCAGCACCGATCCACACAGTGGAGATAGACAGTGGAGACAGTGATACACCTCTGTTACTTAAAAGCATATTTGGGCAGACCTGATGTTTTTGATACCTAAATCAACTATTTTACCCATTCATGAATGCTCTTTGCTGTAGTCCTTCCTTAGTTCCCATTTTTCAAATACCGCATTGAATTTTATTCCAGCAAACCAGGGAGATTAGGCCAAACGCCTGCTTAAAACAGAAGACCAGGTAGCACATAATGTCAAATCAAGAGCCCAGACACCCCATGGTAACACTACCTGCCAATCTTGCACTTTTCAAGAGGAGAGAAGAAACTCATTTCTGCCTGCCAGACCATCCCTGTACGTTCCCTCCTTCCTGTCTTCTCCTCTCCTTCCTGCCCCTTTGTGGTGTTTGTCGCTCACCTGAAAAGGAGCGCAGTGAGCTTACCTTCTTTTACACTGAAGGACAGGAGGGGAATATATGAAAACATACGGGAGAGGGAGGAGAGAGACAGGGACCTGCTTAAGACCTTCGCTGGTACCTTGTAGCCCTTTAACACCACTCTCGGCTGCTGTTCTGCTCTCCCAAGCAGCAGATACAGATACAGCAGATACAGCAGAGCAAAGTACTCTGACAGGGACGTGCTACTGCAAGTCCTGCAGGGACTAAATAGCTCGTTACGTTAACCCACCCATCGAAGCCGTCTCCAGCCTGTAATCAAACTGTCCTCACTGTACTGCCAAGTTTATGTTCTGCTACACTTTTATTGGATTTTTATCACTCTGCAGTGAAAATGGTGACCTCTCTGTGACTGTTTTGGTCTGTCACCTGTGTGCTGCGTGTCCTCTCTGACAGCCCAGAGCCTGTCCGTGGCTCTCTGAGGCCTGTTATACCCAGGGCTAAGCCCGTTTCCGACCAGGGCCTGCGCAATCGCCTGTGGGCTTCTTTAGGCTTTGCTCCTGGCCGTTTTCAACTGCTACTCTGAAAGTTGCGGCCTTTACAGCTACATGAGGTGGGAGATATTGGGACCACCCCACACCATTGTGCAATGAAGCCTCACTTCCGTCGGGAAAGACCAAATTTTCCCAACCCGAGGCATCAGCTGGCTTTTCCAGTTTCCCCATCCTGCCCCACACCCGTGCAGCGGGTGCTGCCGTGCAATGGAGATTGCTCGTGGAAGTCTTGTGATACCGATGTTTTCATCGTCACCCGAATCTTCCAAAGTTGGCTACAGATCAGCTCGGTTTGCACGATTAAAAACAAAAGAAAACAAACAAAATAACCCCAAGCCAAACCAATTCAAACAAAAAAACCAACAATCCAAGGATGGGGAGCACATCCGACTCTCTGTGTTTTTTTTCAAACGTAACAACCAAAGCTCCAGACTATACAAGCCCACTCACTGGGGGTTCCCAAACAACTCATCAAGTTCTTGTATCCACTCATCCCCCGGTCCACTCTTAATGATGGAGTCCACAAGGTCTGCACCCTCTGCTAAACTGGAGAATGACCCCCCCGCTCCTTCATTACTGTAATTGTAAGATATGTCCTGAGTGGGATTCCTCTCGTAGGCCTGGCCTTGGCCGCTCTGAGCAAAGTTACCACCTGGCAATTGCTGCGTCGGAGGCTGACTAAAACCAGACATTGTGGGGACCCCTTGGCTTATTGCAGGCATTACCATCGGCCTGGCCTGGCCAGCTCCTTGTTGCCCTGGTAGTGGTTGCAGCAGCTGTCTCCCCATTGCTGGGTTCAGGGCTCTCACTGTTCCACTCGTGTCCACAACTGTCTGGTTAAGTCCCTGCGGGAAATGCTGCTTGGACAGCCTTGGCTGCCCAGGCTGCATTGGGTATGTTGTGCCATTATTGAAAGGCCCGATTTCGCTGCTAGTCCTTCCAGGTATGCCTTGCAAGCCTCGCTGCTGCCAGTTTTGTGTTCCTTGTGGGACAGTCCCCATCAGGTTTTGAAGTCGTGGTGCCTGTGGCCTGGGTAAGACCTGGCCCACCGGTCCTTTCATCTGCTGCTGATGCTGGGGAAGAGCAGAGTTTACCAGCATGTTCTGACCAAAATTGCTGACCATTCCCACCGCTTGTCCAGAGGCAGGCTGCCTTGTTCCCTGGCCTGCGTTATGTGCCATGTTCATGCCACTTTGGTTTGGGTGCTGCAACATTTGGCTCATCCCTGTGCTCATACTGTACATTCCTGGCTGGCTGGAAGAGGCGTTGCTGTAAGGAGCCATGCTCATGTCTGACTGGCCTGCTGTGGTGGGCAGTGTGCTCGGGTTCTGGGAAGGACCCATCGCCATCATGCTCGCATTCTGGGCCATCATTCGGGACGTCCTCATGCTCTGGAGTGCTGCTTGGTTTCTCACAGCTGCTATATCCTGGGAAGAACCTACACCAAAAAGGGAGGAAGGTAAGTAAAACCCACAGTCCTGTAAATCTGACACGAATCAACATGCCTTTGCATAACAGAGAATCTGTAGGAGCCTCCTGCATCACAGTAGCATTTCAGGTTGCTGTGCTTTTGGAGCGAATATTGTTTCATGTGAAGGTTAGGAGAGAACTAGGTTAACTGTCCTTGGGAGACATACTTGCCGCCTAATGTTAGCTGCATTTTGGAGATTACGTGTTCTCTGCATCAGTGTCGCTGCAGCCTCAGTGCTGACCTACCAAGTCCCTTCTCCTTGGAAGTGAGAGGCAACACAGCTTGAGTGCTTCCCTATGATGGTGTCATGTATTCAGTGTGTTAAGTGGGATGCTGCTCAGCAGAGAGTACTGTCGATACGGACCGGCAGCCTAATTCCCCGTAAGGCTGGCAAGGTCAAAAAGCCAATGATTTACTCACTGAGTAATTCTCAGTTATGACTGTTTTGGGATTCGTACCCAAAGGGGTTCATGGCTTTGAATTCTAGAAGAATCAAGGCAACGTGATTCCATATGTGATACGTGACTACAGCCATGGTTGCTCCCCTGATAATAAGCTGCTCAGGTACCTAAACTATACAGACACTGGTGCTGAAGGGGTAAAATAGGCCTGTCTTTCTGCTACTTTACTGTGACCAAAAATTTATTTTTTTTTGGATTGACCTAGGCGTAGAAATTCCCTTTCAAAAGTAAATATGAGTCTTTCCTTTTTCATGGTGTTTTTCTTTTCCTCAGGGTGAGTGACAACACGCACACTCCTCTGTGCAAAAATTAGTCCCTAAGACTTTCGAAAGTTGCATGCACGCTGTCATTTGGTAGCACTCAGTCTTCTTCAGATAAACCTAAATCAGCTTCTACTGAGCAAATGCGAAAACTTCCATTGGCCTTCAATGGAAGCAGAACAGCTGAACTTCAGTTAACTGTTTGAAGCTCTCTTTTAAATATATCCATTGTCTTTCAGAAGTAAGCCTTGAAAATGGAAATGTCAGACTCAGAAGGCCAATCAATTTTTTAATAGCTCAGGAGGCATAAATGAATGGATTTTCTATATCACTGTTACTGATTAAATCTATGGAAAGAAGAAAAATTGTTTTTTGTGGACATTTAAAGCAGGGAAAGTATATTAGTGAATCGATATTATAAGCACATTTTAGTCCACCTTCAGCCAGTGATGGGAAACCAGAAAATCCTAACCTTGTTAAATTCCACACCATGGCAGATAACTGAACCATGCTTGTGTCTTCCTTTGAGGGGTGAGGGAAGCTATCGATTTCTGGGAAGCCAATATGCTTCTGTATTTACTACCTTTATTTAAAAACAATTACCGGAGCTCTGATGATGCCATGGGTTCATTGTGGTTTTGAGTCAATACCATACTGAACTAAATAAAATACTCTGCAGGTATACTCCAACAGCATGATGCACACAATTACTCCCGGCTCAAATATTAGTACATGCAAAACGTAGATGTAAAAAAGTTGCTGTAAGAGTCATAAACTGTACAAAAAATCAGGATGCTCTCAAATCAGCCCCTACCTGCTGTAGCAGACAATATACCTGAATGTCTGTGGAGAGCAGAGAATACTAGGCCCTGCTATTTATGTTGGCTGGGTTACACTGAGAAATGGGTACAAAGAAAGGAAGTGTCATTCCCATAGTTTCGCACACGTCACGCAGTGGATGGCTACACCTCCTTTTTCTTGCAGCAGTACAAGCTTCTGGAGGATGTTGTTAGCTCAACTCTCCAACATACAGATAAACAAACCTTGTTTAGCATGAAGAGAGTCCATCTTGATCTCACTTGCACAGGGCAAATGCATTGGCAGCTTTTACTTTATCTATGCTACAGGTAAACTGTTTTTTTAATGATTGGCACTGGGGTCCCCTTGATTTCTTTTAAATTTAGATCACCTCCTTCCTCCATGATTAGGAGATGTCTCTTTTTACAGTGGTTCCATCAAGTGCCGAAGTGTACAGATAATGGTAAAAATGTATTTAATGCCTCTCTGGCTATTTTTGAATTGAAATTGGTGTTGAAAACCTCCAAAGGACTCACTACCAGCAGGTGGTTCACGTTATACTGCTGTGCTCTGCGTAAGAGGCAGGAGTTCACACAAGAAGCAGTTAAAAGAGAGATGCAATGGATTTTAAGATTTTGGGCCACCTTCTGGTCTCACACATAACCTACTGCACTGGATTACGTTCTTGTGACTAAACAGAAAAAATAGTGAAATATTTGTATTTAAATGAGTTCATTTATGAAAATGAATTCCTTGCTCTGTCACACATTAGCCTAAACTCCCTTCTGCATTTCTTTTAAATAATACATATGAAGGCAAGGTTTCAAAGAAGCATTAGTATAGAAAGATGTTACATATGCTTCTCAAATAATGCATGACGGTGCACACACATACACTTTGATTTTGCAAATTAATTATTGGGGAAAAAAAAATCATTTCATATAGAATTTATGGTGCCAAAGGCAAGAATCAGAAGGCAATTAGAAAGAGCCACCCTGTTATATATCAGCAGAGGATTTGGCTGCCTGTTCACTTCCTGAATACTAGAACTGCAATATGCTTGCCTCCCGTGTTTTCTGTTGCAGTTAAGTGAAACTGTCATGAACACACAGCACTGAACATGTTACTTGCATGTCTATTTAGAATCCATGGTTAGTGAAGACATTCAGCTGATGTTTTGCACTTAAGAAGCTAAGAATTAAGTTTTTTTTTTTTTCCCTAAACCAAAACGATTGTCCTTGCATCCTTCAATTACTTGTGAGCACACTGAAATAATACTTGCTTCTGTGTTCACTACAAAAATCTCCATTTTCATCTCAGATATGTCTCTGTATTTTCCACACCTGACGTTTATCAGACATTTCTTTTTGGTCATTCTCTAGATAAAGATGACCTCTCTGAAAGTCCCTGCTCATCAAAATAAACAAAGTGGGAAATGAGGAGGAGTAAAACCAGGATACAGGGAGAGACAATAGCTGAAAAAAAATGTAGGATGAATGAAGTCAAACAAGATGAATCCATAGAATACAGAAATCAAGGAGACAAAACTAATGTCAAATAAAAAATGCAGCTTTTGCTGAGTGGAGCAGAAAGGAAATTAGAAACATAACTAAATATTCAAAACTGGTCATTTCCCTTTTGTAAAATATGCAGTATGCGCAAGTGTGCAACAGCCCGCCTTCCTGTTCTGGCACACTGCTTAACCCCTTGTCCTCACAAAACACATGAACTTTCAAATGCCCGCTGCAGGGACATACTTTGTCTCCAATCTAGGAAAAAGAGTGTGACTTTTACCTTGGAACTGATTGACCTGTTGCACCGGATACGGGCTCCGCTGTTGCTGCAGGTGCTGCCGAGGCAAATGTGACTGCTGCTGCAACTGCTGAAAATGAACGAGGGAAAGAAAGCAGAAGAGGAAAAGATGATTAATTAATTAGAGAGCTGGAAAGGGGCTGGTGACAAGAGTACTGCAGCAGAACTGCAGTGTTTCTTATCTAGCAAGCTGTTCTGGAGACAAGCAGAGTCAACTGAAGAGCGCTCCTGAGAGTACTTGGGCTGCTCAGCACATGGACTCCTTCTGGTTCAGAAGGGAATAAGCACTGAGGCTAACATCAACTCTCCTTGCTTACAAGCACTTCATCTTGACCTCTGAAGTGCAAATAGGACTGACTGTCTTCAGGCTGAAAAGAGGGGGAGGGATATGAGATATCTTTGCTCACCTAGGTCCAACTGCAGCTGTATCCACACACCTCTTCCTTTCCCCAGCCCTGACAAGGTCTCGATGTATTTATTCCTGGCACCAGACTGCAGTCCACCTGCACTCAGCTGCAAGGAATACTGCATCCTGATCTGAGAACCATGTTCTATGACCATTACCTAGCCACAACAGAAATGGCTACTAAGGCACATTTCTTCTTGAATTTTAGTGAATGATATTTGGGGAGCTGGCAATTGCAAAATGCCTCCATCCCTTGATCCAGATCACACTGGTCCTCTGGGGTTATTTTCTATGAATACTCATGCATCTAAAACAGAATTAAGGGCTGTTTATAAAAACAGAGCTTTCAGAGCTTTCAAAGCCTAGAGTATACTTGACTAAGCAGTTACTAGAATGGCGTATCTTTTTGCTTCATCTAAAGCTGTACAAACGCTTTGTTCAAAACCAAAGCTGAGTAACAAAGGTAAGAGAATGGCAAAGATGGGAAAGAAGCAAGTACTAATCCCTGTGCTCATAAACATGTGCTACAAATGATCAAAAAGATAAAGAAAATCTCATTGGGCACACACATAAATGCCAAGAGCTTAAGGACTGACTTTTAGACTTCTCAGTGGCTGGCTCTTGGATGCGTGCACCTGAATTGGCCCGATCCATGTGGGGGGGATCATTACTGCATCCTCACTCTGCATTTGTTCACCCCTGAACCAATTCATGCATCTTCAACCTGAATATTTCTAGGAGCATCCTTCCTGTTCACTGGGGGAGAATTTTTCTCTTTCTCATATGGACCATGCAACGAGGGGAAGACTATCAGTACTTCTACAGTTATACAACATGTGCAACTTCTAACTCCAATTACAGCAGAGCCCGGGTCTTAAGCTGGAAATATCCCTGAGCAAGAGAGATGCTGCTGAGCTTAAAGCAGCAACTGACCTATCAGAACACTTTCTAGGTAACGCTAGGGGACTGCAAGTTCAAACTTAGGTATGAGCTTACAGTGACTGAACAGCGTGACTTTCCACTGACTTTCTCCTGGGTTGCTTTTAAACTGCAGCTGAGTTAAACGCGCATAAGATGTTACCATTCAGGCGGGGTAATTTAACATCCGAGAGTCTGGGAGCTCCAGGAGCTGGGTGGCAGGCAGTGCAGCAGTTTTACGCTGCCACTGCCAGAGGTGGGTGCACTGTTTTTCCACTTCAGCCCCCAGTTTCCACCTTGATTCTGCCTCTCCCTCACACTAACACGATTGCTTGTGCTGTTTGTATGACTAACCAGACTAAGGAATTGACATGTAATCGATCTGAGTAATTTTTTTTTGGTAGGTTACTTTTTACTCCCACCAGTTCGTTGTCCCAGATCGCTGCACAGCTGTACATTGCTTTTGACAGTGCAAGACCACAGTTTGATGTAGCAGGGGAGAGCACCAGCAACTGTCACTGTACCAGAGCCTGCTTCTGCCAGCCTAAACACATCATGAGATAGCAGGTTAAGAGCTAGCTTTCCCAGTGTCTAAAACCTCATGCAATTGCCATGTCCACTGCTGGGAAAAGGCATAATATTTGCCAAGGTCATGGCAGGACTGAGGCAGATGCCTCTTCTTTGATAACCACTGCTGAAAAAAACATGATGTAAGCCACCGAGAGAGAATTACTGAATGTAAAAGGAAGGGCTGGTGCTGTACTGTACTGTAGTGCTCATGCCCTCATACCAGCATGTGCTGCAGAGCTCGAGACAAACAGATGTTGTACCTGCTCTGCTAGGATCTGCTGCTGCTGCTGCTGCCTCTGCTCTCTGAGAAACTGTTGTTTCTGCTGCTCTATCACATGGAGCTGGGCTCTCTGCTCAATCAGCATCTGCTTCATGATGGCTGCTTGCGGTTGGTTTCCCAGGAAGGGACCCCCAGAGCTCGTGCCTGTGACCACGCTGCTGGAGCCCGGTGGGACTGAAGGCTGCATAAGTGCTGTGCTCCGAGACAATCCCACTTGGTGCTGCTCCTGCACAAACAGAGAGAGAAGGCCTCGTTACTGAGGGCGCTCACGGGCTGGGGAAATTATGGTTGATTAACAATATGCCTTGAGTCTGTGGGCGAGGACTGGAGCTGGAAGAAAGTAAGAGTCCTTGCTTGTGGCCTGTGGCAGTGCCACACGCTGCCTGCTGCAGGTGGCAGGTTCCTCTGCTCTCACGTCGTAACCCAGAGTTCAAAGGCCCCTCGGATAAAGCAAGAGCACTTGACAATTTACTAATAATAAGATACCAGAATTGGGCACTAGGTTTATTTTCACTCAGGGTAAATAACTTGCGAGAGATGTTTTTCCAGGGTTTTCCTCCATCATCATGGGGATAATAAACCTCATTTCTCTCCCTTTCCACTTCCTTCCCTTTTCCCACACTGACACTGCCATGAAGGCCTCCGGGTTCAGGAGCTGAGGTTGTAGGCAGGCACAGCGAACAGCCCTAATTCCCCCTATATTGCACCAGAATCTCAGGATTCACCCACACAACGTGTTTATTTAAGATTTCCACCCCCCAGCTAAGGACCAAAAGCTTGTCACTGGAAGGAAGGACACGAGCACCTGTGATGCCACAGGTACCTTCTCCTAACCCCCCCCTGCTTTCTCTTCGCGCTCCCAGGGCGGTGCGCTGCCTCTTAGGGCTGGGAAAGGAAAACAAAAGGGAGCAGAGAAAGCCAG
Organism: Anser cygnoides; assembly: GCF_040182565.1. Classification (NCBI taxonomy): domain Eukaryota; kingdom Metazoa; phylum Chordata; class Aves; order Anseriformes; family Anatidae; genus Anser; species Anser cygnoides. The sequence continues at coordinate 40,996,830 of NC_089876.1, forward strand.
AGTCACTGCGGAAGCCCTCTCTTTCCGATCTTCCTCCCCCAGCCCGCGTTTCCCCGGCATCTCCCCGTGCTGCCGCCCGGCACGGCTCGGCTCGGCTCGGCTCGGCCCGCCGCCAGGGGCCGCTGCCGGACCGGGGCAGCACGGCTCGGCTCGGCACGGAGCCAGCGGGGCCGGCCTCGCTAATTGTCCCCTGGGGGTGGCTGCTCGTTAAGCACCCACCGCATGGGATGGGGATGGGGATGGGACGAAAAGGGCCTGCACCAGTGCGGGACCCGCTGTGGGAGGCAGTCCCGGGGCCAGGGCGGGCTCTTCTGCCCGGCTGCGGGCCTGAGGTGCGCCACAGCTGCGTGAAGTCATCTTGTGCCCTGTGCCACCCAGCCCAGCCAGCGGAAGGGTTAAAATGGAGCGCGGCCTGGGAAATGAGGATCAGCCTTTCCGCGCCAAGGTCAGGTTTTCAAGGACCCTTTTGAGGTAATAACAAGAAAATACAATTTGTCCGCATCTCTACTTCGCGCCGCTAATTCCCGAAGGGCTCCCCGCTGAGAGGCAGCTCTCCAGTATTCGGCTGCTTTGCCTTCCCAACATACGCGTCCCCCGGTCTGAAAGTTTCCTCCCCACCCCAACAGTCTTCCCACATCTCCCCCCTTTCCCTCCTCACACCACACTTGGTGGGCTCGTGGCCCCGACGCTCCCCCCGCTGCCCTCACCCCGCCACGGGCCCCGGGGGACGCGCACCACCCGCAGGCTGCCCGCTGAGGATCCTTCCTACCCCCGTCCCCCCCCGGCTCCTGATGAAGTCATCAGGCTGGGGATTGCATAACCGCTGCACAGGACTATCTTGTGTTATACTGGGAGACCGGCCAACTGCTTCCATTTATAGACAGCAGCGAGGCCGCGCTGCCAAGTAATGGAACCTCTGCTGCAGCTACTACAAGGGAAAGGAACCGGGGGGGGGCGGTTCGGGAGCCGGAGGTGGCACCCGCAGGGGCTCCCCCAAGCCTCCGTGCTCAGCTGCCACCGGGGCTGCAGCCCCAAACCCGGCTGAATCTGCCTCGAAAGAGCCTTACTGCAGAACTTGTGTCCTGGCTTGCTGTGCACACACGTGGAAACAGCGCAGGCACAAACTCATCCCGCGATACCGCCGCAGCTCGGTCCTGCATGGCGTTACGCCACACGCTGTTAGCTCCCGGGTCGGAAAGGGAAGAAAGCCCCGAAGGAAGCCCCGCCAGCTGACACGAACCCGCGCGCCGTGCAGCAGCTGGAGGAAATATGAAGATTAGCACGGAGGTGTTACTTCCAGAGCGGCGCGTTCAGCCATTTCTGGGTACAAGAGTTTGCCTATGCACAGCAAAAGCTTCCTGTTTCCAGTTTTAATAACAGATTTAAGGCCAGGCGTTCTTCATCAAGCCAGAACACCACCCTCCTGCCCGGAATATTTCTGCTCCTTTCCATTTTTTTTGGCCAAAGCTCTTCCCAAACAATGATGAAAGGCCCCACTGACATCACCGGCAGCAGCCCTGGGTTGTGTGTCCCCAAAACAGGAGTGCAGCCCGGGCAGAAAGCCCCTGCCAGCAGGAAAACGCTCCCTTGTGTCCAGGAGCAGAGCTCCTTACCAAGAGCACCTCTGCAGCGGGCACTGCTGCTGCGTGGTGGCCGTGCCTGGTTCCAAACCCGCAGGGATCCCCGTGCTCCCCGCAGTCTCGGCGAACCCCTTCCAACACAGCCCAGGGACAGGATCGAGTGCTCTGCACCTGGGAGTAAGACCGGATTTAGAAAGAGTCGAGCTTCCATTCGTGGAGCCAAGAAAGAGGCAGAATTTCCAACTGGTCTGCATGACACGTCTGGGCAGGTTTTCGTAGCTGTAGAGCACCCAGTAAGCAGAACTTCTGTAGGGACCTAGCTGCTTCATCAGCACCTCTGCCCACATTATTTCTAAGGATCTGCCAGAGTGAGGGGTCCTCCTCAGAGTTCAGGGTGGTGTGTGTGTACAGTTACGCACACCAAACGCAAGTGACCTCAAAAAGGGGACAAAGGGGAGGGAAAAAAAGTATTTTCCTCTTTGTCTCAAATCTTACACGTGCCTCTTCCTTATCATTCAGCAATTTGCTCCTTCTGCATGACATCCATTCTCCCCCAACCACAGCTAAAAGCGGTCACACCGTTTTCTGCCAGGACCAGCAGAAGGACCGCCAGATGATGCCCTCCAGCCCTCAGACATTGCCAGCTCACACCACTTCTGCTGGAGGCGCAGGGAGCAGAGTGGGACCCCAGGGACCAGAAATCAACAGGAGTGGGTATGCCACCTCGAGGGACAAGGTGTTCTCCAAAAAACAAGGACTTTAAAGTGGCATCTTAACATGCAAAACACACAATCGGACATGAGCTCGCTGTGCCATTCTGTGGTATGTGAAATAATGCAATCCCTGAATATACAAAGAGCAGAAGAGCAAACAGAAGCCAGGAGGTGGCTTACCCTGCATACTGCATTAGTAGAACGATACTAGAAAAATGTGTACAGTCAGGCACCTACATTTTAGAGCCAGAGCAGAAAAAGAAGACAAAAATGATTTGAGGCAGAAAGTATCTTCCAGTGAGAGACTTAAAGAGCTCAATCATTTAGCTTACCTCAAAGAAAACTGAGAGACGCTTTGACCATGGCATATAAAAATACCTTCACGAGGGAAGAAATCCTTTAAAGAGTTCTTTTATCTAGTGAAGAAGGCAAAGCCAGATACAAGGGCTGGAAGCCAAAGACAGATTCAAATCAGAAAGAAGAATCACATTTTTACACCATGATTTCATTACCCACCAGAAATGGCAGATCTCCACTCTCTGATGTCTTCAAAGATGACAGCCTTTCTGGATAAACGCAACTTAGTGGTGCAGCCAACTGGCCTGTGACGTACGAGACACCGCAGAGCTACCTGACCTCACCTCTGTGCAGCTCTGAGCTGCTGCTCCCTGGCACCGCAGAGGCAGCTGGCACTGCTGCAGCGCGCTGGTGCCACCCTGGCAGTCACTGCTCCTTCCTCGCGGGGCTCTCGTTACGGCTTGTGCGTAAGTACATCTACAGATGTAGAATCACAGAATCGATAGGGTTGGAAGACACCTCCAAGATCATCAGGTCCAACCATCCCCCTACCACCAATGTCACCCACTAAACCATGTCCCTAAGCACCACGTCCAACCTTTCCTTGAACATCCCCAGGGACGGTGATGCCACCACCTCCCTGGGCAACCCGTCCCAGTGCCTGACTGCTCTTTCTGAGAAGAAATGTCTCCGCATTTCCAGCCTGAACCTCCCCTGGCACAAGTTGAGGCCATTCCCTCTAGTCCTATCACTAGTTACCTGTGAGAAGAGGCCGACCCCCAGCTCCCCACACCTTCCCATCAGGCAGTTGCAGAGAGCAGTAAGGTCTCCCCTGAGCCTCCTCTTCTCCAGACTAACCAACCCCAGTGCCCTCGGCCGCTCCTCACAGGATGTCTGTTCCAGGCCCTTCACCAGCTTCGTAGCCCTTCTCTGGGCACGTTCCAGGGCCTCGATGTCCTTCTTGTAGTGAGGGGCCCAAAGCTGAACACAGCACTCGAGGTGTAAAAAAAGGGGGGCACCAATCTATTACCGGGATCAAAAATATTACTGCATTTCCATGCATAGTGAAACATAATCTCACCTGGTGCTTTCAGAGTGACATAAACACGCCCTCCTGTATTCCCCTAAAAACATTTCCCATAAACTCCTTGTAATGTTGCTACTTACTGTGTCCAGCAGGGATCTTAATCCCTCTCTCTAAATCTGGCTGCCCACAGCAAAGCCACCTTCAGCAGAATGGTACCGTCTGACTGAGTTACAAATCCATTCACTTCAGACTCTTTTTTTTTTTTTTTTGCCTTGAATGAGCCAGTGTACAGGATGAAGGGACAGCTAGGCTGTTTTACGACTCTGCATCCACCAGCGGGCTTTGCAGGGTGGATTGCTTCACCTATTTCCTCTGTCATCCAGTCCGGGGAGCAGCTACAAATCTCTCCTCTCTCTGGGCCCCCGGTTGCCATGGTCTTTCATACAGTATCTGAGCGAACAAGATCCCTCTGACGTTTGACGCTAAACCTCTGCATGCAGCCAATTTGTTTCCCTTTGCTCTCCCTTCCCCTGCATCTCCTCCCCATCTTTTCGATGCAGTTTATTCTTCCCGCAGAACAAACAGTATCTGTCAGACTGTTACTTCTGGGGTTGTGTGGGTTCATCAGAGGGACTAATTTCTTTACTTCTGTGGACAAAGTACATAAGAAAAGATTTGAAAATGAGCAAGTGTTTTCTTGACACCATTTAGGAGCTAAAGACTGTCCGGAGTTGATCTCACAGCACGCAAGGCCGAGCGGCTTGTCACTCCACCTCTGCTGTCTGGTAGCACTGACTTCTGCCCCAAAACGGTATCTGCATCCCGCAAATCCTGGCAGGACTCAGAAATGCAGCACTTCAGCGGAGTGCTACCAAACTTCAAGCAGCGTAATTAAAATGGGCTCATTTCCTCTTTCACAAATAACGGCCCTGGTGTTTTCTCCCCTTTGCAGGGGAAATCGTCCCCGCTTTCCAGTTTTGTTTATCCTTGGTCTCTCCGGCCGGCTCCAAGGTACAGAGCACAGCGATACATTGCTTGGGTTTGTGCGCTGAGGAAGAAGTGTTCGTTTACCTCAAATAACTAGTTTGCTCCTAACTGACATTTCTTATTGGCCTTATTTTTAGAAAAAAAAAAAGAAGAATCAGTCCAAATCAAACCCTGCACAGTCTCTTTATATACATCTCTTAAAAAGAATGGAGGGGGGAGGATTAAGTATACAAATAGAAAAATATTTGCACGGTGCAAAGTTAAGATGAGCTGTTGAGGAGGGTGAGGCCCGTGGGGACGGAGCACCCCGCTCTGCCCTGCGAGCTGGCCCTCGTGCCCATGGGGCCGGCCCCTCGGCACATGGGGAGGAGAGGAGGTAAGGGTTTGGAGGCACACTAGCTCGCCCAACCTGGTATTTTCCGCGTATGGTGAAGGCTGTAATTACCCCCCTCAAAGCCCGCTGCGAGCAGCTGTGCCATCATGGCATTTCGCAGAGCGCCCTGCCCCTCCGCCAGACAGCGGCAGCCTTCACGGGGCGAAACGCAGGAGGAGAGAGTTGGAAAAACAGCCCACGGGAGAGCGCTCCCACACCCTGTCCCACTGCCTTCCACCACAGGCCTAGCCACAGGCTCTCAAAGGGACAAAAAGGCCCCTCCAGAGGCACTGCCATGTCCCTGGGGCACCGGAGCCGACCCCGATCCCTCAGCATGTTTCCCCGGCCTTCACGAGGTGCTCCAGCAGCAGCACCAAGTGAGGGCCGAGCCAGCAGAGGCACGAGGCCCTGAGGCCGGTGCCTGCTGGAAATGGCAGTGCTAAAGGTTGTAGTTTTAATCAATGTCCCCTCTGAGTCCACACGGCAGAGGAAGGGAGGAAAGCTAATGTGAAGCGCAAGGATAATCGTGGCGAGAGAGCCCCCGAGAAGGGGGAGAGAAGAAAAACAGAAGATGAAAGCAGGCAAATGGTTTAAATAAACAGTCACACGGGGCCAGTGAAAAGGGGGAACGGAGGGGAAAAGACAATAAAAATAAATGCTGTGAGAGAAAGAAAAACTTCTACCACATACAGGGGAAAACGTGGGGCCTGGGGAAAGCACAGGTATGAGGAAAAGATACTCCAGCAGCAAACACCAGGCCATCCCTTTCCCTCTGATGGCCTGGGCCCGCACCATGGCTGTCTGACTGACATTTCCTGCGGGTGGCTGCAGAGGTTTGGTTTGTGTGGTGGTTTTTTTTTTGTTTTTTTTTACTCTCAGTGAAATTTTTGTTCAATTTCCCCTTGGGTGTTTTGTTTGAGGATAAACAAAAGGTATTTTTCGCGTTTTTCAGATCCTTTCCTCTGTGCTGCGATAAATAAAATCCCTTTCATTTTTAGAAAAACCAAACTTGGCACTTGTGTTGATCCTCAGCGAGAAGCGTGTAATTTGCCAAGCCCGAAAGAATCCTGGCTGAGAAATAAACACACTGGGCCATATGCTCTCCTTCCCATGTGCAGAAGGCGACTTACCTCAGAAATTGGTACGAGGCTGCAATTGCCCCGTATCGCTGCTTCTGCCAAGGCAAAATAAAAAATCCACAGAAAAATTCAGCGCAAAGGTTTGGGGCTTTCGCAAAGTAGCTGTGCCTCTGCACGCCGGTGGGCACCTTCCCTGCCCTGTCAGTGACTCTGTCTCTGGCTTCTGTCCTGGCACAGACGGGGTCAGGGAGTCCATGTGCCACGTCCCTAGCGCTCGCGGTACCGCTGCGGTATCTTTATCGGCATTTCCTGGCACAGCTCGCTTTGCAAGTGCGCAATCTGCACAGCACAACTGCTCCTTTCCTACCACCCTCCCCTACCTCGTTCACGTCGTACCCTCGTGGGAGGAAGACGGCACACCATAGAGACCTGGATGAAGTGAGGGCTCCTTTCTGCCCCCCTCGCCTCGCTGACTCTCTAAGGGAAGGGCCAGGCCCACAACGAACACGGGGAGAGCGTGCCACACAGATGCAGTACCTCACTTTTCTGGTGGGCTCAAGCAAACGAGGCAGTATGTGACTGCTGAAAGCACCAAAGCAGACCCATTAGTGCTTGTGATGAGCGATTGCCTCTACAAACTCATGCACAAATTCCATGATCTTCCCCTGTCAGACACCAACTTCAAAGAACCGGAGAAACTCCCCTGTCGCTGGTTGCAGGCACTTGTCTGTGCAGCCTCTCTGCAGGTGCTATTTCAGCCTAAAACCGAGAGCTGAATGTTTCCAAAAGGTAGCTGGCAAGGCCAAGGGAAGCAAGCGGTCTGCTGCAGCTGCCCAGCGATGCCTCACCGTCTTTGCTGTGGTTTCAGAAAACTCGCTGCTGATAAGCCGAGGTGGCTGGGATGGCACGCCAGGCCTGTCATTTCACGAGCTCATGCTTTCAACGTCCTTGAATCGAAGCTACCCATCACCCAGTGCCAGCACTTGAAACCCTTTTGATTTCTCTTCCACCTTGGATGTGCTCTTTGTGCTTCCTGGCACAGGGGCCACCTGGCCCCTGTTTTGACACGCAATCTCGCTCGCCCTCATGAAAACTGAGACGAGGAATTCTGATTTGGGCTGTGCCTGGGCTGGCTTCAGCCTTCACATGCTCTTCACTGCACGGTTCCTCCCTTCTCTCTGAGGTCTCCTTCATGTATACGGCAAAGGAAACCCCTACTCTAGAATTAATTTCTTTTGCAAGCTCTGACTCAGCTTGGCTTTAGGCAGTCCCCAGACTTCTAGGTCTCTAAGGCATGGCTTCCTTTGCTGATTAAGCCCTTATTCACTACTTCTGAGGCTTTCTGAATATCCTTAATACCTCTTCTGAGACAATTACCTATTTGTTAAGCTTCAAACTTTTTTTTTTAAAAAAAACTTCCTGCACACCATGAATGCTTTTTCCCCTCCCCAGTTCTGTCGTCTTCCTATTGCTTACTCACGTTTCCCAGCCCAGCTAGCCCTCACAGCCGCAGTCCCAGCTGCCTTTCTGCAGCCCTCAAATCGCTCCTCAGGCCTTGCTTTCCCTGCCTTTGCCGAAGTTACGTCTCTGCACAGGATTGTGCTGATTTCTCCCGTGAGAAACTAAGCATCAAGACATGATCTCCCTCCTTCCCTCCCCTCCGCTTGCTTTCTTCCACCTCCTGCCCAGCTCCCCCCTCCTTCCAGCAGCCTCGCTGCTGCTCTCCAGCCCTCCTGCTTCTCCTGTCTTCTCATCTCCCCTGCCCCCATCTGCCTCCTTATTCTTTAAGATTTCATTCTCCTCTGCCTCCTTCCCCTCACCATACAAGCATGCTGTATCTTTGTGCTTTAAAAAAAAAAAAAAAAGAAATATCTAAACTATGCTTGACTCCAAGTGCCTCTCCAGCTCCCACCCTATCTGTCTTCTCACTGTCATCTCTAAGCCTATCGAATGTGCTGTCTATGATTTATATGATTTGGACTGAATTTAGTCTCCATCTCCAACATAGATTCTTTTCCAAAGAGGCTTTTGCTTCTTGCCTGTCACAGAAACCAGTATCACAGAGTCTCTAATAGCCTTTGTCTGGCTGAAGCTCTGTGCAATTACTCCAGGCTGGCTGCCATCGCCTGTCAACTCCTTCCAGCGCTGCTGACCAAGCCCCACCTGAAACCTGCTCCTTCCCCAGCACTCCCACTTGTCTCCCACACCTTCCGTCCCTTACTCAGCATTACTTGGACCAGTCGGTCGCTGCTCACCCTCCCACCACCGCTCTGCAGGTCTGTGTCCTCGTCCCTCTTCTCCCCTCCTCCTTCTTGCCAGTATCTCTGAGCAAGCTCACTTCCAAGCAGGCTCAAATCCTACTCCCTCCGTCTCCTCTCCTTTCTTCAGTCCCCGTGGACAACGCCATCACTCGCCTGTCACCCAGCCCATAACCTGGTTGTCATCTTTGCCTCAAACCTCCCTGCCGAGCCCCACAGCCAGGCTCCCATCACCTCGCACCCTGGTGGTTGCAATCCTACCCTGCTTGCAGCCAGACTGATGCTGCCCAGGGCATTTTCTCTGCCTGTTGTCCTGGCTGTGCCATCCCTGTCTTTGCAAGCCTCTCTTGGCTTCCCTTCCTTTTGTATTTTAGCCCCCTCCCGGGCTTTCAAAATCCAGTTGCAGCTTATCCCACCTCACACACTTATTTGCTGCTCAGAGTTTGAGCCCACCTCATCACGGCCACCTCTTTTCCACGTGTTATGTTTTAGATAGAAGTGCCTTCACACTTTCCTCTTCATTTCTGGGAGATTCTCAAAATCGCACACATCTGACCCCGACCTCTGCCCCCAGCATAGTCAGATTTGTAGGAGTTTTGTAGAAGTTCCTGTCTCCACGATGCCCGCCGGCCTCTTCTGTTTCCTTGCACTCCCTGGCGTGTTTGTCTCCCTGCGTTATCTCCCATCTTGCACTCAGGTTGGAAGTACTTCGGGGGAAGGAAATATATTTACATCCTGCATCTGCAGGGAGCCCCGCACAATGGGGCTCCTAGACTCAGGGGTGTCAGCACCACAGCACAAGCAGTTACCCATACAGCTTAAAGTCTGCGTACAGCTAGGTATGCTATTTTATATTCTGTGGACGTGAGAACACCAAAATTTCAATGTGCCCTTGCTCCACTTCTCCTTTTGAAGGATGCAATATTAGGATGAGATATTGTATGCTGAAAAAGTCAGGAAATGCTAAGTTACTGTTCCCACGGCAATTGTAACTCAGCCTCATGTGGCAAGGCACAAAGGTTATCACCATACACAACAACAGAGGATGCTGAACTCATGCAAAGTGACCAAATTACCGCCGTGGCAGGCACCAGGTCTTTGAACTTCTGGGCAGGTAAAATCTAGGGCATTTAACGAGCTTTTAGCACTTAATTGTAGAAATTCAAAGTCCAATGCCTTATAAATAAAAGTCAAAATTATGCTGTGCTGCTAGTAGCCAGTCCCAGCAGTAGCTTGTAACCCTCTTTGCAGAAACACAGCTAATGGCAACAAGAAATATTTCCATTGCTTTATGAGCTCTGGTAGCTGTCAGCAGAGAGAGGGATCTGCCGATCAGAGAAATCTGGGAAGACATCAGTGTGTCAGAACAAGTGAAAAGACTTGACACAGAGGGCACGTTTTTGTTGAGCAATTTGCATTAGCACTTCTGGACAAATTCTACATTTCACATGCAATTCACAAACCAACAGCAGCGGTGCTAATTGGTGCAGTTGCCACTCAAATGCGGTGCCTTGTTTGAGCTATCAGTAACGTGAATGAAGACTACAGACTCTTTTTTTGAAAAAATGCAGCAATTATTTCACAGGCTTTGGGTTGGGCTTCCCCCCACCCCCACTTTCATCCTTATAATTTCATTATCTCAATACCTTAAAAAAAAAAAAAAAAAAGAATGGAAAAACGCAAACCTCAGAGAAGCTCGGCTGAAGTTCTTAAGAAAAAGCTGTTTGCAAAGAACGATGCCCTTCGTTAACACAACCGTTAGCCCTCCCATCGCAGTGAATTTGACCGTGGTGTCCCAGAGTGCCAAAGCTAAATGTTGATCTGAAAAAACAGCAGTAAGTGGCAGAGCACTGGGGACTCTGAAAATCCCAGCCACCAAACCAGGGCTGTGCTCTGCACGTATCTGAAATGTTGATGGGGTGACAGAATCTCTCTGCTTCCTCTGAGGTGGTAATCGAAGTTATTTAACTTAAAACAGGGCAGATCTCTCATCCATCACTCTTTATCCTTTGTAAAATCAAGCCTCCCGAGAAAAGAAAAGTGCTTCCATGCTGCAGCTTTCTATTACCGCTGCTCACAGCACTCAGGCAGCTGCGGCTCAGCTGAAGGAAGGTTTGCCTGATTCCTTTTCATAAAGTTGGACTGCTATTTTTAGGCCATATTTCCTCTAGGCCCCCACAGTGCAAACTCCAAAGGAGCCAATGGGATTGGCAGGTGCATAGATTATTGGTGACCTCCTCTAGTCCAACATTCACATGCTCTTACTATATTTTTTCATAATGTACAGTGAGAAAGGGAGAAACCTACAATTAAAGACCTTCCTAGTCAGCCCCAGTAACAAATGCTCCACGAGAGACCAAAGTACAATAGCTGGAGATGGAACAGAACCAAAAAACCCAACCCTGTATAGATGCATGCCTAGATCTAAATAAATCTACATCTGAAAAATGTGATCTTAACTTGGTTGCATCTCTGCAGACCAGTAGGTATCTGCACTGTACGTTCACTTGCACCCCAATCTTTCTGCAGCTCCCAGACTCCCATCCCTTCTTCCTTCCCTTTAGATCTTCTTGGCCCGATCCTACCAAGGGTCCAACCTCACGGCTGTAGAAACCATTAGCAAAAGCCACACCTTTCCCTCAGCTCGCTGCTCTGCTCTGCTCTGCTCAGAGAGCACCAGAGAAACTCCCAGGCACGGATGCCATCACATTTTCGGCAGTGGAGCATGAACCAGACTGTTGAGCAAACTCACACAACCCCTTTTTTAGTGACAGTAACTCAGCCTGGGCTTCCTACTGCCACACCCTGGGTTACAGGCACAGCGGCCACGTTCCCGTGACCGAATTCAGTAATTGCCCAATTATTTTGAGTACGACTGCACGTTTTTCTCCTTCTTTGGAAGCTGGTGCTGTTCACACCCCGTCTCCTCCTGCTGATTCAGTGCTACCCTGCGAGGCAAGGGCTGGCTGCTGGCTCTGCATGCCGCGCGTCCCCGCTGCTCCGGAGGGCACATTGGCCCTGCTCCGAGCCCCCGGAAAGGGGGAGAGCTGTGCTGGCGTGGCACGACGCATCGCTGCAGCCTCTTGCCCCCCCCAGAAGGCACGCAGAACAAAGAGTAAGGCGGGTAACAGTCATGGGTGTGAGCAGTCTCGAAACCTCCAAGCTGTTCTCTGTGAAGCAACGCTCCCCTGGTTTCACAGCTTGCAGGCTGTTCTAGACCTGAAGCTGGGTGAGAGACCTCTGGGTACCGAACATGAATTTTGGGTCACCACTGCCATGCTCACTGATACGCAGCGTCAAAACGGAGAGCTCCTGAAATCTCCAGGGACACCGGTTGCCTCCTTCCTTCCAGCTACTTTGTTCTCTGCCTGCGTTCAGGAGCTTTGGCCCAGATAGCTGACAGCTCAAACCCTCCGCAAAGAAAGGCGAGCGGTGCCTCTGTGAAGCCACAGGCTGTGCTTCCTGAAGGCAGAGCAGGGCTCCAATTTGCCAACGCACGGTATGGCCATCAGCTGCGATGCTACAAAGCCCGCAGAAGGTATCTTTGGACCTCTTAATATCTTATTTCTGACATATGGAGGGACTGGGGAGTTTGCAGCTTCCCACCTGCTTGACTATAATTCACTACAAAACATCAAACAGATACATTCAGCCCTTTGTAGACATATCATTACCTTATGTGTTCATGTAATGCACATCTGTAGCACATTGGCAGTACACCTAGTTAATGTGTGGGAGACTCCTAGGTTCAAAGCCTCCAGTGTTTCTTTTGTTCTCTAATGAATCCTTCTTTTGTTTGCCTCCCCCTCCCCTTAGGTTGTAGCTGTAATTCTGTCATTAGCATCTTAAAACTCTTTTCCTCCAAAACCACCTACAACACTACAATAAGCTGGGAACATACGAGGAAGCACCTAATGAATCACGATTCTTTCTTAAGACGAGTTTAACAGGTCTGGGGCACTGTTTGCAGCAGCACAGTTGCTTAGTTAGCAAACTCAGTAACCAAATATTCCCCTAAAAACCAGGAGAGGTGGGATTCCTGTGTCACACTTCAGCTGGTAAGCCAGGTTCATAACATTTCAAACAAAAGGTGCATCTGTGACCACTGGGAGTGCCGCAATTTTTGTGAGTCTCTGCAGACCAGTCAGTGTCTGCTTCTCGGTGTCCAAAAACCAAAGTGTTTGGGCACCTCCAGGAGGTGCCACTGAAAACGGTGAGCTGTACTTTTGGGTGGCAACATTTTTCTGAATTTTCATTGGACTTGAACCTAACGATGCCAAACCTGATTTCCCAGATATTATGCATGAGAACATGTGTAACACTGAGATATCACCTGCAATGTAGACTGGCAGCTGCAGTGCACACCAGACCAACACTCACTGTGCCCCCCAGTGCTGGCGTCTTCCTGGACTTCACCAAAAGGGACCAGCTACCAACAAGTGCTGGGAAACGGGTAGCAGAAGATGCTGATAAGAAAGCGTTACCACAGATAGGCACAAAGTCAGAAAGACTCTACGTGTGCTCCACCAATCATTTATCTGTGCATTACATGCACGGGGTTTTGTATTTACAAAACTGCAAACCTACTGTTCAACGAGTTACTGTGCATTCAGCGGGCTAACTCCCGTGCTTTCCAAAATTGTCAGACCTCTTCGCCGAGACGGCTTAGGGACTGCTAGAGAGGGCCAGCGGTCAGGGTGTGATCTGGGGAATTTCCTTTGTGGGAAACCCAGAGCCATAGCAGGAAGGCCACACCACTGGCAGAAGTGTCAGGACTCCCGAGTGCTGTGCGGCTTACACGCCACGGACATCTCCAGCAGCGTCACTGCAGTGCTCATGTGTCCCTGTACCGTTATCTGACTGCCTGTGCGCCCTAACAAAGGCAGCTCAGCTTTATAAAGAGCCTTGTGATTCTTAGCCAGTGTGGTGATACATGCCTAACTTTGTCAAACAACTTCGAATCGTAGCAGAATCTGCAGATCTCAGCATTTGGTTTGTCACCACGAAAAACAACTCAGTTCCTTAGCAGGCACAACACATTAGTGATGCGTATTGTTGCCTTACATTTATCAATTAGCATTATTATCTTTATTTAACTGTAAGTGGCATGTTTTCTTTGCTGGCTTTCTTCCAAAATAATCTGTGACTCTGAGCTGAGGTAGTGTGTTTTCTCGCTGCTTCTGATGAGACATTTCTCTCTTCAGAAGCATAAACACACCACCACCTGAAAAATGATGTGGTAATGATGCCCAGGAAGAAACAGACCACCATAAATAAAACCCATTCTTCCTCTCTGTGACTTTTCAGCAGTGATCCTGCAGCAAACTCCAGCTCCTTTGACTAGCCACTAAAATCAGCGAAGACACAAGGCAGAGCCCCGCATCTTCAAAGCTTCTCCTTTGTCTCTGCCCTCCCGTTGCTGCTCCTCACCGCAGCGTTGGGCACCCCAGTCCCGTGGCTCTCAGCTGCAAGAGGCAGCAGCAGCCCAGGTTCATCTCACCCGATAGCCAGAGCCCTTCCGAAAACAAAGCAGCACCAAGTTTGCTCAGAGCAACAACAAAATGCAGCTGCAGAAGAGGAAGGCCTGCTGCATCTTCATCAGGTGCTGGGCATGGACACACGTGCTTACAAGGGGAAATGACCGAGTACTTACAATGGCAAAAGCAAGGTATACAAGCTGAAAGACTAACTTTTTCCCTCCCCTCAAAACAATCTCTTAGGGTCTAAAAATACATCTTATATCTTAGGCACAACAAAGAGGAGTATGTAGACTGTTAATAGCCACATTATAATAAAACCACCTCTAAAAATCCAGGAACCAAAGACATTCCTGTTCCCAAGGCTTTACTCTAAAGCAATCCAGTGTTGTGGCCCTCCTTCTCCGTGTTTTCTCTGTTATTTTCCCTCGCCAATATCAGACAGCTTCAGAATCAATTTCCTCTTCTTAAAGGCTGTGGCCATGCCAGCTAGTGCAGGTAGCAAGCTACTGCATTTTCCTGAAGCCACAGTTGTCCCCTTAAAAGATGAAAGCTTTCCTCCATCATTAGTTAAATAGTTAAACTAATAGTTAACAATAGTTAAAGCTCAGTGCTGCAGCATCAGTTTTACCATCTTTTCTAGGAGAGTACAAATAATATCAGTGCAAAAAAGAGATCCAAAGATCATTTAAATGCCAAAACAAACTGAATTACCTAATTAATCGAGTGAGGCCCCACCTCTCCGAGCATAACTCGACCCGTTCAGCACTGGAAAAAACTCGTGTTGACACTGCCCTTGTTTATTTGGCTGCGTGTCAGCCCGAGAGGGTATATTTAGCCTCAGTGTGCTTGCAGGACTGCATCTTGCAGCTCAACAGGAAATCTCTGGAGTCGAAGCTAAAGATATCGCCGCGCGCTCGGAAATTTACGGCCAGCTGTAAAAGTGGAGCCGCGGCGGTCAGAGCGCTCAACAGCCTGCTTTCAAACGGGCGGGGAGGCCGAATTAAACACTGCTCTGTGCCGACTTCATGGCAGGCAGGGTGCACCCGATGGGCTAAGAATAGCAGCAGGGGCGGCTCTTCTCTTGCTCGGATAGTACCGAACCGATACAGCCCCTTCCCATTCCCAGGCGGGTCCTCGAGAGGAGCGGGCAGGGGGAGAAGCCAGGGCCAGGAGAGCTGCAACATGCACGTGGCGGGGCGCTGAAGGAGCGCAGGGACCTCCTCCTCCTCCTCAGCTTTAGGACATGTTAGCAGTTGGCCGATGTGTTTCAAAAAGGTAAATCACAGGAGAGAATAGGCATTCAACACAGGCTTTGATTTTTGTTAAAAAAAAATCTAGACGCAGGCTGTGGTGCCAGATCTAGGGCACGTGAACAGAAGGAGCACCCTTTGCTCCTGGTCTTGCCCATCCTCAGTGTTTTCATGGTGCCCTCGCGGCTTCTGAGCCTCACCTCGTGACTGGGTCGTACGGAAATACTTTGCTTGAGGGAAGCATTCTCTGAGGTGACTTTTGTGCTACAAGTTTAAGCGTTCTCTGAATGGCTAAAACTAACCACCCCTGCCAGAGCTCAGCGAAGGACAAGGCCTCAGAGCAAACCGTGGTTCGTGGGCAGTTGCTGTGCATCCTCTTGTCAGTACAACCCTGACACACAGCATTTGTATGGCGCTTTGTAAGGCACTGTGCTGTGTCAACCCGTGGGGCTCTGTGCTCAAGGATCGGGCCTTCCTACCCTACCACAGCTATGGCACGAACGCAACCCAAGACCATTTTCTGCAGAGATAAAGAAGAGACAGGATGTAAAGCCAGCTCTTGCTCTCTGTTAATAAGCGCTTTCTTTCTCTACCTTATCGTTTTCTCTCGAGTAAAGGCTGGCTGGCTGTTTGCATTTCATCTCGGCTTGGGGAGCGCTTTGCGCGGTCCAAGTAACGCGAGCAACCCGGAGCACACCTCTCTTTGCTCAGTGACAGGACAGCCGTGTATGTTTATGAAGCAAAATCAAAAAGGAGGAAATGTAAACAAGCAGTCCCTCTTGGACCAGCTCCTCAGGATACAAAGTGTTCTGTCAATAGCTGCTGAAGGAAGTACCGGGGCCCTTGGAGTCCTGCAGGCTGCTGATACCAAAAAAAGCAACTCTGCTAATCTAAATAAGATTAACCTGTTTTCTTGCAAGCTAAAAGTGGCTGATGCCACGCTGCCTGCAGCTGACCGGTCCCACAAGAACGGGCTAATTTCTTCGCCTCCAGACAGGTCATTAACTCGAGGACAGGGAGTAGATGGGTGGCTTTAGTCTTACAAAGTGTGCAGGAATTGTTTTCATTAACCCTACACGGGAGAAGGCTAGTTGAAAAGATGGGGTTCAGTGGTCTGAGGCATTCACAATCCCATTTGGGGATTTTGGACAAGTCACCCCCTGCCTCAGTAGCCCAAACCATATTTTACCTGCGTGCCGACACCAACACAGCACCCAGGGATCCGGCGAGCTATTGTGATGACGTCTGCTAACCATGTGCTCCAAGAATATATTTTCTTATAAAATAAACAACAACAGAATTGTATTCATTCTCTGCAAGCACCCAAACAAACCAACAGGCAAAACTCTGGTTCAGAACCAAGCCAGGTAGAAAAGAAAGTTTATCCCCTCTATTTAACTCCCACTTCCTTGGAGCTGTGTTCCTAAAAACATACAGTGAGGACCAGGCCGGAGAAGGCGGGCAGGCCGCCTGGCCCGCGAGGAGGGATTTGCTGTGGCCCAGGCAGCACCAGTTCCCTGGACCCTGACACGAGCCCGTCCCTACCTCCAGAGCTCGGTGAGACCGAGCAGCAGAGCCCTGCGAATCTGTCACGGCTGTCGGGAGCTGACAGCTGTGCGCTCCCCCTCCGACAATCTGTTTCCTCTTTGTCAGGTGTAATTTGAGTGCTGCACACCACGGCTGCACACCACCAGGCGCACGTTCGGCCCCTCGTTACGGCCGCCTGTGCAAGGCTCTGTGCCACCAGGAGATTTAAGGCACGATGCTGAGGCGGAGGCTCGCCGGGGGCGGCACGGTGCCTGCCGGGCTGCACCGGCGTGTGGCACGGCGCTGTCAGCACTGAACCCCTGCAGGGATCGAAGCTCTGCCATGAGACCTCTTGAAGAGAGGAGCACGAGCCCATGTGGAGCCCTCTGCATGCAGGCACTGCTCCAGGAGCGTGAATGCTCCTGGCCCAGTAGCCCTCTCCTGGGGCGGCTCTTTGGGACAGTGACAGCTCCCAAAACTCACTGGGCCCAGTCGTGACCTGGCTGGCAGACGATGGGAATCAAGCCGCGGTCCCTGGAGTACACGCCAGATGCTTAGGTTAAACTGCTGCTTTGGTTGAAGTGCCTGCACTTTCTGTTACATGATGCACGTCGAGCTAAAAAGGCTCTCCTCAGATAATCCCCGCGTTTTGAGCTTTGCCTGCTGCCAGGAGTGCTCTCCGAGGGCACTGCTTGGAGGGGCGTCACGTACAGCAGAGAGCACAATCACAGGAGGCAGAGATGGAGGCAATCACCCAGCCCGTCTCTCAGCCTGCACAGGATTGCTCCCTGGAGGACTTTTTAGCCCGACGCGCAGGAATTGCTGTGACGAGGGGATCTCAGAGCACATCAGTGCTCCTTAACAAACAATGAAAGGCCTGGAAGAGGAGGTGATCAAGAACTTTGTGATATATGCCTGTTAGCAGACAGGTCCTCCTAGAGACGGCCCGGAGAGCCTTCTTGTTAGAAGCCAATTGGATGAGTGACATTTAAAAAAAAAAAAAAAAAGACGCGTGTCACTTCTCACCAGCTTCCCCCTGGCTCAGTTCAGACAATTACAGCTTAACTACCAGGGTTAAGCTAAAGCCTTCCACGGTGTCAGGATGGTACAGAGGGACACTGTCAGCTATTTCAGGTATTGAAATATCATTTACAAGAAGGGAAAGCATTCCGTGTCAGCTCTTTCTTTTGCATCTGAAAGAAGTAAAAGTAGTTAAAAAGGAAAAACGTGGTGGGTGTTTTTCACCGTAGGCTTTACCTGTGGTCTTTCGTTTGCACAGCTGCTGTGAGAGGAGCCTAATCTGGGGTTAAGTTGCTCTGCCATTTGACAATGGGGGACCGTGTGCCAAAAGTCTCATCACCAAACCACGTCCCTTAGTGCCCCGTCCACACTTACATACCACTAGGGATGGGGACTCCATCACTTCCCTGGGCAGCCCGTCCCAATGCTTGACCACCCTCTTTGTGAAGAAGCTCTTCCTAATGTCCAGTCTTGACCTCCCCTGGTGCAACTTGGGGCCATTAATAACACACATGCTGCTGTTTTGGCTCCAGATGCCTCTCTGGATACCTAAAACTTTACACCCACGAGTACAGAAACTTGCTTAAAAAATACAAAAGCTGAGGTGAGACATCCCATCACCTGACTCCAGGAGTCAAAGTCTCAAGAAAAAAAAACAGTGGATAAAATCCCAAGATGCGACAACATTACCACCATGCTTACACATGGCTTGGGTCAGCAAGGGAGACCTTGCTGTTCCAGAGACACCATTTTCAGTAACAAAGCCTTGAAATGCAGAAATGTAAAGTAAATTGATGTAGAAAGCTATTAAAACTTCGTTTCTAGTGTTGCCAACATAACTAAATATTTAGTTATGATGGTATTTAGCTATGTTTAGAAATGAAAGATAGGATTTGCAGTTTGTTTAATACTGTACCTTAAGATTTTTTTTTCCAGTGTTAAAGTAACTACCTGGTGCACTGGAAGTCAGGAAATATATGCAGCCCTTCGGTGGCTGCTAACCCACCACTGGATCCTGAACTCATCTGTACAATGGGGTAACACTTACGGCGTGCTGAGACCCTCAGGGCATGTGTGTGCAAGGCACTAGTACTTCTTGCACATACATTTCACCGTGTTCAGGGTCAAATTTGTTCTTGGATGCCTGCACAAAGACCGTGCCAAAAGCAATGGATGTGCATGTACGCTTTCAAAAAAAAGAGGCTCTGGCTTACTGACGGGAAGGTTTTTGTTGTGGCTTGGTTTTCAGCGAAGGCCTCTTTCCAAGGGCACAGGGAACCACCCTGCTGCCACACGACAAAGGGTGAGCGTTTCCCTCGACCACACGCACGCCCTGTGGAAACTCGAGAGGACTCACTTGGGAGAACAGGGAGGCTTTGCACCAAGCTCCAGGAGAAAGGTTTAATTTCTTTTTTCTTATGTTTCTCTGCTACAGAAACTGCTCTTTTCGGGGATGTAACACGCAGTCACACGCGTGGACCTCTCCTTCGTGCCTGGCATCTTGTCCACAGACCCAAATGAAATTTGTCCTGTAGAATCCAGTCAGGACAAAAGCTGTCAAACTTGTCCATTTTAGACACCAGAGATCTCAACCAGAATGAAGTTGGCAAATGACCCAGTAACACACAACCAGTGCCGTCACCAAAACATCTGCACCCTCACCAAAAAGACCTCTCAGGAAACCTCTTCTCGTCATTTCAATACCGTGAACATTACTTGAGTATGTTTTTGATGCTCAGCATTTGTTAATCTTTTACACCAACAACTAACGCATTTTTCTCTAGTTTCCCAGAAGAAGCCATTTCAGAATTTGGGATGCCCAGAGGGACAGGACAGCTCAAAACCCTGTGTACAGTACGGGGCCACCTCTGACCTGCCCGTTTTGAAACAAGTCTCACTCATTACTCATGTCTGTGCACGTCCCTAGCCACTGGTTTTGGTGTCGGGGCCTTGCAGCCAGTACGTGTGTCAGGGGATGGACCTGTACAGCACGGCAGTCAGGCCAAGGTTACCGAAGGTGCAGCAGCCAGCATGGTTATGAGAAAAAAAAAAAAAAAGCACCAGCATTTATCTACAGATCCTCATACCTGCTGGTTTGATTTCATTTTCGTCTGCAGTGGGATCTTCCATTACTATCCTCTGAAATGTGGATTTGTAACTTTATTTTGGGGGGCAGTCTTCAAAATCATCTGTTATCAGATGTCACATTCTTGAGTTCATTTCAACTACTGCTCCTTCGCTGTGCTAAAATAATGAATAATAAATAACGGTGGCAGCAGCAGCAATAGCGGCAGCTGCAGGGAGACATCCAAAACCAATCCACAGCACAAAAGGAAACAAGTCATATCTGTTTCTCTCCTTCTCTTCTAATTTCTTGTCCCATTTTTTACCAGGGGTTTTGCTGCTGTTGTTGTCCACTTTATCTTTTGTTTCCCTTCTTTCTTTCTACCAAGGAATGCGGAGGTCTCTAAAGGGTCAGAGGATTTCACCGTGCCAGCCCTCCGCTTATTTTAGGTACTGGCTGTTACTGGAATACATAATTAAATCCTAACGACCGGGTAAGGAGAAGGTGCCCCAACCAACCTCTGCTCTTGCTTTTCTGCAGATCTGAGGCCTTTCGAGCCCATCCTGGATAGGGATGATAAATTCCTACTCAGATAAATGTTATTCAGCATACCAACACCCCCGGACGCCGATTTAGTTTATTATTCTTCTCTCTATCACCCCTGACGCTGCAGGGCCGAGCAGCTCAAGTAAAACAGTGCCTGAAGGAAGAACGCACACAACGATGCCATCCGATTCCTCCTCCAGCACCCCCAGCCTGCTGACAAGTCGCTTTTCCTTGGCCAGTCCCCCGGGACACCGGGAAGGTCGTGCTGCGGTGTGCTCTGGCTGGCTCACTCCTCACACCGCAGTAGGACCGGCCAAGCCAACAAACATCCCCCTGTATATGCACCCTGCAGCTCTGAGAGAATTACGGCCCGCGGAGGTAGGACAAAATACTTAATCGGTCTGGAAACGTTACTGAAAGAGCAAAGGAAAGCATAAGGGAAAGATGCAGCTGTCTGCGATCAGAGGCTGCTCCCGTCCTGAAAAGCAGCCATCTTTCTGCTTGCCCCCTCTCCAAATTTGACTTGAAAAGCGAGTTTCAAGAGAACAGCTCAGCAGGGGCCTTCAGCGACTGAAATACTACATCTGTGACTTTCGTACACGACGCAGGAACAGTTCTCTGTGATATACGCTCAGGGCTGATTGCCGGATCTTTGTTCCCCAAAACAGCCACGGTAAGGAGCGGTACAAAGGCTGTGAGCTCACATCTTGAGGGAAAATGAGCGATTCACTCTGACCACCTCTGGCCACTAAAGGGACGCCACTTGTGGCGCTGGAAAGGCAACATGCGGTCTTGTTGGCTGGGGAAACGGTGACATTATTTCTGAACTGTGGCCTCACAAAGTGCTTTCACAGATGGGCACAGCCTGAACACAGAGTTTAACTTAAATACTGGGGCTGGGTAAAAAGTTTCTTTTGAGACACCGTATCAACTGCATAGCAGTCATCACAACAGGTTCCTGTTTTCAGGGAAAAAAGTAATAGTTTTGCCAAATACTTGGGGAGAAAAGTGCTTATAAAACTGAACATGTCAGACATCTTCCTACATTCAGCAAAAATGTTTTGTATTTTTCAAGATGAGACAATATTTTCTAGAGGAGAAAAACCTATGTACTCTTTCCAGCAACACTCGACACCAATTTTTGTCCAGTGACGCTCTTCTGAAGGCAGCTGTCTGACCAGAGTCAGAGGCTTTGCTGATGGCTCACCATTTCACTTGCAGATCACTGTGTGCACAACCAACCAACCGAAGTACCCCTACGCAAACTAAACAGCATGTGCCGACCACTTCTAAAAGGCGACCTCCAGAGCTTCTTCGCAAAAGTCGATTCATTTTGAGACAGCAGTGGAGCTGCTCTTATAATTTTTGTTCTTATAGTATTTATGAATACTATATGTTGATCTGGTTATTGTAATAGTTACTGTACAAATGTACTGATTTAATTTCATCAAAGGGGACAAAAAAGCAGCCAGGAAGGAAACAAGAAGTCAGGACACGGTCAGTAATTGTGGGTCTGCCGAGAGACAATACCTGCAATATTAACGTCATAGATCCTGCCTCTAGCCAGCTTACAAATGGTTTAGAAATGACTCCACACAACCCAGGTGAGAACAAGAACAAAAACTAAGTGAATTCAGAAAGGGATGACTTTGAAAGAGAAAAGAAATTGCTGGGGGAAGACAACTGGGAAAGATACCTGCTGGAATGTCCTAAAGAGTCTACCTACAGTACTATCTGGTATCAAGTCAGGGAGATGTGCAGGTGCAGTGCTGATTTATGGTCTGTTAAAATAAAAGAAACTTTGCTTGCCACTGGCCATGTCTTTCTACAAGGAAGAACCAGGCTTGTCCAAACTCACCCCGCTCCAGTTGACCACAAGACACTAGGTAGCCTAGAGGCCATTGCAGGAGTGGGAGGATTTCGGACCCAAGCCTTGGGAAAGCTCGGAGCTCAAGCCTTGCAAGACAGGCTTGAAGAGTCCAGGAGGAGTTACTAGCTCTGTCACTGTGCTTAAGGTCTGGAAGCCTCAAAGAACTGAATTTTATGACAGCATCCCACTTGACAATTGCACATAAGTGGTCTGAAGGACCTGGAGGAAGGGGACACCAGCCACCCTCTGGGGCAGCTCTGGGGACCAGAGTCCTACCTCTGCTGCCACGCATGGCTTTCTTTGCACAGTAAGAAGGAAAACATGGCTGGTTCATTTTCTAGGTATAGAATAGAATTATTTGTGAACCACATATTTTAAAACATCAGTCTGGAATTGAGGTACAGTGTTGGTAATTTACAAATTTACAATTACCAATTTACAGATTGGTAATTTACCTTTTCAAGCCACTGAAAACACATTACACTGCCCCTTACTCTCCTGGAAGAGTTCTTCCTCTATAGACACGTGAAAAAAAAAAAAAAGGCAACAAAAGTGCTCCTGAACTTGATTTTTTTTTAAACCATAGAGCTAGGGAACTTGTCTAAGGGCATTCTGTATATCAGATCTAGATGCCTGACAGGAAGATGCTGTAGCTGTTATATATATATATATATAAAAAGAAGAAAGAAAGAAAGAAAAGTAGCACGCCTGTGCAGCAGAAAGTATAAAGGCAGTAGCTCAGAGCAGACAAGGAGAGACTGGCAGCTCTCTGGCGGCATAGCTCAGTGTAACTAACGTGACCAAACGCCAACACGCGCTCTCTAATCCCTCGCCCGGACTGATCTAGCAGCAGCTGTCCCCGTGGACGGGGAGTTTCTTGAATCCAAGTTCCAGCAGCAACATGATGGATGCGCTGCTCCAGGCGGCTCAGAGCATGGCCACACCGGGCGAGCTGATGAGATCTGCCCGCTCCTCTCCCCCTCTGGACACAGCGTTGCATCCGAGGTCCTCAGCACAGAGACACGCCACGGAGCACATGGAGCAGAGGTCTGTAAAAGCCACTGCGTGTCCTCGTTTGCAGTCAGGCTCTGCTTTCCAGCGCTAAACACCTACGTGCCTCCCTCCTGGCCTTCCACTGCGGGACATCCAGAGTTGACAGGCGCCTTTGCAAGAGGCACAGGGGGGAGCAGGCTCTCAGCTGCCACTAGCTACAATGGTCGGGGAGTGTTTGTCAGGGTGGCTGGTGGCAGACCGCTATACGGCTGGCTGTGAATGGGGTTTCTGTGCGCCTTTCATGCCATTGTGCGAGGCTGAAGTGCAGGACAATGAGAATGGAAACATTTCGCCTGTTGTTGACATCTAACTGCCTCCTGGAGGATACAGTCTCCACCAGACAGATGGCTAATTTCTTTACCCTCACCTCCTCCTGCAGCACTCCAGCGTTAGGCTGATGGTCTGCCCCTGGAGTGAAGCCCTAATTGCTGTCAAACGTTCACAGACAAAAGTGGTGTCTACATATCATTCATGCGAGTGTTGTTACCGGGCTGTGAATTAAACAGCAGAAGCCACTTGTCAACTGACTCCAGCATGATCCGTTTTGCTCAGACACCGGCTCACGTTTTACAGGATCAAGGCTGACAATTTCCACTGCGGCGCAGGCAGGGACCGCCCGCACGGGAGGATGCGGCGCCTGCCCCTGAAAAACCTGGGCCGCTCGGCCTCCGTCGGGCTCACATGCGGGGTGTGCTTCCCCCCTGCTGCTCGGAAATCCTCCCAATGAAGAAAAACGTTCATTTTCCTTTGTCCTCGCTGGCGAAAGCCAAGTGGCCTCTCAGGATGAGGTGGGTGCGGAGTTCCTCATTTGTCTTGTTCGCACACGAGATGTATTTTGGGACCGACGAAATTCATGCTTCCCGGAGCCGCCGCCGCTGCTGCTGAACAGGCAGGTAGTGCTAATGGCCAGACGGTGACAGTCAGCCACCGGTAGGCTGATTGGATGCACATTCATCTTCAAATTATGTTGTGTGACAGCACAGGCTGCTGAACACCATTTTAACATGCAGAGTAACTCCTCGGGAGGCTCTTCATTATGCATTCAGCGGGCTATTTTCAGACTAAACAGCATGTCAGTGGCGGTGTTTATCCCTCTCCACCTGGGCAGAGGAAACAGTTCAATGTCCCCCCAGGGAATTAATACATATTACAACCCACACGTCGATTCCCCTCAACAGAGGAAAATGGCCAGACACATTACATGTTTCCAGAAAATATCGAAGCCCCGACTATGAGGGATTGCTAGGGGGAAAAACGTGTTTGAGCAGCGACCCCCAGCTTCACAGAAGCCCATTTCCACGGGGCCAACACAAAACCCCACACAGATGAAGGCACACGCATGCACACAGGGCAGCACGCTGCTGCCCCACAGGCGGTGCCACGGGCATCGCCTTGGTCCCCGCATCGCTGTTGGCCCCGGCGCAGAGCAGGCAGCATCTGTGCGGGGGCTCAGGGGGGCCTTCCCTCTCCTCCCGTCTCCTTCCCAGCGTGATTTACTTGCGCTTGCTGGGAATACTTCATCTCTTGCCCTTTTACAGATTCGACTGGTGGCTTCCTGGGAATGGATTCGTCCCTGTAACTCCACAGCAGCGACTGAAGCGTGTAAAGATCAGCGTTATTCCTCTTCTGCCTTTAACCCACCCATCTTCAACAGAAAACGGGCCTCCAAGAAGCTACTTTCCCCAAGCCTTGGGCTACACCTAGGGGTTCTCCTGGCAAGACCAACAAAGAGAAATGAAAACGTGATGGGGACGCCTGTGGTTTTCTCACCAGCAGTGCAGAGGCTTACATGACCATGCCACACAAGCCACCTCAGTGCCCTGTGCAGCACAGCCCACCTCTGCCACCGCCTGCCCGAACCCAAGGGTTGGCTCCAGGCCTTCCCGAGCACTTGGCAGAGACCCCACAGCCGGGCGAGGCCTTCCCACGCTGCCTGCGAGCTGCCGGGGGTGGCAGGGCTGCAGGAGCCAGGCTCCCCGCGGGATCCCAGCCAGGACACGGGCCCCCTGCTTATTCCCAAAGCGGCTGCACTACAGCCCTGACCCTTCCAGATATCGCCTCGGAGCGGGGTATGATCCAAACTGACCCACTGCTAATTGAATGCCTCTAATTAAACACGGGTAGTTCTGGAAGTCCCTGAGCTGAAAGCTTGGAGAACCTCCTGGGGGAGAGGTCCGCAGTCCTGTCCCCCCAGGCACTGGCAATGCTCACCGTGCAGGATGGGACGCTGGCTCCCACCCAGGCAGGTCACCAGTGGGTCCCTAAAGGCCCCCCCACTTCCATCAGCACACACACGGGTGGGCAGCAAGAGGAAGGCGCCCGCCTGCAGCGGGGCGCCGTGACAGGGGAGCTCACCAAGTCGGAAGCCCCCCCTCACCGCGTGTAAAACACACATCCAATTTGAAACGAAAGCCTGTTTATTAAAATTGACACTTCTATGGTGCCTGCCCAGCTGATTAGAAGTAACAGCTGTGAAGCCGGCAGTGAAGAGGCCTGACGTCCCAGAAGCTGCAGCAGCGCTTTATATCCTGCTTCATTACTGACTTAACAGCCACGGGAAAAGATTTAGAGCCGAGCTCCTGCAGCCTGCGAGGGCCGCTCGGCTCCGCGCAGCCACCTGCGGTGCCAGCTGCCCGGCCCCGGCAGAGGGGAGTTTTGGCACCCCCTGCCCACGCTGGGGGATGCTCGTGGGGGACCCACCTGCGTGGGGTCCGGCGAGGGTCTGCCGGAGCAGGAGGGAGGCGCTGCGAGCCGCTCCTCACGAGCGGGGCCGTTCCTCCCAACAATGACAGCAAAGCTCATTCGGGATGGCTTTCCGTGGCAGAGGAATAGTGAATTCATTACACTGCAGGGAAAAACTGAGAGGTTAAAATAAAATGGCAGCAGGTGCATCTAATAAGATTACAAGGTCCCCCTGGGATGTACTTGGAGAGCGGTTTCACTGTATTTTAAACCAGACTACACTGTTGAAATCAACAGGATTTTAGTTGCAAAAGGCAGGCTAATTGGGAATTCAGTTCATGATTATTCAGGTATAAGGCATAACGTAGCCAGGGATGTGTTGAAATAAAATCTGCTTGATCTAAGCGAGGGAGAACAAAGTGGATGCACCTCGTGAGTACAAATGCATGAGACCGGAGTATGGAGATACGGGTGGAAGTACACCTTGCAGAGATTTCTGTACTGTCATTAAAAAGACATTCCAGGGAAAATAGAATGAAATATATTGTGCTGAAATACCATTTAGATTCCAAGGCTTTCTGCTTTAATACCTCACACAGCCTCAGAGGAGGGGCTAGAAATGCCAGTATATCATCCTGAACTAACCAAGCTGCTCTCAGATCTGTAGCTTATAGATGACCTTACATAATGAATTGAAACAAACCTTAAACTTTATTCTAATGTAACTGCGAAAGAAAAAAAAAAAACCCTGCAATTCTGCCACCTTCCATCTAAGCATACCTGTACCACCACCTTCCAGACGTGCTCATAAGGCAGAACTGACAGCCTGAACCAAAGAGATGCTCTGAAGAGCCCACATGACCCTTCAGATACATCTCTGCATTCCTATTTGAGCCAATCAATCCGGCTCCCCGAGTGTCAGCTGGTAACACACGCATCTGTCAACATCCCCGCACCGCCGTCACAGGGTAAGCTGTATTCACAGCTGGAAACTTAGCTTAGCAACTGCTTACATTTAACTAAAAGATAACCCTGGATTATGCATTTCGCACAGCAGAGGTTAAAAACCAGACTGGGGTTCGGGTTAATGGCAGTACAACATCTCTGCCTGACCCCGCGCACACATAATGTTATCTTCTGGAACGCTTCCTCTCTGTTCCTCCTTCTGTGCTGTCCAGGAAAAATCAGGGAGCCCCCCCCAGCTGGGACTTACCTGCATAGGCTCTCTGTAGGGTCAAAAGGTGCCAGCTTTTGCTATGAGAAATCCCACCCTGTGCTCTGTGGGTGGCTTCCAGCTTCTGCCTAGGAGCATTAGCTCGCTCGCCTTAATATCATTACGCTAGGGGTGGTTACCCCTACGGGATGCCACCAGCCCTTGCAAATCTGTACCTCTAGGGCTCAGGAGCAGACAGCATCTCTACCCGTTTCACCCAAAAAGCTGGCAGCAAGGTAGGTGTTTCAGATGGCTAAGTGGAAACAAATGTGTTTCGCAGACAAGCCCCACCTGCGCCATTGCAAAAAGCCTGTAATGTCAACAGCTGACTGGTAACAGGCCTCTTAATGGTAATGGGATCCGCCTGGAAGAAGCGACTGGAGGCAAATGTCTTTCCCAGTGAGGTGGAAAAAAGCCTCTGGGGAGCGCCAGGTTTTAAGGCAAAATGGGCCAGCCTGTGCGGGACTGCTGCTCACCGCCCTGCAGCCACAAAAGGCAGCGAGCTCCGAGCCTCTCCATCATCTCGGTGCCCATGTTTCTGCCTCCTCATGGAAAGCTGGGGACAGTGGCTGTCCTGGGTGTCCTCTCAACGTGTCCATCTCAGCAGGGTGCAGCTGCAGCACAGGCAGTGCCGGAAAGGAGATGTGCTCCTGTGCCTGTCCGTTAGCAGAAAACATCCATCAGCACCCAGTGGCTCAGCAGGATACCTCTGCAAGGGCTGGAGGTTGTCACACAGGGTGGCCAATGCTGTCCCCTTCTTTGCTCAGCTCGTACCCCGCACCGAGCCGTGCTGACTGTCAGGATTTCAGCTCTTCTGGCTTAGGGAACGCGACCAGCTGGCAGAAAGGGGCTGCAGCCTCCTCTCAGCAGCTCGTACATGAGCAGAGCTCACGTCGGAGAGCAGGGCACGCATCCTGCCCTCTGCCAGCAAGCAGGTGTCTCCCTCCAAATCCAGCTGCTCTGGCTGAGCAGTGACACCTCAGTCAAGCCTCCTGGTGCAGTCAGGGCTTTCTGCTCCACCCCAGACAAAAAGGAAAGCGTTAAGTAGCATAAAGAGCAACTCCTCACAAACCTGCTCCTTTTAGCTGAGGCAGATCAGGGAACGTTCACAGGAGCTGCAATGCTGGCACGCTTGAGGAGCAGAGCAGTGAACTCCTCCAGTAACGGCAGCACAGCCATTTGCAGCCTGAGCTGCGAGCTGCACCCTCCCGGGGAGCAGCAGGATTCAGCTACGCCAAGCCATCTGAACTTTTAGTGCCAGCTACGACGTGTAAGAGAGAGAGCTCAGCTTAATTTTAGATCTGGGGTAGAGTAAGAGGGGTTGCAATGAGAGAAATGTGCATACTTCTAATTGTTTGGAGCGTATTTGATGGAGAAGGCGAAGAAACCGCCAGCACTGCCGCCTTTTCTGAGCTGTTTCTCAGGCAGGAGCAGTACGTGAGGCACCAGCGAGACCAGCACTTGACTACATGTGCTTCCCAGCAGTTTTTAATCCCAGCTTCTCAGTCTCAACAGAAACAAAAGCAGAAGGGGAATTGCTCCTGGCACCCCAAAAACGTCCCCGATCACACGAGGCTACGCATTACACCCGACGTGTGTACACCACTGCATTAACCCCTGTAGTGCCAGTCGTCCATGCCACCCACGTGCTGCAATTACCTACTCATGTTTGACCGAAATCTCTCTACTCTTCCCATCCATTCCCTAGTGCCTCCCTCCCAGAAGTGTTTAGGAGCAAACCAGATCCCTAGTAATTCTACAGGAAGATCTGGAGGTAATTTTAGAATCACACAATTAAGGGAACAACTTTACTGTGAGTCAGAAGCACTTCAAGGAGCCACAATCAACCAGTTAACAGAAAAATGACAACACATTTGATAGCAAAAAAGGATACCGACACTGAAATGCTGTCAGCCAAGGTCTCCTGGAGTTGTGTCCACATGTCACCGCCCGTTTAGGCCCCCAAGAAGCCCCAGGAACACCAACTTGAGCCCTGACATGGTCTCACGTGGGAGTCTGGTCCTATTTTCTGGACAGCCACCCCGTGAGGCAGCACGCGTGTATTCAGCAGATGCAACAAACCAAAAAAGAAACTCAGCAGTTGGCCCTGGGGGTTGCTGTTTGGGCTGGGAGCTGGCTCTGCCAGGAGGAAGGGCTGGGCCCTTTCTCCAGCCCATGTTCCTCTGCTCCCCGGCTGGGGACTCCCGCGGTCCCGCGCCCTCCGGCTGTCCCTCTGCCCAGGACAGACCCACTCCAGAGCTGCCACTCGGGGCCGGGGGCATGCCGATGGCTGACGGGTGCAGGAGGGCACTCCGCGGGGCCATACGAGCCGCTGCTGCTTCAGGGAGGGGGACAGCTCACCTTCCCCGTCCGGCTAGGGGGCTGCTCTCCCGTGCCAGCCCCAGCACCACGAGCCACTCGGCAGGGTGGGAGGGCAGCTGGCGAGATGGCAGCCCTGGCCGTGCCACCCAAGGGCTCCACCACCTCTTCTGGCAAGTGTTTCAGTGCAGGAGATCAGCCCTCCCCTACCAGCCCACATGGGAACTGCAGGTTTTTCCACCGAGTCAGCGGCTTCCTCAGAACTGAGGCCCTCTGTGCAACAGGGCGCGGATGCAGATACTTTAATTCTGTTTTACGATTTTTAGCATCTTCGTCTCACAGGCAAGGGGCTTTTACACCCTGGTTCGATTTTAAACAGCGGGAAATGTAGTTTAATATGTTTTTCAGTAGTGGTAAGAACAGAAAGGGAAAAATAAAGGGAATTGGGAGAATAAATGGCACAGAAAACTGAATGCCGTATCTGCAAAACAGTACGCAGTTTTCACACAGAGCTGATTAGCATGAACCAAAGGGTTTACAAAAGCGAGAAGGATGGTGCTAGGGGGAGAGCAGAACACTGCTGCTAAAACAAAGGCCTTCATCCCTAGCACTTAACGTCCATTCCTCCCTTGGCTGCTTCCCTCTTTGTGTCTGTTTTCCTAAATGGGAAATCACAACAGCCTCCTTACTCATAATTAGGAGGATAACCCCCATCCCTAACAGGCACGGTCGGCACACCTACTGCGGCCCCCAGCGAGAGGTCTGGGCCAGGAGGGCTCCCAGGGCTTGGCCCCGCTGTGTGTGAGCGTGCTGAAACCCTCGTGCTTCCCTGCGCCGTGCCAACTCAATCTTCTCCAGTCTGACAGCAAGCTCCCGAGTCACTTCCACAGCGGCTACCTGCGTGGCGGGGGAGCTTCGCTGCCGGAAAACCCTCTCTGGAACGGCTGCAGCCCATTAAGGCGAGCCCAAGTCTGCGCCAGCTCACCTTCACGTGCTGGGCCGTGAGCTCTGGCAGCCCAGGAGCTGGCTCAGAAATGATGAAGCCGTTCTCGCTGCACGGGGAGCTGCTTCTGGAGCAGGGGCAGCTAGGCACAGCGACCTCCTCGGCCGCAGCACAGCAGCTCACGGACACCTGCAGGCGAGGGCCCTGAGAAGGAAGCAGCAGTACCGGGGGACGCCGTGGGCCGTGGTCGACGTCAGCACAGACTCCATCGGGCACACACGTGTGCGGGGCACACAAACGTGTGGCTGCGCGCCATCCCCTCGGGGTTCTGTTTACATGCGCCTTACCCCATCCCACCCACATGCAGGGCTTGCAGCCCGTACCGCCTTTTCTCCTCGCTGTTCCAAATTCTTCTGCGTTCACCCCAACTTTTTACAGAGGGGGGTGCCTGTGTAGCAAGTAATGGGCAAACCAGGGAGGGAAGGCTTCTGCCAGCTGTGCCATGCCCAGGCCTGGCATTTCGGCACCTGGGAGGCAGCTGCAGCAGCGGGGTGCGTGGTGGGCACACGCTCGCCCCCTCTTCTCATCCCAGAGGCTCCGCTGGGGACGGTGCGAGTGACTCGTCCGGGAGCAGCCGGCTGCCAGCCGGCCACGCTGGCCGTGTTCCTTTGTTTCTCGGTCTTTCTCTCAGGGCCGCGCACAGAGGGAGGCTGAGGCGTGTGCTCAGCAGCTGGGCTCTGTGCCCACAAAGCAAGCAGGGAAGGAGGTGGCTGAAATACCGGCAGAGCAGCTTGCTTGCGGCGAGGGGAAGAGGCAGCGTCAGCGCTGGCGCTGCGCTGGAGATGGAAGCGGGCTTCCCTGGGGAGACCGGGGTGCCCGAGTGAGTACCGCAGGATCAAGTAGTTCGGCTTGTACTTCAAACCTCAAAGCTGTCACTGCTGAACGGTGCCTCTCTGGGGAGGCACGGGGCTGTGGCAGGACTGCCGGCAAAGCAACAGGCACAGGTGTACCCGGAGAGCCAGCAGCACCCCTGCGAGGTGCTCTCAGGCAGCCCCCTGCTGCTGCCCACCTCCAGCACCCCGTAAGTAACCCCGGCTGCAGAGGCAGCCCCGGGGCAGGGGGCTCAGGAGAGGGGAGCCCGGCCCACAGAGGCCCAGGTGTGGAGCAGGACAAGCTAGGGTCCCAAGCCAGCGCTCCGGTGCTGCTCGCCCACACCTTTATCCCCCTTGCCCATCCGCACTGATTTTCTTCTGTCCAGAGTTTACGTATTTATGCTTAGCTGTGGCTATGCCCCCCAGACTACGTGGGTCACTGGGGCTCAACAAACGGTTAAGAAGGGGTCGTGCTGATAGCAGCACTCAGACATATATTAACCACAATAACGACTGGAGCCCGCTACTTGTACCGCGGAAGGGAAGGAGCAAATTACAAAGCGCCCTCTCCGTTCGGCTGGTGGCCGGCGGCTGCTCCTGCAGCCCTGTTATTTTATTGCCACCATCTTTACGAGTGCCTGGGGAAAGAGCAGTGGCGGCTTTGCAGCCCGCAGGAGCAGCTGTCCTCCCGCTCCGCCGCAGCCGGCGAGCTGACACCAGCGCCCGGCGCTGGGCTTTTCACGGCCCCTCCGCTTCCAAGCGGGGCGGCGAGCGGCACGCGGAGCCACGCGCTGACCCAGGGAGAAATTAGCTAATTGAAGCTGTGCCGCCGGGGCGCTGAACGCCGATCACTTAAATCAATCTCCCGCTTCTTCCCCTCACCCCCATCCCCTTCTCGCCACCTTCCCCGTGCCTCTGTCCCCCGTTCTCCCCCCGCCGCCTCCTCCTCAGCCCCCCCTTTTCCCAAACTGTCTGACTTCTAATCCCTCCAGGGCGATAAAAGCGGGACCGACAACAAAGGGAAGGCGACAGGAAGCCCCGTTATTTATCTTCTGCGCTGTGCCTCCCTCCCTCGGCCCCAGGTAGCTCCCCGGGCAGGGGCCAGGTCCCCCCGGCAGCAGGGTGCCGGCGCTGGATGGGGTGGGAGCGGGCTTCTCCCCCCCCGCGCCCACGAGGCGCTCGTCTTTCTCCCAGCAATTACCGCGGATGATTTATGTGGCCAGTCGAGAGGGCCTGCCAGGGTTCTTATTTCATCTCTGAAAAAAAGGGACTCTGCTGGAATTTTATCAGGGAGCCCGGATTACATTGACAGCTGCCTTTTGTTTTGTTTTTAAAGACCTTCCCTTCGGAGCGCCGCGCGCCGCCTGGAACGAGGGGGGGATGCGACACCGAGCAGAGGGTGTCCTCGGCCCCTCCTGTAAGAGAAAAACCCATTCCCCTCTCTCCGTGCACGTTTTAAGCGAGGCCATTTTTAAGGAGCCGACCGACATCTGAGAACGCTCCCCGCTCCCGTCAGCTCCAAGCAGCGTTTTATTTCACTTGACTGCAGCCACCAAGGCAACAGCTTTTCCTCCCCGGTGCCAGCTGACGGAGGGCAGCGCCGAGCCTCCATCCCCGCACGACAGCAGGCACCGAACGCAGCTCAAAGCACAGCAGCGCACGTGGGCACGGACAGACACACGGACAGGACTGACTGAACCTTCAGCCTGCTGGCAGCAAGGGGCACAAGCGAGTATTTAGCCAAGTCTCTGCCTCCTGCTGTTATTTCCATTAGTGGCCGGCTCCTGCACACCCACCAAAGACATCTAAAAGCGTTGGTCCTTCTCTTGCACGACTTGGGCTCCCTGTAGGTGCTTGCAGGGCCCCGTGTAGCACGGGGACGTACGATTTCTGAAGGTGCAGCTCTGGTCCCGAGAGGGCTCGACCTACACGCTGCGCCTGGAAAACAGTTCGGGGTTTGGTACGGAGCGGGGGGCTTCCTCTGCACCACGGGGTGGGTGCGGGGAGGAGAAGAGCACGGTAATTGCGTGTAAAGAAGCGACCAGGATCACGAAAGGGAGCCGAGCAGCCCAGTGCCGGCACCGGGAAGGTGACGGGAGCGGCGCAGGGCTCACACAAAGGAGAGGCGTGTCGCGTCTCACCGCAAAGGGCTCTGTCAGCCTGCAGCCCCGTCATTTCCCCGGCACACGCTCAAAGCGTTTCCCACAAGTTCGCCTCCCCAGATGCAGGCTCCAGCTTCCGCTGTGCTTCTCTACTGACACGGCCGTCTCTGCGGGTGGTTCTCCGCCCGCCCTCACTGTGCGGAAGGGCTGGACGTGCGTTTGGGGGGAACAAACCAACAGACGGGGTGAATAGTTTTCTTGCTTACTCCTTCCTGCCCCCCATCGCATCGCCACTTCTCCCCTCGCTGAGCCTCTGAGCCCCCAGCTCCCCTGCCCTCTCACCTCACTCTCCCAGGCTTTTTGCCTGTCCCCAGGCATAGCTGGCACTGCAGAAGCGGTGCACAAAACGGGCTGAGAAAGGAGAAGGGAGCACAGCCCCGCCGCAAAGCGGCGTTGTGCCTTCGCCAAGCCCCTGACCCAGCTTCGCGGGCTTCTGCAGCGTCCTAGCGGCGCAGCTACAGCCGTACGGCACGCTGGGTGACACGCAGATGTGTCCTCTTTGGCTGGGGCTGCAGGAAGGTGAAGACTGACACAGCCAGGATGTTCTCTGCGCTTAGAGGGAGAAGAGGAAAACAAAATCAATGTCGGAAACCAGCAGAAGTTGACCGCTGTGGACCCGTCCTTAGCACAGCCTCAGTAAAAGCGTTCGGCTGCCCCAGGACCTTTTTTTGTAGGTGCTGTGAGACGCTGGCTTGTTCAGGGCACTGTTATCTTGGTCAAAGCAGCACCCTCAGCACCAGTGCCTGAATCCCAGCCCCACTTTCAGAGCTAATAGAAGAGCAGTCACATCCCCGAGGCCGTAATTAAGCACCTGAGGAAAACAGGTGGATTTTTCTGAGGTCTTAGTGCCTCTGACTGATAAAGATACTGCTGCTCCTGGGACTCGCATCCCTGAAAAACCAAGGCTACTCCTAGGGAGCTACCCAATGCTGGAGGCTGCTGTTTGGGAACACGAGCAGCAGCCACCAAGGTGTGCCAGCTGGTGGGGGCACCGTGCCCCGTGCCCTCCTCCTGGCATCAGGGTGAGTGCTCTGGCATTCAAGGACCAAGGCAGTGCCTTCACCACCAGCCTCGCAAAGATTTCACCAAGACCAGCCGCTCCTCCCCATCCCCGGCCACGTTTGTCGCTTCGATAAACGAGGAGAGCTGCATGCTCTCTGTCACATGAAGAGGGTTATGCTAATGCTATGCTAATTGGGCGCATCCACGCGGCCCTGTTGTAGGGCTGCTTGCCGGTGCCCAGGCCTTCCCCACGCTGCAGGAAGCGTGGCGGGGAGGTGGCACGGGGAGCACGGCAAGGATGACGAGTGTAATGCGGGGAGTCCAGCATCACTGAGAGAAAGGGCGAGCCCTGGTTCCCCTGGGCGGGCTCTGTTCCCCCTCCAGGTCAGTTTCCCCCCGGTGCAAGCCTTGGCAAGGCTGCCAAGCTCTCAGCCCCAGAAATAGTGCGTCAGGCAGCCGAAAAACCAGCGGGGAGGGGGAGACGCAGATAAAAATAGCGAGAAATGTTGATTGCATTGTTACTGCTTCAATTAAGCTCAGACACTTCAGCCTGATGAGTCAACAGCAATGACAAGAGGGCACGGCAAACAGGAGCGACCGCAGGGCAAAACGGGTTTACCAGCCCCATCAGCGCGGAAGGCAGCAAGGTGCCCAGGCAGTAACCCCCCCACGAGCGGGGCCAGTGCTGCACCCCCCGGCTCCGGCTTTCCTGCCGTGAGCTGGCAGAGCAGGGATTGTGGTCGGGGCAGAGGCAGAAGCACAGCGTGTGCTGGGCGAGAGGGAGGCCAGGGAGAGGCTTCCCTGCGGTGGGGCGGGAGCAGCCACCAGCTGCCCTGGTCGTCCCCTCTTTGCGGCTCTGAGCGGCAGAGGGCAGGCTGGCAGGCAGCTGGGTGGAAGGCAGGAAAAACTCTCCGGTGACCTTTGGGCTCAGAAATTACTGCTGCGGCTGTCTGTGTCGCCCACTACATAAAGGCGTCTCTGAAAAGAAAGGCAGAGAAGCAGTTGGTCACAACTTCAAACGGCCCGTCTCGCCACCGCGCCGCGCCCTGGAAAACGTTCACCTCCCTTTGCGAAGCGGTTTACAACGCACACCGCCGGCGTTTATTTCATGGCCTTGCAGCTCGTGCCCCAGCTGCACGGCACGACAGGCTCGCAGGTAAAGGCTTCCTCAGCTCAGGATCCTCTCTCTGGCAGCAGCCAGCCGTGAGCGCTTAGGCAAAGCGTAAAAGGAACAAGGGGAAGAGTACAGCGAGCCTTCCCCTGGGAGCCCTCCCAGCTTCCAGCAATCAGAGGATTAGGAGCCTCCCGTGCTGGAGACTGCATCTGTCTAGCACGCTCTCACCGTCGGCTGCAAACCTCTCCTCCGTGCATTTATCCCGTGCCTTTTACGCACAGCCCCTGCAACAGCGTGCGGCGGGGAATTCTGCGCATTAAGGTGGGAGACAAAACAAAACAAAGCAAAGCAAAGCAAAGCAAAACTTCCTTTTGCTTTAAAGCTGCTGCCCACTCCTGTGCTGCTGGAGTGCTCCAGAGACACTACAAATCTTGTGCTCTTTTTTTCTTGATGCTGGGGAGACCTCACGTTTGCTGCAGTTCCACCTGTGCCTCCTTTGCTGAGCCGCTCTTCAGGCGATTCCCCCCTGCCCGCAGCTGGCTAGACGTCCACCGACTGGGGCAGGGATAGACGACTCTACCACGATGCTCTGCTTAGCTTAAAGAGGTCCCTTCTGAGCCTAGAGGCCCGTCCTTTGCAGGGCTCGGGATTCCCGTGCCCACCAGCAAGGCGCAAGCAGCGCTGCCGGCTGCCTCCGGCTCCTTTTCCGAGGCAGGAGGAGCCCTGCCGGGTGTGGGGCTGACTGGGGTGGGATTCAAGGCACCAAGAGCCATCCCCCACCAAGCACCCCTACCCCAAATGAGTGCACCTGACCCCTTCCCACAGCACCGGGGGGACAAACCGCACGGCCGGCTGCACCGCGGGGACGCAGCTACCTGCTGCTGGGACACGAACCTGCCAGGGAGGAAGGGAGCTGGCACGGGATCAGAGCGAGTCGAGTTCGAAAGTCCTCGGACCGTGTGTTTGCACATGCACGGGGCCAGATCCAAGGCTCGCAGTCCTTCTGGTAGCTGTTCATCAAAACATTTGCACTGCCAATGCGGACAGCGTTCATTAAAATCTATGTTTAGTTTGCGAGGATCACGCCAGACTGTTCAAATAAATGACCCACCGAATTAATCTCTTTTCCTAATGCTATCTCCTGATATTTGGGATGACTTCATGCCAGATATCCTGCTGAAGAAAAGCGCGGCGGGCTGGGGGAGGAGCAGAGAGGGGCTGCTCGGGGGGAAAGCCCAGCCTGCATTCATTCCTCCTCGCTCCCTTGCGAGTCCCTTTCCATCACGCTACTGAGCGCAACACAATTAGTGAAAAGGGCCCGTTTTTCCTCCAGGAGCCGAGGTCCCAAAAAGGTACGGCTTCAACATCATTAGCAGTTCATCTTCTTAAACCTCCGGGCAGCCCCTAGGCAGATCCCCTCACGCAAGCCCCGCACCCCTCCCCCTTTTTGGTGTCTGCTTATCAAACTAATGAAGCACAACCAGACTGAAAGGTCTTGGGGTAGAAGACAGCAGCTTAACCATGATTCAGTACATGTCCCTTCCCCTCCTCCTCTTTATCAAATAAAGCAAGCAGAATTTCCTACACTTAAATGGAAGGGAGGAGGAAGGAAGGAGGCTGAGGGGAGGGAGACGTTTGTCTAGTAATTCCCTGCAGAAGGAGATGTCTGTTTACTTTCTTTGACTGAGCACTTGAATATTAAAAAGCCCCAGCTCCTTAGCGGGCAGGATTTAGCAGCGCCGCGGCTTCCACCGACGGGGCAGAGCCGGCGATGCCTGCTCCAGGTATCCGGGGGATAACACCTCGTCCTGCGGCCTTCCCCTCGTCCTCCTCCGGGGCTGCTGGGTGCAGGCAGCCAGCCGGAGGGTGCTGTGAGCTCAGCACCACATGGTGGGAACGATGCTGCACGTGCTCCAGCCCCAAAATGAGAACAGCCCCGGCAAAAGGGATGAAAGCACAAGGAGGCTCCGTTAGTGTCCTGCCATTCGGTGGGAGCCGGAAAGGCAATTTCCAGCTTTAGCTAAAAACACATAAACATCTTTCATCGTGTCACCGTCCTAAATATAGGTGATTACTTCAAGGCAAGTGGAAAAGAAAAAAAGAGAGGAGGAAAAAGGAGCCCTGTTCTCATACCCCTCGGGCTCAGAGGCACGCTTTTAAACGTGTTTGCAAAGACATTTGTGCATGTTGGCGATAACCTGCTGTTCGTCTGAAATCGAGGAACACGAACACTAGGTGCTGTGAGTCAGCTCCTGTCACGGTGTCAGCTCTCTTCCTTCTCCTGGGTCGGCAGGAAAGGGCTTTGGGAGTAAAAGTCCTTCTTCACACTGCAAAATACGGCTTCTCGTCAAATGAACTGGATATACTTTAAAGAGAGTTTACTGGGGATAACTCGTTGTCACCAGCGCTTGTTGCGGCGTGAGTGCCTGCTGCCGAGGGACCAACACGCCGCCTCCAGTTCGGGCTGCCAGAGAGCGCCTTCCTTTAGGCCCCAACAGAAACTCCCCCTGACATGAGCCCGTCCTGCATTTGCAGCACCAGGCTTGTTTCTTCTGAGACAAGGCAAAGGCAAAGCTCAATCGATCTACCGCATCTGCTTTGAAATCTTACTGCGTTGGAGAGACTTAAACCCCCACCCCTAAGTTTTGTCTCTAGAAAGGCAGGGACCAGATGAAAACAGCCGAAAATCCCATGCACATATCAGCCTCATCACAGAGCAACCACGCAGACTGCAACGTTGACCGGAACCCAAGGAACATACAAGATCATTTTTTAAACAAATTTAAAAAAATCTTACAAATGACAGGTTTCGATTTCCCACTAATATAGATTAATGGTCGTTTCCATCCATGCATGTGGGATCAGCATTGGACTAGAGCAGCAAAAAGAAAAACAAACCAACAAACTGGACACGGGTGGCTCAGGGAAGTCCTCCCTGGTGGGCATGAGGTTTGCAGGGAGCCAGCCCTGACACTGCTCAGTGGAAATCCACCTGCAGGCATCAGCAGCTCCACCAGAGAGTGACACCCGTGCGCCCGGTCCTGTTTGCAGGTCCGTGGGCCAGCCGGCTTAGCGAGGTCGCAGGCCTGGGCCGTGCTCTCCTGCCTTTTTCTCTCAGCTGTTTGATATGCAGAAATAAGCAGCGACCAAAAATAACAGCACAACAAAAGCAAGGTGGCGTCAGACAGCAAGGCACCCGTGGAACCTGCACAAATCTTTCTCCGGTTCAAACCTGGGCTGTGCCACATGTGAAATTGAAGCCAGTGCCTTATTCTGGCCTTGTTTTGTCCAAAACGCTCCAGAATCGGTCCAGCTGGGACTGGCATCCTCTCAAGGGCCCGCGGCCAAAAGCAGACGTAGGTGTCTCCTGCTGGGACCCTTAGGTTTGCTGGGACCCCAGGGCTGGCGAGAACAAGACCAAGCAGCTGCTCACATTTTAGCTGCCCAGAGCCATCCTTGCCCCTCGCTTTCCCTAAGCACCGTATACAAGAACAGAAACACTTAAAACGGTTTTGTGGAACTCCACAGTACCTGTGCAGACCAAAAAAGACACCTCCTTGTAACTGCTGGGAAGTGCTGGAAACCACTCTGCCTCTTCCACAGAGGACCCACGTCTAGCAAAGAGTCTCCCAGTATCATTTCTCTCCGTGATGCCACTTCCAACCACTACTTCAATCAACAGGTAGCTCCTGAGGGCTACGCGCAGTGTCAAAACCCCATACTCTTTGTCTCACTAAGTACCTGCTGTTTAAACCATCAGAAAAAATACCCCGCTTTCAGCTCCATAACAAAATTTGCTTTTTTTTTTTTTTCCCTCAGATATTCTTGCACTACAGGCTACCTCTCATGCTTCATAACACAGTATTAGACACAGAGGAATGTGCGCAGCAGTGTTTGTAAAAATTGCTGAAATTTTACAGTCTGAAAAGATTTCTCCAACGCCATCCTAGCCCCGTGGATGTACCCAGCTGACCTCGTGCATGTAAAGGCTGCTAAGGTAGCTCTGGTGCCCTGCATGAAGGGAGCTTGCCGGGCTGGCGGGCACTGTGCTCACTGACCTTCAAGCAAGCACAGGAGTTGCTCGGTGCACATGCCTGCACCGGTGAGAACAGCTTTATGAACACGTGGCAGGTAGAGAAACCCACTGCAGGAGGGATTTGCATCTCAGGGCAGGCACCACCTGGACTGACAGTTCTCTCTCACGTTCCTTTATGGCTCTTCTTTGTAAGATGTATACACGAAGCTCCAGACCAAACCCAAATGTCTGTGAGCTTTGAAAGCTCTTCTCAGCCACTCCACGGCTTGAAAGGA
Organism: Anser cygnoides; assembly: GCF_040182565.1. NCBI lineage: Eukaryota > Metazoa > Chordata > Aves > Anseriformes > Anatidae > Anser > Anser cygnoides. The sequence goes on from NC_089876.1 coordinate 41,036,573, forward strand.
AAAGCTGAAGAAGACATGGAGCCAATTCTTAGTCCACAGTGTAAAGCATTGCAGAGGATTCTTCTGAGTTACAACGCTGTTCTCGGAGGTTTAACACACCCAGCGTATTTACACTCCGCTCTCCATTACCATGCTGCTTAGCCTCTTCAGCATTTTAGCTCAAGGTGAAAGCTTACTCCTCCCTGCACAGAAGACCTGCTTCTTACCATCGGTACTGCGTGTACCTCACCGCTGTTAACGCTCAGAAGACGTGCACCCTGAAGTTAAGCCTGCTGAGTCAAAACCGGGCGAACTAATGGGAACTTTGTCATCAAGGCTACCCTGGGGAAACACTGCAGCTCTTCAGGAAATCTGTGTGAAAACAAACCGCAAATACACGCGGGCACAAAACACACGCACACAGGGATTGTATAAACAATTTGACCGTGAGCACACCGACACACTAACGTATTTGTACAAAGAAAACACCCAGAGGCACCAGGAACACAAGCATCTCTAAATGCTCTCCCTGTTTGTGCTGTCATTAGGTTTCTCCCCCTGGTAGCTGGTGCCTGGTGGTGGTGTTTCGCCCCTCCGTGGCCTGCCTGAGCTGTGAGTGGAGCTGCAATTGGCTTGGAGGCCAAGAGGAGCCTGGCCTAGCATCTCCCTTTGTTCCCCGCCATGGCACGGGGTGCTGGCAGGTGGCAGGTAAAATACAGAGGGGCCAGGAGCTGCATGGACATGGCGAGCTAAAGGAATGAAAACCTGCACAAATATGGCCTGAAAACGTGTCTCAGAAATCTTAAGGGGAAAAACCACCACGAACTGGAGAGTTATCCAGCGTCCAACACAGATGAGCTTGCGCTAGAAAATGAGAACCTGGAAACGAGGTCCAGGATTTGCCCCCTTTTAAGTTTAGTGAGGCTGTTTGGATTGCAGTGCCTCGCTGAGTCAGACAGGCATCTTTCTGAGACTGCCTGCTTTGTCGTCAGCTTGTGTGCATTATCACATTGTAATCAGTCCAATATCCCATCTCTTATCTAAAATGTAAATACTAATTTGAGGGTTCAGGGAGAACACAGCTATTTTATTTTCGGTTTAAAAAAAAAAAAGAGAGGAGGAGGCCGGCATCATAACAGTAATTTATGATTTTCCTGGTGTATTATCATCGGGTAATAAGAGCAACTTGAAACTGCCAATTATCTCATAAGAGGGGTATCACCTTTTCTATTTTGAATGACTCCATCGATAAATGCAGGCTCTGCTTGCTAACACTCCGTCACATAATCAGTGGCCTTCCAGCGGGAGAGACGAGAGCACGAGAAGGAGAGAAAAACAAGCAGCAAAGAGACGAGCGCTTCGTGCGAGCCGAGCCCGGGGCTCAGCAGCAGCAGCAGCAGCAGCGTGGAGCAGGGGAGGAGGAGGAGGAGGAGGAGGAGGAGGAGGGGGCTGGGAGGAATCGCCCCGAGCAGCCGGCAGGTCACACACACACAGTGTGCAACAGCAAACGGGGTTTACAAAGAGACATCTGTTCCATTACTTCGATGCATTGTGGCTAATTACATCCTGGCCCGTCTGTGAAATGACAGCCACTTATTCTCCAGTGAACCGTAAAATCTGTACATGTTCGGTGCGGGCAGTGGGGAGTAAGAGGAGTGCTGGGAGTGGGGAAGGGGGGGAAGGATGGAGCAGGGACCGGGGGAAAGGTGCAGGAGGAGCACCAAGGACGTACCCAGCGCCTCTGTGGCCACGGTGGTGTCGGTTGGGAAGCAGCAAGAGAAGGAAAGCCACTCCAAAAGGCAGGCCCTAACGCAGCACTGCCATTCCGATGCCATTTTGATGCGGGGCCGCGGTGCCTGCTCTGCCCCCAAACTCCTCTCCCCAGCTTTGCCTTTGCTGAGGGAGCGTGACAGTGCCAGCAGAACCGTCCGGCAGGTTTCTGCAGCCTTTCTGCCATTGCTGTTTCTATCTCCCTTACCTGCTGGTCTGACAGCTTTGTTAGAGGCTATTATCCCCTACACCAATTTAATTTTAGCCTTGGATGAATTGAAAACGAGGACTTCTCATCTCCCACCACCTCCCACAGATTTTTTAGAAATCTGAAGGAAGCTGCAAGAAAATAAATCTCGTCTCTACTTTTCCACATACCAAAACGGGCCCTGTGCTCAAGCACGATTGTAAACCACTCAGTCAGATAACACAACACAAATCAGATTTCAAGACTGAGTACGCAACCCAAGGTACAGCATTCAGCACCATTCTAGCTAATAAGGGTTAATACCCGATCACAGTAGGTCCTGGCAAAAAAGCTACAAACTTTCCAGTAAAGCTGGGTCAAACGTTAAATGAGACAAAGGCTGCAAAGGTTTGAAAGGGTTTTTTGCTAGGGGAGCAGTGGTTTGGCTTGACACTAGAGCAGAGCTCTTGTGAGAGCCTCTCTACCTGCAGCTACTTCTGATCCCGCATCCTGCCATACCCCCGCTGCGACGACTTCTCAGAGACGTGATGTTTTGGTGGCTCAGCTGAACGGAGCACCGAGGCGGTGTAAGCAGCCTGCCAAACTGTTAAGGTGGCAATTAAAAGAAATGGCTACATGGTTAAGAGAGAAGGGCAGACTAGAAACAAAGACTGGCTGCTCAATGACAGCTATCGGCTCTATAACCAGAGGCACTGCTTTTGTTCCAGGACTTCCCTGTGAAAGCCTCACCTCTCCGCTAATGCAATTAAAGCTTGTGGATTAGGGCAGAATTTGCTCAGTGTGATGAATTGCTCACTCCCAAAATTGAAGTAAAACTAAGTGCCGTGCACAGGGAAGGAAGGTAAGGAGGACTGCTCGTATCACCTACAAGCTGAAGCTGTAGAAATCTGCTGAGGTCTAGAAACAGAATCGCAGCAGCCAAACTAAAGAGAACTAGGATGCTTTGGGATGGGATTTCTTCCTGCATTTGGTTACAGGCTAAGAGGGACATATTAATCCATCTAAATCCCTGACCGCACCATATCCTGCAGGTGTTACGGCCATTCAAGGTGGTCAGATCTAGAGGGGAAGAAAAATACAATTAATCTCCGTTCACTTGCACGATACACAAACAGATGCAGAAAAAGGGAAGCACTGTAGGCAGCTGGTTTGTGTTCACAGCTTAAAGCAAAACCACCTGAGGCTGAAACACCAGGAAAAGTAGCACAAGCGTGATGTTTTTGCTTCAACTTTAAAACTAGCCTCTGTAGATGTTGGCAAACCAACATAACAGGGAAAAAACGCATTGGGACCTAGTGTTCCTGCCAGGTTGGGAGTAAAAGTAACTGGAAAATTTAATGGATTTTTCATTAAAACGCTCACCACTTCCTCCAATTTTTGGTCTGCATTCTGTGGTTTCTGTTTTAATCCTCCTTTCCTGACAAAGGCTTCAGTACTTCTTAGGGCCAGAATGAATATTTATAGTCACCTCGTTCGCTAAACGCAGGTCACAGCCTCTCTGGCAGTAACCTGTGCACGGGGCTTGTAACATCTGGTTGTGGTCAAGCAGGGACCCTGTGGCAGGGCCTCGCAGAGAGCCCCGAGCTTTGCCTGGGGCAGCTCTGGCTGTGGGAGGCGAGCAGTGCCCCCGGACCTCCCTCTCTTCCCTCCACGAAGGCAGCAGCAGCAGCACCTTAGCCCTGTGCTGAGCAGAGCAGTGTCTTCAGAGTGGCCAGGGCAGCTGGCCAGGGTTTTGAAGGGTTTCTCCGTGGGTAGATGCAGAATCCCCTCGGAGCCCTGCTAGCAGTTGGCACGTGCCCCAGTTGGCAAAACTCCGTAAAGCTCTTCAGAAGCACCCGATTTGACTGACAGATTTAAAGCAAGGGGCTTGATATCCCTGTACTTGACAAAACCTGGAAAGCAATTAAAATGCATCTGGGGAACTGAATGGTGTCAGTCTAACTCAGAATGGATGATACATCCATCTCACCAATTTCACTGCACAACAGGCAACCGGAGAAGGCAAACCAAGGGGAAGGAGAGGGCTGAGTGAGCTGAATTCAATCTTGCGGTGGGTTCTTCTGCCGTAACAGCTGGCGCTTAGTCTATGGATAAATACAGGATTTCATTTTCCATGGACATCAGGCTGCCTCTCCTCACCAGCCCTAAACTCACCCTCACAAAAGAAAAGCTTAACAGAAAAAGAAGCTCACAGTGTGTAACTCTACAAAGAGCTTACAAGGACGGATTTATAGTAAATTAATATCACCAGCAACCATATAGCTCACAGAAGCTCGCAGCCTTTTGGTGTAAACTGTGATTTAGTTGGCTAACACATTAGGTGTAAGATCCAGAGACCTCAATTACGGTCTTCCTTCCCTGCCTGTGCAGCTGGAACCTCCTCCCCACACTGCCTTAACGATGAACTTAGCTTCAGCCTTGTTTTTGTTGTAGGTATTGACCTATAGCTTCTGATCATTCATCTGCACATGATCTTCTTATCTTCTTCACAGCGTCTTAGCCTGCTCTGGTGTCTGAAGCACTAAATGTTTTACGGTAGGTTATCACAAGTTCAACTTAATGAGAATCAAGAAAGCGCATTGGGTGCAGGCCCGGGGTTTATCCTGAGTTCATTCTGATCTGAAAAGATTAAAAGGTATATCCCCCTCCTCTATTTTATTTTTCACTTGCCTTTCACATTGTATATGGACACCCAAGGTGAGCTTTTCCTCTCTTCTCCGGCAAAAGCTACAACAACTGGAGGAGAGCACATGGGTGACATCACAGGAGTCAAAAGTGAAAAATGAAGCAATGGGAGAAGGAAGGGTTTTTAATCATTCCATTTAAAATGCTGCTTCCCCCTGAGTTTGTGTAGTGTGAATTCTTGCTCATATCTATTTCAATAAGGAATGAAAAATTTGTAACAAAGGACATCTGTTCTGTAAATGCAAAGCTTCCAGCTCTTCAATAAAGATGAAAAAACGTCTCTGAGACTTTCAGGAGCTTCTCTGTCAGAAAGCAGAGATATTCTTGAGACCTATAAGGCAAAGTAAAATACACCTGCTCTCTTTGAGAATCCATCGTTCTCCCCCTACAGTTGCCTGATGTGAAAGCTTTTCAAGCCATTTTTCCCAACTATAAAATAAAGGTGACCAGCTAAGGGTATTAAAGACACAGCTCTATGCTTCCCCTTAGGTAAATTCTTCAAAGACAAGGGAGGTATGACTGTGCAAAAGCTGAAAGCATTCCCAACAGGCAGCTGTAAAGACCAAAGTGCTAAATTCCTCCCCTGAGAACATCCATTTCTTACAGGGAGGTGCCGCCGTTACGAGGCTTCCCGGTTACACCCTCCTCAGAGCTCCTGAGCTGGTGACACTTGTTCCCGAAGTAGGGCAGATGTATGCTCTGATCTTTTCTTGGGGGAGAAGGCAGTAAACCAACTGCTACTTCTTCCCTGTTGCCTGGCTGTAGTGCTGCTACCAAGGTGATCGGAGAGCAGTGCACTAAGAAACTGGATGGAAAGAGGAAAACAATCACTTTGCCTTCAAGAAAAGGACTGGAGGGGGTATTTGTCTTTAAATTTGAAGGTTGACACAAGCAGCATTTGAACTGCCTGTTAAATACTAGTCCCTCACCCAACAGAGTAATGCTGGTAGAGAACTGGTTAGCTTGGGCCTTTGGAAGTTCGGTATAAAAAGGACAGGGAAGAAAAGAAAACTCTGGGAATAGCTATCAGTTAACAAGCCAAAAGAGGAACAGTTTTAGGTACATGAATGTGATGCTAACTAAGAAAAACAAAACCTGGAAGAGGCATTAAGAATATGCGTGCACATACACAAAATATACGGGGCTGCTACTTGCGTAACAGCTCGGATCTCTGCAGTCAAGTGCTAGGCCTTCTGTGCACAAATGCTACCTGCAAGTAAATCTGACTTGAAAACACAGAGCAAGGCAAATTGCACATACTTCACAGATACATGCAAAAGCGACAAGTTCCAGAAGCTTCAGAAAAGCTATCCCAGGAAACAAATGAAACGCACACGCAAAGCTGTAGCAGAAATAACACCTCATGTGTGAGCCTGCGGGCCCTGAGCTGGGGCTGAGGGGAGCAGGGAAGAAGCGGGGCTGTAGTCTGACAGAGGACAGGCTGAGCCTTCCTCTTCTGAAGTACCCATAAAAACACACCATAAATACCACAGACGGCATGCTATCTGACTTGGGCCTGCCACCACACGGCACCAAGTGATGCCACGTACTTGGATTTATTTGGTCAGTGGCAGGGGCGCTAAGTGGGCTAACAGGAAGCCCATTGGGAAGGTCTGTCCTTAGAAAGCATGTTTCAAGGAATTCAACGTGCCCCTGAGGTGGCTTGGAGGAACGGCCTGTGCTTAGTTCTGATCTGTACACCAGGAGGTGGTGGCACAGCTGGGCTGCCCGGGGCCTCCGAGGTGGCACCGACAGGAAGGGACGGGAGCTCTGCCTCCAGCCCTTGGCCACTGGCCTTGGTGCTCGGGCTTCCAGGGTGTAACGCTTGATTACCAAAACGTGTGCTGCCAGAATAAAAAGCATGGGTTTGGGTCCCTCCATGAGGCCGGTTTCCAGGAGCTGCAAGCTCCCCTTTCCGGAGGTGCAGCACACGCAGGGCTGGACTGCGAGTGCCCTGGGCCTGCTCCACGCCTCGTCTAGTGGTTCACAATTAGCATCACTCTGGCCACAATTAGCATCTCTTGCTTGTGAGAGACCCGAGTCATTAGCCAGCATGGAAAGTTAATCACCTGTCCACCATTACAAAAGGGACGGTCCCTTCAGGAGGAAGGTCACTGGCTGGGATCACTGGGGGACAATGTCTGCTCTCTAAATGGTGCCCCCTGAATAAATCAACCTCCAAATCCCAGGGCTTCTAAACCTTTACAAACACAAACACTCAGGAAGTATATACACTAAAAAATGACCCAGAATAAATATGTCTCCCTCTGAGCCCCGGCTTTGGGATGCCATCTCTCCGGTTAACCCCTCCCTGCCCAGGTTCCCTGCCTGCCTCACGGAGCGCGTTTTGTTGTTCCCATAGTACATTATTTGTTGAAATAAATATGGAAATAAGGCAGAGCAAGACAGCCAGACTGAAATAAATTCATCACTCATGGGCTCTCAAGGGAAGGAAACCGCGCATTTTTTCTAAATGATTATTTCTGAAGCACTGAAGGAATGGCTATATCACTAATGAGGCCAGTGCTCCATGACTGCTGATTATAAATGACCTAAAAAGAGACAAGGGGATGGTGTATGTATGTATAGGGGGATGGGGAAAGAGATGAATTGTTCTTCCCCAGGATCTGGAATCATCTCCCCAGGCTCCTCAAAAGTCTGAGAGCATCTGTGGTTCACCACAAAGACAGGCCTGGCATATTTACAGCCGCACGAGGAAGTTTGGGCTGCAGCATTGTGCTATGCTAACAAGTAAGCACACGATTCCTCTCCTCCCTTGATAGGTCACTATCTGTTCGCTGCAATAATAATTAAAAAGGAGAACGAGCCCTCTCAGTTGCCCCAGGGTCTAAATTACAGGTCCTGCAGGTTGATGCAGTCCGACTGGAGGCAAGAGAAGGCTAAAGCCAGGAATAAGATTCACTTGTGTCTTCTCTCACTTGCTAATTCCCATGGAAACAAGCAACTCGCGACAAACGACTAAAGGATGCTTGCAAAAATCTTACTCATATGTTTTGCTGGCTACCTTCCCCCACACCTTCAGGCTGAATGATTACAGATGCATCACGCATGCAGCAATCCTAGAGCATGGCTGATTTCTGAACAGGACAGGATGGCCACATGCAAAGGTGGTCAGGATGCAAGCCAAAAGCAGCAAAACCGGCAGAGTGAATTCAGAGAAAAATACGGCAATTTTCCTATAGAGAGCTGCTGCTTTCAGATTCCTCGTGGTATTATTTATATCACACGATATGTAGAAGTGACAGCATCCAGAAGCAAAAGATAAACTAAGGGACAGCTTCTAACACATAATGTGACCTACTACCCAAATCTGAGGGTACTGAGAAGATGGGATTATGCTTGTTTATCTAATGGGGTTTTATTTCAGTTTGTTTTATGAACAGAAATTTCCCAGGACACCTTGAAGAACAGAGATCCGAAAATGGGCTTCTGCAGGAACTCAGACAAAGGAGCCCTGACAGATATTAGATAGATTATAGTCATGCACCACTGCCAGAGGTTTTCCAACACTTTTTAAAGACTGACCCTTTCCTTTTTGCAGGCAGCAATGTCCTCTTGCAAAAGCTGGTGGGGTCTGGGAGAGGCAGCTTTGCTTCTATCCAAACCCTTCCAGCTTGCACATTCACCCATGGTAGCAAAGCAACACACTTGCAGAACTGCAGCTCAGGCCAGGGCTCCTATCTCACTTCTATTCTCTGTTTTAGCTAACTGGAGGGGCTCATCACGTAATAGTTACTGCAGCCTCAGTGGGGAGTTGCAGATGATCTTCTCCCCCTCAGGAGAGGGACCATTTCCTTGGAGCCTGGGATCGCTCTGTGAGCTCTGTGGGGTCCTGCATCTTTACAAAAGCCTAGGGCACACTGGCCAGAAAGGTGAGACTTGGCACAGCTGCTAAATCCAGAGGGAGGGGAAGAAAAGTTGAACCAAGTTTCTCTCTTTCTCCCAGGTCATTTGTCACAGGCCTTTATAGCTAATAACCTCTCTGTAAAATTTATAAGCCAAGTTAGAGAATTACAGAATAGGGAAATAATTCACTAATAGCCTATATAAGGTGGTTTAGAAATCTGGTAGGAAAGAACCACAATATATTAAATTTTCCAGGTTTCAGAAGTTACTGCTGTAGCTGCAACTCTTTTTAACCCTGTCAAATTCAGCTGGCTGACGTCTACATAAGAGTTGAGCCACTTCTCTCAGAGATATTCATGCTGCGACATGGACCTGCCAACCAGTTCTGTACCATGGATGCTGGAGCCAGTTTCCAGTTCCTCCCTCGAGGTGTTAACAGATGGGGTTCCCTTCCCTCTTATCACGCAAGCACCCCACTACAGGCAAGTAGACCTCATTTGCTTTTCCAAAGGCCTTGGGCTATTCCCCCACAGAAGGTAACTCTGACAGGAAAGTGAAGATCATACCGTAGCTTACGCTACTTCTGTCCCCCTTGCTTGATGCAGGGAGCACGAAGAAATCAGAGCAGATGCCGTATCGGTAACATTTCTGAACTACTCTAATGAATCTGACCTCATGGTGAAGCTTTAAAAGTGTAGTGGCGTGTCAACGTAAACAGCTAAAACTAGTGTCAAGTCAAGTGGTAACACGGCCACCGCTGTTTTTACAAGCATCGTGTACTTAGCAGATAAAAATGAGCATCCTATCAAAGCCTTCCGCCAGGCGCCCTTATCACCGGCGAGAGGAAACAATGCCCCCGTATGATCGGTGTGACTCCGTGCCAGTGATAGGGAGCCCAATTTCTTACAAGCTGTCCATTAGGATGATGAAGAGACTAATAACCACCACACACGGGTTTTTATCTTTTCTTTTCCTTCTTGTTGGTCCACTGGCAACTGCTAATAGCTTTCCAGGGCTCCTTTAAATAAACAGAACTAATTACTCCGCACAATGACACCACGGCTTACAGACAACTAATTATGTCATGGAGGGGTTTCTTAACATGCACATTTATTTGCACAGGGCCACGTCTAACGTGCGGCAAATTTATTCAGTCTTTATGCTATCAGCTGGTACCAAAATAACGCTGAACACACAGCAGATCCAGATTGCAGAACTTTAGCAGGCAAGCTCTCCCAGGAGGCTAAAAAACAACACATGGAGCACGCATATTACCGAACATGTGTAGTGGTGCCGCTGCTAGCCTCCTGCGCATTTAATATAGCGCCATGGCACAGACTGAAACTGTTGTGTAAATAAAGCGCGGCTTTTCCTCGCCCGTGTTTGCTATATGTTGAGCAGGCAATCACTACTTGCTATGCCTTATGCCCTGACAACATGCCTTGATAGAGGAATAATGGAAATCCTTGTCCAAAAAAGCACAGAAGCGAACAGATGGACAACATAAAAGACAAGATACACTGGGAAACTGTTCCACCACTATGAGAAGAAGAAAGAGAGAAGTTAAGTGGCTCGCTGTGTGCCGTGCGACCGGCTGTGTTACAGGCTGGAAGCAAACTTAGGGTTCCCGGACACCTACTCCCTTGCTAGACAGAGGATAGTGTCAAACTGAGACCAACTTTTTTGTTTTAAATACACTTTGCAGACAGATATCTAACCGACAAGACAGGATTATACCGAATTATTCAAAGTGGATATGACTGAATGCCTTTTTGAGCTCCTGAAAATCTAAAAGGGCTTTGTTCTTTAAAGCAAGATGCTGGGTGACATAAATTTTTAAGGTGTGCAGCCCTTCCTCCCACCCCCTACATAAAAAGCAAATTAAAGCATTAGATTTGCAAGCATTTCTGGACAGCCACGTTACATGGGCAGCAACTTTCTCTCCTCAGAGAGGATATTCTGAAAGGATGTAGCAAGGACACCTCTCCACATATAATGATCCTTAGCATTAAGCAGAGTTATATGCATAAAAAGCAGCATATATCTTGTTAAGCATGTCTGAGTGACAGATGAATTGATATAAGAGGGCAGAGTATCGTATTTGGAGCTATTAGCTGACTGTCTGGTCAAAATATCTGTGTAGAAATGTGGGCCTAATTATACCTGTATTCAACTCTCATTCACCTATCAAGCACACCTACACCTGTACAAAGAACTTTAAACTTGCTGTTTCAAGCAACTGAGTCATAAGAAAATGGGAGCCTTTACAAAACAGGCTTCAGAACTTCATTTAGGATGCGGGCCGCTGTTTTCTGCAATCCCCCTCTACCTCCCCTCTAAACAAGAGGATGTTTTTACAGAAAGAGAGCTGAACCACGGATGGCAAGCCCGCTGCAAAACCGCAGCAGGAAGAGGAGACAGGTAGTTTCCTCAGTGACCAGGCTGACCTTGACTCGCAACACCAAGATAAAAGCTGCAGTGCTTGGTCTCCCACTACGATCTTATAGAGGAGGGTCACTTGGTTAGGCCTCTCACTGCAGAAGCAGACAGCTTTAGCAGTCACACACACAAAGAGGGCTCCCCCCCTTTACAAGAACCATTAGAAGATGACAAGATATGCACAAAGATCTCCAACACGGAAACTGAGGGAAAAATGGTATGAAAGAGCTGAAGGACAAGCATGTGCGATGCCCTCCGTCCCTCCCGTAGCCCTGCAGCACGGTACCACAGAGAGGGCCTCACGCCACAGCTCACGTCAGCAGAGCAGAGGCTTTCGGACTGCCGGCTGAGCAGTCCTGCAGCAGGTTTTGGATTTATTAATCAGGCAGGAGGCTCCTCAACAAACCTGTTGAGAATTGTTTTGTGTTAGGCATAAAGAGGCCACGTGGGGTCCGCACTGAGGGTATCATTGCTCACCTTGGTGTTGTACTGCCCAGCTTCGGGTCAGTGCCAGGTGACAACAGGAAAGGAAGAGAAGCAGCACAAATGGTTCATTTCCCTTAAGGGTGGACAAACAACTTAATTAAAGCGAGGATAAACATACCAACCCTGAAAAAGAGCTTCTGCTCAGAACCACCTCCTCTTTAAGCCTCTGATTTTCAGCTCAATTTAAAGGAAACTATATGTACCTCCATGCCAAGCGTGCCCATGACCTAGTTACCATTTCCCATGGGAAACCCTGAGGTCTCTCATAGCATTTTTCTTACCCTTATGTTAGGGTATAGCATCATTTAGTATCATGAGCTTTAAGTTTTGTGTTTTTTCCCATCTGCCTATTGTTGCAGGTGCCAGGTTCAAGCTTCCCCTTGCTAAATAACACTTTATTCTGTATCTTTAAACACAAAAAATAAGATTCTTACAGAAGTTGGGACGCTAGGACCTGAGGCCTTCCAAAGAAGACACCAGATATCCATGCTAAAATGTGGGTTGGAAAACCTGGATTGTGCCCTGCAGCTCAAACCACGGTGCCCACTCATCAGCCCTTCTGAGCCCCAGGAGCAAGCAGAAGTCTCCTGGAGGTTTTGCACCTAAGTCTCTTCAAATGAAACCATGTTGCCTGCGTTCCCAAAAATCAGTGGCACCACACAGAAAAAAAATAGGAGAATTAGCAGTTTCACAGTCTGGTGTCAGACCCTGTTCTTAGTTTTATGGTGTTGGTAGGAAGCAGGCAGACATCCCTTCTGGCCTTTCCTGTTGAGGTCACTCGGGTAGCAATTCGCACAATGTTGATTTTCAGTTCTCTGGGGTGAATACAGGATTCACACGTGCATTTCTCCCTCCAAGAATGCAAATGTAGAGGACACAGTCCAAGTGGTCCATACAGAAAGTGAAAAGCTTTTGCTTTCTGGCATGTTGAAGGCTGAAAGGAGGACAGGCTGGCGGTGCCTCCACACGTGCAGGTGCCCCAAATGGGTGCAGGGACCCACGTTCAGGTCACGAGGCAGCACTGAGGGATGTCAAAATTGCCCAAGAACCCCAGGCAAACATGCCTGCAGGTGAGCAGTGATTTGCCTCTGCCTTTAGGGCCTGTGTCTTCAAATTTATAGCCCATGCAAGAGTCCACAGATAGGTGACACACCACTGCCTCCCTCAAGGAGGAGGGAGGCATCTGTTCACAAAGGCTGCCTGTATCCGAGCCACAGGTCATCTCCTGGGTGCAGCTGGAGCAGGGAAACCAAATCCCCCACAGGATGCAGTTCCACATGCGTGATCAACGTATGTGGTGACTATTGACAGGTGGCCTGAAACTTTGGGATTTGTTCCACGTTGTGACTCCTCAGGCTTCAGTACTGCTGGATGCAGGCTTGGAGGCTGTGCCTTGTGGGGGCAGCATACGATTTACACAGGGGTGGATGAGCCTCTCCTCTCACCATCTCTTCAGGGCATTTATGCAGGATTTTTTTTTTTTTTTTTAAACAGACCGCTTGCAATTGATACAGGAGAAAGTAGAGGTCACAGGAAGAGTAAAGACACATAATCTAATTTTCATTTTGTCCATTAATCATGCCCAATTTCAGCCAGCCATTTAACAAGGTGGAATTCGAACGCGATCTCTCCACAGATGAGGGGAAATTCACTCTAATTCATGCTGCTGCTCTGTTCTCCTGATCAGACCACACAGAGCAGCCTCTCTTCCTTACACTGAAAAATGGAATCCCTGTGTCCAAGAAAGCCTACGCTCTCCCAAAATCTTTAAGCTAAATTTAAAGCTGTCCAGCTCAAGCTGTTGGTGCTTTGTTTGTGGGGACAGTGTTGTTTTTTTTGGGGGGTGGATTGATGCAAGCCCAAAAGGAAGCTCTGAATTTCAATCCATTTTGATATGAAGTTGTCAATAATGCTACATTTGAGAATATCCTAGCTCACAAATAAGCAAGCCTACAAATTCCCTGTGTCTGCAGAAGTATAAATTTGAAGACACCTCCTACATGTCCTCAGCTATTTACCAGTCTCCCAGCTTGTCAGGACCAAATTTCCTCTTTCCTATAGCAAGATGATTCTGGAAGTGAAAAAGACATGCAATCATCATAGGTAAGGCCAAGGAGATTGGAGGCATCAGGTCTTGGACATCCACAGATGAGGCAGCAAAAGGCATCTTCCTTCTCAGCTAGGGTTTGATGAGTACTGCAGTATTTGCCACCTCAGAAGATGATGAATTCTAGTCCTTGGCTCATTTACCTATCCCATTTTCGTTTAGTTCTTTGCAAAAATTAGCCAGTGTGGAGAGGAAGGAATCAGATCTCTAAGATTTAAGAATGAGCCAAAGCAGCTGCATTGGAAATGAGGGCTAAGGAATCAAAAGGGACTACAGCAAGACACACATCTCAATGATCGCCTCTTTGCTCAACGAGAGGGGAACTGACTTCCACTCTTCATCAGCATGAGAATAATGGAGAGCACACTAACTCCATATTCAATATTTCATAAGGTTTCCATGTCAGCTGTGCACGCCTCAGTCTCCCATCCATTCGCTGTGCTTTCGTCAGGCAGAGTAAAGGAGCAAAGGCTTAGCCTGGGCTGAGAGGCAAGAGGCCAAGGACATGCACTACCCTGGAGGAAAACCTCCAAACCAAAGAGGGGACATGTCTGAGAAACGCCATCTCTCTCTTTCAAGATGCTCAAGGGCATCATTCAGCAGCAAGTAACGTTTAACACAATTCCTTCACCCCTTCAAGATTTCAAAGAAATAGTGGGATGCTTAAGGAAAGAGGAGTGCCTAAGCACAAAAGGAGCATAAGATCTGAGTATGTCAAAGACTGAGTTGCTGACAAACACTTGATCTATTTCAGAAGGTTCCCGAGCAGTTCTACTCTGTGACTGACAACACATTTGCTAAGACAGCACTGCTACTCGGGAGCCTTCCTGCTCTACTCAGATGACCAAAAACTGCTGATCTGTTCCAGGAAAAAAAAACAACCATGCTCTCCAGCTGCAACCCTCTGCTGGTTGCCAATCTTTCTCTAAAAAGTTACACCCTCATTTCCGAGCATATCTAGGTTTCTCTAGTAAGACCACTGATTTAAGCCGAAGTGCCATGGTTCCTAGGTCTCGTCTTTAACACCCCAGAGGCACAGGAATTTTCCAATACGCCAGTGCTACGTCAAGTCCTGACGCAGGCCATGGAGAGGCAGCATTAGGAGCAAAAGCCCCTTTGGCACAACTGTGAGAGAAACAAGGTGACGAGTAGGTGAAATGAAACATTTATTATGTGTTTTTTTTTTTTTCCTCCCCATATTCTGACTTTGTCAATGATAATCTCAGAGGCTAATAGACAGCGTCTATGAAAGCAGAAATATGAGAAGAGCAGCAGGGATTATATTTATCTGTCGGTGCTTCTGATGAGACTGACCATGAAGATTCCTTAAGCAAACTGAACGCCTGCTGAAGGTCTTCACAAAATAATATCTTTATGTGATTTAGAACCTGTTTATGAGAACTTATCTTTACATATAAACTCTCCTTGTGGACAAAGCTCAGATGCTGTTGTTGCCACTGTGAATTTGGACTAGATTTAATAAAGCTGTGTTTTAGGAAAAATCTTGTACAGTGTTTGGAATGGGGATGGAATTAAATAACGCAGTGATAGTGGAGTTTCCAGAAACTGGCCTACCGGGAAATGTTAAAAATATGTAGATATCCAAGTGTCTGATCAGTGCAACAGGAATACTGTCCCAAGTACCACACTAAACAACAAGGCAAGACCGCTGGACAGAGGCCAGTTGTGGTACAACATTCAGTACAATTGTCCTAAATACTTCATTCTGCTGCTTCTCCTTTCCATCTGAATTGGTCGGATAATGGTTATAATCTTATTTGCTAATTGGTGATTTCGGGTTATCTAGCCATACCCTTTTGCTCCCCGTATCAACAACGAGACTGCAGTTTCCTAAGAAACCTGTTGTCTGTAACAAATATCTGCAAATGAGCGAGTGCAGGACTACAGGAGTCAGCTAGGACTCAAAAACAGCTACGCACTCGAGAAAAAAGGGAATATTACTTTAGCCAGTGCTGTTTCCCTTCTGCAGAAGGGAATTCTTCTGCTCCCATGACTGCTAAGAAAATCCGAACAAACCAACGTAAGGCAAACCCAGGCGACATTCCCAATTTTCAGATATGGTGCTTTACAGCATTTCTGAAGCAGTGGGGGAAAGGAAGTTTCCCTTTGCATGGGGCAAAAAGAGGATGGAAAGCTGACATACCTTTGTCAGGAAGTGGTTTTGTAGCAAGGAGCAAAAGCTCCGGCCACTGCAGCAGCTGTACCTGCCTGCCCGGGCTGAGGTAGGAACAAAGCTGCCCCAGAGCACACCCTCTGCACACAACAGCATGCAGCCAGCAGGGACCACACAGCGGAAGGCGAGGCAGCGGACACCGCCCTATGCATCGTCCCTTCAGCATCACCATCCTCTTGGGCTACGCCAACGCAGCCACCTGCGGGGCTGATGCTGGGGAGAGGAGAGAGCGCTCTTGTCTAGATGGGTTTTGAAAGAGCAAAGGGATGGACACGCGGAGAAACACTTTTCAAAAGATGAAGTGAGAATGAGGGCTCCAACCTGCACTTTCTGTAGGATTTGGGGGCACCACTGCCCTTTAGGGAACTTCCCTTGGAGAACACAGTAGTGTGCACTGAGATGCTGTATCTAGGGCCCAGAGAACGGGATGAGAACAGATGGATTGGCTCCACTCTTACGACTCGATTAAAATTCATGTTTAGCACTCCAACCAGAAGTACTGTGAAGTACTGTCGGAGACCTTCTTCGACATGAACATCGATAAACAATTACATACAACAATTAAAATTATTTTCACAACGCCATTACTGAGCAACCTGTCCATATTACAAACAGCTTTATCAGGAGCTGAAACTAAATACATTTCACAAAGGAAAAACCTGTTCAGAGATCACAAGGGCAGGGCGAGTATCATGTAGTGTTTTTTGTTCACGTGCTTGATCCAAAAGAAGCAACAGAGAGCTAAAATCTTGGCTGTTTGGTCTGATTTTTGCCATGTGTGTGTGCTTAGTGAACTGGATATTGCAAGGAACCCTAGGGTGTGCAGCACCTTCTCTGCTAATACACTTTTATATTCTGACAGGAATTCTCAACAACATGAAATAATCCTCTTCAATCTGCAACAGAAGCTCCCAATCTCTGAGTTTTAAACTGTTAGTGATCGATCACTTGCAACAAATATAATGTGGCTACTCTGCTAACGGACTGGATTTTAAATATCCACAATGGCTGTTCGCCTGTGTGTGCAGAAATTACCATCTCTGTGCTCCTGCTTCCAGCGACAACGTCAAAAACAAGAGGGGATGGTATAAGTGGACTGTTTCCTAGTTAAGTATTTCAATGAATTTTGTCTTTTCTCCCATCATACATTATTCTAAGTAAGAGAATGTAACTCTAGGTACACGGGAAAAAAAAAAGCAGCAGATTATGCAACACAAAAGCAGAGAAAGATATAAATTTAATACCACCACCATTTGAATGCAAAATGCAAAGAGAAACAACAAGAAACACTCAAGCTCGTTTCTAAAAGAATGAATAAAATCCAAATTCTTTCCAAAAACTTACATTAAAAAAAAAATCTGATGTGTGCCTTTTAAGTAGATAAAAGAGTTCACCTTTGGAGTGATTGAGATACCTTAATTTTGTCCTAATCTTATTTTTGTAGATTAAATCCAGATACTACGGTGACAAGTTCTTTAGACGTTATTGTATATGCAATAGAAAAAATAGGACGGAGCCCCATTCCTGACCACTAATCATCCAATACAAAACACGTGCATACACTTTTAAGAATAACAACAAGAAATTCTTCAGACCCCTGTCTACCTTCTGCAACTGAGCCAGGAGATTTCCATCCAAAATAAGCTTTTCTTTTATTCTTCTTAACTCATATGTTGCTTTTAGACTGAGATATGTGCTTTTTTCTGTACCCAAATCCTTCCTTTGTAGTAAAATAAAAGTAAATATAAGAAGAAACATTATAAAAATGCTCAAAATGTCTTCTGTTGACACTTGCTATAACCAGGATTGTCTTGCTGTGTAAAAAAATCAAGCCCACCCAAACGCCACCAAGACATCCAAAACTGCACCCCAAAAAACGACGGTCCTGTCCTAGTGATTTCTGTGTCCATTTTTCCAAGCACTGATATCGATATTGAGTACATCTGAAGACGTGACCTACTTTCCTTCAGAAAATGTCTAAGAAAGATCTCATTGCTAAATATCTTTTAAAACCCTAAGAAAGAGGGAAAAATAAAAATTACATACAGTAGGGCAGAGAGGTGAGCTGGGGCAAGGCAGAGGCAGTTTGTGAGAAAACGCAAAAAAAACTTGGTTTTTATTACTGCCTGACTGCAACTTTGTGTTTTTAAGGAGGGCACAGCATTTATGTAACAAGCGGTTCGCTCGCTTGATGCCAAGCCATGCCTGCGTGCTACTAGGCAGGGAAATAGTTATGTCACGTTTCTCCCTGGAAGACAAATGCGCCTTTGCACTGCGCTCGACCCCATGAAATGGTTCCGCGCTGCTCCTAGCGGAGTCACACCTTATCCCTGAGCCCACCCAACCGCCCAAGCCTTGCTAAACGTGCTCGGTTCCCCGGTCGGACTCCGTGGGTCTGATTCTCCTGCACAGGATAGGGCAGGATCTCGCTGCTGCCAAGACTGCAAGCCCCAAAAGCAACACGAGGAAGAAGCAAACTGCCCTGTTTCCAGAGCTAAGGCGAGCTCCACATGCTAATTCTCTGCTAAGCCAAAGCATGGGGCTTTGATTTCCTAACCTCAGGATGTTATCTGGCTCCAGTATAGGATTACCATTAGCTCTGTACGTCTGTCCTTACAGCAGGGTCACTATCATGCCATATGCCACTTGGACAACCTTTATTCTTTCTAGATTTTTTTTTAAATCACAGTGTTCATCTGGAAAGGCTTGGATTCCCTTGGCTTTCAAGATGTGCTTTGCATTGCTAACACATGGGGCTGTAGGCAAAGTTGCATTAGAGAGACAGGGAAAGACAGAAAGATATACTAAAAACCTGTTAAGATATAAAATGCCTTCGGGGTGCTCTTCTCTTAGATATTAAGAAAAAAAAAACCCAGAGGTTTATTCAACATCCATTTACCAAACAAAAGACCCAGTTCTTTTCTGAAGTGACTTCTGCAAAACTTTGCTGACTTCAGCGAGTGTGCCTGAGTTACACCAGTGTAACCAGAGAGAAGCAGACCTTGAAGGAGCACGTCAGGCTCTGCAGGGAAGTCAGAGCAGGGCGGAGAGTCGCAGCGTTAGGACACACAAGGTGTCCCGGTAGGTTGGTACAGCAGGAAAAAGCTCCCGCAAAAGTCACGGACGATTAATTCTGCCTCTCTCCCCTCCAGTGCTGCGGTACAAGGAAGGGTCATCAGTCTCCAAATTGTCACACTCACAGCAGAGCAACAACAGAAGAAGATCAGGAATCCGAAGGAAGGACTGAAATGGCTGTCCCATGATTGATGGCCAGCCTTCTGGGACATTAAAAGGGTTTTATACTCATACAGTACCTTTTGTCCCAGAAGAACCCGAGCAGCTTTCTGCACGATACACCGATCTTGCGTGAAGTCCTCTGAAGGAAGGCAGAGAAAACCCCATCCACAAGCGTGACAGAGTGACAGCGAGGGGCAGCAGCAGTGCGGCAGGGGCCAGAAGAGCAGGGAGCACCTGCAGGAGGTTCGGGTCCCTTCCCAGGGGTTCAACCAGCCTGGGGCCTGACTGTATAGCCACAGGGTTGGGAATCTCAGGGGAAAAGAGATGAAGCCTGATAATGCAGCCAGTGAGGACTGATATGGTTCTTCCCCATGCCTGGACGAGCAACCCAGCCCAAGCAGCTGATCAGAAGCTGTCTGATGACACCCCCCCAAAAAGCAACTTTTTGGTTCACAAAATGGAAAACTTCAAGCATGAAGGGCGGTAAGGAAAAACGCTCGATGACTTAAGGGGTTGACTTAAGCACAGAGAAACCGCCAAAAGAGAAAAGCATGAAAAAAGCCCTTCATGGCCTGCTTCAGAAATCAAACCACACACATGAAACAAGTGGAAACTCTCCATAGCCCTTCAGAGAAAATAAGCAAGAGCAGCAGCATTGCATTGAAACTGCAAGAGGGATTCAGGGCACTTTCCTTCTGCAGCTCAACACAACAGGACTTCTTTCATCAGCTGAAGAACGAGCAAGCCTCAGCAGCACGTGGAGTTTGGACTCAAGACGAAGATGCCAAGGCATAGAGCCCATCTCTCAGAAAACCCCCACGGTTCCAGGCCTCACATCCACACTGCACGAACACCTCGGGTAAATGCTCAGCTAAGCATCAGCCGCTTGAAACCACTCTTAAGGGCTCATCCTCCTGAGCCTCCTGGATTTCCCCGTCCCCCCCCAGCCTGGTACTGAGAGGTCTTTTCCAGCCTAAATGATCCTTACGGCCTGGCTACGGCCACACACTTCTCCCTGCCGGGAGGGTAAGATACAAATGGCAGAGGCTACCGGTTGACCTCATTGCCAGATAAAATCCATTATGCGTGATTAAAACTTAACAAAATGCAATCACATTAAAAATGACTATCATGAAGTGCACCATGATTTACTGACTAAATGAATGAGAAATTTATCTGAATAAAATAGTCCCAGCCCTGCTGCATTGGCAAGGCATGATAAATTGCTGATTGTGAGGGGATCGGCGCTTGCTGTTGGATGACATGCACGCATTGATTGTTCCTAACAACGCTAATTAGCATAATGGCATCTCCACATGTATTACAGAAAGTTTCTTCTTAGCAAGCAAAAATTATTTCAAGCCTTCAGGTCCCAAACTGCAAGGCATAAAGATGGAAAGAAAGGATTTACAAGCTGCCTCGCTGGCCTTTATTATGCAGATGAGAGGTCCAGCCCACTGGATCTTACTTAATCTTGAAGAGATGGGAACAACATTCAAGAGAGCTCTGGCATTGTGCTATTAAGCTGTGATCACAGTGGGCTGTTTTTTACGTAGCAGTGATCTAATTTTGTGAGGCCAGAAAAAGCCTTTGAAAAAGATGAATCTAATCCTAAAGAACTAGAAAAAAAAACACCACACATTTCTTCAATTTCATTAACACAGGGGGCAGGCCGTGCAATCCTTGCGTAAGCGCTCCCATTGACTAGGGCTGTGTAGGTGAGAAAGCGCTCGCCAAGTTGAAAAGGCAACGCACGGTCTATTAATAGGAAAATAAAAGGGGTGCAAGAGGTAAAGAAAATGAAGGCCAGCGAGAGACCACGTGATTCTCAATTAATTGAAAATCAATCGCAATAACCTGCGTTTTTGGCTTTGAAAAAATCTGTGAGGTGATAAAAGACCGCCTTAAAAACAACGCGGTGCCCCACGGCTCAGCATCCTCAGCAGGACTTGGATGTCAGGGCTGCTTAGGAGGATTTTCCAAATGGCCACGCTTCATCCAGAGGAACGTGCTCTTCGGGAGCGTGAACGAAAGCTCATTTGTCTACATCAACGCTCTGCATTTTGTTGACACAGTACGCTGTGCCCAGAGCAGAGGTCCTGAGCGGGAGGAGAGGAAAGCAGAGCCCTAACCTGCAATGCTGGAGCACGCACAAAGGTCGTGGTCACAGTGCTGGGAGCTCTCTCGAGGTCTCCTGACATTCCAGCAAACTGTGAGCCCATCTGTAGGCGACACCCGTGTCCCTTCAGCAGTACCCTCGCAGCCCACCCTGTATGCAACCAGAGTCAGGGACTGATTTTTTTGTGGTTTTAGCTCCCATTGGAGCACTGGGAAGCTCCAAGGATGCCAACCCCGTGCAAACCAGGTGCAGGAACTGGGCGAGTGCAAACAGAAACTTCTGCTTCAGCAAACCCAGAGACCTCTCTCATCTCTGAAATCTCCAGGTGAAATTCAGAGCTTCCTCTGCCCGAGGCATGCAGGCTGCCTGGTACCGTCCTGCACTCCTGCCTAATGACCCCCACGTGGTAACGTGAAGGAGGTAAATACCACCCCAGAACAACCACGTACATTAAATTTTACTATACATCCATATGCACGCTACGTACTTTGTGACATACATATTAACTATACCAGAAATGTCTTGAAAGGCCTTAAATATTTCTGTTTTACACATCACTTTGAGGGAGCAGTGAAGCTATCTTCAAACGATGAGAACAGTTTCACGCCACGTGAAGGGCGAGAGAAGGTATCATTAACACAACTTAGAAGTCACAACAAAAATCACTTGAAATTACTTTTCCATCTATAAGAATATTAGGGCTTATAAAACTAATTTACTGCCAGAAACAAACCCTCAGGGTGTGGGAAACTACATGCCACTAGCGATTCAACAATAGAAAACTCCTACACACATTTTTTTTTTTTGTTTCAGCCATCTACAATAAGGGTATACTACAAGCAATCTTAATCCAGCAGGGCTGCTCCACAGTTTTGAACGTTAAAGTCCTGGCTGAGATGGATTAGTGGGCAGATTGAAGGTGGAGCGGCCAGATTTATCACATGGATGGTGCCACCACATTAGCGAGATTATATCTGAGATCCCCCAGTCCTTCATCTGTCTCATGACTGGTTAAAAAAACATTTAGTATGACAACAAATATTTCATCCTATTTCCATCAGCCAGAGGTACACAGGCCACACAAAGCCATGGTGTCTTCAGTTATTTCCTGTACGCTGTGACAATACCAAAAAACAGCGCCGTGCTATTAAGCAGACATGAAGGGGAGGCAGAGAAGCAGAAGCTGAATGAGGGGAAACAGAGGGCAAGCTTGAGGGGGGAGGTTAGAGCGAGAGAGAGAAAAATGGCTCGTGGAATAGCAGGGGAAGAGAAAAGGAACAAATGTAATATAGGGCAGATCTTAAAAAAAACCTGCCGGACTTAGAGGGAGAGAAGTACACACTGGAAAAATAATTCCCTAGACCGTGCCTATTGGGCAATCTCGTGAATTTTCCTTTCTCTAGGCAATACTATGTACCAAAAGCAATTTAAAATGCAGATTCTTTTGAGAACATTAACTCTCAAGCCTGTAAGGAAAGTCACATCCGATGAGGAGGTATCTTCTCAGGGCAGACCTTAAACGCTTTCTAGGCTGACCCTTTGAAAATCTTTTTGTTTCTCTTTTTTCTCCCCAAAATAGCATAAGTTTCTCCAGATAGCATAAGGAAACAAACGACAGGTTACAGGTATGCCACTACTTTTAAAAAACTGAGATTTTAGCTAGTGGGGACGAACTTGGCAGAGCAGATTTTACAGAAGGCTGCTAGCATGAGCAGCCAAAGACTGAGATTCTGGAGCGAGGATTAGACTTTAATATTGCACAAGTGTGAAAAAGAAGTGAAAAAGAGAGAGGTAAAACATTAAAACATGATTTTGTGACAGTGCTGCTGGACGTGGGCTTGCTTTCTTACGAGATACTTGCCCTTGCCTCGACAGCTCCCACTCTTACTGCAGAGCAAGAGCTGCTAACAAGCTCCCACTGGGTGTAAATGAGCAAGCCACCTGTTGGCAAGATGTGTTGACACAGGATGGGTGCTTTCTTCACAACGTGTAAGATAGGCTTGCAGGCTGATACATGCAAAGTGTTCTTCACGCACAGGGAAGGAAGCTACCTAAGGGCAGGAAGACCCAAGAATACATGTATGCAAGCACGACACGAGGACGAAGAACCGAGGAGCCAACAGACTGGCTTCTCCCCATAGTAACAAAGTTGGCTGTCCCGGACTTAATGCTGAGCTGCTGAACAATAACATAGCAAGGGCAGGTTTCCCACTGCCCATGAGGAATGAAATCTTTGCTGAGAGCGCAGAAGCCACATTCTTTAGCAAATGAGATGCATCAGCTGGGATTTGGCAGAACCTCCTGAACGCAGGCCTCCAAATCTGCACTCTTAACCACTTACTGGGACTATCTTTCAAGAGGTATTACACAATTTCGGACTGCTAACAGGCTGAAAGCCATGAATTGCAGTAAACAAAGATGAGTGACAATGAGCCACCAAAGCTCAGCCGATTACTTTTCTTCTAAAAAGTATTATTTGGACCTAAGCTCCTAGCTGGAACATTAATCGGTATTTACTGATGTCCTCCTCCTCAGGCAAAAGAGCTGAACTGTGTTCATGTGTTTGGATAAACAGCCTGCTTCGGCATCACTGGGAACACTTAAGGAGCCCGGGGATTATGATACAGCAGGGAATTTGCTCTTTCTGGCAGCACTCAGCCTCCTGTATGATATCTGTATGTTTTAGCTTCTCTTCCTGCATCCTTTTTCTTCTTCTGCCACTTCTTGCAGCTTCCAGGGTAGTGCAGATAGTTGTGGACAACTTCAATCGTGGCATTTCTGATTTTTGGGCACTTCACTGTGTTACCCAAAACGAAGCTGTCAGCGCGTGTAATCGGGAGGGATGGCAGTGGTGTCATCCCCTGCTCGCCAGCCGGCCCGACGCTCAGCCTCAGGAGCTCCCCAGCCCTCCTCGCAGCGCCTCTCCTGAGAGCAGAGCTATGGGCAGAGGGAAGGAGCCTACACGGCATGGAAAAAAACAAGGCAGGCTGAAACGTGGAAAAAAAAAAAAAAAAGAACAGGATGGAGCTTGTTTTTAAGGTAACCACAATCTATTAATAGTTCAAAATAGGCTTTTTAATTACAGGATACCCTGTAACCTCTGAACCCTTATTGATCCATCATCTGATAAACAGTTTTGCTTGCTGCAAGCTCCTTAAGAGGCAGGCGCTGCCACAGAGTCAGACAGCAGGGACAGGGGTCCCTGAAAAAAAAGCAGGCTGGGAGACCACTACGGTCTGTGGCAGGGAGCAGAAACCAAAGGAAACGCACGTGGCGGAGTCCTCCCATCCCTCCTGCAGCAAAGGGAGCGCAGCGGACGGCACTGCTTACTCGAGAGCCGTTCTGGTCGGAAGAATCTCTCTGTGTGCATAGTGAATCTCTTCTTCTGATACTAATAAAAAATCTACAAGTTTGCTTGGAATAAAAGCTCAGTTCATATAGACCCCTACTGTGGGATGGAGATGGAAAGAGAGATGGAAAGAGAAAGAAAGAGAGAGTTAATTTTAAATCCAGTTTCCAGTTTTCTTTACAGAGGCTGGGAAAGACAAGGACAATATACTTACACTGAAGAACAAACTCCACACTATCTGGAAGAGGCTTTCCTATAGCAAAGGAATTTACTAACAGTTTGTTCCCTGCCAGACAGCGGAGTCCAAAGGCAGTTTTGGATTTAACAACAGCGGAGAGACACAAAATGACCCTCGGGCGTGGAAGCATGGGTCGGGGTGGAAATGCAGGCTGAAGGCAGTGCAGGTAACCCCTTACAATCCGCGCAGCGAGCTCTAAGTGTCCAGCTCTCACCGATGTAAAGCTCGCTGCCACATGCCTAATGAAGACTGATCACTTCTTTATTTATAAATGGATCTTTACAGATGGTAGTGGGGAAAAAAAAAAAGACACTTTAAATGGTTCTTCTGTGGAAAGATGGTAGGTTTCGGTACCTCCAGAGCCCAGACACAACAGCCAAAGCAAGCAGAAGGCCATTGTGAAGCACAGTACAGCGTGTTTGCTGCTGCTCACAGCTGGCTTATTTGCAAGGTATCGCCCTCCTGAATTACCCGCCGCACAGGAAATGGGCGGACAGCTGTGAACAGCCCCCGGCCTTCCAGCAAAGCCCTTTCTATTCCCAAATTAGTGACGAGGCTTGTCTGCCTGCCACTACCGGCGAGGGAAAGCCAGCCACCCACCTCAGCGGCGGTTAGCGTCAGAAGGAAGAAGAGATCTTCCTCGCGCTCCTGGCATGGAGACGAAGCGGAGGCCTCCCTAGACCCGCGGCTGTACTGTTAAATCTGGCCAGGAGCTGGTGATGATTTTATTACTCCTGTTAACTGCAACGTCTAATAAAGCCACTACACACAGAAACGCGTGCACGGCTTCCTTGTTGGTGGCAGATGAAGCTGTTTATAAACACGCTCTTTGTGCCGAGCAATTACTTCTCCCGCATCCTCGCCGCCGACAGCCGCTTGGAACCAATGTGATTTGTTCCTGCGAGGTGTCTTTTCTGAAAGGGCCGCGTGACACGTGCTAGAAATACAAACACGGCCAAGGAGAAGCTTCCAAGAGAGAGGTTTAGACTGGTGGATCGTGGGGGAGGACAAGAAGAGCAGGGGAGGGGGAGAAGGGGTGGAGAAGAGATGGACACCATAACCTTAGCTGTCTGGCTGGGCAGCATGAGAACAGGTGACACTGAACCAAGGATAAGGAAAATCATAAGTATTACATTACCTTGCAATGTTACTGTAAGATTTTACATATTTTCCTTTAAGTTTCACTTCCTTGAGTCAAGGTGGTATAGGAGAATCAAAGCTTTACTTTAAAAAGTGTATCTGTCCCGTATGGGTAAAGAACAGTAGGAAAACAAGAATCCTAACGGTTTGGAAAACTGGAAGACAATTGCTACAACCACCCTCAATATGTATTATTTGAAAGAGCTCACGATTTTAAAGCAATTTTAGAATTTCTGAATAGTTTGGACCAGCAGTGTTATAGGGCACAAACCGACTTTAGAGACATTCAGATTTATATATTCATGAAAGTAAACATAGGAATACAGACTCCTCTAAAATAAAGGTCTAGTAAATATTTCTGAGATGTTGAGAAGCTAGCTGGCAAACCTGGGAATTAAGGAAGGAAAATAAAAATAAATGAACAAGAAATACTCTGTAAGTCTAGCCTCCAGGAAAACGTAAAGTTAGGGACCGTCACAGTCTTAGAGAAATGACACAAGGACAAATATTGTTTAACAAAGTAGACACTTTTGTATTGTTTAACACTAAGTAGACAACATGACCTGCGCAGGATGGAAACCTAACTCTTTAGACTTTGGATGAAAGAGATGAAGAGTTAGAGAGGCTTGTGAACAGCAAGAAATGGATTGTGGCTGGTATTGCTGAAAGCATGTGGAGTGGGTTACAAGACTGGAAAACTTAAATCGATGATGACAACTTGCCCTCTAAGAAAAAAGTAGCAAAAAAGAAGCAGGAGGGGGTAGCATTTTAAGATACTATTTAAGATACTATTAAGATACCATTTTTAGATACTGGCTATCGACATTTCAAAACCACCATGCTTTGAGATTACAGTTGTAGTTAATGAAACTTATGGAGTGTTGGCTGGCACACGTTGTATCATCAGACTTACAGGCCTAGCTGAACAACAGAGCAAACTGCTCTTTAGCTGCAATCCAGATTGTGTAGGAATAAGTAATATGCTATTCTGCTGACTTCAAAGTAGAGGACATTAAATACACTCCTTGTACAGTTGGAAATACACAATTTCTGCTTCTGGAAGTAAGGTAGGACAACTTATTTATGGACAAGAATAACTCATGCTCTCAGTCTTCAAGAAACTAGACCAGAAGCCAATCACACAGCAATGTATTTTAACAAACCTTGGAAAAGTGTAGAAATTTTTAAGAATTGAAGACTTGACACTACAATTGTGATATTCAAAATGAGGAAAAGGTTGGTTATTCTGACACGTCTCCAGCAAAACAATGGAACCATTTCTTTCAGCTCTCTATCAGCAGTGACTCAGAGGATAAAACAGGAATACCAGTCAGCATGGTTTCAGGAAAGTAGGTTTCACCAGAGAGAGCCATGGTTTTCTTACAGTAAGATTATTAATTCAGTTGGGACATGGGAGCAGTGCAGTTATACTGTGATTTTACAAGGCTTAGACTAGAGAAAAACTTGGTATCAGAGAAAAACACTAGGTATATGGAATGAACAAACTGTGTATTAGGTTAAAAAGTACATACTCACAGGTCTCGAAAGACAGTTAATGAGCAAATATCAGCAAGCTAAAGGTTTTTTGTTTGTTTGTTTGTTTTTAGGACTGCGCTGTGGAGATCTGATCTTAGTCAAATACTGTCCAACATTTGTTTCTTGTGATTTCTGCTAATATGACCTCCTTCACAAGAAGATGGGCAAATGATACTGGAAAGCTAAGTACTAGAAGGCCAGGCTAGCCTTTATAAATTGCCTGGTGAGATGGCAAGAATCCACTTGCTCTCATTTCCATTACCCTTCTGTCCTTAAGAATCTATGGGAGACTGACTTCTAGGGAGCAAATTTTGGCATTTATAAAAGGCAGGCACTGCATTTGAACTCCAGTGCAAATCTTTTGAAGAAAACAATGCTTATAAGTCAAACACAGCAAAGACAGGCATTCGCTATGTCTCTGTTAGTTGTTCAGCAAGCGATCCTCAAAGTGTCAGTCATTATTTCCATTCCAGCTTGTTTCCCCTAAAATCTAGTAAGACAGTTCTGTTTCTGGTATACTTTCATACAGTGAATACAGATCTGTAGACTTTCTTCTTTACTTTCAGGTAGGCTTAAAAAAAAAAAAAAGCCAAAACCCAGAACATCAACAATCTCTTTTTCTCACTATCCCAAAGATAACCTTCAGGAAAGTAGAAAATCTCTTTTATTATTCCAGCAAGAAACACACCTTTTCACTTGGAAAGGACGAAGACTACTACATTTCAGAAATGTTCTCTGGACACAGATCTCCCTTTATCCTTCACATGCAAAAACAGACTGAGCAGATGACGCTTCTTCAATTCATAAGACGAAAACAAAAGACAGAAAAGAGAATTTGAAGGTAGTTCTACACCAGTATGGTGTCATTTCTCCTCTTCATTCACATCCCTCCAATTTCAAACAACATAACTAGTGGTTTCAATAAGAACGATAATTGCAGCATCCTCACAGTCGCATGCAGGCAAAGAGCTGCAGTCTAGTTTTATTTTTCTTACACCCACAGAGAATTCTGTTTTGTTTCGACCTCTCATTACTCTCCCTCCCTCACTTGGCTCCAAACATCAAATTCTCTCTCAGCCATTCAACATCTATTCCATTTGGCTGCTTTCTTCTCTTACCATTATGCATACATATTGAACAGCTGGAACCAAGAACAGGCACAATTAATGATTCTGAATTTTTCCAAAGAAAATGTTTTCACTTTTCCCCAATTTGAAATTACTTTTGGTTTAAAAAAAAAAAAAAAAAGGAAAGAAAGAAAGAAAAAAGACTACCATTAAACCTTACAAATACCTTCAAAAACTAAATGGAACATTTTAGGTTAAACAAAGGTCTAAATTTTTAGAGAGAAGTTTGTTTTAGGCTTGCTTTTATTTCTTAAATCACATACAAGTCTAAGAAAGCCCCTGTTCCATCTTGGTGTGAAACCAGTTTCTTTCACTATCACACAGGAAGCACAGAACAGCAGAAGACCTCTAATCCTCAGATACCTTAGAAGTTACCAGCCCCAGGGAAAATCTGTGCTGATGCCTGTAGCCCCAACTAAGCAAGAATGCAAGAAGCATCCAGGAAAAGATGAGGCTAAGGGGCAACACCTGCCGCCTCCTCACAAGCTAATATCCAGTTCTAGGGCAGATTAGGGTATGTGGGGCAGGGCTAGGAGTGGGGATTTCCAAGCACAAGCCTGACCAAGTGGAGAAAAGTAGGGCACGAGGGAACACTGGCAGCAGGACGGAGACCTGCTGAGCGCAGATGGGTCAGGACCTGAATACGGATTTTACGGTCGGTCCCACAGAAGCAGTCTGAATTACCTTCTGCCTAACACTGTAAAAATCCCCTCCTTAAAAATCCAAACCAGTATCTGTTTTGTGGCAAAAGAGAAGAACACCCCACCCAGTGCTCCTTTGAGGAGAACAGCCTGTAGGATAAAATCGAGGCGCTCGCATTGCGGGGCGTATGCTTCGATCAGCTTCGGCGCAGAGGGGGTACAAGCACCAGCACCGGTCCTGGTTCACGTGGTGAAGCGAAGGACTACCACCTCTGACAGGAATAGTTTCAGTGCTGGCATTGCAGAAAGCCTTCAGAGAAATTCCACTTTTACTGGACGGTGGTTTTGCCTGTGAGGCTGGTCAGTGAGCACTCTGCCTGTCCAGACACCGAGCTAAATGGCTTCCTCTCCAGCTGCTCACCTTTCCTTACAACAGCACCTGGCTCAGCAACCCCAGGACACAAACCCCACCACCAGTCACCCACGGACACGTTCACAGGACAGCCACAGGCTAGTGACCTCCACAGTGTCCACAAGGTCCCAGCTGAAGTGACAAAATGGTGCCTCTCTGAAGTATGCTACATGATCAAAGCCATGACTGCGCTCTGCTCATTAACAGAACGGCCAAAATGGATGCAGGTTTAATTAATGTATGTTGTGCATGTGCATACAAACACGCAACGCCAGCCATGCTCGGATTTTGCGGAACACAGAAAATAAGACCAGGCACTGTCTTTCATACATGCCTGATGTTCCCTAAATCACCTTTTGGGTCCTGAGCATTCCCCTGCAGTAGTCACCTGTCAGAAACACACAGTCAGTGCTAACCATACGACAGAATAGCTGGAACTTTTTTTCCCCTTGAATGCCATTTGTTAAATCCTCACGATTATTTAACACACACACACTTTTACAATTCTATGTCAAAGACCAAAACTACAATGAAAGCAGAAACAATAAACTCACTGAAAGATACATTCCCCTTACGCTCAGAAATGTGTTTTAAACTGAAGGGTTCAATCTCCTTCTTTTCCACACATGATCTGGCAACTCTGAGCGTCCACATCCTGCAGCTAGTACTAGAATCAGATAATCTGCATCAGTCTGGATTCAACGCAAGAATTATCAACACATCTTTTTACCACCTTTGCAAAACCAATCAGTTTCTACCAAGCACATCTCGCAACAATAAAGCATTCCAGTTTTCCAGAGAAATGCTTTTCGGGGAAGCAGGAAGGGAAGGAATGAAGAAATACTTTATAGTTAGAAATCCATTTTTCCAACTTTCCTTACCAAACAAAATCCCTTCTGGGTAGACAAGTGGGTTTCACAAGTCGTGAAGGGACCTTACTACATCTACATGCAAGCAAGAGCCTCCTTCATCCCAACTGGGTCACTAAATGTGAACTGCACATATTATATAACAAAATGGGGTTTTGTCTTATATTTCTTCTTTACGAGAAAGAGAAATGACTTAATATCTGGTCTTGGCTTTGGAAGAAAGTCTAGTTTTATCCAAACATCTAGTTTTTTCCTACATTAAAAAAAGGAACTGAGTGAGATTAGATATATGAAATCTCAACTTCCTGTTCACTCTGCAGAACTGCAGGGAGATAGTAACATGAAATTTCTCAACTTATGAAATGGAGGGGATGACATTAACTCTTTCACATAAGCAGTTCCTCCTCTCAACTGTTTGATGATCTTTGACTTCAACAGATTTAACAAAAACAAAGAAAAGAAACTATAAAGCATTAGACAGCCTGGCCAAACATTACATGCCTCTCAATTACAACCTGACAAATCTGTAGCTCAGATTACAGTGAGTTTAATGTCATTATCACAGCATTTCTCTAGATAAGTCGTCACAAAAGGAAGAGGCTTCAGACTGGCGATTTCTAAAGCAGTAGGCAAGCTGAATTAAAACAGAAATACGAACCTTAGAGCTGTCACAACACATCCTGAACCATAAACAGAAGGGTTTTGCAATTCATTTCAAATAATATGAGATGGCCTCTGACCTGGCAAAGCTCCTGCTCCTCCTATTGGTAGATTCCCAAACTCTATGGCCTGAAGAAATGACATTTTTTTTCTGTATTTCTACATGCATTACAGTGTGAGTCACAGTTAAACCATGCTCAGGAGGAAGTACTCCTTGTAGGTGGCGTGGAAACAGCTGAATTCGTAAAATGATGTTACACTAAAACTATCAACCAACAACTCTATTAGTGTACTATTATATCAGAATTCCTGACATGTTTTGGTGGCACATAACTTCTGCGAAGGCATCACCTACTTTGTGAACTGAATATTAACGTTAATTCTTTTTAAATAACCTTAAAACAACATTCAGAAGATTTATTCTCTAGCTTCTCCATTACACCAGCGTGCAGATCTTTACAGAGCCTGCTCAAGTAAGAATACCCAGATGACCTAGGTGGCGATAGGGCTGCTTGGTGTTACTATAACCGTTATTCAAACCAATTATTAACTCATTCCGAACTATTCCACAAGCCTAGCAGCTGCTACACCAGAGGTTACCATGGAATACAAGCGAGACAGATGCCAAGTTAGCTTCTTGATGAAGGTAAGTCAGAAGACTCTACAGATTTACAACATTATAATACTTGAGGTTGCTGAAGACTTCTTGAAAGTCCTGAAATAAATCATCTGATTTCAGGCATGGTTCAAGAACCACTAAAAGCATTCAGTTATGTTTACTTCTTCCAATGGAAACCAAAGACATTAAGCACCCAAAATGCCCTGCCCTTTGTCACCTGAGCCAAAATGCCAAATATGCTGTTTAAAGCTGGCTAGATCCTCACCCCGAGAAGAAAGGGCCAACCACTCCATCTTTGTGTTATAATGGTAACTATCCTGTGGAAACTTAGCTATACAGTGGTTTGGGATCCAAAATCATCAAATCTTACGTAACAAGAAAAGGAAACAAACTTCCCAAGGAGGAGAGTAACTTCAGAACCAAAGCTTTCCAAAGTGGCCCTATGCACTCATCAGTAGAAGCACAGGGAAAGAGTGCTGGTTCAGAAAAACGGTCATTTAACATTTCTTAAATATAGCGCAACATCATTTCAGTCATTTCACAAAAATGATTAAGCTCCAATATCACATGAAAATCCAAGAAGCACCTGCAATGACATTCCATACTTTCCAGAAGAAATAAGATAAGGAGACCATAGAAAGAGTTATTAAACCTTTATATTAGACAGTTTTTGGTTGCCCGCGCATTGCATATTCACACTTACCTGACCGAGGGAAGGAAGTGTTGCATATGCCATGGGCTGGTTCATCATTCCTTTCTGCTTCATGATGAGCATGCGCTTCTGTTCCTCGCTCAGGTGTGCCATCTGAGCTTGCATCTGGGGCTGCTGGGGCTGCTGCTGCTGCATGTATGGCATCATGGGGTTCTTGCTGGGATTTGCCATTGGCGGGGTCATCCTCTGGCTCAGCTCAGCATTGAAGTGGGTCAGAGGTTTGGTGTTGCCATAAGAAAGCATATTGGGCTGTTTGCTTAACGAGTTTGTGCCCAGGTTATTTGGCTGCTGATTGATCATATTCATGTGATTCTGAGGGAGGTAGTTATTAATTGTGGTCTTCTGTGGATTGTTTGCCATAGGAGGCACTATTGGGTTTTGGTTGTTAAAGGCTTGGGGATACATCATTGGACTATTTGGTTTGTCTGCGCTGAAAGGTCCCCCATACGGACTAGATGGAGGGCCGACAGGTGACCAGCTTGAGGCTTGATTTGGATGCTGCTGCTGCTGTTTCTGCTGCATGAGCTTGGCTCTTTGCTGCTGCTGTGCAGCCATTTGCTTGAGCTGCTCAGCTGGAGACAAGTCTGTAGTTGGCATATTCACAGGCCCAGGCCCTGATCCTGCCACAGTTGCTGCTGCTGGATTCATAAGATAGCCATTTCCAGATCGCGTCTGAGTTTGGCCTGGCGTGAGGGCCTGGTTGGGAGTTTGAGGTGATTGAACAACACAGTTTGCTGGTGAGCCCGCCTGGATTGGAGCTGGTGGAGCGCTGGATACAGAAGTTATACTAGAGGCTGTGGAAACATTTGAGAACGGAGGACCAGAAGACGAAGGCCTCACCTGGGGAGATCCTAATGGAACATGAGCAAATGGGGAATGAGATGGATCACTTTTAACACTTGCACTCTCTTGAGTCTCTGTGGCAGGCCTGGGGAATTCTGGCTCCTTCTTCTCTTCGAAGTCTTCATTGAACAAATCCTGTATGTCATCTTCTGGAACAGTGTTCGCTAGTTCATCTATTAGCTCCTGCCACTCCTGATCATTCAGATTAATGTCCGAGAAAAGCTTATTCTGATTTGAAAGAGATGTTTCTGAAGTATCTATGCAGGTAGGGTCATCCAAAGGCTCTTGCTTTAGCTCCTTGTTTTGCAGGATGTTAAAACCATCGTCTAGCTCATTGCAACCATTAACGGGGAGCTTTATCTCTGAAAGCCCGCCGTTTTTACTCAAGTCTTCTAGCCCACTACCGTGAGTTCCACTGTTCTGCAAGGGCAGGGATGCTTTCATGTCAAGCTGGTGAAGAGGAGAAACAGCAGGCAAAGGCAAATTATTAGGCAAGCTGTTGATTGCCTCGATGCCTGGTACATCCTTCCGTATCCGCTTGCTGGTTGGAGAAAAGCTGCCATCACAAACTCCATTCTGCTGCTCTCCGTTGATAGGTGAACGTGCGCCTTCCAACTTCCTTTTCACCGTCTCTTGAAGCTTAAAAGAAAACAAGAGAAAAAAATATTAACCAGTTGCAGAGACAAAAAATACTGCTGATGAGCCTTGTGACAGGTGCTTGTCACTAAGACGACTAGAGACAGCAAATTTTAAAACCTAATTAGGAAGTTTCTCTGATTTCATTTTTATGCCTTGATCAATTTGAGAAGACAGATTAAAACAAAACAAACAAACAAAAAAACAACAAACCAACACTCCCCCCAAACCCCAACACACCCTGGCCTTGAACAGGAGAGCACAGACCCACAGTCACAGAACTGTAAAACATGTCTGTACACTCCAAACTACCCAAATTTTAGAGAACAAATGGAGTATTCCAACTTTTTTGTGCCTAATACAGTCATGAAACTTTTGCTTTCACAAAACACCCAATAATGTCTTCTGACAGTTTGACCCCTTTAAGGAGTCTTAAATTAGATGTTTAAAAAATTAATCACTAGAATTTACTATTTACTCTGAAAATCTTTTTTTTAATTTCTATAAATTTTTTGAAAAATACCTGCAATACAACTGATTGACTACTTGTATTGAAACATGTGTTGTTGACACTAAAATTTTTGGAGAAAATTCATTAACATCGTTTCATTTGATTAGCTCTCTGTTCTTTGGCTGCAAACATATTGAGAATCAGTTTTAAATGAGGAAAAAAATATATCTACTCTAAAAAATAGCAGGCAGTTTTCACGATGCTAACGCAATTAAAACACAAAAAAAGGCTAACAAAGAAGAGAAGCTAGGAGCTAACATACAAGAAAAATAACTAATAGAAATGATAACAAAGCAAGACAAGTCCCAGAAAGCAACCAAATTAGCTGTATGAATATTATAAAAAATAATGTGTTAATACAAGCTAGGTTAAAAGACGAATATAATTTAGGTTAAAAGAAGAATACCAAAGCAATGTTACAATCTTCTACCACACCAAAAGTTAAGTTCTCTGCTTTATGTACCAGGCTAAAAAAAGCAGCCCTCTTTAGCTAAGGCAAGAAACAATAGTGGGGAGGAGAGGAAGCAAAGAGGTCATAGCTCTAGCGAACTCCTTCAGGACACACTTGCATCCTTGATACTAGAACAATAGAGGACAAAAAAATGAAAGATTTTATCAATTTTTAAAGTATTTTTACTGGTATGAAAATCCCAGACACTCGGCTCCCACCCCTGCCCTAACCTAGAGGTCCTCAACCTTCTTTCTTCCCACAACCCAGATCCCATTTATTTCTCCTGTCCCAGAGGGCCTGCTCCCCCCCTTTCAACCCGTGAGTAGAACAGGCAAGCAAATCCCTATCTCGTCATCTCATCCCCATTTAGAGGGGGAGTCTGTGAGAAGGCTGCTCCCTTCTCTTTCCTCTCGGTCCTGTGTGCACTGTTTGGTGTACGATGCAGAAGGACAGGGCCTGTGCACACGTGGCTACAGTCCCAGCTGCGCATGCGCGGGATGCTAAGCTCTGTGCTGGTCCTCTGCAGAGATGTGGCCTTCCTAACAAAGCCGCCTTAATCAGAAACTGTGCGAGCACACCGGGCTGCACAGCATGGAGCCTCACAGGCAGAGGCATCTCTTTCCCTTCTCTCCATCCCACTGGAGCAGCAACCTCACAAGGCAATTACCACCCGTGGGTAGTCTGTGCCAGCTAACAGTGATGTGGAAGGTAAGGCAACACCCGAAGACCAGTGTAAAGGAGAAACATCAAATCCCACATGGAGGCATATAATACTGCTCTCACCTCCTCCGTCCCCTCCCCTAAAGACCTGTGCTAAGCTGAACACCGCTGTACAGCACTGCAGCTCCCTGCTGCTTTTTAACCAGCATCGTTGGCATGTGGCAGAAAACTTTCGCCAAGCCCCTGAGCTTGTTTTACCGATCTGTGCCTGGCCTTGGCTCACACCCTGGGGACAAGGAGAGGACGGTGTGGGTGTGGAGCAGTACCACTTCGTGGACAGGAGAGCAGAGTCGCTTCCGAGTTCCCTTTCTTCACAACAAGGGAAGAAAATCTGCCTTCAGGTGCAGGTGTGCGGTAACGCAGTTGATATAATGGCTTACAATAGCATATCTAAGTGATGTCCCTCATGGGCCACTCACCCAGTTAACAGTTCTCTACTGTCCTCACTCCAGTCCCAAGCAGTCTCACGAAGAAGGCGCTATCCCTCTTTGCTTCCATGTCAGAAAAGCAGCCACTGAATGGCTGCTAAGTTCAGTGGCTGAACTTACAGGGTTCAAAGAAACATCCAAAGCTTCGCCCCGAGACCATACTGGCAAAATGGTAAATGCTCATACCAAAGGACCCGGAACAGACTTCTGGTCACGAAGAACAGTCCACATAAGAAAGAAACGCCTTCACTTGTCTTAATAACACACCAGGGATTAGTAAGAGTGATTATTTCCTGAGAAATATAACAAGATTGACTCCGTGTGTTTCACATCAGTTTGAAGGCATCCCTTACAAAATATGGGTAAGAGCGATACATTTTCAGGTTTTATATCTTTTGCTAATTTATCCTGAATCCAACACCTTATTTGTACATGAATGTTTACCAAGAGAATCAGAACTATCTAGTGGCAAATAACCAGCCCTAAAAATACCAGCTCCTAAAGATTTAGTCATGCTCTGAAACTTGGATGTCCCCCTGTACAAATATACAAGGACTTTAGCAAAAGTAAAAGCAGGCCTAGTATATAAATATTAGTAACTGTGTTTATTATGTATTACAACAAAAAGCAGCTTTAAGATGGAAACTATTTTCCATCAAATATCAGATGTACAGAAATCTTGCCGTGTTGCAAATGAAAACAAAATGAAGCCTATTCTAAGTTTCTAGCTCCGCATTGTTCTCCTTCAGATCTTTTAGGATATTGGGGGCTAACAAACACTAGAAAAATCTAATCTCTTTCTTCACCAAACAACTGTAGGTAGGCAGAAACATAATACAAAGGTTTATTTGAAGGGAACAGGCTGTAAACAAACTTTGCAGCTGGGGAAGCATCTTAGCTCCAGCATTTTGGAGGGGCTGGGGGCCTTAACAATAGATGTATCTCTTTTAGGTACCACACAAACATTCTCATCAACTTGTTTCAATGCAAGTGTTCATTTTCATTCCTTGATTTCATTCCTGACAACCATGTCAACTAGTGGCTGGCTTGAATATCATACGCTGACCATATGCTGGCTAACAGCTTACTGCATCAGGATTCCAGTGTCTTGGAAAAAAATCCCAGCACTTCCCCTTCCCTCTGTAAAAACAAAACCTGAAGTAAAATATTCTCCTGTAAAGCGTCTTCCACTTCCTTCTAAGAAGTAGCATACGGCTCGGGCAAGTAACTGACAGCATGTATCGTGAAGATATTAGCAGCACCTTAGAGATTTATAGGAGAAGACTCTTGATGAATAAAATAAAATACAAATAAAAAGCTTGCCAGGTTCATAGGCCTTTAGCTTTATTTACACAAAATATTTGGCCAATGGAACCGCATTTCAAAGCAGGTTTCTGTCCCAAAGCGGAAGACAGGGTGAAGCAGGACTCGCTGTTATTTATATGCCTTTGGAGAAACTCCTGTTGCAGAGCAGGAAAAGGTCAAACTTTAGTGTGTTGACTTGTTAAATGACTCGACTGGGGTGGATGGACGAGGACGGAGGCTGTGCACACAAACACACAGACGCATGTGGACCCAAAAGGTCTCATCTAACCTGTCCTGAAGTTTTGGGCAGAGCCGCTCGGACATGCCACAGCATACCCAACACATAAACAACGGAGCGGCGAGGCTGTCGGCAGAGCTTTCGTCTGCTGGGAGAAGCTGCTTCGCTTCATCCCACCAGCAGCAATTCATTTTTCAAAAGAAATTAGACCAAGGTGCTGTTGTTATAGCAACAGTCAGAGCCACTTACCCGGCCCCATCCCCCTGCTCACGCTGACTTCAGTGGGCAGCTATTTCAATTATGTATGGGGAGTGACCAGGACAGCGGCTGTTTAGTCCTTTTATTGCTCTTTCAAAAATTAAAAAAAAAAAAAGGGAAAAAAAGGCGCAGAGACTAAATCCTCTGTCTGCTTGTTGAGGTTGAGCACAGCTAGCAGCGCCTAGCACAGCTCCACATCCAGCTGATGGCCAGAGGATCTGCGAGCCCACAGACCAGGAGGCTGGGGCTGCTTTTGCAGATGCTCTCACCCGGCAGCTGGGCAGCGGTGCTGAGAGCTGAGACCCAACCCGGGCCCTCCCAGCAGGATTTCTGCTTTCCCTCCCATCAGTCTGCCTGCCTCGCCACCTCTTCTCCCAGGTTTTCCTGAGCTTGCCCCACCTTTCTGCTCCCTTCCTCCCCTCGAGCTCGCCAGGGGCTCTGCCAAGCACCCCACCTCAGCCACCTCCAGCCCGCACCCGCACCCCAAAAGCTGCAGCAATTCACCCCTGAGCATCTTGTGCTGCACTCAGACAGTACTTAGGCAGCTTAGTGTGTGTCCCAGGGGTTGCTGGCAAGTGACACTAAGCAATTTGATTTGACCCGACAGCTCTCCTAAGCAGAGACATAACCACCTCACCTGAGATCAATAAGGAACAAGCAGCACCGCCGTTTGCACGCCCCAGATCCAGCTTCAGCACCCGAAAGCATTCCTCACCTCCTGCTCACCTGCCCCTGCTGGGCCACTTCAGAGGGACATTAAGGAGTCATCAGTGCCAAAGGGCACCACAGCCACCTCTCCTGACCACCTTCTGAGGTCCTTCAGCTCCATACTGGCCTCTTAATAATCTTAATTAATCTTGCTGCAGGTGTCATGCTGGGGAGAGCAATACAGCCTTTCAAACGCCAGAGCTGACCTCAGACAAAGGGCTGGGCGAAGCAGAGGCGGGGGACAGGGCACTGCTTCCAACCTTTGGGAATGCTCTGTGCGCCCAGCCGCTCCCCTACTACTCGAGCTTCCTCACTGCACCGAGGCCTGCTAACTCACAGGGTGAAGCCTGACAGAGCAGATTGATTTCGGATTGCAATTGCTCACTTACAGCACATGTTGTGCTCCTCCACGCTGGGCCTGCCCAGCTCCTGTCGGCCACTGAAATGTCTCAAACACAGGGGAAGCTCCCATCGTGAAATCCGTTTGAAGCCGGTACAGCCTTGATCTGCCAACCTCGCCGGTAACCTGTGCAGCTCGGCAGGTTCACTGCGGAACCTCTGCTGCGTGAATGAGGTCAGGCCTCTGCCTGTTATCGGGTGGCTTGGGGCTGCTGGAAATGCCATCGCCCTTGGTTTCACAAGCAGTCATCAGGAGAACAAATCACCCGCAGTAGGAGTAAGGAGCACAAGCATGCTCAGGGCACTGGTTAAGCCTGAACGAGCCAGCA
This sequence comes from Anser cygnoides, assembly GCF_040182565.1. NCBI lineage: Eukaryota > Metazoa > Chordata > Aves > Anseriformes > Anatidae > Anser > Anser cygnoides. The sequence goes on from NC_089876.1 coordinate 41,075,793, forward strand.
GTGAGGAAAACGATCCGTCTCCTCGCTTGGTAGCCGGGTCTCTGGGACAGGAGGAGTTCCTATTTCCAGCGGCTGCCTGGATGGGAAGCAGGTAGCACACAGGGCCCTCGCCAGAGCTGCCCACCCGGCCGTCAGGGATCACGCTGGGAGGTCAAGCACAGGACGGGGAGGAACAGCAGCAAAAAAGATCCTGGATTGGAGCAACGCGGTGACAGCAGCAGTGAAGTCAAAGCAGGCCAACGCCGTGACTCTGCCCACCCTCAGCCAGCGAGGTGGGGATGCTCGCAGGGGCTGGAACAGGCAGAGAAAAGCAAGAAGCAGCAGGCGCTTTCACCAGCGCTTCCAGAGAGGGAAGAGCAAGAGAAGGGAAGGAGACACGTTTCTGTGGAGATGGGAGAGAGAAAGAGAGAGGCCTGCATCTGTGCCTCCCCCTGGACTCCACCATTCTGCCCGATCGCAGTGCAAAGTTTTGTACTTCCATTGCTCGAGTCGTGGGATAACAGAGGACTTCCAGCCCCGTGCATATTAATTTCACCAAAATAATCAAGACAAACATCTTTACCGGTGTTTACTGCACTCTTCTAAACCACCCCATTGCACTGCTGCAAGACAGACATTTTTTGCTGTAGGAATTAACAGAGTGGAGAGTACCTCACTAACGAGGCACGCAGGGGTGGAGAAATATATACAAGTAGTGGAGAAATATATACAAAACATACAACTTCGCTGCTCAAATTGTGTACATCTACAACAGGCTGGGAAAAAACAGCTGTGCTCTTTCTGAAGACATATGTGCACGTATCTTATGTATCAATTCCAGTTTGCCTTTAAAATATTTTCCTTTTGTAATTTCTGTCTCTCCCACCGCGTAACTCCAACTTAAATATGAATGCAGAAATGCTAAATGACACGCTTTGAGGAGATTTGGAGTGCAGGGTCCCCGGGGAGGCTGTTGAGTAAAACACAGGCAATGGATGCAATTAATTTTCTCAATGTGGAATTATTGGCAAGTTTAACAGGACTTCAGAGCACAAATTATTTCATGGATGAAATGCTGTCATCATTGTCAGCAGCCTTCCAGCCTGAGTGCACGATCTGCATGGCTTGCTCCTCTTCAGGTCCCTCCAATCTAATCCTGCTTTAGCCCAACTGGGTAAACACTGGCAAAGCAGTAACCTCGTCACGTACGGAGTGCCAGCACTCCTCTGTTTGTGCAAAAGTCTTAATGAAGGTGCTAAGAGCCTGAGTGCTAAACTACTTAGCTGGCAGTGCCTGCTCCCGTCTCTCACACAGCACAGCTGAGCTGCGCTCTCCCCGCAACTGTCCTCGCAGACGGCAGGAGCTATGCTTTCAAAGCGTGTTATGAGGATTTAGCCAGGCAGCCTCTAATTGACTTGTCTGGGAGTTGTGCTGATAAATCTCCACCCTTTGAAAACATACCCAATCTGCTTTGTATCTGGACAGGAGAAAAACTAATGATAAAAAGCAGACCCTGCGGATTATTAAAGCTATACCTCCTGAAGATCTGCAAATGAAGGTACAAAAGAAATGCAAGAAGCTCGTATTTAAAACTAAGCAGCAGCAAAGCACCACAACCAGCAGCGTTGCCCGTGCTTGGTTTTGCACCACGGCTACTCATTCCCTCCTCACTAGTTCTTTAACCTGCTATGTGACACTACAAACTGTCTCCTGGGGAAAATCTTGCCCCGAATCATCCTGGGATGGGCACAAGTCCTAGCAGCTAGCTCAGTGCGCTTGTGCCACCTTGCCTGCCTAGTGAACTGGCATTCGGGACATTGTACTCTGTGAAGGAGCAGCAGCTGTCTGCCCCTGCCTCTGCTTCCCTTTGTCATTAAGGCAGTGGTAGATACGAGCTCTGTTTATGACTTCAGCATCAAGAGACTGAAATCTTGCCTAGGCGCTGTGAGGAAAGAGCCCCTTCTATGTTTAGAGCAAGCGATTTACCTTCCAGTTGCATGCAAAGTACCGCCATGGTGCAATCTACATGCATAATATAATTATCAAGAATATTCTCAGAGAAATGCCGAGGAAGTAAACAGAAGAGATGAGGGATGGTGGAGGGAGGCATGCCACCACTCCTCCGTTCACCCTGTTGGTTTCTGAGGACTGTGAGCTCCTATTCAACCTCCGGTATTACAGAAGCCAGTCTAGCGTATGATCTGCAGAAGACTCTCAGCAAGCTATCAGAAGGCTGAACTCGCACCGTACAGTTGTCTCCCTTTCATTTTGCTGGTATGTTAACTCCCAACAAGCACCACCTCACCTCGACATGGTTACTTATTCCGTAGTTGCATGAAGTAGCATCAGGAGTTCCTCACAACAACACGGGATAAGTAATTTCAGGGATTCTTCCACACGACTAAGTTCAATTCATGGTTTTCTAAGCAAAATGTTCGATACCATCAGAAAAGAATGGGAATGAATGTCAAGTAGTCTACATACTGTACCTGTTCAAGCCCACACGTTAGTCACCTTTTTGGGTTCCACCACCGTAAAATAACCTTCCAGTGGAAAATAAATTAGGATCATAACTAACAGATTCAAAATGGTTAATTTATCCCAGAATTTCTCTCCATAAGCCTGTCTCCTCTTCCCCAGCCATCCCCTGCACCTGGCTTGTGCAGCTTGTCTGAGGACATAGGTGACCTGATGACTTCTTTGCAAGGAGAAATACTTTTGAAGGACTGGAGGTTATCTACGTACAAGTTAAAGAAGTTAACAGAGCAGTAGGCCTTGCAAAGGAGATCCAACCATGATGGGGGACCAGGGAGAGAATCTTTGGCATGCTGATGAGGTAATACTACAATTCTTCCAAGTCCTAATTCTCATTATGCTCCTGAGCCATGTCTTTCAGGAAACAGAAAAAAAAGAAAAAAAAGAAGAAACATGGGACAGATGGGCCTGAAAGCAGAAGCGTGCTAAGGTACAGGCCATTAAACAACAACAACAAACTAACTGAAAATGCTAAAATAGAAAAGGCATTGGAAAAATCCAAAATGGGTTTCTTTTTTTTTCCCCTTCATGCAAACAGTTCCCTCATCAGTACAATCAGCTTGATCCATCTCTAGGAAAGAGTAATGCTAGACCAGCTTGTTTGCCTTGCCTTTGCATATCTATTTAGAAGACTGCATGCAGCAGCAGCTTTGTAAGACTCCTTTACAAAACCTATGGGGTCTTACATAGCCCAATCATACAAGGCGCTGAAGCCCTCAGCTCCTGTGAAGTTCACTGGGAACTAAGGGTCCAGTTGGTAAGATTATTTCTTCTGCACCAAAAGTTCTTCAGAGCTGGACGCTAGCTCTGATGAAACAAATCTTCTTTACATTCCCTTTTCCTTTCAGTACAAGTTATAGCCAGCACTGTAAAAAAATTTGCAGGATCCTTGAAGACCTGTGAAGACTAAAGGACTCAGAAGATTGTACAAGATGCCCTAGACACGTTGTGAATTATTCTGAGCACTGTTTGAGAGCTATTTGCCACAGGCTAAAGGCCAGAAAAAAAACGTGAATAGCAGTTTTGCCCTAAATATGGCCAAGCAAACCACACAAAGTTTACTTCTTTGTTGCCTCAATGCCTTCACCTCAAGCTGACCTTGAGTCTCACAAAGGCATGCAATAACAACTAATGGAAAAGTACTCGTCTGGTCTCCCAGATCCCGGCGATTATCAGTCACAGACTCCCAAGGCTGGACCTGCTGTGCGGGGTGAACTGCAAATGCACCATTTAAGTCTACTGAAGAAGTATAAAGAAGAAGAAAAGAGATTTTAAACAAATCAAGGCTCTGATTCAGCGAAGCATTTAAAGCGCATGCTTCACCTTGCCCACCCTAAGCACTCTAAAATATAAAGAACAATTTATGCAACCAACAACGCCATCTGAGACCTTTGCTTGGGTCTTATCATCCTTATTTCCTCTATAACAGCCATCTTCACCCCAGTATAAATCCCGTCCCACCCCAGCATAAATTCCATCCCCTTTCTAGGCTGAAAATACATGCACAGTGCAGTTGATTTGCATATATGCACTGGCTTCGTGCTTCCCAAAGGGCAGATGCTAAAAAGGATGCACAACGTGCTGTATCTCTCCTCTCCCTGCATGCACCCGGAGCACCCAGGGAAGAGAGCAGCTGCAGGAAATCTGCCCAAGTAATTCAGCATTTGCTCCTGGCCGTTCTTGCCCTCCCGGTGAGCAGTGTGGACCACTTCTCCCAGTGCCCCCAGCAGCTTCCTCAGCAGCGTGAATGCACATTGGCTTGCCACGTGATAATGATGCCCAGCGTGGGCACAGATGTGGTGGTACATGCCCAGCGTTGGGGAATGGGCTGTGAGGCATCCAGAAAAGATGTCTGCCTGCAGCAAATGCCAGCAGTGCTGTAAAATCATCTGGCCTAGAGCACGCTTCTCTGTTGATGTCTGAAGGACATCAAGAAAAAAGGTGCCTGTGCTCAATCTAAATAAACCACTCTGACAGGCGGGGAAGAGCCCACAGGCTGGATGTGACCTGCCACTTGATGTTGATCACCTCAGCGGGAACCAGTCTTGTGAAGAGGAGTCTCACGTTTGCTGCTCTGCCCTCCTCCTAAAGCTGTTCCGTGAAGTTTTGCAGGTACCACATCACCAGAGTATCTTATCACTGAACATTTCCGAAAAAAACGTTAGCTATTGTTAAGGGGAAACCACATCTCTACCTTCCTAAGCCACACAGGTACGCCTATATATATAGGTGCTCAGTTCTACTCAGAGCTTGTCCAAAGCAACACAGTGTCCCTACGCGCAGCAGCAGCCTGCCTGCAGGGCAATTCCCCAAGCTGCTCGCTGTTCTGAAGCTGAACTCAGCTGTAGCAATGGCAGGAAAAGTTTGCAAAAATCCTGAGGGTGTACAGTGCTTCAAGATGCCTCCTCACAAACATAAACGCTGACAAAGAGAGAGGTGGTCAGTGCTCTGCTAAACAGGCCAAATTCCCAGTTACTTGTGGCCGTGCACCAACATACCAACAGATAACCTTTTTTTTTTTTTAATCTATTTGTGTGTTTTGAAAACAGCCCTCCAGAGGAAGAAACTGCAGCTATGTGCATGGCCATTGTGCACAATGCTTTTTTCTTTAACCTTTTTCATCTGATGGCCGAGAAAAATAATCCCTGTATTTTCCACACATGCACATGTAGTTGCTGCCATGACATTCATATGGTTTTGTGTCTCAGCCATGTAGGCCTGCTAAGCACTTATTAGCAGTTAATCCAAACAAAATTTAGATTTCAAGTCCTGTTCACCTCTGAGAGCTTGTGTCTTTAACGGTGTCAAATAAACAAAGACAAAGGAATATTTTCTATTGTTAGATGCTCTAGGTAAACCAGATCCAAGGCTGAGTCACAGAGAGCACCATAGTTCTTTACTAAACCCCTCAGAGGTACGAAACACAAGACATTACAGTTTGTTGCTGGATAAGCCACAGAAACGCACCATAAACCAGCTGTGCATTCACCTACTGGGCATCTTATTTTTCCTTCTTAAAAGACTTTGCATTCCCACCTTTTTCTTCTGTCCTAGCAGTGACAAGCCACCTAGGATCATGGCACTTCCAATTTGTTAGTCTGCTGATAAAGTGCTCTTGGGCTACTACCAGAATTAAGTGGATTTGGGTCTCAGAGAAGAACACAGGTGGGCTAAATCTAAAATAGAAAAAAAAATGGTATGCCTAAAGAAATACAAACCATCATGTAGCACTTAAATGCTGTCTGCCATTCAGATGTAAACCCAGATTAAACCTCTGCATTTGACTTCAGAGAGCAGGGAGCTTGCCTAAAGTTGTATATGAACTCAGCAGCACGGTTAGAACTGAATTAAAATCTCTCAAATTCTCTGCCCAGCCAATAGGAGTATAAAATATCTTACATTTTCTCAAAGCACAAACAAAACAAAAAAAACATATTACAACCAGGACAGCAAGAGCCCACAAACTCCTGTAGGCACCATAAGAAAGCTGCAGGCAAGAACGAGTTGATTCCTTGGAGTCTTAAGGCCACGATTCATATCCCCTACACCAGGCTGGGATAGGGATGACATAAGTCACGCTCTAGAAGTGTCTTTCTTTTTCACCGACCTTAAAGGCAGCCTCGGTAACTAGCTCAAAGGGAGGCATCCACAGTCAGATGCCTGCATCTGGATCCTCCCCAAGCCACCACCATTACTTGCCCAGTCACAGTTAGGGCACTAATTACATGCTACTGCTGTTGACATCTGTGTTTAATTAAGATTTCTGTCTGTGTGGTGTCAAGTCCTCCCTCCAGCTTCATTTCCAGAGGCTTCAGTTTTGTCCCACCAAACTCTAAGAAAAAAAATAAATAAATGAAATCTTCATAGTTTGGCCTATAATTATGGTATTACATGTGCTCTTGGAAAGATGCTTATTTTCTTGCAATGCGAAGGGGAGAAAAAAGTTGTGCAGGTCCAAGTTCTTGCTTCATTATCTACATGCGTAATCACTTCTGGACTATTTAAAAGAGGCAGGGATAAAGGGAGAGGTAGTAGGAGGCACTGTGAGTTTAAATTACAGATAAATAGCAGCGTTATAACCATGATGGTCTAAGCACAGTCTGGAGAGAGAGAAAAAGTATGCTTAATTAGACACACAGATAGCAGGGAAATATATACAAGCTTTGGGGTAAGCAAGCACTTCTTCCTTATTTAATAACAGTGGTAGTAACCTTAGTAACAACTTCAACAATGAGCAGGCACGCTCAAGAAAAGATGGAAAATCGACTAGGTATCAGGCATACAGGATTGTGCGCAAATCTGCTGGGTGATAAAGCTTCCCTAGTACGAGAGTTTGTTTATAAAGGAAATTAGATGGGCAGCAGGTTGAGGTTTTTCCTAGGGCTATTTACAATACTCTTTTATTTTTCCTCCTTTCTTCTAAGCTTTTCAAAACTGTCAAATGAAAACAAAAGGCTGGCAATTAGCATATTTCAGAATTACATTAAGGGCCCAGCTTTAAAATGCACAGCTGCCCCGGAGTGACTTTTTTCAAGGCCAGGTGGAAGGCACCAAGCCGAGAACCGACCCTGAATATTCTGGATCCTGGTGGCCGCAGCAAGGATTTGCAGGAGACCATGGTCTCGGTATGCCCGGGGACAGAAGTCACATTTTATTTTATTTTTTTGCCAAACCCAAAGCTTCCTGGTACTGCCAGACCCCGAGTTCAGAACCACAATAATCATATCAGAAGCACTCCCCGCTGCAGGCGGAGTGGATTTCCCTGACTCATCAGTAAAGTGGTGGCAGCCTTCTCCTCTCCCTGCTAACGAGAAAGCACTGCCGTGCCTGAACCTACAGCAGATATTCTTCTCCCTTCAGTGTTCCCTACAGCAGCACAAACTACCCAAGGCTGTTCTCTCAGTACAGGACCTGGAAACCTTACCAGGCAGCGAGATAACAGACGGACGGTGGGCGAGAGGCTCCCTAAGGAGATGCAGGGGACAGGACACGTCCTGCAGCAGTGCACGGTGCCCTCCTTGGGAACGCCGCCTCCCGAAGCGGCCACTGTCTAGCAGAAGTTCAAACCACAGAGCTCCAGACTAAACCACAGCACCGTGCAGACTGGCCTCTCGGTCCCAGCACAGCAGGGCTGCCAGACACAGCCCGTGCACTCCGGCTTCCCCAGCTCCCACACAGCGCCTCTCCGTAAAGGCACGCACAGGCGGGAGCCCCTGGGGATAAAGCTGCTCTAGAGCTGCTGCCCCATGAGGAGCTAAGAGCTACGACGGCTGCCTGCCTCCTCCACTCTCCCGCAGCTCTGCCAGACCCCTGAAGCTCTCGTCTGGGTGGTGGAAGCCGTCAGAGGAGGCTACAGAAAGCAAGCGGTAAGCTAGCACCGGCGGCAGCAGCTCCAGGTGGTAATGGGAGGCTTTGGAGATGGGTATGAAAGGTGCACCAGGCAGGTGGGGGAACGCTTGCTCCCACCACTCTTCCTCTCCTGCCACCATTTCCCATATTTTCACAGTTTGTGCCTCACACATAAGCTACATGACTGCAGAAAGCAAAGCGGCTCCGGAGCATTAGCCTCCTTCCTACAGCTACAAGGCCACTTCTTGCTCCCACCCTCAGCGTGTGCTCTGCACTTGGCCTCTCCCCATCCATCTATCCGACTGCTTTCTTCCCTGCTCTGCTGGTGCTCACGGGTCCTGGAAAAGCCATGAGAAAAACTGACCTCATTAGCAGCTCCCTCAAAAAGTCAGTTGGAGCTGGGCAACCATCTCCTGCAGCAGTTCTCAGACTCGCACGCAAAACATGGAAGGCAAAACGGTGCCGCAAGTTGCTCCAGGAATCCCAGCGACTGCCAGCCAGAGGAATTTGCACAACCTGCCCCTATCTGCAGCGTAAGCAACAAGTTCCTGCTGCAGCTCACTCAGTTGCTTGGCTTCCCTCATTTTCACCCCACCCTGTAAGAATAAGAAGAAGCCTTTGATTGTACAGGGGGCTGCAAAAGCCAACTGCTGACAGCTGGGCTCACCCAGTGGGTTTTACAGTGGTGCTGGGGGAAGAGGGGCAGGCGTGCTGGGGAAGGCTGACACCATGCATGCTCTGCTCCTTGCACTCTGCCTCCTGACTTGGGTTGCAGGGAGGATATTGGGCTAAATGCTCCGCTACAATTGTTCTTGTATCTGCAGTGCCTGCAGAAGAAAACCCACTTAGAAGCTTTTCACTAAACAACAAACAAACAGAAACCCCTTTCTGCCAGCTCTTGAGTGTTCTCATCCTGAAGCATTTCGGTGGCAATACATGATTTTATAAAGCTGCAGCTCTGTAACACCAAGTGGTACAAACCCATTTCCAGTGACCCCTGAATAAAGATGAGGCAGTGCAGGAATAACAACCTCGAGCGCTCGCTTAACTGCTTTTTGGACGTGGACTCAGCATCAGACCCTGGTCACACTAGTGAAAGACAAACAAATGAACACACTTTCTCCTCATCCCCTGGTCACCTCTCGCTTCCCCCCCAAACTCCAACATTACCGTGACCTACCTATCCGATTTGGGGTTCCCAGGGAGCATCACTGGGTGCTCCGTGTTGGAAAGGAAGAGCTGTGGTAACTGTCACACCAAATGAGAGGAGACACGTGTGGGTGACTTTAGCTGTCAGCTTTTCCAGGGGACCTCAACATTCTTTACGAGGAGAACTCATAATATAGCCCTCTTACTAGTGTCCATGGCATACAGTATAAATAAAATCTATTATTTCACACGTACAGTGGGTATCACGGGCAGAAAGTGAACGGGAGCAGCCAACAAGGGAGCCTTAAAGCCAAACTCATCCTGCTGCAGCCCCTCATAGGAATGACAACGTCGTGCACAGAAAACAGACCGTGCTGGGGAGCAGACCTGCCACACCGCAGATTGAAAGTCACAGCACAGAGAGGAAAGGAAACGTGAATTGTCATGCTACCCCAAATGTGTTTTCTCTGCTTTATATGCACAAAGGAACCCTCTCAGAAAATGTAATCTAACTGAATTTATTTAAACAATCAGCTCATTAAATTCCTGAAAATATGTAAGAATAAATACATGGAGATCCTAGCTATGCAAAGAGACTACTCATACTTTTTCCTGCCTTTCCTCACTCTTCACATAAGACGCTGTGACTTGAATAAACTCTCTGTAAATTTTGCATACAAAAACATCCCAATATTAATTTTTTAATAGAGAAAAATAATCGACCTCCCTGGCAGAACTTGAACTCCATTCCTCAGAATGATTAGTTTGGCCACTGGAGGGCTCCAATATTGTTCCATAAAAGTACAAGAAAGTTTACCAAGAAGGATAAACACATAACAAATAGCCTGGGCAATGAAGTTCAAACATAATATGCAGTCTGAACCAAGATCTATAGGCTTGCAAGCATTTTGTAAGAGTCAGAGCTAATTTAACCGTTGCTTTGCTCTTGTAGCACAAAAGGAATTGAATGAGAATGATTTTCTTACAGTTTGGCTATAAATGTCTCCTCAAATAGAGCACCTATTAAAATGATTTTTGTATGCAATAGTAGAATGATTATCTGTCTGCAGAAGAGCAAAAAACATAGATTTCATTGGTACATGTCAGTAAAACAGCCTCCTGCCTGAAAGCCCAGTGCTGCAGAGCACAACAGCACTTCATTTTCTGTCCCTCTCCTGCCTAGAGTCTTCTCAATGGAAGTTTCCCGGGATAAATCAGGCAATTAGTAACTGTGAGCACAGGGAGGAGAGCCTGCTATAAAAAGTCCCCGAATGCTTTTTCTTCCTTGGGGAAGCCGTTGTTGGGAGTTGTCTTTCATTTTCTCGGAAGATTTATAGGTTCAGGTCTATAGAATCAAGGAATAACTGGCCTGAAAACTAATGGTTATTTGCCTGGTAACATGGCAGCCAAGATTTTATCAGAAAAATGTATGTGGTCTGCAGAAGCCAGTATGGGCACTGATGTCAGCTGATAAGCTAATGACTGCAGCTTATCAGCTGATAAGCTAATGACTGCAATGCTCCAGCTAAGGATGAAACAAAAGCTATTTCAGTATAAGAGCATGAGAAAAAAAGTATTTCCAACATCATTCTCTCTACGAACTTACAGAGGGAAGCAAAATGTCACAGCACCCCCAGCACTCCCAATCCGTCCGGTTGGGGTAGGGGGAATTAATCCTGGGCTTAGCTCCTGAATGCTGGAAGTTTCACGCTGAGCCAAATTTTACAGCTGAGTTAAGCACTCCTGAAAAGAAAGGAGGTTTATTAGAAATACTGCGTGATGCTGGTGGGTACTATGATAAGCCCAGCGGAGCACCGTTCTCGTTTGGTGGAGCGTACTGTGTTGGGCTGATGCACAAAACATCGTGGTTTGCTGGCACCTTGCCTCACGCGCACTATTTTTTCCGCTTCTTCAATGTAAAGGGAAAAAGAAAAAAAAATAAAATAGCTTGCTTAAAATATCCCTGCCGCTCTCCCGTAGCCCCTTCCTCCAGCACATCACATGTTAATGCCAATCTGCTGGGAGACTGCGATTCGAACATAATGAGATATTAATGAGCTTTGCACATGTCCCCAGTCGCAACAGTTCCTCCCCCCCCCTCGCTGACTTCTCACAGCCCTACAGAGATGCTCTGCTTGTTTTCCTGACGCTGCACTCGTGTCTCCCCCATCCTGCCCCCGCCCCGCAAGCCCTGCTGCACCGCTCACCTTAGGCTGCCAGCACTAAAGAGCACCAAATGGGCTGGCACTGTCTTGTTTCCTGGCCTAATGGATGCTTGTTTAAACACTGGAGCTGTTTGCATTGCTGCGGCTCACTGCATGTTAAACACAGTCCTCTGAAACCCTACGCCAATCCAATAAAGGTATCAGCAGTTCAGCGTGGGGAGGCAATTACTATGAAGTCCCAAGTGCGCCTTCTAAGCTCAAGGAAGGAAAATTTGATCGAACAACTAAAAGCAGAATCTGATTCGGTTCAGCATCACGTGGAGGACACAAGGTTTAACTGCAGCCAGGCCTATGGAGGGCAGGAGGAAATCAATGGGCGAGCCGGGGAGAGCGACTGCACATTGTTAAGAGGGCTTTAAGCTGGCCTCTTAGCAATGCTCTCTGCTGCCTTCAGAGCCACCTCCCTCCCCCTTCTTCTGTATGCCAAGGTGCGCTGTCTTTCTTTCAGCTTTTTTAATGATATGCTGCCAATTTCTTTTCACCCTTCATCAGTTCTTGAAACAATTCTTCTTCTGGGAAAGGTCCTTTCCCTGTGCAAAGTCATTGTCATATCAAAGGGGAAGTGTTACACGGGAACAGCCACGATAGAAGGTTGACGGTAACCAAAAAAAGATCTGTGCTTCATCGAGAGATAAAAAAACCCAAACCTCAGACTAATGATAGTCAATATTTCAATGGATCAGCTCTTTACCTGGGTGAGGGCAGAAAATCAAGGGAGGAAGCGGCTGTATTTCAATTCATTTAATCCATAGAAACAAAGCCTCTTTAAAATGTTCAACTTCCTTTGCTTTTAAGTGAGAGATAAGGAGATGGGGGAGGGAGGGAATGTTTCCATTTTATTCTTTTTTTTTTTTTATTATTTTTTAATTTTAAGCAGACTCTATAAGATGGCCTTGCTCCAAGGGCAGCTTTATGAGTGCTGCGGAAAGTTTTCTAAGCACTTGCCATGGCCACAGCCACTGTCAGGAACCTAGGGAAAGGGGGTTTGCCATGCCAGGTCAGACCACTGAGCCATCCAGCTCGGCCCCATGCCCGTGGCTGTGCCCAAAAACCTTGAGGGGGCTGAAGTCCTCGTCCTACCTCCACAGCACAGGGACTGTGCGCGCAGCTGGGAACTGGGGAAGCATCTGGGAAGAGGAACTTGCCCTCCCAGCTCATCCATCTCAGCAAAGCTGAGACCTGCCTGCGCGCAGAGCCACCCGTCACCGCAGCGCTGAGGGCCAGCCCTTGGCTAATGGGCTTAAGGCTCAAGCTGTCCCTTCCAAGCGAAGCTCTGGCAGGTCAGAAATCTGGTGTGATCCTAAGCAGCGCAGGCTGAAAGGCGGAGGGCCGCACCAGCTAGCTGATTACGGGCGGATAAATGTCACCCGGCTGCCGTCACTCCTGCCTGGACACGCTGCCACTCTCGCCGCTAAAATAAGGGGGGCAGCGAGAGGAAGCGCCGTCTAATTTTATAAAAGGACACGTGGGGGGAAAGGTTGTTTCCTTAGCTGTTTTCACAATGCAAGAAAACAACTCACAGGGAGAGGATGGAGTTAATCACAGGATCTCTCCTCCTGCACTCTGCGAGCTGCAAACCCCCTGTGGATCCCAGCACCAGGCAGGCAACAGGATGCCACCGGCCTGAGTACGGCTAGTTAGAGTGACTGCCTGGAGGGTGCTTTGACAGAAATTTGGGGCTTTCAACCCAGAGGAAAAATTGTTGGGAAACAGCTGTTTTGCTACTTAAAAAAATAAAAGGAGAGGGGGCACAGTAACTTTCCTATTTTCAGTGTTGTAGCAAAAGACAATCAGGCAGGCAGGCAAACAGCAGTTGTTTTTGTTGGCATTCCTTCCCAGATCTGGGGGAGGACGAGCTGGAGACATAATGTCTAGGTAAAGGGGGAATCCCTCCACGCACTGTGCTTCAGCTGGGGCTTTGACCCTGAAGATTTTATTTCCACAGGAAAGCACCTTACAGCAAGGATTGCTGCTAAGACGGGGCAAAGAGCATCACCCTCATGGGAGGAGCAATGCAGCAGTCACGGCCAGCCAGTACCGAAACAAGAACCAGGCTGGCCTGAAAGCATTATACCCAGAGGTCCCCGAGAGACCCTTGTCACATTACGACTCCTTTCCTCTCTCGAAGCTGAGAGCGCTGCTTCTTTGAGGGCTTGAGAAGCCCACTCACCTACTCACCAGTGGTAAGTGGAATGATTTCCTGATGCGACTGGGGAAGGATGTGGCTCTTGAAATCATCAGCTTCTGCAGAATCTAGCCTTTAATTTGAACTAAACAAAACAGAAAAAAAATCCAGCCCTTGCGATTGCAGAGATAACTTTCCAAACACGACCTACTGGCATACTGTGTTTCTGAGTCTGCAGGCAGGCTGCTCCTGTTGTTCCCAAGAAGCTGCACAGTGAAATCAATAAGACTCATTAATGATAATCAGTACCCTATGGGCAGCAGCAAAACTGACAAGAATCCTGCCAATTTTGTCCTTCTGCCGCTGCTTGGGGGGCTCTGATTGACAGGGAAGGTAGACTTCCCACTTGCCTGCTTGCATGCAGTACCGGGAGGAAGCTGCAGACCGAGTCCTGCAGGAAGGGGCAGACACAGCACCCCACAAGGATCAGCTCTTGCTCCAGCCAGAAAAGAGCTTTGCACTCTCGATGTCCCCTATACATGGGACACGGTTCTTCTCTTTCTTGTTTTAGATCGTGATTTACCACCCTCCTCTGAACACCACAACCAGCTTTCCTGCCTCCTGATGCCACCGAGCTGGTAGGCCAACAAGCTGCAAGTCCTGACACAAGCCATGCCCTCAGCTCTGAGACGAATGGGGAGCTGTGGCACAAAAGACAGACTGACTAGGTTTTAAATAAGGCAAGGCGTCCAAGGTGCTGTTTTCACACTTTTAACTCTGGCACAGTGACTAGAGAACCTGCCTCCCTTTGTCCTCCCGCCTGTTGGTGGTGAACCACTCGGCTCTGAGGAGGTATTTGGGGATTCTAGGAAGGGACCCAATGGTACCTTCAGCTTCTTCAAGGTCTGCTTCTCCCCAGCTCTCTTCCCACTCTGGGGACTTGCAATTTCTGCTTGTTCCCTTCAGACCAGAATCTCCTTGGGCACCAAGCCCTGGCCGGCACCACACATGCTCTGGGACACGGACCAGCGCAATCAACAAAACAGATGTGTGGACAGGGCCGCTGCAGATGGACTCTCACGGAAAGCTCCATTTCAGGATGAAATTCTTACCTAACTTTGGAGGTTCAGTTACCTGAAGGCATACACAGCATACTTCTTACATGCCTAAAATGTATTTCCCCCTTTGATTTAAAATGATCCCGGAGAAAGGACTGACTGCTTTCCATCTCTGAGATCTGGCCCACGGAGATATGCAAAAGAAACCACAGTGAGGTTTAGAGCAGCAAGTATTTCCTCCTTCCCATCCCCTTTGAATAAAATGTGCCATGATAGCATAGCTATACGCTTACAGTATGAGTGAATCATTCCCAAGAATAAAATAGACTTTTCCAGAAGCTAGGCCTACACAACACAGAAAATTTCCCATTAATCAATATTATGGAAGAAAAATGTAATAAATTGATGTCTGTACATCCAGTGCCTGTAATCTGCTTAGATTAAAAACCCTGAACATCGTTATAACTCACACTTTCAAGGGAAATGGAAGGGTCGACAGAGTCTACATTTGTCAGGAAAAAAAAAGTGTGGGGAAAAAAATCCCCTAAGTGTTTCTCAAGCATAGTATCTGCTCATCAGGTGATGCACAGGGTGACACCGAGGTAAAGGAAATGGAGAAAATACCATTTCCTCCTTCATTTCCTCCAGAGAGGAATCTGGAGCAAGGTTTCATCAGATTAGAAATCCAAGCAGCCAGACACAGACTAAACGTTAGGTCTGCCATTCCCAAACTCCCAGGGAAGTACCCTACAGCAGGTGGGCAGCGAGTCAGCTCGGCCTCCGTGGGGGAGCAGCAGGACGTGGAAGAGGAGCAAGGGACAGCGGCGAGGAGAGGAGAGGAGTGACAGCGGTGGCTGTCACCTCCGCTCCTGGTTCCTAGGCCCTCAGGGGGCAAGTGCAGGCCCCACAGCAGAAGACAAGGTTGCTGGCCAAGGAGGGCGAATTTCAGGTTGTCAGTCATAGAAGCAGGAGAGAAAAAAATGCCCCAACCCCTACCTTTTCGTTTCCAGAATAATTCATATACTAAGGCTGCCTCACACATATCAAGGAGCCAGATTTTGAAAAATGTCAAGTATCAGATCTCTAAGCATCAGACCTTTGAACATACAGGTACCTCAAAGCTGAAAGACACTTTGGGAAATGCTTTCTGTTCCTGCCGGTTCACATCAATAGTTACTGCCTTGAAATCAGCAACGTTAGACTGGCATTTACTGTCACTAACCACACGAATCTACCACATAATGGTGCACAGAAATGGCAGAGCAGTCAGCAGTTGCACTTTATTCCAAAGAAGATATCTAATGGGAATGTTATTCTATGCCCGAACATTAATAAACTCACAGCAGAAGCTGCTGACTACATTTGTTTTCGGCTGGGCTTTAAGAAGCCTGAAGAATAGAGGCAAATTGGATGCTATTCATATCCAACAAACAGCACTTCGCACAACACCCCGATAGTGGCCCATGGAGCAGAATTTGGAGAGGCACACAAGCGATCGAGGAGCTTCACTGACACACAGGGAGGATTAGTTTTGTATCAAACAGCTGAAACCATGCCCACTGTTGGTCATTTGGTTCCACACTCGTGCTGCACCGCAGCCATCTCCCTAAAATTCCTGCAACTCATGGCACAGTGTTTAACACACACTGGAAACCGTCTAGGTTTACTTCAGAAAGCCTCAATGAGATCTAGCTGAAAGTAGTGCGGGGCCTGTGATAGGCCTGTCAGCCATTTCAAACCAAGAGACCCTGGCTTGAACTGCTCCGAGTAATGCAATTCTGGTAAGTGGCAACGGGAGCTTTGTAGGGACCGAAACGCAGGTGCCAGCCTGGAACTCAGATCTCAGACCATTTCAGAGGCTGCACAATTCACAGACAACTAATACCGATGCTCACAAGAAGCCTCACCCAGCCTTGACACGGGTACCCAGCTTCTCCCCAGGTCATTCACGCCCCATGTGGCTACATAAAGCCCCACTCTGATCCAGAGATCAGCATCAAAATCAGCTTATGCTTCCTTGAACATGCTGCTGGGATGCTCTTTTTATACAGGAAACACCACCACATTACTTCTTTGCTCCTAACAGTCTCCTCCCTCCCTCTCAATACGTGGTGAAGCATATGGATGTGTGAGAAAGTTCACTACACGTTTTAGATCTTTCCAAGTTACCTGATTTGCATCTGTTCAGCTGTACTTTTGCCTCGCATCTCTTCTGCACAAGGAGATGTTGTAGGAAGTTCCAAACAAAAAACAAAACCAGGGAAATACAATGCTCCTCTTGGCACTTTTGTACCAGCAGCCAGGCTGACAGCTCTACCTATGGAAATGACAAGTTTTGCATCGTATGCATGTGCTCTGTTTTCTGCTGTTCTCCTTCAGAAGCATGCACAGATCCTAGCAGCAGTAGTGTTGTCCAGATTGAAAGAGACTGTATGAATTTGTTCAAGACCTTCACTGCAAGCCCTTCCAACACAAGTCAAGGGATTATTTGCTTTGCACTTTGGACAAGTGGCCGCTCTGACCCAGAGCTCCCAGAACTGAACTACTCCCGGGCTGGACGTAATTCTACATTCTGATCTATACTTCACATAAATCCTCTACCTGGGTAACAGCTGCTAATCAAAACCAGGACAAATATCACGGGTAGGCCAAGCTGGCAGCCTTTGGGGCTGCCTGATTTTGGCATCTAACTCCTGCGGCAGCTCCTGCCTGCCCACTCCTTGCAGGCCAGAATGCCCTCAGGAAGCTGGCAGGTTTTGCAAGCAACACGCGGCGGTGAAGGCTGAGATCCACCAGGAACCCGTTGTCTTGTGTCAGCCATGACCACAACCCAGCCGGGAATGCCACGAAATTAGAGAAAACTTCAGTTGTGCTTTGTGGGCAGACCCTCTCATTTTGATTTCTTGGTCTTCTGGGACTTTGTCTTCATTCTGGCTCACAAAGCATCCCTGCTGGTGGGCTGACACAAACAGAGCCAGTAGCAGAGGAGCCTGCTATTGTTTTAGTCACAGAAGTCTCCTCCGAAGAATAATTGACAGGAGGGGAGAGGAAACCCCACGGAGCAAACGTACACACAGACTGTGCTGCTGCTAGCTCTGCTTCTCTAGCTCTTGTTGATGTTTATTTCTGGGAGGTTTCAGAAATAACAGAAACATTGCCCAGCACTCATTTTAAGAAAGCAGGGAAAGGGGAATGTTCTCTTCTGCTCTTGCCCGTGTCGCTTGCAAGGCCAGTCAAACGTGGGGTCTGATAAATGTACTGTAGTGACACTCAGCTCTTGACCTTTCGTGTGCTGCTGCTTCCCGAGGTCCCTCTGGGTGTGTTTTGAAACCAGAACCTTGCTGTCACCGTGCCAGGGTCTGGCAGAGAAAGCAACAGAAGTGACCTTCAGTTCGGACCTGGTATGATTTTGGTCTGTGATGGAAAGACTTAATCCCTAGTGTTTATGGGAGGAAGGAGGCAGACAGAACATCGTTCTCTCTAACGCTTCCCTGCTCTTCCTTTCCACACACCTGCACTTCCCCAGGGAGCTGGAGGCCGGAAGGTCTCGGGGTGCCCATGGTCCACTTGGCCACCCTGCCACACCAAGCTCTGAGGTGCCAGCAGGAGCTGTGCAATGAAGCAGCAATATATTAAAGAGACAACGAATACCATTAATATAGCTGTCCTTGAAGTAACATACTTCGTACTTGGACTAGGAGTAAGGAGATTTAATTTTCAGGACAAAAAACACTACAGCTTTCTCACTTAAAATTACCTCTTCTGTAGAGATGTTCTTTAAAGAACAGAGGGGATGGAGAGAGACCAACAGTAGGTAAAACTGCTCTACTTACTAAACCCTCTGCGCAGTCTGCCTGAATAAGTCAGTATTTCTCAGTATCAGCCAGCAAAATTCATAGAGGAAAAGACCTTCGTGCAAACAGAATGGCATTTAGCAAAGAAATGTTCTGCTTTGCCATTTCCACGATGTCCTGAGCAAGGTACTAGTCAAAACATTTGTGCTGTGAAGGTATGTTAAATCACCAGTTCGGCCCCTTCTCTTCCAAAAGCTTTGTGCCCCCATGGAAGAGCTCTTCTGTACGCAGCCCATGGAAAGACAAGACTCTTACTTTCTCTCTTTTCCCATCCAAACATTCATCCTCACTCGTTTATTATTTTGACTCCTAACAATCAGATTGTTATGTAATTCTTAATTGCAGTAAGAATTGTCTAGAGACTACTGCTTAGATCTCAGTGACAGAAAGGTTCTTTTTAATGTCTTAGATTACATTTAAAGAAACAGATAAATATACCAAAGTTGTTCTAGGCAAAATATTCATTATACTTTCCCACATGATGCCACTTTTGCTCTGGCATACTGTCAATAAAACAAAAAGGGAATTATAAAGGTCTTGGCTCTGTTTTTGTATTGTCTTAGAATAGGTAAGCACAGAATTAAAATGTCAATATTTGGCCCATAATTAATAAATTCAGCCCAACAAATTCTTTCCTGTACTGTGAGAAACACCATTTGAGCCAGCAGCCCAAAATCCCAGAGAAACCAAGGACAAGCGAGGTTTATTTGCTCGACTCACAGATAGCAGTGCTACTTGAGAAAGTTTCTGGAAACAGAGAGACAAGCAGTGCTTCAGAAAACGAGGGAGCTTCTCATCCTGCACATCGGAAATGAGCATCCTTCTCAGGGGAGGGCTGCCATGCTGATGTTAAACAAAGCCACGAGACACAGAGCATAGACAAAACACCACCTCATGATCTTGGATTATTTCACCCACCCCCAGCCATCGGCATTGTTTATTACTCTGGCAGTACGGCTATTTTCTAGTGAGATGCTGGAATGGCTTTGAGCGTGGTCCTGTCGAAATTAAAAATGCTTTCAATTATTATTTTATGCAACCAGCATCTCTCTCTGTTGGGATTTTGCAAATGCCACTTGTGTAAATTCCTGCTCATCAGGTGAGCAGTCTCAGTAGCATCCTTGCACCATGCTAATAGGGGAAATTTGTGTGAATCCCATGGGGGCAGGAAAACAGTTTACCTGAGATACATGAATTTATATTGTTACATTATAAAAGCTTTGCAGAAAGGAGAATTTCTACCGGGTGTCAAGCTTCTGCACTGCATAATCTATCATCAAATCTCAAAGACATCTGGCCAATTATTTTATTTTCCTTTTATAAACCAACGGGGAAAAAGAAAAGTGGATTTAACATTTACATTACTATTTGCAAAACTGAAAATAATGTTTTTTCCAGTAAGTTATGTCATATTTACTTTTTAGTGTAACACGTTGACAAATTAAATATTTTGCAGAAAACTTCTCCACTACCATTATTTAAAAAAAAAAAAAAAAAAGACAGGTCCAATCAACATAAAAAAATACAAATAACAGAGGAGCAAAGCAGTCACTGCTTTCTTTGAATTATGCTGTTTCTTTAAGGGCTCATTTCCTAGGTGCAGTCTGAACGTGGACTTGCAAACTCCTTTGTCTGACAACACTCCGAAGCACCCAGTGGCCCGGTTCCTTGAAGCCTGCCTGCCCAGCACCCTGCGGCCTTGCCTGGGAATTTCCCTCTCGCTGCCTCCATGCCACCCCAGCATCCTAGCAGGAGAAACGTGCACACATCTCTTCTTCAAAGAAGCCCCTCTGAGACCCCACCATCCACGCACGGCCGTGTGGCTCTCCGCACCACGGGTCAATGTGTTTCACGTGCTTGGCTGTGGTGTCCTGCTGCTTCAGTACGAGATGGCCACATGAGAGAAAAACCAACCAACCCTCTCCCCACAACATTCACAGTGACTGGAGCAACCCATACCGAGACAAGGGAAGATGAAGGTTTCTCACACACACGTACACACACTATCTTTGGCATTTCCTGATGTTTAAGCATCTTCCTTTGCTGCTCTGGTGCAACACGCACACACCTCAGGTGCAAGAGCTCTGCTGTTACCTGGAGCAGAGCATGCCAGCCTCTGCAAACCTTGCCGTGATTCTGTGATAAGGACAAAAGTCTCCCTACAGCTTGGCAATCGTTGGAGTTAGCAGTTCTCTCTTTAACGCAGGGGGTCTGAATCACATGTACCTTTTCAATGGCTTTGGCTAGAAAACTTGCTAACTTACCAGTTTTATTTTTTCTGCTGTAATCCTCTAGCAGTTACCCAATTGCAAACACAGCAGCAGAAGTGGATCCATATCGAAATCCTAACAGACAATTTTGGGGTGTAATAGAAAAGTGAATTGCGAGTTATAGGAGGAAAAAAAAAAACAACAGTAACTGGCTACGCCTTCCTCCTGCCATTGATTCATTTCAGCTGGTGAGAAGTTATGAGCTGGGAACTGCACGACTGCTATCACTGGTGGTGTGTCAGAGGATCCTTCTCCAGTTTCACCGAACCCATTTCAACTCCTGCTGCTGTTACAAAAGCATCATAAAAATAGCAGCAAAACTGTGCTTTTTGAAGCAAGCAGCGCAGAAAAATATCCTTCACAAAAGCAAAGTTTGCAGCATGCTGTAATTAAGCTCACATCCTGACAGTGGGAGCATGAAGTTTTGTTCTAAATATAGCAGAAGCCTCTCCGATGTACAGCCCCCTTTTTAATGCAAGATTTACAAAATTAGTCATTACATGCCAGCAGCCTCCTAGGAATTCTTGAAAAAATATTGGGGGTTTTAATGTAGGGAGCTTTACAGCAGGGATTGAGGGCAATCTCTGTCAGGAAACAAATTATTTGGGTTTGCTACTACCTACACAGCTCTTGCAGGAGGGCAGGCACTACACAAGGGCAGGAAGACGCAGCCCCTGCCAGGACTGACAGTGTCAGCAGACAGAAGCGCACACCGAGCATCGCAGGCAGACAAATCCCTTGGCTTTTCCCCTAGCATCGATCTCCCCTCCCAGCTTTCAGGAGCTGTTTCACATGGCACTTTCCCTTTAGCTGGCAACCCAGCTAAGACACCATCAGCTTTGGGTTGTCTTTGTTTAATTCAGTCTAAAGCAGAGATTTAAGCCAGCTCAAGCTAGTTCATCCTAAAATGCAGTGTGAGACCAAGTTTAAACTGAGTTTGGAAACCGTGTTCTTAGACAGTTGTTGTTGAAATAGATCAGGCCCAAATCCTGATCCTAACTGCATCAGCTGATAGCAGAATAATTACCGATTTCCACAAAGAAACCGTCCTGCAATTCCAGAGAAACGAGATTGTGGCCTGTGTTTTCTCTCTGTTTTTCTGGTTCAGGTTGCAGACCTCGTCCTGAGTCCTGCACCACCTCTGCAGTGGGAAGAGAAGAGGACTGAAGCTCCCGGCTCACCCTCCACGGCGATGCCCGTGCTGCAGGAGCTCCTTGGGCATGAGCTGTTACAGAGGGGGACCTGGCTTGCAGGTAACATGGCACAAGGCAGAGCAAGCGTTTCCAGCAAGGTGTGCGCTGCAACTGCTTCAGACAGCTGCAGCAGCTCCGAAGCAGCTGGGTAAACTCCTATAAAAATAGAAACAGGCTCCCAGCAAAATCCATTTTTGATTGAGTCCAGCCTACCCCTTCTCTGCACTCTGTAAGCTGAGCCTCTGGCAGCTCCAAGCAGGGCTCGGGGGGCTGCGTGCAGTTCCACGTACTGGTGCAGCACCTAGGCGAGCTCGGCACGGGCAGAAGCCAGCATTTCAGCTGGGAAGGTCTCGGAGCCCCTCGGCTCCAGGCGCGCTGACCAGCCAGGCCACACTGAACCTAAAGGTGGGTGGAGGAACGTGGGGATAGCACGGTGCTACCACCGAGGGCTGGTGCACAAGAGAAGCCTCGTGCCCCGGTCTGCACTGCCCCAGACGATCCCAAACACAGCTGTACCTCCCTTTCTACCCTCTCCTGCCCAGTATTTAATCTGTATAAACCTCTCCCCTACTGCAGGTACCAAAACTCACACGGAAAAGCAAGCTACTTCATAGCCTGTATCAACTCCCTTTAAAATTAGGATTAAAACCTCCCAAACACTGTTTTGCAAGAGGCTCCAGACTGTGCCTGGAAGCTCTGAACATGTAACAGGGAGCAAATCCACCATTTACCCAAGGCTGTTTTCCTTGTGGTTTTTTCAGTAGCATGCATGCATGCCTTCACTGTTTACTGTCAGCAATTTCCAACATGCTGACACGGCTAAAAGTGACCACAAAGCCAATGCGAGCAGGCGAAGGGAAGAAACACACGTAGAAACATCAGGAGGTGCAGGCTCAAACTTTGCGCTTCAGCCGCGGTAACTACCAAGGTAACCTGGCTATCGCAGGGAGGAACGTGATTAGCACGACTTGGAGCAGCCTCACCTTTTTCCTCCTTTTTCATTAGCCAATGGAGCTTTGTTCCTGAGGTTTCTATTTTTGTGGCTGACGCATGCAAAGAGCGAAGGAGAGCGCCTTTCGCACTACGAGTGTTATATTTCTTTCCCTGCTATTGGCTCGCTCAGGGTGCCTGGGTTGTTTTTCCAGCAGCTTCATGAACTTCTCCTCCCCGGTTTAACTCCAAGAGCAACTTTTGTTTTCTATTTGCTTATTTTTAGGCAGCAATTGAAAGCTAGGTGAACAATGCAGTGCCTGGGAATGATCAATAAAGACTTTATAAACCATCACGAAGTTGAGCTTGCCATGCCTTTGAGGTACTGGAACCTAAAATAATACATTCAGATATGTAAATACCTCTACCTGAATTTTAAAACACCCTGTGCAAAAGTAAAAATATTAATGAACCAGCCCAGGCACTAAATGCACCTCTTAAAGCTGAGCTTATGTAACAACTTGCTCCTGGTTTCACATGCAGAACTTGTCAAGCCCTTCTCCCCAGGATGCTCTTTCTTCTAGAACAGCAGATGGAAGAAACAGAACAAAGCCACATGGGCTGTTGTTCCCTGTAATTCCCAAGCTGATGCAGAGCTGTTGTTGTTTTTTTTTTTTTTTGTTTTTGTATTTTTGTTTTAGAAAATGGAAAGAACCAAATGAAGATTTTCTTACCATTCCACTGGAAATTGCCCATCTGTGTGG
Source organism: Anser cygnoides (assembly GCF_040182565.1). Lineage (NCBI taxonomy): Eukaryota > Metazoa > Chordata > Aves > Anseriformes > Anatidae > Anser > Anser cygnoides. Next base: position 41,099,224 of record NC_089876.1, read on the forward strand.
AAAAGCTTCTCTATAGTAACTTGTAACAATACACACAACAAGCTGCCCATTTAACAGAAGTTTCCATTCCTCCTTAAATTTAGACTTTCTCCATTGTTACATATGGGTAATGTTACAGGTGATGGACGCTGAGTACCCCAAATTCAAGGAAAACCTAAGAAACAAGCTGTTGATTGTACTTTAAAGCCTTGCTTGGAATTCTTTCCTTCTTTTCCAAACTTCCCTGGTTTTCCCTACATTGGTAGTATCTCCAACACTACTAGGCACATATACACCAGAACTAAAAGTCCTGGGGTCGGTTTATCTAAGACGAATGCACGTACCACCGAGCATCCAAACAAAAAGCACTGAAGAAGCACTGGCACCTGAGCGTGTCTTTAAATGCTGCAGCCAATTACAGATTTAATCCATATATTATGGCAGTGATATACTTAAGGACCAGCATTTTTGCAAGAGGTCCAGCATTTTGGTGGAGAAGAGAGACCGCTGAAGAAGACCACAAGGAAAGCTCATTCCTCCGTACGGTGAGCACATTGCTCCATCTCTCTGGGGGTTACCGGCTGGATCCTCCTCACCCGGAAAGTTTGCCCCTGCCTATGCCAAGGGCCGGGTAACACAGCCAGCGATGATGAAGCACTTGATGCCACGGAGCTGCTGGATGCCCGCGTCGTGGTGGTCGTAACTTGCGGGTGAGGAAACGGCACGACGGCATAGATCATGCCGCCTGCCCGTCCTGCACGGCTGTTTGGCTGGGATCAATACCTTCCCTGGCCGGGGGCCGACATCGCAGCCCACAGGATCAATCCGCAGGCAGGGTTTGATGGCTGTGCTGCTGCGAACTGCCTGCAGATCCCAGCGGTGATTTAAGGGCTGTGCTAAGAGCAGAGCTGTGACTCTGCTGACTGGGGGCAAGGCCCGCGCTGCCCGCAGTGACAGCCAGCCCAAGCCTTCCCTGGGCTGTGCACAGCCACCTCCGCCTGCTTACAAACACACAACCCAGACCATGACAAAGCAAGCGCGGCTGCAGGGCCCTGCCCCGATGTCCCAGGTGCGCCCCTGGCCCCAGAAAGCCCCCAGCCCACGCAGCACCCTGACACAAGCGCTGGGCAGTTAGAGAGAAGCCCCCCCGGATTCATTCCTTAAAATATCTTTTTCAAGGCCAGTAATTGCATGAGATTTGTCAGGTTTCGATTTTTTTTCCCCCTCCTCACAGCTGTTTTCAGTCCAAGAAACCAGAAAGACAGCAATAAAAATAACTGACCCTGATCATTTTCCTTTGTCCAAATCCCAATAATTGCAAATTTGGACTAGCTTCAATGCAAATACATATCACAGTAGAAAAATCACCATTTTTATTAATGTCCTCTGTAATTACGGGAGGTAAAATTATTTATGTAGCAAAATCCACCCAGAAGCCCTAATAAAATACATTATGAATCTTTTCCTTTGCCATGGATGCAGACAGTTTTTAAAGAGAAAGACGAGAATTTATGGCTTCGGGATGAGCACCCACACCTCGGGCACTGCTGTGGCAAGGCGCGCACCCTGTGCAGCGGATGGGGATGGGTGAGCTCTCCGGGGAGGTGCTCGGATCCTCCAGCTTGGCTCCTGCCCCAGATGTGCCTTGGAGGGTGCCAGCCTCCGAACCCTGGCCCCTCGGGTGTGGGAAGGAAGGTATTTTGCTTCGTATGCCTACCAGTAGCACACACAGAAGCAAGCAGGATCTACACGGCTTCGATTCATCAGTGTAGCTAGAAAGCAGTCATGCTCTTCCCATTTCTTCTTCTAGGACTAAATGCACGACCGAAATGCCACATCAGCTGCAGTGGTGAGACATTAGCCGGCTGTGGGCTGTTTTCTTGCTTAGCCTCGTCATAGCCCCTGCTAAACTACAGCACAAACATTCCCCCAAACTGAAGGCAGACGGGGCAACACGATTATGGTAAGAGTCACAAAATGCAGTCATTTGCATAGCCGTGACTGACACAGAAGATCATTAATTACGCATTCTGAGTATAAGTATATATGTATAAATTAGCATCTATTCATCATTTAAACTGTAATAGTTTTGCGTTTTTTTTTTTATATCTGAATATTAACTACGTAGGAAAATTACTAAGTTTTCTGTGGAAGGGCATCCAACAAAAGTTCTACCAGCAAAAATAAAATAAGAATTACAGAAGTAATCAAAATACTAGAGGGAGCAGTGAAGAGTCAGCCATCGGCTACACCTCCCCTCGCTCTGTTCGGCATCACTTGTTGCAAGCTCTCTGCTACAACCCTCAGCATCTCTCTCGGTATGGACACGCACACATCCCCAACAACTCTTTACAGTAGGACCACTTCAGGAACACAATTTTTCACCAGATTTAAAAGGCAACGTAAAAACCTTCAGGATTTCACACGGTTGCTCTCCAGGCAATCCCTACACCTCATTAATATTAAAAGTGACATCAGCTGAGAGCAGGATGCTGAACTGCACCTCTCCTTAGCAGAGCTCCCAAGGACGTGCAGCTTTACACATCAGTACAGACTAATGCAGACAGGGGGGAATAATTAGGAGGAAAAATGAGTTTGAAGTTTTTTAAAAAGCTCATTGTAACCTCCTTGCCAGGAAGTACAAGACACTTCAAAGACTGTACTTTCACAAACAAAAGAAATCTGGTGATTTTGGAAGCTTAAGATGACAACTTGGAAAATTACCAAAGCTCACAGCTTTTGAGCAGAAGTAAACAAGACAGGAATGCTGGAAAAATGATAGGCGAGACAGAAACTAATGAAGATACAATTGCCAATAATGATATTAGCAAAGTTTGCTTGGAGCTACAAAATGCACAAAAGGTAGATTAAAAAAAAATAAATTAAAAAGAGGGGTCCTCGGGTGGCGTAAGTGGAAGCAGCTGCTTGCTGTGCTAGCTTACCCTCCCAAGCATCTGGCCTGTAATCTAAGAACCTATGCCTACAGTCAAGCACCAAGAGAAATGGCATCCTCCAAAGGGTGGGTGTTTATCTAGTAGGGAATGGAGATGCGCTTAATGACATGGAAGCTGTTTCAGGGCTACCCATGTGCAGCAGAACTGGTAAGACACAGAAAACGAAAAGCACACTAGCAAAAGAGCACAGAGCAAAGCCTCTGTTCACTTCGGATACTTTCCGCTTAGGAATTGGGAACTCTGACTGTTCCCTATCCACCAAAATCGTGGCTTTCCTGTGCAATGGTTTGGCAGCTGCTGTCCCAGCATCTGTGTTGGTAGGGATGGAAAGCATGTAACATAGTTCTGTGTGATATCATTCAGAGCAATACAACTGCGACTGGTATTGAAGCTATTTTAGTTGGACAATAAAATCCAGTAGCTGGAAAAGGAAAGGAAAAAAAAAGGAAAATCTGATATTAAAAAAAAAAAAAGAGCAGATTCCTTTGTGATTAAGGTTTCCTGAATTCAGTTAAATTTAGACTCAAGGGTAGCGAGCACAAACAACACTCAGAACACAGGCCCTCCTCAGTCCTCCCACTCTTTGGCCTCATCAATACACGAGCCCACCGACCTCGCTTGGCATCTCTGCCTTACCCTGCTATTACGTTATCAGCTTATCTGTATCTTTAACTGACCCACATCCAGAGCCCACTAAGACTGAAAATTCATTGAAACATGTACACACACGCATCCAGAAGCAGCAAAACACCAAAGCATTTCATTGCCTGAGCTCCTCCTCTTCAACTTGGGAAGAAAAAAAAAAAAAAGAAGAAAGCTCCGGATTACTTTTTTTTGCCTTTCTGCAAATGTAAATCTACCTATCATACACCTTCTGGGGTTGTTTTTAGCTCTCAGACTCCAGGTCTGATCCGGACAGTTGTAGAGTGCTGACAGCTCCCACTGAACACACGCACAACGGACTCCAACTTTGCCAGAACTACGCAGGAGGTGGGTACAACTTTCTGAAGGTCCTTCAGAGCAAACAGAAGGGGCTTGGGATTTTCTGCCTACCAGCTTTTGAGCTCATGCCTGCTGAGCATGACCCCTAAAATACAGGCTCCACAGGGGCAGGGAGAAGATCGGCCATAGCTATATCCTGGAGTCAAGCAAAGCCGGATTTAACAGCATGTGAACAAAGCTAAGAGAGGATCACAGACAAGGTAACAATATTCAGACAAGCATAGGTTGTGATATGAGGGCAAGAACTGTAACCATCAAAGCTAAGAAGATCAGTTTTAAAGTAAGGCAGGGTTCTTAGTGCCAAGAATATCCATCCACCAATCCAGCCTAGTGACTGTCATGCAACAAGCTATAGGAACCACACAAATGAAACATAAAATTCAGATAGCCCTAAATGAAAACTGATGAGGTGAACAAGCACAACTTGGCAGAGGTGGGTCTTTTCAGATGCTCTGATCAAGTATGAACAGGACAGGGAAGGGCAGTCTACATAACACAGTACTCAAAAAAGCAGCCTTGGAGAGGTACAAGATTCCCATTCCCTTGGTTAATGAAAGAGCAAAGGCAAGTCCAGGTCATGGTCTTGCAGATTTTATCACAAGGACCTGTTCTTCTGTGCCTAAGAAGCTGCTAATGATCTGGTTGAATGGGCGTGAATCCCTGAAGGAAGGTTCCTTCAAAGATAGAGCAAAAATCTTTGATTGAGGCTTTGATGTAAATAAAGTGGCTCTTGATAGTTTGGGACAAATTCAGCTGTCAAAGCAGAACGTAATTCAAGCATTCACCCCAGACCCCTTCTCTTGTAACATCCACTGGCTATGGAGAGGCACTGATTTCTTGAAAAAGATTGTTCTGGCAAGAGGGACAGAAGCAAAAAAGCTCTAGCATTTACACGGAAGAAAAAGACCACCTTTGGTGTGCTAGGCCACAGCTTTTTTTGTGAGGAAAATTTGGACTGCCTTGTGCTTCATGCTGCTCCTGGAGCCTGGGACAGACGTCCCTCTGGGACACAGCGGTTGTCCCCGTGGCACAACACCACAGCCCAGACCTCACACCTTGTGCCTGGGGTGGGCTGGGGAAAGGGGTCGTAGTACAAAGCCTACAGCGCATGGGCTCTGCTGCAGGACATCAGCCTGAGAAAGAAACCAGGCTAAAAAAAATAAAATAAAAGAGAACCACCTACAAGGCTCCAGTAGCATCAATAGAGGAGAAGGTTACTCAAACTCTGAAAAAAATCCAGCTGTCAGTTTGCTTGCAGGCTCTTGCCAATGAGTACCGTTTTGTGAGCCTCAAAAATCCGAATTTGCCAGAATTCTGCTCTAGCTAGAGCAACACTAGTTATACAACTTGATCTTAATTGAAATATTTGGTGCCTGCTGATATGTTCAAACAAATTCACCAGATCTTGATTATGCGCTGGCAATTAAAGCCATTAAGTCAGTAGACAGACAGCGGGTTATTTCATTGCTATTTGACAAAGCCAGCCGTCGTTCTTTCCCCCTGTCTATGTGACAGCACTGTAATTAGCAGTAATCAAATACTATTTGTGCTAGGTGTTGGGAGTTTGCTTCTTTAGCTAGCAAGATACCTCTGCCAATTGCAGAACACAGACATCTACCTCCGGTCAGATGATACACAAGATACAAAGAGGAGAAGAAAACAATGAAACGTGAGGAATGAAGGATGCTTGCTTATTTCAGGCTGAAAGAGTTTGCTGTTGAAAGCGAGATTAAGAACATTTTTTATTTCTGCAAGTTATATATTTAAAAAATTAAGTTAAATTACAAAAGGCTGATCAAGTAATATTGTGAAATACAATAATAATTACAATTATATTTAGCATTTATGTATTCCCTGCTTGAGAAATGCATGCAACCTCCATTAGCATTAATGGCTGTTCTACTCATGCATCAAGCAGAGACTGGAGCCTAATAGTGCATTACATCTTTAAAGTGCTGTACAAACATTAACTAATTAATCCTTATAACCACCCTGCGTGGTAGGTAAGTGATATATGAAATGTATATCTGAGCAAGCCCGAGAGCAAGCCAGCACCACTCTGTGCCCTTCAAGACAGAGCAGGAATTCATCCCATTTATACCGCTACCCAATTCAGATGCATTTTACAAGTACAAGAGAGGGACCCATGGTGAGCCAACTTCACTGAAGCCTGTAAGAAAAGAAGTAAATTACCCCTCCCTCTCTCTTCCCTCCTCCCTGGGCTCTGGTGGGCTGCTCACATCTTGACAGAGCAGGAAGCATTAATGCCTGCTGCTTTGCCTTCGGATTTCTACTGGGGGAAGACAGCTCTTGAATCCTGGCAAGGAGAAAGGAAAAGATCCATGGGAGCTTCAGCACTGCAGACCTCTCCTCAGTCAGTACCATTCCCTTTGATATCTTGATCTTCCCCCACTTCCTGCTGCTCGTCTTCCCCTGGCAGGCTTCCTGCCTTCAAAACCTTTTGACAAGGTCTGTGTATCAAAGTTGCACCAGGACCCCGGGAGGAAGAGCTCAGCCTATGATTTGGGTATTCCAATTATGGCATCTGAGTCTCTTCAAATAGCAATCCACCATTAAACATGGTTCATCTTTTCCTGATAAAAATAAGAAGGAACTGCCTTCCAAACACCCAGCTTGCAACAGGCCATAGGCAGGACCTTTGATGATGACTTTATGCACAGCACACTACTTCAGTACCACGCAGTGAGGTCCCAGGACACGCCGATCTGTAACACTGGTTCAGAGAGCATCTTAGAAAAGTAAAGTGAGAACGCAGTAGCACATCATGAAAGAGAGGGTGCTCTTGGAGGAAAAAAAAGAGGGGAGGAAGAGAGAAAAGGCTCAGAGTTATATCAGAGAGGAGAAAGGGAAAGCAGATGTAATGAAAACATGACACTGCAATGTTTCCATCACTACCCTGCTTTCCAAAGTTCACTCGGTGTGGTACATGCTACAGTGAAATGGCGAGGCAGCAGGTGCTCTGGCAAACCAACACACATATATTAATGGTGTTTAGGTTTTTCCCAAAGCCTCAGAAATTCAGTGTCAGAGTCAAGGCCACAGCTGAAATCCACGGGTCTCTGACAAGCTGGTCTTTTCCATGGAGAGGGGCCAAGCCCAGCCTTCCTCTCTGCACGTGTACTCATCTCACCATCAGCCACGGGCTCTTTTCCCTGGCTGCCGCTTGCTTGCAAAGGGATTTGTGCAGTTACAAGCCCCACAGCAGATGGGTGCACAGGAAGGAGCGAGAGCAGGAACAAAACTACACACTTGAGAGAAAGATGCTTGTAAAAGTGTGTTGCATTACCTTCTGGTGTCGTATCAAACACAAGAACAGCCGGTATGAAATGACAGAAACTTTCTTTGAAGAATGCAGAGAGTTTGGCTTAAAAGTAGCCCACGCAACATAAACTACACTTCATATGCCAACCCTTCAGCTAAAGGTGGTGCTCAAACCCGTCTCGCCCCAACTCATTGAGCATGCAGAGTCCGGGCTTGGATGGCAACGGGAGCTGTAGATGGCTCAGCTGGTGTGTTTGGTCTTTACAGACAGAAACACATTTGAAACATTCTGTTTTCATTTGCCACAGGCTGCCTAGAAAGTTTACAGACACATACCCTAAATACATATGTACTTACTTACATGAATCCACAATATCAATTAAGTTTCAGCAAGACTACGTATAAATCTTCCCAGAAGATGAACTTTTGCATGTCCTGCTGTTTCCTGGTCAATAAGTCAACACAGCGTACTGTGGTATAGAGAGGCAAGTGGTGACAACTGTGTAGCTTCTGGTGTTTGAGAAGGAAAAATCTATCTGAATTCTGGCTGGTACAAATTAAAACAGAAAGCAGCTTCCTTGGTAGTGCTTTTCACTGTGCAAAATCACGAAGACTCAAAATTGGCTGTCCGTAAACTAGAGGCAGCCCAAACCAATAGGTGTTAGTTTCCCCTTTAGTTACGCGATCCAAGAAGCCCACAACTAATGCAGCCTTTGCCTAGGATGGGTGCCCCTGATGCCACTGCATCAGGTGACAGAGCAGTGCCTCTCCTAACAGGATGCAAGCACGTGTCTGCGGAAGGGAAGGGTAATTTTTTTTCCCCTGCATCAGAACAGAGAGGTTGTGTTTGTGGGTAATATGTCCTGGAACAGTCCCTGCCCACAACTCCCGCAGCACGACCTTCACGCTGCCCGGTCATCCCAAAATGAAGACAACTAAAGGAAATGTCTTTCATGCCTTCCCTAATCCTGTCACTCGATATGGAGAGACAGAGAGCGGCACAGAGAAATGAGGTTGTGAGAAACTGGTCTCACTTCAGAGGAGCCCTCCCTCTCCACCAGTAAATATTCAGCAAATGTTGTGACCATTTAATTTCTATCCTCTCTCTCCCCCTCAGTCAATGACTATATAATTTCCAAAGATGTTGAGGAAATATTCCCCGATCGGCTGAAATTCAGCACAGACAAGCGCAAGGTAATGCACATAAAAAGCGGCAGTTTACTCGTATGCACCAATGGATGTTAGCTTAACTCTAACTGCTCTAGAAAATACTTGGGCAGCACTGCAGACGGTTCAGCAACAACACCTGCTCTGTGCAGAATGACAAAGAACGAGCAAAGCAACGAGACAACAGGGTGAGAGAATGTGTTAACACAGGAAAAGAAAACAATTTAAAGCCCTATGTAAAGCCTTCGTGCACTCTCGAGCTCAAGTGCTCACTAACTCATTTCAAAAAGGATACAGAAGGACAAAACTTGTTACAGCCATAGAGAAGTTCCCATCCGAGGAAGGATTTAAAAGATTGTAACTATTAAGTTTAGAGAGAACTGAGGTCAGGACTGACACAATAAAAAGTATGTCAAATAACACATGGTTTAAGGAAGGTCCCTGAAATGTGTACACGTCCTTTTATCTTTTTTTCCTTAACCAGAAGAAAATGAGGACCCAGCCATTTCATGGGAACTACATTAAAGGGCAGCATGCTTTAAAAAAAAAAAAGCAGCTCAGTGCCTTGTTGAGACAAAGATCTCTGAAAGATTTAAAAAAAATATATCATGTTCATAGCTAGAGAGATTTATCGTTTTGCTGTGAGTTTTTATGAGGTATCAGTCCTGCTTTGGCCAAAAGATAACTGTGATAACTAGGTAGGGGAAAAAAATTCCTCCTTGGAGACCTCACTAAATCATCCTCTTCAGGACCTCAGAAGCACCTATGCTAGCAGAGCACACGGCTCCTTCCCAAATCCATGGAGCCAGATGCCCAGAGCGCTGCTGCGAGCTCTGGTGATGGTGACACCAGCTGGCAGGGCTGGCGGCCCCATGCAGGGCAAGGGTGGCTCCAAACCCCTGCACAGCGTGGGTCGCCTCGTGAAATCCTGTGCCTGGGCTCCGGCCTCTGCTCTCAGGGTGGCTGGGTTGCCGAGGGCCCCTCTCCTTGGGTACGTGGCAGAGCTACTGCTCAGGATGAAGCCAAACTGGCCACGAGCAACGCGACAGCTCCCAGCGTGGAGCTGAGGCTGAGCTGCATCAGATGCGATTCCAGCTCGATTCTCAAACAGGCCTCATTCTGCTCTCGCTTTGACTTTTTCACTAATGCAAATGAATTAACTACAGCTATATGCTAATGCATCTAAGAATACAATTCAGAAATTGCAGAAGGCTATTTTAGGGATTTTCTTTTATTTCATGAAAGATCCTTAACTCTCCTAGTCTTTCAAAGGAAGCCAAAGCATTCAGATGTTGCTGGTACAAACTGCATCACGCAAAACACAGAAATAAAGCGTAAAACAAGTGTTATAATTTAACATTCAGGCAAGGCAGCTCAGCACTGCAAAGACCCTACGTATTGTTGCAAGGGAACAAAAGTGTAGAGTCGACTCCTCTTTCCAGAGCAGTAAAGAAGCCCCCCGCTGGCTTCTTGTTTTGTTTTTGTTTTTTAAATTATAGTCTCGTGGTTTGTGCAATTACAATGAGAATGTATAAATGAAGCTGCTTGGCCTAAGGAATTTCTCATAACACAAAACAATCCAAAACACTATGATGCTTGCCTGTTTGTTTGCTTTTAATGTTACTGATCGCTTCCCACCACAAATCCTTCATATCCTTTGCCCAAGTGCTTGCTGCCGTAGTTTATCACTTCCCCTCTGCCCAACTTGAGTGCTTTCAGGCCCGAGCTGATTGCATCAAGGCAGGAGGGCCTTGTCCTGCAAAAAGCCTGGCATGGCCACACTCCGGGGCTCCTGCTGCCTGCTCTCGAGCAGTCAGGGCTGCCCCAGCCATGCTGGCAGGTGACAGACCTGCCCTCTTGGCCTGTGTTTCAGTCAGCCAGCACCTCCTCTTGTTTCACAAAGGGCTCCAGAAAGATGGCAGTCAACACCTAAACTTCTGTGGACAGCAGCCAGCTGGCTTGGCCTTCCTGCGCGCAGAGAGGCAACTCAGCCCTGCAACAAGGCTAAGAGACCAGGGGTGGAGGGTCTTGCACTTTGGCCACAACAATCCCAGGCAGCGCTACAGGCTTGGGGGAGAGCGGCTTGAAAGCTGTGCAGAGGAAAAGGATCTGGGGGTGCTGATTGATGCTCCCCTGAACACGAGCTGGCAGTGTGCCCAGGTGGCCAACGGCATCCTGGCTTGTATCAAGAATAGTGCAGCCAGCAGGAGCAGGGAGGTGGTCGTCGCTTTGTATTTTGCTCTGGTGAGGCTGCCCCTCGAGTACTGGGTTCAGTTTCAGGCCCCTCACTACAAGAAGGACATCGAGGCCCTGGAGTGCGTCCAGAGAAGGGCTACGAAGCTGGTGAAGGGCCTGGAACAGACATCCTGTGAGGAGCGGCTGAGGGCACTGGGGTTGGTTAGTCTGGAGAAGAGGAGGCTCAGGGGAGACCTTACTGCTCTCTGCAACTGCCTGATGGGAAGGTGTGGGGAGCTGGGGGTCGGCCTCTTCTCACAGGTAACTAGTGATAGGACTAGAGGGAATGGCCTCTCGTTGCACCAGGGGAGGTTCAGGCTGGAAATGCAGAGACATTTCTTCTCAGAAGGAGCAGTCAGGCGTTGGAATGGGTTGCCCAGGGAGGTGGTGGCATCACCGTCCCTGGGGGTGTTCAAGGAAAGGTTGGACGTGGTGCTTAGGGACATGGTTTAGTGGGTGATGGTGGTGGTAGGGTGGTGGTTGGACGAGATGAACTTGGAGGTGTCTTCCAACCTTAATGACTTGCAGCCAGAAAGGTGCAGCCCACGGGTGGGAGATGAGGGGAGGCCTGAGAAACACCCAGCACGGGAACAGGAGCAACATGAGCCGTACTGTGTAAATCAGGGTATTGCTTTGTTGTCTTTCTGCTGCTCACACCAGCTAAAAGCAATAAACCAGAGCGTAAACAAGCCACCTCCCCTGGCACAAGTTGCATTAAGACAGGAACTGACTGATGCTGGGCCTGTGTAGGGAATTACATTACTTTAATGCCGAGTTGCAAAATTTTACTCATCCGCTCAAGGCAAGTCATATTTTGATGGACAAGAGAAATAAATAGATTTTTCATTACAAGCATGCTACTAAAAGGCTGACAAATAAATCTTCCCGGAGTAGTATTACCGTCCATAGTAGTTTTGGTGCTCTGAATGCCAGGAATATGTAACAGGTAATTAAGTGCATTTGTTCATATTCGTGTAGAATTGCCTTTTTCTGTAACAATAAAAACCCAAGTTTTTGTCTCTTCCATCCTGGTGTAAACCCAACTAAATCTACTGATGCTTCCTATTTAGGAAGAGCAAGCTTATTCCAAGGATACATAAGGGTCTAATAACAGTCAGCCCACTAGCATTTCACAGTACGCCCTGATTTTTATCTTCTCTTCTGCTGGAAATAAAATGAAAAAAGGAAAAGGGAACCACTGCTAAGAACAAGAGCAACATTGCTGCTTCGCTATTTTCTGGGTACCTTTGGAATTCATTGGGATCACTGTAGTTCAACAAGGACTTTGAAAGGTGAGCTCACTATTTACATGAATAAATTTGCCATTTCTAGCAAAATTTATCCTAATGAAAGAATTTCTTTCCTAGTCATGCTGTAGAACAAAAATATTTCAGAAAGGTTCCTCGGGTTTCTGTGCGTTCCTGTTCATATACAGGCAAAACTTTTTCAGAGCCGCAGTGCGGTGAATTACTGCCTCGGAGACCCAGGACTTTGCTCTGCCCCTCATTACGCACATTAACAGCAACTGCAAACCAGGTGTACTCCAACTGAGAAGGCCTACACACTTTTAGAAGCCTAAATGCCTCTTTCTGTTCAATTTAGGTATTTCTGCACTGCTGCCATCTGAGTACCTACCCGGCTACCTAAAGAGAATTACACAAAACAAAAATCTGCTTCAGTGGATAGCTACCATCCCAGGATTGTTTTATGCAGCCTCTGCTCCCTTGGCTTGCTGTTTTGGCTGGCCACAAGCCCACTGGCGCCCCGTGGACCCCTTCCAGCGCAGCACAGCTCTGCAGAAGGAAACCCTTCGCACCCCGGCGTTATTTACAGCTAGTTCGCCTGGCCAGCCCGCGTGGCCAAATTTAACCTGCTTACATTGCATGCTTGGAAAAGGAGCAAAAATAAGACAGGATTGTGCTGCCTCCATTTCGAGAGCACAGTGTCAGGCGCTGAACTTCAGGAAAACTCCCCTGGGACTGTTCAGACGAGGGAAAAAATGCTGTTTCCAGTGAACTGCCTTAACTCGATTGATTATCCCACTTTAGTGCCAATATAGACACACGTTAGCCCCTCTCACACAATACGATCAGGCCAAGTAAATGTTACAGACTGACATGCCGTTGCCAACAGCTTCACTAAGGAGGCCTCAAATAAGGCTGAATAAAAGGAGCTCTATTTTGTTACCAGACTCGGGCCGAAAGCTATTTGTAGGCACATAAACTGTCTTTAATGTCACCTTTTATTACTCATTTACATGGATCGTACAAACAGCCAGCCTCTGACTTGCGTGCTAAGATACGAGTTTCAATGCTTAACCGCGGGCATGCCTACAACATGTTAAAAACATCCTCTTCCCTTGGTTTTAAAGACAATGGCAATTGCTGGAATTCAAACAGAATTCAAACAAGAAGGCAGAAAATTGCCATCAGCTGATGGACCATACTAACAGGAGTTACAGATCTATACCAAACTCCACATTGCTTCAGTTACCTACAATTTTAACTGCAATTACTACAGACAGACTCAACCACTATCTTCCCTACCTCTCAATCTTTTTTTTATTTTTTTTTTCCCCCTCGGAAGACCCCTAGTGTATATGATGGACCCAGGCACCTCACAATAGACAAGTTTAGCCAATAAATCAACAGCCATAATCATAAACCCCAAGTGAACTTACGGGAAGGAAAACAGAACTATTTTTATGCTGTCAGGGCAGACAGCAAATAAATTGGGAGGCTGAATCAATGAAGAAAGGCCTTCTCCTCCTCAGAGCATGGCCAGCTGAAGCAAAGGAAGACACGCCGCTTAAGGCTCTCTTCTTCCTCCTTGCTCCCAACATCTACCTTCCTTTCTCTACAGCTCATGAGACTTGATGACCATGCTCAAGCAACAAAGCCTGCACACATTTCTTTGTAGCAAGCACTTCCCAGGAACCAAAGTGGACTTCAGCAATGTGCACCCACAGCAGCTTTTGGAATGGAAAGTCGGATTCTCATCAAAAACTTCAGCCAGGAAGGATGCCAGTGCTGCTGGGTCTGTGCTCACGCAGTTATGCTGCTGCCACAGCCTCCAGAGCAGAGGGCACACAAGGGTTGCCCACGTGGCCAGCCCACCCAAAGGAAGTGAAGCTGGGACTAGCGCCAGTGCAGTAAGTCAGGTTTAGGGCCCCTGAACCTTAGTTGAGTGCAGTAATGCTAACAACAGGCAGAACTCTAGAAAAAAATACTCTGAAGTCCTGCAAGACCGATATAATGTCCATCAGGTGTCAGGAAGCATCCAGCAGAGTTCAATGGCCATGTGAAATCATTAACACTGTGCAAAAACTGAGCTGTTGCAGTGGCTGATGTCATTCAAATCAGCTGGAACTTCAGCTAAGTTCAGAAGATCACAGACAAACTGTAGGCTTCTGCAAAACTGCGCATGGCAAGAATATTCTGCATCTGCATGACATATTGATTGATGATACATGTATATTTGTATGTGTGAAGTGATTCAGAGAGACTTTACAGAAAGGTGCCTACTACTGTTTGTTCAATGAGAGTCTCAGCTTTGGGCAGAGAGCAGAAGTTACTCATAAAAATGCCTCTGGAGCAGAAAAGTTCATTTAAAATGGAAATTTTTCTAAGATGACTCCTCAGTTTCTCAGGCATAAACACTCGTATGCCCACACATCAACATACTCCACCTATTTCTACCTGGCCATTTGATATGCATCCTCCACCTCTTCCAGCAGCTCTTTCCTGTACCCTTCCTCGTGTCAGGAGCAATGTTCACCCAGTTACACAACAGATCGCACCAGAGAGCCCCCCGATTCCTTCCTGCTCCCCCCAAAACAGCAGTCCTCAGCTGCCTCGTTTCCCAGCCAGCTCTCACAAACGCCACTGCCGGCACATCCACTGCGAGAGCACGGCGCGAAGGGCAGCAGACGGACAGAGCCGCCAGTTTTGCTTCACCAAAGCCTCGTGCCGGACATAAGTGACTGGAATAACCTTGGCCGTAGGGTACGCTTTGCCCCAGTACTCGAAGTACTAAATACAACTAATTTCCACCATTAGCTTTATTTAGAAACCACACTGCTTGCGGCTGAAAGAGGAACCTCATCATCATGCCCACACCGAGCTGGGTTCTGTGGTATTATCTAAGGACAAAATGCACAAACTGGCAGCTCAGCTGTATGTCAAGTGACAAAACTGGGCTCCTGAATTTTTATTGTATCTATTTATTTATTTTCGGCGATGGGCATCAGCAGAGCCTCCCCGAAGGCACTGAAATGCATACAAGCGCCTCACCAACCTAGGCCAGTTTCTTCTCTTGCCTTCCTCCCACACACAGCCTCACTGGCATCAGTGAAGTTATTTGCTCAACTGCAGAGAATGCAGTTCGATTAAAAACGTGCCCTTCAGTGTCAGAAAAACAAACGAAAAAAGTAAAAGAAGCAATGCATGACTTGAAGGCTGGGTAGGAAATTCTCTCCTTCAAGACTCCGGCACGTGGCAGAAACACAGAGAGCTGACGTGAAGCTGTCTGCCCTTCATCTCAGAGGCATTCTTTAAACACGCTTTTAAAGATGAAGGTTATCACTACCCTGGTTCCAGCGTGGATCATTTTTGCCTGAGCTTCCAGTTGAAGAAAACCTGATGCATTTCAGGTTCATTCCTATTCCAGACAGTAAATTCAGAACCCTGTTAAATATAAACATGCACATCAGCAAAGGACTGGCTGGATGCAGCAAGAGATTTGCTGTGCCCTCTCGTCTTTAAGAAGTGACCTTGACCAAGGTCAAAAATATTGGAAACGGAGAGAAAAATGCACTGCCAATGCCCCCGTGGTGCCAGTTCTGTGAATAAAGGACGCCAGTGTTCACTGCTGTCATTTTTTGTAACCGTTGTGAATGCAGAAAAACCCAACTTAGAAATAAAAAGGCCCAAAGATGCCCTAACAAGCCTCAAATCTCTCAACAGCTCGAGCAATTAAATACTATCCCAACTTTAAAGGCTGCAATTGGCAACTGGTTATTTAAAATTAACCTTTAGGCACTGCTTTAACGAAAATGGTTTTTCCTGTGAAAAATCAAGAACTCCATCCAAGTCAAACACTTGTTAAGAGATCTTGCCACCCTCCGCTGCAGCACTGAAAAAATGCATTAGCAGAGCGAGAGCTTGGCTTCCTCCCCCTTTTCTGCTCATTACCATCAGTTTTGAGAACTGATTAGCTGTGGTTGTTATTCATTAGTCACATCTCTAAAATCTGAATTATAAACACCTCTGTGAGGTCTTATTCTAATCAACCTATTTTGAGTCTTGCAATTAATACTAACACCAGAAAAATAATTGAACAGTGTACATTTAAAGACCACCCCCTCTTCCCACAAAAACCCAAGCTCAGATTTGCATGAAAAGGAAGACTGAAGCAAGATCTACAAACTCTGCCGTCCCCAGCACACATTCCTTTCCTGCGTACGCTGCAGCCAGTTCAGGTGGTTAATCCCAGAGACATAATGGGCACACTGCAGGCTGTAAATACAAAGCAGCCATCAATGATTTTCCTGATGGGGTCAGATGCTACACAGCTGATAGATCTCGGGAGGACAAGAACATGCAGGCATGACAGATTAAGTGACTGCCATTGGTTGTGCGCTCACTCTGAATCCTCAGCTATGGACAATAATCAATTATTTGGGGCTGCTAATGATACTGATCAAATGCACTTAGCACTCGGCAGCTCGAGGGCTACAATCCTGACACTGTGAAAACATGGGAGCTTCCCACAGGCGAGATGAGACGAGAGGCTAGCACCAGAAAAATCCGCAAAGTCAACATGGAAGTTCACCCTGGACCCCTTCAGCTCCTCCTGCCTGGTAATAAAAAACCCACTTGCTTAGCAATAAGCATGGTCCTTCCTATAAGACAATTTACAGACGCTGCAGCCATCTGTGAAAGGCTGGGGCCAGACGTTCACCTGGAGGGGCCACACTGCTGCCTGTAGACCACCTTGTAACAGGAGGGAAAAAATGTATTGTCACCACAGGAGCTTGCTTCCAGAGCAAGCACCCTGACCTATGATCCAGGGTGATTTGCCTTCCTCATCGCTACCATTAGCTCAGACAGCGATCTCTTTCCAGCTTTTACAAGCAAAAATTTTGTCCCTGCTTTCGGAGAGTGCAGGATCAGGGCAAACATTTCTGTCTCAGACAGCCTAAACCTTGTTGTTGTTGTTTGTTTTAAAATAACTAATGCCTTGTTCATACGCACACACAAATCTACGGCATTAACTGTGCAGGATATTTATTCCCTATTCCTGTGCAGAATTAAAAAAAAAAAAAAAAGATTAATTGATACGAGGCAGTTACACATACCTGCGATTATACCCTTTCTTTAAGGAGATTATACCCTTTCCTTAAGGGGGTGAAAAAGTATTGCTCTATCTGACAGAGGAAATCACTTCTCTAAGTGGTAAGCAGCTAGCACAGGCCTATGCCCCAACTGGTGCTTTGCTCTCAGCCCCCAGAACTGGGAGTCCGAGCACCTAACCCCAGCTCTTCTTCCCTTGGGAACCCCCCTTCCTCGTGCCGCATGGCAGGCAGGCCCTGAGCGGCACTTGGACTGACCACGGGGATCGGTTGGAAAAATGGAACGCGCTCAGAAATGCCTTTACACCAGTACCACGCTTAATCACCGAAAGAAAAATAAATTCTGAAGAAATCACCTAACAGAGCTGTCTGAAGAGAACTTGCAGCAGTCCTGCAGATGACTGTATGCTCCCTGGCAGCCCTTTCTCCGAATGCAGGAAATTAACAGCAGAAAATCCCTCGTTCTCAAACAACAATAAACCAGCAAACGGGTGCCCTGCAGATCTGTGCCACCCAGACGTTCCTGCAAGCCGTGTGCTGGGCTTGCTCCTTGTCCGTCCTGGGGCTACCTTGCCAGCACGCGGCAGTGCCGTACCTGCTCCAACGGGCAGAAGGCAGTCACTCTGGGGATTTTTAGCCAAAACTTGCTCGTTGCATAGAATAAGAAGAACCATCCCCATAAAGCGGGGTCGGGATTCGGTAAACTGTTAAGAAAGGGGTCCGTACTAAGACCAAGTACAAGTGCCATAAACCAAGGCTGCTAGGGGCGAATGCACCTTGGTCTGCACAAAGTCTCCTTGTGCAGCATCAGGTACAGCACGAGCGCCTACAGCTCCAACTGTTACCTCTTCCTCCCCATTGCTGCCTACAGTGAGGAGACAGAAAGAGCTTGTTCAGCCCTAAAAATAGCAGGCTTTCTTGCTGTCTTCAGCTAGTGGGAGGGTGTAGCCTGTCTCCTCGTAGACTGTACAATAGTAGACAGAGGGGCAACAGACACAAACTGCAAAACAGGAAGCTGCAGTTACGTATCAGGAAAGATTTTCAATGTGAGTGGAGTCCAGCCCTGTAGCAGGCTGCCCAGAGAAGCCGTGGGTTTTCCATCCTCAGAGATATTCAAGGCCTGACAGAGAGTGGCCCTCGACAACCTGGCGCAGCTTACCGTCCTTTGAGCCTCCAGAGCTCCAGCTAAATCCTCCCTATCCCACAATGTCAGCTCTAGGAGAAAGACCTACACAGCCCTGGGGGTTTCTTCTCCAGCCCTGCTGTTTAGCCCTGGAATACAGCACAACAGAGGAGCACTGGAAGGTGAGAACAGAAAAACAGGTACCTTCATTACCGATGTTCAACTAACTCAGTTGTGAATACTAAGGGGTTCAAGCGTTGTAGTGGATCCTGACATGTGGCAAGGGCTTGCAAGCACTTTCACAAGCACTAGTAGCTTGTTGCCAGCTTGGAGGATGTTAGTCAGGTGCTTTTTTCTAGCATGAAATGCACTCCGATGCTTACCGTAAAACACACAAGGAAAAAAAACAACCCTATGTTCAATTAAAGTGCAATAAGAGGCAGAAAACAGGGAAGCGAATCCCGTCCTTCCTGCAAACAGACATGAAAGCAGGGAGGTTCGCATTCTGCAAGCTGGAATGATTTCCCAGCGAGTCTGTTGGCCACGAACTTCTGAGAAGACACCAGAGAGCTCGCTGCTTTAATGCAACTTGCTAATGCCATGCATTATTCCCAGTCTTATTGCCTGCTCCATCCAAGGGCTGCTTTGAGGCAATTACTAGTAACTCATTATTCCATCCCATTATACAGTTCAAATCTCTAAAAATGCAATAAACTAATTCTTTCCTGTAACACTCTCAGCCTACCCATTCTCCCGGCTACTCCACATACCCATCCAAAGTACAATACCAAAACCATCGGCGTTTATTCCACTGTACTAGGCATCAGCCACCTAGGATGCATACCAAAGTGCCTGCAATGCCACAAAGAGATTATCCTTGACAAATTGGTATTTTAAGCAAACATTTCGGAAATAAAATAATTCCTATCTTTTTAAGTCCTCCAGAATATTTAATTCACCGTGTCATTCCCTATTCTCCCTGCCCTCATTCATCTGAATGCTCAGTGCCACTCTCAGACACATGCCTCTCCTACCTTTCGCTGGGACGAGAAAACTAGTTTTGCATATTGAATCTTTATTTATTTCCACGAATGTCTGCGGGTTCCTTTGACAGTTTTATCTTCCTGATGAGGATAAATGTTCTTTCAGAAGGTACTGACAGACTGCCCTCATTCTCAGATGTCAAAGGCTGCAGTTGGCAGGATCTGTCAAAAATAACTCACATGGGAGCGAGGGATTGAAAATTACCATGGATAGTTTTAAAAATACAGTTGGTACGCGGTGGCTTTGGGTAGGTGCACTTTACCACTAGCATCCAGCACCTCACCTTTTCATTTCTCCTGGTCACAATGGGAATTATTTATTTGAAGAAAACAAATTAGAAATCAGCAGCGATATAACTTCAGTGTTTCTGAAAAATTAGATGGCTTTTGCTCTTAGGCTTCTGCAGGTGCTCACGTCTGGAAACTTTTTTTAAGTGTAAAAGAAACAAACTAAAGGGAATTAAGCTTGAACCAGAATCCTGTACTGGTTTGGGGCTCCTGTAGTGACTGTTGTGACATCTAAATCTGACTCTGGAAGCTGCTGTTCAGTTCTCCAAGCTAAATGCAGGACACGGTAGCCAAAAACGACTTGCAGAGGCAACCTGACTCACTCCAGGAGCATTTCTCAGCCCAAGCTCCTAGGAAGAGCTGAGAGAAAAAGCACAGCTGGAAAGAGAGCTCCCTGGAAAGTAGCTCCTTCCCTGATGCTTCAGACCTGAGGCACATCGGGCTTGGCGTCAGGCTTTCAGCTGGGTGCCGTCAGCTGATGGTCAGGGAGCGTGACACCCAGCAGCGCCTGCTAACAACGCACTTCACATTTCTGCATCCCTACCAAGGAGGATGGCGCTCTGGGCCGGGGCTTATACAAATCAGGACGAGTTGTTTAGCTCTTACCAGCCCCCAGCCCCTGTGTTTGTGTGTATGCACAGGCATGTACACACAGTTGCTAAGCTTTGCTTCAACGTTTTGTCTTCACAAGTGAGAAAACAAGTGGGTATGGCACCTGAGGATTAGCCAGTGCCTCCTTCCCAGCGAGGATAAATACGATGCTCATATCAGGCCTGAGCCGCTACGACCTGCACGCTGCCTGACAGCAGTACATTTAGCCTGCGTGTTCCCAAGACACTGTCTCAGCAATCTGCCTTTTTTAAAAGAAATTCAACAAAATGATTCAGAATATCCTTTCGTAGTTTTTTTTTGCAAGAACTGCCATGCTATACTCAATCAGATCCACTTAACCTGGTACCTCTCCTTTGACAGCGCCCAGCAGTGGGTGCCTAAAGACTGCGAGCAGCAAGGCAAATACAGAGGATGCCTTCCCAGCTGCTGCAAGACTCGGGAGCCCCGCAGCAGCTAGGGCATGCACTAGGGCAGCCCTGAATCCCTGCAGGCGGCTCAAACGGCCAGCTGAGCGAGCAGCATCTCCGTGTGTCACTGTCAGGGCAGGACAGCTGAGATCCAAGCCAGATCTCCAGCTGCCTCTGAGGCTTTGCCAGCGTCCCAGGTCTAACTGGATGCTTCACCCACCTCATTGCCACGGGTCCGGCTAGGAGACTGCGGGCAGCACACACGTGTACGTCTGCCTGCATCTCCTGAGGAATCTGCTGGAGAGACACTACGCTAGGCGCTGTCTGTGCGAATCAGCAAGCACTGCTTGCTGCCAGCGATACCTTGAGACCTTTGTCTGCAGCAGGTTGCTTGGCACGGCCGCAGCTTCAGAGGTATTTTTCAAGAGGCCATTTTGGGACCGCAGCCAGATCTTCACAAGGCCCTGTAATTTCAATAATGAAATTAAACCCAGAATTTAGCACTTGTGGGACCGAACGAAACAAAACATGTGGCTAAGTAGTGCCTGCTGATATTTTTTCTTTATGACATCTCTCAAGCTGCTTAATAAAAATCATGCAATTCTTCACAGTCAAGAACGCAAATCATAAAAACAGCTTCTCTACAAGGCAGCAAGTGCAAGGCTGGGAGGCTTAAAGGTATAAGGCTGAAAAGAAACTACGACGTGTTTCAGACAAATGTCAGAATGGACTTGGATGTAGTTACTGCTGTGCTTAGTGGATCTGGACCGATGTATTTAAACAAACTAGATTCCACTGCATTTTTTAATTTTTTTAACAAAAATAATCAACAGGAAAAAGCTGCTTAAATACCAGAGAGAGAGAACATTTTGGTCCCAGGCAGGAACAGGATCCTTTTGAGAGATGAGAGAAACACAGTGGTTTGGACCTCACTTTCACTGAAAAACATCCTGCCCTACGTGCTGCTCCAAAACCACCCCTGGAACTACAGATGGATACCTTCAATGCAGACCACACCTTTAAGGGACAGCTTTCGTGCAGGGGATTTCTCTGGAGCGCAGATTCTACATACACCAGTTCAGCGACACGTAGCCAAGCTCTGAAAGCTGAGGCTCACGGGAGAGCAGAGCACACCCGGCCCCAACCCCGTTTGCTGTCAGCCACAGTCCGAACATCAATGCCGACGGTCACAATTACTTCTTAATCCCTAAATTCCAGCTAAGACAAATCGTAGCTACCAATTTATAATCCCTTGTGTCCCTGCAATGAAAAGGAGAGAGGAATCAAAACTGAATCTGCGACAGCCCCTTAAGTAGAAAAAGCTGGAAATGGCTGCTGTACAAACCCCAATTATATTACTAATGTGATCTGGCAGTTTTACTTGAGTCCCATTGCTGCAGCTTAATCATATCTCTGACACAGCCAAATTGCTAGGATACAACGGGACCTGGAGCTAATAACGCTGCTTTAAAAATAAACAAACTCCTGTTTTTCTGAAGTGATTACAAGGAACTCCCTATATTTTAGATGAACTGCATCTGCTTAACCAGCCTGTTCTCTGAGACGTCCCCGCGAGCAGCCGGCCCGGTGCGTGTCATCGTGGCGGAGAGGGATCAGGCAGCAGCCTGCAACAGGCACGCTTGCTGCTGCTCTCAGATGGCCTCTGGTTCACGCTGACACTTAACACAGCCCTGATAGAGAGTGAGTGGGAAGGGTCTGCTCTTATTTTTAAAGAGGGAAAACAAGGTAGGGAAGATAGCAAAATCACAATTGATAATAAGGATACAGGGCAGATATATATTAAAAATAAATAAATGTAGGTTTAACCACTGTGCCTAGCTTCCAAGCTGATAGGATGGCACAGGAACTCACTGCTCGGTCCTGGAAAACACTGCACCAAGAAGGGGTGGGCTCGGCGAGGCACCGGGGGCTGGCAGCCCCTCTGGCACCAGCAGCGAGCTTGCTGCAGGGCTCCCTAACCTTTCTGCAGTTAAAGCCACTCCGTGCTTAGCAAATAGCAAACACTTTGCTCGGCTGACTGAAGCCAGCTGCTTTTGACTGAAGTGGATGAAGAACCGTTCACGTGAGCAGTGCCAGCACAGACTGGCAGAGGAGCCCATCTCCTGTAAGGCTTAGCGAGAGCTGTGCCTGCCCAGCAGCAGGGAGCAACTTGTCCATCAATATGTTTCTTTGATGAACCTACCCCTACCTTGAGCTTGCACATGCCGGGTCTGAATACGGCTCCAAATTTGTTTCATTCGTCTATCACATGGATTGGAGAAGGTTTGTATATTTTGTATAAAGACAACATGAACCATAAGCCAACCCTCTGCCTCTTTACCATCCCCAAATTTACTATAGACATGCAGAGCTGTGCATATGAAAGACAAGATGGTATAAAAACAGCCTGCTTGGCCCATCTTTGTAGAAATCACGCCCGTAGAGTAAGACAAGACTGTTCTGAGTGCTTGGCTGTTTATTCTGGAAATGCAACCAGTTCCTTTTCAAGCCTTTGTTGGTATTTGTTCTTAAAACCTTGCCGCCACCACGAAGGCTATGTGATGTGCCTGAAGTTGCAAGCACTACTTTAACCATTTCCTACATGGGTAAAGTAAGTCTTATTTCATCTTACTCACTTCTGGTTGGCACACAAAAGGACCTTGTCTAATCATCCACCCTGCAAAATCACGCTAGACACTGAGGGCAAACTCCTGGCACTTAAAGTCACATCAGTCCTGCAGCTATCCTAGGTGCGATCAGGATTTTCCTCAAGTTTGACCATTTCTCTCTGTCTTAAATCACAACCTGTACTGAAATACTTCTGATGGCAAACTGATACTTCGGTTACATCTCTTATAATGGTGATTCTTCTTACTTTCAGGTGATGCCGCTTTTCTGTTTGTGAATTTTTAATTAAAATCGCTTTTTCTTTCTCAAACTGAGTCAATTTGACTGAACTGGTGTCGGGATAAGCCTAGAACCTCTTCCCCATGTTTAGCGCCTATTCACACAGGAACTGAGCTCTTTTTGACGCACATGTGAAGTTCATTTCAACGCGTTTCAGACGATACAGGTACTTCACAATGGGTTTACGGTTGTGCTCTTTTCTTTATCAACCAGAGCACCTGAAGTAAAAGCACAAAGGCAGATCTCAGAGCCAGACATCCCAGGATGCTGTGGGAAAAATATCTAAACAACCATTCTGCCGTTCTCTAATGCGTTGCTAAAGACACCATCATCCCTCATCCCTCCAGAAGTGTTCTTAATTAAATAAGAATCTATTAAAAAATACAGTGCCCCTCAGTGTAAACCCCCACCCCCATCCTTCTCTTTCAATTTTAAAAGTGATCTATCTTGCCTTCTCTCTGCCTGGGAGCTCATTAGGAACAGCCCCTTCTGCACACATGCATCACCTAACACAGACTTGGAGGGAGACAGGCAGAAGAAAGGGAGAGAAAGAAATTAGAAAGTGAATGAAAATAGCAGGTCTGCACGACAAGAAAGCAACTGCAGACAAAGAACACCCAGCACTCACCAGGGAACAACGAAGGCTGGGAGACGAACGCTGGTACCATGGGATTAAACCAGAAGCTACCGCTTAACTTTGCAGCAGGGCTGCGGCGTTGCTCTAAATTGAATTGTCAGCAATAAAACCAAGGCAAACCAGATCTATCGCGTCTGTTTCTTTGGGTGGCCAGCAAGTACACCTGGAGCCTCAAAGGCAAGCATGAAGCTCCTACCACGTGTGGATTGCAACACAAAGCCCCAGGGACTGATCCTTGGGGCCTTCCCCTTCCCCAGCTCGCCTCTGGGCTGAGAAGCCCAAACCAAGACGGGCACAGAACAGTCACCATGTCCCTCCTGGCGAGCTGCAGAGGTGACAAAACCTGCGGTCCGGGAGTGGATGATGCATCTGTCCATTTTGTGTAACAGAGCTTTACGCGAGGAATTAGCTCCTAAAAGTTCACCTTAAAATCATTTTTTCCATCCTGCAAGGGCTTCTCCCACGTTGAGCCACACACCCCAAGAACAGTATGGCATTTGCTGCCTGGCAAGCGACTCCAAACACAAAGTTCCCTTTCAGCTTTACACTTCAGACACGCGACAGGAGGAAGCACTGAGCACCTCCTCAACCTCTCCAGCACCAGGAAGGACGAGGGAGCAGGCGTGACAGGAGTCCTGGGACAGAGGCGAGTTCAAAGTGCCGTCAATCTGCCTGCTGGGGAGGGACCAAATTCACACCTGAGCTTTGACCATTATTTAAAGCGCATGCAAAGCATGATTTGAACTCCTGGTTCAGCCAGCGCCTTTTACCTGACTCACACCTTACACCTGAAAGGTGGCTTTGCCCTGCAGACACTCGCAGCTTGCCCCATGCTGACCTCTGAACACCAAGCTGCACCTCTAGATGCTCGAGCTGTAAAATTACACGAGCTGCACTACTTCACTGCATTTTTGTGAATAAATTGTTTCTACAATGGATTTTCAATAACCCCATGCAGCTGCCTGGCAATCCCTTCAGGACTGTGATGGCAAGATCCTCCCATCCCTGTGGAAAAGCTTCTCTCTGCCTTGGAAAGCTGTGCTGGAAGGGCCTAGAAGGGAGAATCCAAAATCAGACCCATCATTAAGTCTGACTGCAGGGCTATTTGGTTTTGCAGCGTTTTGCTAGGTTTCCTCCTCCTCATGCGGTGGGTCTGTTCACCTAAACTGCAGTGGAATTTGTTCCAAGCCCAATTTTAATTAAAGAAGTACCAGGCATCCTTCCTCAAGACCAGTGCTTTTAGAAGAATATGCAGAACTTCCAGGAGAATCCTAGGAATTTCTTTGCTTACGTAGGTGCAAACCAAGGGATGCAGCCTGACAAAATGTCTTACTGAACTGAATGAAGAAAGATTTGGCCTTCCCAGAATAAACAAACGGCTGATCAGTTCACCTTGTCCTTCTTTCCTCAAGTTGCACAGTCAGCCCCTTGCTAGAACTCGAAGGCATTTCCATCTGGTGGCTCTTTTCCAGTAAACTCTCTTGTGAGAGTTTTGTTCTTTATGATTGCAAAGCTCGTGCTCGTGAGAGAGGACAGACAGAAAAAGCTGTAAACCAGACTGAGGAAACTGCAACCCTACAGAGTTGCAGGCTTGATTAGATTGTTAATAATGCCAAGGTATTAAGCAGGGCAGCAACAAGAAGAGCAGACTCCAAGAAGCCGAGGAGGTAGCTATCGCTTCAATAAATCCTTTGCCAGTCTGGGAAGTAGGAGGGTGAGAGAGCACTGATCTCAGCTTGTAAAACTGAGGTGGGAGCTTAGACATGAGACCTGGCAGTAGCTTAGAAATTAGGCCTGGTATGTTACTCAACTGCTGCTGGGAAATCACTTGGAAAGGCACAGCTTCAATTTCAAAAAGTTAGTCAGCTCTTGGTTCCTACTATCTCTTCCTGAAAAGCACTTAAAAAATAAAATTAAGAAACATCTCAGATCATTTCAGGAACAAACCCAAACATTACACACAGATCTATGGAATGGAAGTGGAGGTTATTTCAAGAGAAACTTCCCTGCAGTCCTGTGGCCTCTGCCAGGCTGCAGGCAGAGCACCACGTGCTGGCAGCTCGCAAGCCACCCCGGCGGACGATGTGCCCGAGCACCTTGTCCAGGCCTGCAGGTGCTCAGCCTGAGCCCTGGCTTTCCTTCCACATCCTCCCTTCTCAGCTGCTAAGCCACGCTGCTCTGCCTGCCCTCCCTCTTGCTTGTCCCAGGTCCTACTCCCTCCCTACGTGGACTCCCTGATTCCCAACGCGTGGACACACCGCCAAATATCATCTTGCCTTGTGCTACCATTTTATTTTATTAGCAGCTTAAAACGAAGGAGACTGTTTCCAATGATGAATCTTACCACCATCTTCAACAGAAATTTAAAACAAAAAACACACACACACAAAAAAACAACCAACCAGACAAGCACACTGGGCTTTAAAAGCAAGTTCTGCCCTTTAACACGCAGGCCTGCCACTGCATCACGGGAGTTTTGAGCTGACCACCACTTGGGTAAAAAGCTGCATCAGGACTTCAGGTCCCAGTGGATGCTCCAAGCACCAAGAGTCTGAGATGCTGTTCACGCCGTCTCTCACGCATACAAGCCTTGCCTTTCACATGAAGAAATATTAACAGCCATCCAGCTCACCGCCATCCAGTTACTGCCCCAGGACAGACCCGCTCCTTCTCAGAAATACACCTGGGTAATTGTGTGTATTTCAGAATGACAATACCAGAAACCGTCTTGTCCAGCTGCAGAACAATCCTGCTCCTAACCCACTGAGGTTGTTAATGAATACAAGCAGTGACATCCTCCCCAGATATCAAGGGGGGGGTCACCGCAGTTACTGCTTGGGGCTGTAGGAAAGGAAAATAAAATGGCAGTGCAGGGGCTACACGTAGCCAGGCTCCCGGCCAAAGCAAAGGCAGAACGGTTAGGCACAGTCTGGGTATGCACCAAGTCCAATATTAATGTGCATGATAGTTACTGGAACCTTTACTATTTAAATTACTTGTTTTTATGTAATAGTGAAGGCCACCTGACAGAAATAAAGCATTGCTTCTCCTGGTACTCTCCACTTAAATTGCAGCAGTAAATATTTTTAAGAGTAGTGTTGTCAAATCTCAAGTACAGGTTCATCCCTCCAGATTGTACATCATGCTAGCTTGTTATCTACCATTTCATTACGAGCTTCCATAAATAAACTGGGAGCTACCTCTCTCCTGGGCCGGCCATCTCCAGAATTTGTTTCAGTAAAAATTCCTGCCCTTCAAATCTTCCCACACAAGAAACAACTTTTCTTTCTGCTCCAAGCAAACTAACTCTCTATACCTGCTTTAGCTGCCTGCAAGGAACCATTCAACAACTACGGGGATCCAACTTTCTTGTGTATCTTAACTTTAAACAAAACACAAGGATTGTTTCTGACGTAATTAAGGAAACATGAAAGATACATGACCCACCTTTCTAATAAATTCCTATCGCCTTTCTCCAGAAGAGAAATAAAATTAACAACAGATGGAAAACACAAATTTAACATTTCTTAGGTAAAACAGAATGAAATAAACCCAATTTTCGTCCAAGTCTGAAAAAGGAGGAAAGAGCAGCAGCAGAAAAACATGCCTTCCCTGATGTGGCAAGGCTGTGATTACCTAAGACAATTTCCCTTCAGAACTCTCAACTCCTGTGAGTCACAAATGTCTCTGATAGTGGTTCGCTGACAGTCTCCCATATGCTGGTTGTCTCACATATGTGCACAGCTTGTCCAGTGAAGTGCTAAACCTCAGCATTTTGCAACCCCCAAGTTTATCTAGCAATTACATTTGCTGCAAAAAAAAAAAAAAAAAAAAGCTTCTGTTTGCTGAAACACATTTATAATCACTTCAGCTATTTCTGAGCACGTATACAAGAACAGAATGCCCTGGCATGTATGGTAACTAAAAGCTAGGGACGTGTCTATTTTGTTGTTACATGTGCTGCTGACAAAGGAGATGCTGTTTGGTAAATACATATATAAAAGATTGATATTGGCTCTTATTTCCATTTCTTGATTTAACTTTCATTTAAGAGCATTCCTGCTTTGGCTTGCACACGCTGTCTTCCAGTAAATCACAGCACGGACTTACAAACGCAGAGGAGGCCTCCAGCTTTTCCCATGCACTCAGACGGTGATTAGAGGATCCTCCAGTACCATAAACTACAGGTCTGAGGCTGATGAGTGACACACAGTCTGCAGAAAGAAGCAGCCGAGGGTGGAAAAGGGAACTGTTGCACGGAGTGCAGATAGATTTATTGTCTGTTTAATTACTTTGGGTGGTTTGCACTGGCAGAACAGACTTTAACTGAAATTATTACAGGTTTTTGAGTACGCAGGACTCCATAAACATGCAAATGTCCAGGCGGAGACATAAGCTCAAATCATACTGCAGGGACTGACTGGCTTGTGAAGTTTTGCATTAGATGCTGCGTGCTCACGGCACAAAGGTGCAGAAGAGCGTAGATGCTAACTTGGCAGTGCTGCAGAACAGCTCGGTCCTGTATCCCTCTGCTTCAGCAACAGAGGACAAAAATAGATGCAACTTTTACAACTTGCAAACCCAGCTCCTCATTCTTTTCCTCCAAACCTCTTCCTACACCTTTAGATCTTTCTAAGATGTTTACCCGTCTCCCCCACCCCCAAGACCTCGCCTGCAGCACAGCAGTACAGGAATTTGCCTGGCAACCTGACATAAATATCCAACCAACCAGCAAATAAAGCCTGGCACGCTCCTAGCTGCAACGTTTCTGTGCACAGCCTTACGACAAATCAGAGCTGTCCACCAGACAAGGAATTCACTCGTTTTCTTTAGTTCGATTTTTAACCTGAAGTTTGAGGAGGGGTGGACATTTGCCTGCCTTTATTTCACTGGGCTGGATAGGTAACGTTCAGAGCTCTGCTATAGACATGGCTTTCCCCCTTTGTTCAGAAAATACAAAGTACTCTATCTTCTCTACTCATTTTTTAACTGGCTAGGTACGCAACCCTACCAATTACAACTCGTTTCAGAAGCAGCACATCACAGGCAGGCTTGTTGTGGGGCATGAATCTGTGCCAAAAGTCCCAGACAACCTTCTGCAAGATTTCAGCTAACGGCAGTCCTCGTGGAGCCCCGAGCTGCCCCAGAGGGAAAGAGGACTGCCTGCTCTGGGCAGCTCCTCGTGTCCCAGCTGCTCCCTGAGCAGCTCCAGCAGCCTGCGGGAGCTGCGCCCTGCAGAGAACAGTGCTGAGCCCAACCTTGGTACCAGAAGGGATGGACACTGAGCACTGCAGAGGTCAACGCGTCCTCTGGGCTTCGAGGCAGCAAACTCAAGATAAGGATGTAGCAAGAAATCCCTGACGTGTTTCTTCCAACTTATAAACATGGAAAAAATAAGTAAGAGAGGCCCATGCACCAGCCATGAGCAGAGCTGAAGGGAAGGGAAGGGAAGGCAGCTTGACCGTAATCAAACTACTAAATTCCACCCTGCCCCACAAAACGGGTCCCTTGTGACTGAAAACCAAAACGCAGGACCAAGTAAAATCAGAAATACGGTTTCATCCTGCCCTCGCCACTGTGACTGCACCAGCTCCTGCAAAGTCCCAGGTCACTGCTCAGCAGCCGGGAGCCCATCCTACTGCTGCTGCCCCTTCTGCACCTGATAAAGGGGCCAAGTAAAACATCCCCTAGGGAAGGAGCAGCCGAGGAAGGCTGACGTGAAGTGCCGCGCTTTGACACATCATAAAAGTCTTTTCTATCCTTTGTTTAAGATAAAGCATTGCTAATGCAAATAATTTTCAATAATAATGCAGTGTGATAATACGAGGACCTGGTTTGTGTGGGATGGAGGTAAATTTAAATGACATGCCTGGTAAAAAGGAACAAACGGAGATTAGCCCCCAGCAGGCTGTTCCACACGTACCGTGCTGCAGAGCGCCATGGCTCGAGTGAGAAGCGAACTGGAAGCCTTAACCCCCAGAGGGATGCTGTTCCCCCAGCCCGTGCGCCAACTAAATGGTTAGCAAGAGAGCACATCAGGAGAGCGAGGCTGAGGAGCACAGAGCACCCCTTCCTTCCTGCATTTTTTAATTTATTTTTCTGCACAATTTCCCAGAGCAAACCAGTCTCTATTTCTCAAACTGACTGAGTGCACGCTCCTTGGGTGAAGTCTCCCAGACACCCAGCTTTGCCCACCTGAAGCAACGAGCTTCGGAAAGGCTGGGGATGGCTAGAAACTCACCCGGCACCCCATTTCCACGGGCTGACAGTAACTTTGAAGGTAAGCCCTCTCCCTCTGTTCTCCAAAACTGAATTTCATCCAGCATGAGTCAGGCGCTGTGTGACCTCCGCTCCTTGCAAAGGCACATGCTGCATGTTTAGGAAAAATCAGCGCGGCAACTGACATTTAGATTCTTGTTTTCATAACCAAAGGAATATAAACTCTATTTCCCATTTTTATTTTACTTTCTAAAACAAAAGCTTGCATTGAGAGAGATCCTGGAAAAGGGGCTGGTGACACAAAGCGGTCCTGAGGTACAAAAAGGGGGTAGCTTTATTTATTCTTCTAAGAAAAAGAGAGGAAAAGCTAATCCAAACAAACCATGTGTTCTGCCTTGCTGGTCAGTTACGGAGAAGTCACATGTCAGACATCCAAAACAAGAGGCATGCCTTCTGAAAGCTGAAACACGAGCTAGTGTGGCTGAATAACCTAAAGAAAGGAGCGTGTCAGGCAGTTACTCAACGCTGGTAGTCGCCCAGCCTCCCATAACTAAAATCCCGTTGTGAAATCAGGTAACAGAAAGCCCTGTGCTGATCGCACCCCACGCAGAGGCACTGCTCGCCACCAGCCCGCGCGGCCACGCACCACGGCCAAGCTCAGCTTTGTCTCTGCCGCTGCCTGTTCCTCTGAGGCTTGGGGCAGCCACGCTGCCCCAAGCCACAGACAAGATGTGGCACCATAGCTGAGGGCTGAAAGGCAGTGCCAGGCAGGTAATTCAGCGAAGCCAGCCCATTTTAACCCAGCCTGCTACACAGCCGTTCCAAAAGGCGCTTTAAAATATTCAAATAAAAATCAAAACGTTCGTTAACGCCGTGACAAAGAGGAGCACGTGAACCTCATTCTGCTAATTGGGGCAATCCGCTCACCCTACAGGGGAAGTTCTCCCTCCAGGTACTTGGAGAACGCATCCTTGTTCAAGCTATTCACAGCTCGCGTCGTGGCAGTCACTGCTGCAGTGATAGATATCTGCACCTCTCTATGTATTTAATGCACATGCCAGATATTTTCCCCCAGAGATAAACAGAAGTGGCACATTTAAAGCAAAGGCAAGAAACACAAGGTTTCTGAAGTGGCAACAGCGACAGCAGCAGCAGCGATGGCAGCAGGTTAGCATTTGGCTAATTGAGCCATTCAGGTTAATGAGCTCCACAATCGTGAGGATCCACTGGAAGAAAAAAAAAATCATTTCTTTAACATCATAAGCATGGAGAGTCTGCTAACACAGGTTTCCAGAAGTCCTATTTGTATCAAAGAGGAACGAGAAGGACACAGGTGAGGGACTGAGGAGACCCCCTCCCCAAGGCAGCAGGGCTCGCCCAGGCACCTATTTGAGACGCCAAACTGGAACGCCGAAACAAGACCCTTCCCGACAGCAAATTGTGCAGGCTCTCCAGCTCCTTCCTTCCAGTGGAATAATTAACAATGCTGGCAAGTACATTATCATAAACTTCAGAGTTAACACCCCCACTGCAAAGAACAAAGGCAGTTCACATCTCTCCCGGAGCTCCTGCTGCAGACTGGGTGCAGACTCTGACAAGTTGCTCTGCGCCAATTTAGATTCCACGCACATTGGGAAGATTATGTTCATAACCACGAGCTAGGGAGCGCTTTTTAAACGATGCCGAAAAACACAGAAAGCAGCTTGCTGAAAACCTGCAAGCCAGCCCAGACCACCTCCTGGTTACGGCGTTGCTTTAGCTGTATTTAGGCAGAACTCAAACAAATCAGCATCATCACGCATGGCATCCTTTATCTCAAAGGACCCTACAGCGCTGCTAGACTGAGGCTGCATCCAGCACACACCTATTGCCAGGCAGCCTCTCCCTTGGTAGTCCTGCAAGTTGGAAAAAGCAGCACGCCTGTAAGAGTAGGTCCTGCACACCTACACAAAGAGTATTTCCACCTCGGACAGGCAGCCAGCAGTTGACAGCAGAGAGCAGGGCCTCAGCCCTGGGCACAGGTGAGGCCCTGGAGAAGGTGACGTGGCTGATACCTGCTCTGCACCAGGCACTTTCAAGACTGGAAATGCCGGCGGGTGTTGCAGCTCAAAAAGGACATGCAGGGAAAGTCTCTGTGGTCCCATGAGCTCACCTCAGGTCACTGGATCTTTCTAGTTTATAAACTCCATCTGGCTGGGGTCCCGCCTTAACGTAACCTTCGTATTTCTGCAGGTGTTGCACTTCTCCTCCGTGACCGGGGAGGTTTACAATAGAGGAGAGGTTTCTGTAAGGGGCTTGGTGATGGGACTTCTTTTTCTCACTGGTCTTCCCCATAGCCAGGACAAAATTTCTGGTTGAGGGGCTGGTGCTTGGTTCTTTCGGGATGGTTTGGCATGGTGGAGCGAGCAGATGCTTTGTATTTTTAGTGGGTTCTGCTGAGCGAGGCTGGATTGCTAATGGAAACCCAGGATACGTACAGCTTCAGAGAGACATGTTTCTCCACGTGCCAAGCTGAATAACACAGCAAACAGTTCAAGGTGCTTCACTAGAGATACTTGAAGTTCTTGCAGCTGTTTTAGTTTATTCTGCAAAGTTCTCTTTCAAGCAGCTGTCACAAACTCCATGAGTGTGAAAACAAAGGGCTGACATTTCCAGGAGGCAAGTGATGTCAAAGTGCAGCAACCTTATCCAAGAGGTAACAAAACAAAGGAAAATAATGCCATGCACTGGGAAAATGGATGGCCCGTACAGACGCCAACTGCACTGTAAAAATAAGACAAGACTCCAAACAACTCTAATCAGGCCACCCCTTACTTCTCCCCCTCCCAAATGCCTCTGGGTTTGGGCTCCAGAAGGAACAGTTGCACCTGGGGTTCTCAGTTTAACAGGGATTTAGTACATCCAGCCTCTCTGCAAGGCAACGTGCTCTGCTCAGCCAAAAAACGACCCTCAACCGTTTGGGAATCTTGGGTTTCTGCCTCTTTTACAGCAAAAAAAATAGTCCTCTCCCAGACAGCAGACCTGTTTTCACCTGACCTCTGTCAGCTAAAGATGCTGGCGCCAGCTTTGCGGAGCGTGCGTAACAGCGCTGGGTACGACCTGCCGTGTTTACTCCACGTTAAGTATTAACGAGGCCTGGGCTATCTCAGCCAAAGCCCTACTTCAACAGGCAAGATCTGCCCACAGAAGTGGCTTTCTACAAACACCAGCCCGGCCTCTGGGAAGAATAATGCATCCCAGGAACAGGGAAAGGGGGACAAAGGTATTTTCACAGTGCTTAGAAGAACCAAGCTGTAAAACAAAGGAGGAAAAAATAAATCGGTGTTTGTAGAAAACTCAGCTGTTTGTCAGTCACAGAATGCTTATTTCCATCTCCAAGAAATACAGAAGATTTCGCCTTTGGAGAGGACTTGTGGATTTCTCTCACAAATAACTAACAACTGCTTCTCAGCAGACAAAGGGAACAACGGTCCTCACTCGATTCTGCAGGGATTCATCTTTTCGGTTTCTTATACACAGTGGAAATGTAAATTTTGTTATCTGCTGCTACGGGGAAGGGAACCTGGTCAAAGTTGATTACGGCACATCCTCGGGATTCAAAACGTACCGTATCCCATGCCCGCCGTAATGAGTTTTATTTTAACTGCTTTTGGCGATTGCTTTAGTGGACGCTGGAACCGAATAACTAGCTCTGCAAGCAGAATGGAAGCAGCCACGCTGCTGCACAGCCAAGGTCTTGTCAGGGGGACTTGGACATCACCCATAAAGGAGGAGCGGAGTGGACACCTATTCTCCTTAATGGGTATTTTTTATAAAATCTAAAAAAACACACCACAGAGCCATTTTTTTCAGGTAGGCATGCTTCGTCAGGGGTATACAAAGGTGCCACAGTTGCAGGCAGGCGAGTCGTGCCTCAGCACCAAGGTGTTTCCCCTGGATAACACTACAATATCCTTGTGGCCAGACATCTGCCCCTAACATTTACATTTTCACCTTCCTGCCATTTAAAATGCTGTATTTTACCCTCCTTTCCCACCTATAACCTCTCACTGACAATTTTGGTCTGGGGGACATCAGGAAACCTATTCAGCTTGCTCTGAAGCCAAAAGAAGAAGGGATTTTCTTCCCAGCTTGAGGGAAACAAGTCACACTGTCTGCACTGACTGTACCCGATTAGTTGGACCTCAAATGCTGACCTGTCCCCAACAACCTCTTCTGGTAGGTACATGTACGCACATATATATATAAAATGTATATATATGCACGCCACAGAAGCAAAACCACATAGGAGAAAGTAAAAACTAGAGAACGAGAGAATGAAAGAACTGCTCATTATTACATTAGCAAACCTAAACTATTTATAAGCACCACATCTATCTATCACTTCAATTATATGTTTCTAAATGAGGCTGAAGCAAGATATCCATAATTATTACTGAAATGCCATTTTTACATTAGCCCAACAGTTGTGTGCGTTCTTCACAAAATGCAATAAGCAAACCACCAATTTATTATTTTCTGTAAATTACAGACAGAGAAATCAATCTAAATACCTTTTTTGCAACAGATTTGGTTTTTAACCCAGAATTCCTATTTCCTTCGAATAGCACGAGCATCCATTTCCCCTCCTCTCCCTTCTTTTCAGGAGTTTTTCCTCCCTCATTCTGGTTATTCTAAGGATGCTCAGAGAGAGAAGGGACGTTAAAAAGGCTTGTTTAACTTGCTTGGTAAGACCATGTTATTCTTTGCTTCTCTTCTCCCCTTTTCCGCCACTTGTCCTTTTGTGAAGCTCTTTCATAAAACCCCTTAACGTTATCCGCTGCACTCTCCTCTTCCCTGTGACGCTGCCCTTTGCCTCGTGCTTCCTTAGCTTTGGGAAACTCTGCAGGTGATGTTTGCAGCCCAGGGATGCTCTTCCTTCATTTGGACAGAGGTCGATGGCCAACACCTGCACCTTACTTGAACCTGGGTGTGCTGCATGTGTGCAGCCTTGCCCTGACTTGGTGTGCACAGTGGCTAGGGACACATCCATATTACACTCTTATGCCCCACCTATTCTCCCGTCAGTGCACCCCTTTGTTATCCTTCTCCTCATTCTGCCCTTCCCTTGCTGGTTAAGATCAGCTTTCTTTCCTTTTCTATCTCATCGCTGCTGGAAACATGCTTCCATTCCCCTAGAAGCATCAGGGAGCTTTACAAACCACTGACTTTGTCTTCAGACAACACGGAGAAGGAGATGGAGGTGTGGAGCGGCGAGATACCTTTTCCAAGTCAAGCAGACCACGCTGAGCAGCCCGAGCACAGATCCTTAGAGGTCCTGTTTTGCTTCCATATATTTCAGTTTGCCAGAGATGTGGTCTAAGTATTCTCTCTTACCACATATAATTTTGCTGTCTGTGCTTTTAAAAGTTTAAGCCACGTACAAAGTATAATCTACTCTAGAGCAAACTTTTAAAACAACTGTTACAGCAGCTGAAATTGTTGGAAATGGCTGTGCAGAAGCCCCCCCAGACACTCAAATACTTCTTTCCCATTACTCTCCACACAAAGCGCAGCAACAAATCCCTATATCAGATGATGACTTTTAAGCAAAAACTATTAAAACTAATTATAGAAGTTGATGAAAATTTAAGCACTCAAAATAAAGACTAAAATCTGCGCCTGAGCTGAGACGCCACTGTGATTTCCTTGTAGTTTAACGCACAGCACCAGCTCCAGTCGCAGAAATGCAGAGAAACGTGCAATGACCCCCTGGTAAGGCTCCTGCAAGCAGCCCACAGCCCACGAGTAACCCAGCAGTGTGCTGTGTTACTCCCGGTGCTGGAGGTGCACCATCTGGGGACAAGGACAAGCCTGGTGTTGTGCTCCCATGGGGACGCACACAAAGCCCTGAGGCCAGGGGAGAGCAGTCCTGTGCTGGCGGCAGCCTCCTGCTCCCCAAACAGCATTTCGTTCTCAACGCCACGCTTAAACAGAGGATCAACCCATGATTCCCCTGGAAGAGATACAGCCTGGTAACCAAGCAGGGGCAGCATTCAAGGCACGGTGTCACTATGTCTTTGAAAACACCTGAGCACACAAGTGACTAAACCTCCCACAGAGGAGCTGCTGAGAACGGGAGTCCTCTTCTGCTGACCAATGATTGTTTATCAATTGATAAATGTTGTATTTTTGGCTACAGTCTAAGTCCTGCCTTCCTTTCCACCTCCATTCCTTGCTGTCTTCTACTTCAAAAACAGTTCTGAAGATCTACCCATGCTTTTTGTCCTGTTGCCAAAATCCTGCTCGAATCTTTCTCACCCCCAACTCTGAAGACCTTGTCTGGACTCCAAGGTGTGTTCCTCTGCAGCCACAAACACTTCCATACCCCCTCCTGCACCCACTTTGAACTGTAGATGCTGCTTTAACTCTCCCGAGCTACAGGCTGCATTGCCAGAGGGGTGCCTGTACCACAACGCTGTCCTCATTTTGGGTTTACCTACATTGCTGCCTGTTCCATACAGCATCCTTCTTCAGCTCACGACAGCACAGCGTTGTGCTTGGTGTCTCACGACTAGAAAAGTCTTTGCAAGTTAAGATACGTGACCACACTCTCCCTGCATGCGAAGCCATATAATAATAATCTGCTGCTCCCTTGATTATATTTCCATAGCCATCCATTCTCTTCTCACCTCTTGCCTTCAAGGAAACACATACCGTAACTTAAAAGAAGCCATTATTAAAGCGAAATAAGAAAGCCCCGTGTTTACACAAGTGTTATCTCCATATTTGCACGGCCTTTGACTACGTCCAATCACCCACACTTTTTGCCTGGATGCAATTCACATTGTCAGCTCTCTGGGGAAGGGAACTTGCCACCTTGGAGTTACTTGCAGAATACAATGCCAACCCTCGATTTAAGTTTTCAAAAACAAAGACCAGGATCCAGACACAGAACTCAGTTTCCACAGCAAACAGGTGTCAGCCCACTGTCGTTCAACCCATTGTAAGACCACGTTGCTACGAGAAGGACAAGAGTCTGCGTTTTGTTTTTATCGGTTCATTTTCTGCTGGATCGGCTCTACCAGCCAGCTTAGTACGTGGCTGTAGGAAATTTGGAAGCAGCAGGAACAAATGTCCGTATGTGGGACCCCCACTATTGGCAGCAGTGCAGCTTTGCTCTAGATGAAAGGGAGACAGCAACTGCAGCCCAAAGCCCGAGGAACCTGCCTCATGGTGAAGGATGCTGCTGTAAATTTCTGCGGAAGGACAGCAAAGTCTGACTGCAAATGTGAGGGGAGGGTAATCTAATTCTTACCTAAATATTTTGAAACAGAGAATTATTTTAAAGTCATTTCTTGTGCTAGTATGTTTTAGCTCTCTGTGCGCCTACGTCTGCTGGGTCTTTTTTCACCTGATTTGACTAAATAATCACGGCTGATATTTGCTCACGGTGAGACTCCTGAAGACGTGAGCTGTGCATCCCAAGGACAGGCGTTTGCACATCACTCCAAGAGCGTTCAGTATTTGGCACAGGCACCCAGAGCACAGGACCCCGTCCTATGGCACCTGCAAGTCCTATAGCTGTTCTGGTAAAAGTAAACACATCAAAATCCAGTCACTGATGAACTTACTTTAACAGGAAGGCTTGATCCAGTACAAGCTGGACACAGTGAAATAAATGGTAGAGTTAACAGGTGTGAATCAGACCCCAAATGTCTCAAAGAGGACACGGACAGAAAGTGCACACACTTAACTGCAAGGCACACGCAAAGTGAAAACAGTTATATTCCCATTAGGGCAAGCAGAAAGTACGCAGCGATAGCTACCTCTGCCTCAGCACTACAGCCCTTAACACGTGGGAAATCACACGTTACTGGCAGGTGAATGAAGCAAATGTATACTTCTTTGCTGACTATAATTTCAGCCTTGGCCCAGAAGGTCCTTTCTCCTTGCCCCAGAGTGCACTTATTGCGTCTTGGTTGCATCCCTTACTAAAGCACAACTTTTAAAAAGACAGCTCATTCCTTTACCTTCAGGGAACGCCTGGGAAGTCTTTCCATTAAAATGCTAATAGAACAATAAAGTTACACCAAATGTCCCCCGTTTGAGTTTGAAAGCAAATGCTTTGGTCTAATTCTGATCAGAACGCTATCTATTTTTTTCATTAAAGTTTTATTCTGATGTATTTATTACTGAGGAGCCTATGAGGAGCCGCATTATATTCAAGAATGAACTGAAATGAACTTTGAAGCAAGAAACAAAGCCCGTCTATGCAAGGGAACGAACTGCATAAGAAATTACGAGATGAGGCTTACTGCATTGCTAAGTGGTTTGTCACTGTGATAGAGCAGTATTTGGTTGGTCTTGGGGCTACCAACTGCACCTACCCGTCGGTCTACTTGATTTGGCGTATTCATTAGATAACAAAGCATCAACACTTGGCATACACATTCATGGTGTTTCCTAGACTGGCCCGCGATTAATCTACATGCTAATGCAGGAGGACACATTCTGCAATACAAACAAGCCCTGTGTCACGTCGAGTTACACGTTCCCTGGCTTTCACCAGCCTGTGGGAGGGTGCAGGCTCGCCACGACGCTAGTGCTGCCCAAAAAACGGGGCAAGAATGCTTACAGCTTCCATCGGCCTTGTCAGCCGGTAACAAACGAGGATGAAAGAAGTGCTTAGCTTCAAACTTGTCTTGCTCGAAATAGCTGCAGATCAGCACTGCCCGGTGCTTCTTTTGCTTCGCCATTGCAGCAGCCCAAAGATATAATTTGTGGGCCAGCCGGGCAGAGCCAGAGTACACGAGGAGATTTAAAGCAGATTCACTGCTCCGGCACTTTTTCCCTTAACTCCACTCAGCCCTCTTGGAGTGCTCTGGAAGAGCATCGGGTTATACGCTCTCACTAACTAAACACTTACCGAAACCGCAATCCATGTGTTCGCACGCACACAGCCACCCGATTATCAGACGGGGGCCCTCTCCTTTCTTCCCCTCTGCCCTTTCACCCATTTCCCTTTCCTCCCAGTCCCTTCAGATTACCAGCTCCTGGGGACGGAGCCCAAACTCTCCACCTGACCTCCTTTGTGACACTTTGTGAAGGCACAAGAAAGTAAGTTAGGGGACAAGGGGGAGGATGGCACACGTGTGCATTCTGGTCTGTATAAGAAAAGGAAGCCAAACCCTCCTTAATGCGTCAAATGCGCGTATTTGAGAAGTTTCTTTTTCTTCCGGTCCTCATTATAGCTTTAATGAAGCTTATTTTAAATCATTCTACTACAAACGAGCAGCAGCGTGGCACCGGGGGGCTGCAGGGCTGGACAGGACAGGACGAGGAGTGGACAGGGGCTCGACACGGCTGCTCTGCCAGGAGGTCTGTCCTGGCTGTCCATGCCCAAGCAGTCCTCATGCTCTCCTCTTCAGCCTTTTCAATCAAAATTCCTGCAGAAGCGGCCAAAAGGAGATCACATGAGGGATGGCTCTGCGCCGTGCTGCCCGTCCTGCTGAGGGGCACCGGCTGGCTGCGGAGCCGAGGCCACGTCCAGAGCCCTGGTGGAAAGCCAGGGGATGCCAGGCTTGCTGCGGGCGCTGGAAATGCTGTCAGCGTTCCCAAAGCCCTGGAGGGGAATTGCACAACGTGTCCTTCCCTTTCCCCAGAAAGCTGCCTTCTCGTTTCAAGGAAAGGCTTCAGAAATAAAAGCGCTAACTACAAAGAAAACACTTTCCATCTCAATTACTGCACAAACATTCCTTCAAAACTGTTAGAGCTACATGAAAGGAAAAATAAGCACAAGAAGAATTTGAATAATGCCCCGTGTCTAAGGGTTGCTATCTAACTGCCGCATACCCGGCAGGGTGGGAATCACAAGGCTCCTTCAGGCACAAATCCCGCTGTCTGCTAGCACCTCGCGCTGCCTCTGTCCGCGTTTAACCCTACACACCCGCCTCACGCCAGGGCACCACGGCAAAGCGCCGCCAGCAACCCCAAACCAGCACGGGGCTCGCCTGGCTTGCAGAAGTTTCAAGGCGTTCTCAATTGTGCTTTTCAGAAAAAAAAATTAAAAAAAAAATCATTTAATAGTTTAACAAAATCCCAGCTGGCACTGACTAGACATAATCTTATAAGGGCCTTTCGTCTCTGCCTGAACTCTTGGGGTATATGGCAGTCTTTGCTGTGATAATTGGTTTGGCTGTCCATTCCACCCATCAGGTGATGGAAAACTATCAATCAGACTAAATGCAATGTGCGAGAAGTCTCTTTAGCCAATTAGCTGGTAATGAGGACATTAGCCACAGTATCTTCTGCAGAGGGCACCTTAGCAATTCTGGAGGAGCCCACGGAGCTGACAGCCCTATCTGCGTGATTGATGGAGATCCTGTGGCACTACAGGAATCCTGCGCACTTGTGTAAAGTCGGGGGGGGGAATGATCCACTTCACACTGCTAAATATTTCAAGAGCCACAGACCATTTTATATTACATTGTATTACGTACACTTATTTTGTGCCTTGAAATTCTCTCTCCTGCAGCAAGGACAGTTTTTCAGGCACTGGAATTTGCCAGACGAGAGGAATTGTACAAATTCAAGTAACCCCGAGCAGCGGTTACAGAGCGACAGACTCCTTTTAGACACGGGAGGGCAAAACCAAGCGAGCCCATTTCTCCACCTCCTTTCACCCCGAGTGTATTCTTTTGAACCTACGGAAAGTGGCTTAACTTCCAGCCTGGCAGGTCAGAAACAAACACCTGTGTAACGCGCGAGGCAAGGGGACGTCAATATTTGTTTTTCCCAGAAAGATTTCAGGGACAGGGAGTACTTTCAGCGTGAACGCACGCACGTGTGCAAGGATATGTTCAGATGTGCTCTGCTCTCCGTGGGATCACACCCTGAGCCCTCCGTATCCCTTGCAAAGCAAAGGCATAACCTCAGACCAGCTGGAGCATGGCACCAGCAAGGAGGGGACGCGGGGACACCTGTGCACAAACCGTCCCAGCAGCCACCCCGAGCTGCTACTTGTCCTCTGAGCTCCAGGACAGCCACTGCCAAACTCCTGTGTCCCAAGCTCACCCAGCAAGTGATCTGACACCGCGTTTCAAAGCCCAGGTCTCCGTACTGCCGTACTGCTGCATTGCACAACAGCTTATCGATGCTACAGAAAGGGGGGAAAAAAATAAAATACGGGTATCTGAATCGATTTAGTTATTTTAGTCACACTACAGAAAATCTTTAAATTGGCACGTTGCAAGGTTATATTCCGGATTAGCTGAATTTGAGTTAATAGCCAAATCAACTTAAACAATTTGAGCTTCCTGGTGTGCCAGAGCAGCGCTCGCAGGAGACGACTACAATGGGGCAGCTATTGATATGGCAATTTATTTACGCTCACACTTGCCTAACACAAACAAAACCCGAGCGAGCTGTGGTGGAGGGGGAAACGGAGGGGAACGGCAGAAGAGATTAGCAGATGGTGCAATCATGGGAAGTGACAGGGCAATCGATAAGTTCCAGGTTCAGAGGGTAAATTGAACGGGCAAAAAGTCAGCCTCAGTTTGCATACCAAAATTTCATTGGTGTAAGTCCTCTGCGCAGAAGGAAGGCCAGCAGTAACATAACCACGCTGGTGTCTAAGCCTATTTTTCTTCTCTAACTACCATTCCAGACCTCAGTCCTTCCTCATACTCAAGCTTTGTTAAGCTGGAGCCTGAAACATGTGGCAAATTTCAGACGGAATGTATTAAAAAGCGCTTCGATACCATGGTGATAGGCACGTTGGGAACGGCACGCAACACGACAGCTGAGACAGACAAATGGATCTGAACACAGTGAATTTTGTACAAGAGAATTAAAACAAATCTGCAAAGGGGGGGGGGGGGGGCGGTCTTCATGGGGATTTTACACAGAGTAAAACCTAACAGGTCTGTTATGCAAACTCGCACCTTTGGTGAGTGAGCAAGGCAAAGTAATAAGAAATATCCTCGCGCTGCATCCCACAGAGATCTACGTGACTTACAGCAAGAAAAGCGACCCCTCAAAATCACACGGACTTCCCTGGCAGAGCCCTACACCTCCGCTGATGTTTGCCTTGGGACAGGGCACCAGCAATCCCCTGCCAGGCAAGGGAAGGAGCCCCTGCATGGAGCCAGCCCCCGCCAGGGCTGCAGGCTCAGGAGCTACGACACCCTTGGTGGTTTGCTGAGGCTTCGCACGAGGGGCAGAAGGTGCCTCGGAGAGCAAGTCACTGAGCAGACACACCGACAGGAATTTATCCAGAGGCCTTTTGTTCATTTTCGTGGAACTTGCAGATCAGAACTGGTTTTCAACTGAAGTATGCTTCCCTGTGCCTTTCTGTAAGTTATTTTTTACGTAAGGGCAGTTAACCTGGTAACGTTGCAAAGGGAGGTGTGCAAAACTGGGAATTAAAACTGGATTGACAATTGTGGATTGACAATGTGTCATCTGCTAATTAAAGGTAAGTGACAGCTGTAACATTATATTTCATCGCACAATGCAAAATTATTGACTGTGGCAAGATCTTCAAAGTTTTATCACTCCTTTACGGTAGTCAGCGGGGTTAAAGAGGCAAGCACGGTATTAGCTCTGCAAAGCACTAAACAAATTTGCCAGGTACTTTCTTACAGACAGCTTCTGGAGGCTTGAAAAGGCCAGTGTCACGCTGGTCACATTGGTGCTCAACGGCAGCAGGAGAGACCCAAG
This sequence comes from Anser cygnoides, assembly GCF_040182565.1. NCBI lineage: Eukaryota > Metazoa > Chordata > Aves > Anseriformes > Anatidae > Anser > Anser cygnoides. The sequence continues at coordinate 41,142,133 of NC_089876.1, forward strand.
TGGTTCACGCAGTACCTGGCTGCAGCACAGCCACCTCTGCTCTGAAGAACGCCCAGCAAAGCCTCGCTGGCCTCTTGTGAAACCGCTGCAGCACATGGACTGATTCACATTTCAGGCTTCTCCTCCTTAGCAGACAGGAGACCAGCCTCCGCCCCACGCCCCTGCCTCGACATGGACATCCTCGCCAAACACTGCCCTGCCTGCGCATCCCTGCTCCAGGCGGAGATGCCTGAGCAGAGCCACTCCAGCACCACGTGGAAATCTCAACCCTCCTGTGGCCCAGTCCACGTGTTTTATTACGTTACCTACAACCTACAGGTTACTTTATGCACTGTGACATGTTGCAGAACTCGCTCCCTTCTCATCTTTCACCGGCAGACGAAGAAAAGAGAAGCCTGAGCTCATCCTTTTAGGCTATCGGGAAGCCCTTCGCTGCTACTGATCAGAGCCATCAATGAGCTGTCCATTAATGGTCACGACGTGGCTTAAACGGATCAATTTAAGGGTGAATCTTTGTGAAAGATCCCCTTTCTTAATGGCATATTTGAGTTGCACAGGCTTATGCCGCACACCGGCTGCAACCACCGGCTCTGGGGGGCACCCAGCCCGTGCGGTCTGTCTGCCCACCGTTTCCCCTGGGTTTCACAGCCAGGGAAACTCGGTGGCTGTGGCACCCAAACGAGAGTCACGCTGCCTCTCGTTTGCACCTTAACACAAGGGTTACCTCCTTCCCTTTCAGGCCCAGAGATAGCTGCAGTCACGCGCCTGAACACAGCAAGCACCTCTCACCAGCCCTTTGTCACTGGCACTGTCGGCTCACAGATAAGATGTGCTCACTCCTTTGCTGTGCCTAGAGAGCTGTGATCAAGATGCAAATGTATTTAAATAGGGAGAACTTCAAATACAAGAAAAATAACCTACAAGGAGACTACGCCGCAGGTTAACACTGAACGTTAAGCTACCAAGCACATGCTTTAGCTTGGCACTTGAATCACAAAAATCCTGTGCTCTATTTGTAAGCAAGTGAGCCATAACCTATTTCTTTTTCCACAAAATATGACTACGGGGTGGTCAATTCCTATAGCTACTCACCGTGAGGCTGTCTGCTCAGTGGGACTGCAACCACCTCACAAGTGCCTGCAGGGTGCTGTACAACTCCCCCCACCCCAACGAGTCATAAAGGGGAGCAGGGAAGCAAGAGTTTTTGTGTGATAAACGTGTCATAATTAGCGAGGGGAAGGACGAAGCCCCCTCGGTGTTTCTCTGGCTGAGGGAGGGACGAGTCTCACAAAATATTCCGGTATCAGTGATTAGTAGAAGATTAACAGCAACGAAGACCACAGCAAAATAACTTCGCCGCGTTAACTCATTTCTTAATCACAGCTTGGAGCTCACAGCGCACGGAAAAACATTTTTGTCTGTGTGTGCCTATAAATACATAGGAGCATCATATTCTCTGCCTTTCCCCAGGTACTGCTGCATTTATCTCCAGAACATGAATGGCTATTATGAATTATCTCCACCATCCTGTGTTCTCCCTCCCCCTTTCCCGGCGAAAGGGGGGGGGGCAGGCGGAGGAGCAAAGAAAAGACAGCACCGTTGGATTCCCTTTCTCCAGCTTTTACCAGCCTGCGAAGGTCAGGATGCTATTGGCTCCGCTCCGTGTGCGAGCTAGAGCTGTTCACTTAGCAACAGAAAGCAGAGGAGGCAGACAGCAAAACTATCCAGCGACGCGTGCGTGCGCCCGAGCGAGACGGCGAGCGAGCAAGGTGTGCGGGATGCGCTCTGCCGCCGCCGCCGAGGGTCCCTCCGGGAAGCGCTGCGTGCCCCCAGGGATGGCAGCGATGGCACGGGGGGCTCCGCGTCCCACTGGCTCCCGCAAGCAGCTTCAGCCCCGCATGCTGCGCTTCTAATATAGGGGCTTAATTAGAGCCTCCTAACGGCAACAGGCGATCTCAAAGCCCGGATTTAATGCGAGTTGTAAAGAGCGTCTTCTGTGCTTGAAATAATAAGGGTATAAAACGTGATGTGTTAGAAGGAAAAAAGGATGGGATAGGAACGAAGCCATTCTAAGGTTACATGGAAAGGACAAATGAGTTGTTTACTTTCACCTCCCTTTTCTCCTAATGGCTATTAGGGAAAAAAAATCCAAAGCTTAACCAAGTCCAGTAGGACGCTATCTGTAGTGTTACTCAGCCTCCAGAAGGATGAGCTTGTGTCCCAGCTACTTCTAAACAGCAGCTTTCTTCCTGAGAAGGGAAAGCAGCAGCAGAGAAAGGTGTAGACGAGAGAAGTATGTATTTCACAGCTCTTAGTCCCTTTATGAAACCCAAGAGACCCGTGAGCTCCTGCACTGGGAAATTACTGAGCAGAGAGATTATTTCACACTGCCGTTCAGAGCGATGTAGGATCCATCCACAGGGAACACCCAGCCCACAGTCCTCCCCTGGCACTGGGTGTTTTCCTTCCTGCCTATGCTATGGAAGAGCTCTGAGCACACGCTGGGGAAAGCGGCATTCTCTTGTACGTAAGGCGTATCTCCTTCCCCATCCCATCCCCAAATAAATTAGTTCTGGAGCCAATGTAACTGACCCAGTTCTTCTTCCCAACTTTACAGCATTTCTGTTCAACTTGACTTTTAAAACTAAATTTAACTTCTTCTATGGGTGGAAGAGATCACTGTTAAGTCTTTCCAAATCTGAACACCCAACCTCTCAGATCAAACCCACTCTGCAAAGTGCCACTGTCTGCTGAAATGCGGCAGCTGAAAAGCTTCTTCAGTTTTCTACAGCTCTAAAAAGACAAGGTAAAAAAACAACTGGGAGCCTCTTGCTATTGAGAATGGGGGGCTTAAAAGCAACCAAGGGTGTTGTTTTATCCTTTTCACCTCTTTTGTGTGACAATTCTATTACGTTTTCCTTATATTCAACAATACAATGGATATGTAATAAAGGAGAGGAAACGGTACTTCCTTAGATTCAATATATCCAAAATGTATATGCAATTGTTAAAGAGGAACCTATATTTTTCAAGGAACAGAACTACAACACGAGTTGCAGGCACCGTTCTCCTTTTATTTCCTCTGTAGGACTTCACCTTGCCAGCAAAACCTAGAGCTTGCAGGAAATGGGCAGAGCTGGGACAAGCTGGCTAGCAGGAGCAGCCCTTTGGTGCTAGGAGAAGCAGGCTGGTGTCAAGACACAAACAACCAAGAAATAGATGATGGAGCAGTTTACCCAGGCGGGGCACAGCCGCTGCTCCCTGCATCATGGCATGGCCAGCACTCGCCTTCCTCTCCACACCTCCCATAAACAAAATGAGTGACAAAGCAGTTGTTTTTCAGGGTGCCAGAAGACGTCCTGTGTGTCTAAAACTCGCTTTGTGTTGGTCTGCCATCACACCAATGCGATGACCTGCATGCGAAGGACACCTGGAGGATTATCCCTTTTCCTCAAACTCTCCTGGGGCAGCTCTCCTCCTCAGTTCTGCAGCACCACCTACGCCTAGGACCGCAGCCTGTCACTGCCTCACCGATGACAGTGGCAGCTGCTGATTTCACACCAGGGGTTTGCCCAGCTTGCTCTCTGCAGAACTGCCCTGGGCATGCAAGGGAAAGCTGCCCAGCTCCAGGGAAAGGAGCAGGGATCTGAGGACTGAAAAAAAAAAGTCTATCTGGGAGTCAGATGTGCTTTTCGGAAGGTGCTTTTCAACACTTTTTGGCAGGGAAGTTACTTTAAGCACTACTAGAAGACTGAATTCAAATGCTTCAAGAACTGACTGAGGATGTAAACTTAAGTATTAGATGCTTTGAGGATTTCTAGTGGGATACATTCATGAAGTCAAGGTCATCGCTACCATCATCTGATGAGCACGAAATCTGTTCAGGAGATCAATGCAGTTAGCAGAGATGAAGGCACGGACCCAATAACACCTTTAGGCTTCCAACATCCCATTTTCATGTCTGCACACTGTGTTTTAAGCAGAGAAGACAACAAAAGGAGCTGAGATACTGGGGGTCCCAGCTCTGCAGCACTGGGACGCTCAGCCTGTCAGCATGTCTGAGGCCTTTTCCCTCTGCGTTTGATTCCCAAATGTATTTCAAACGTAGGGAGTCATTCTCCCCCACTGGCCTCCAGCCCTCTCTTCCACCTCTTTCAAAATAAAGAGAGGCTCTGGCTGAACAACCTGCAGGCTTTGCTCCCTCCGAACTGACTGAAGTCAGGCAGCTTGCTCAGGGAGGCACTGAGAGCCCATCTGCTGGACCTGGGCATGGCTGGCAGGGCTCCACGCAGGCGTGCAGCAGGCGCTCCCTCGCCCACCTGCACAGAAAGCTGCAAATAACCACTATCCCGTGGTGCTGGCGCAGACCCAGAGGTGTCCCACAACTTCCACATGCACAGTCACCATTTAAAAGCTTGTACTTTGAGGACTGAGTTGCATGTCTGGCTCTGAATTGGCATGACCTGAGGAAGAACTGTGTCTGCTAACAGCCCACCTGTTAATTTGTACTTTAAGTTACCGGAATAAGTAGGGGGGAAGGGAGTCATTAAGTGATTTTTTTATTACTTTTTTTTAAACAACACAAACATCACATTTCCTATAAGCTTCAGCAATTTCACTCTAGGAGGCAAATCAATACTCCTTCTCTTTGGAGTTAAAGATTCTCATTTGGTAAGGGAGAGTAAGGGATTTGCCTTAATGAAAACAATATATACTTCTTTAGAAGAAAAACACCTTCCTTTTGTCTAGTTTCTGTTGTGTTGATAAAGCTAAGCACACTAGAGGGAAGGATTTTTCTTCACAGACAACATTTTCATAAAGAAACTTGCTCCTTTCAACACATTCAAGGAAAAACAGAAATACATGCTGAGAGCAAGAAGAAACTGCATGACAAAAGCATTTGGAAATAGCCTGGATATCTCTGCAAAAACCCAGCTCCACAGCTTCTCTTCTTCCTGAGCAGCAATGAAGGAACTCAACTCAAGCCAACAAGATGTCACATTGAAAGAAGTGAAGTATGCATCCTCCCTCTGCATATGGTTTCAGTCGTGTGGGTTTGTTTGTTTGTTTGTTGTTTTTTTGCCTTGTAGTTTGTTTGTGTTTGTTTTTGGTGGGGCAGGAGTAAGAAACTACCTACCAACCAGCCCCCAGTCTGGTTCATGCCCATATCATGCTGCCAATATCACCTTTCTCTCTGTCTATACATAACAGCTAGCTCTAAACTCCCACTTTTCCACGCCACTCATTTTAGCAACTGTTTTTGTAAACTAAATGGAAAGGTTTACATAAAGATTTTCATCGTGTTAATAACGGGGAATTCCTAGCAGTCAAAGGAATTTCCCACTGCTTCTACAACTGAGGTCTGCTTATTACTTATATTTTATACAGATTCTCTTCAAGCGACAGCCTGCTTTTAAAATGTCCATACTGTTTTTGATAACAGAAATTAAGCCAATACACAGAATGACTGTATTTTGCTGAAAGACACAGCTGGTAGGCAACACATCACCATGCGATCTCGCTAACTGGCACGCCCTATACACTACCACTGAGGACTTACATACGTAAATATGACCTGGCACCAAAACAGTGCATTCTGACTTACTGCTTCTGTAATGGACCTCTTGGCTTCTTTATTTGAGCCTTTTACTCTGCCTCATTGTATCCGAGCAGCTCTCTAAGTTTCAGTGGGGTCACACCCTTCTTTGGGTGTAGGTCACCAGGCCCTATGTACTCCGAAGTGTTTTACTGTGACTAATCCTCACAGCACATTCATGGCACATGCAGGGCAGAGGACCTGGAGGGATACTCCCTTTTCTCCTAGATATGGAATCCAAGGCAGCTGAGATAACTCTGCTAAATCAGACAGTATGTAAATAGCAGCGTGACAATGAAAAGCTCCACCAGTCGACCTCTGGCCTAGAACTCATTCTAATTACACCATGATCTTTTTAATTTTATTTTTTAAAGTTACATAAAATTATCATAAAAATCCATTTGCAAACAATTCTGAACCGTTTGGTAAAACTGCTGCTTTGTGTCACTCCCGTCACCGCTAACAGACCGCAAGCTGTGAAACTCGCTGCTGGTGTCAAGTGGCTCCACCAAAACCCAGACTTTTCATTTCTTTTTCAAAGCCGCAGTGGAATGATGGCTCTTATCACGGCAAGAGAATTTCACAAGGCAGAAGAATAATGGCAAAATGCTCTGTGACTGGCAGAGTGAAATCCAGTCCCACAGACAGTCAGTAAGGCAGCAACAGTAGGTGGTTATCAAGACAGTTTCATCAGACAGTCGAAGGCCATGCAAAGCTTTATAAATCACTATGAAGAGTTTACAACTGACACGCCGCTGAACAGAGAGCGCTAAAGACTTTCCCTGCTCTGAAAAAGCTGATTTTTGGCATCAGCCTTCCTGCGCCTTTTAGACTTTGCTTACAGGAGTGAAAGAGTAGAAGCAGATAGAACGAAATAACCCTGTCTCGAGCCCAAGAAAGCATGAATTAAAAGCCGTCTCCATGACCGAGGGAAATTATCTGTTGCTGATAATAATCCTCAGATAATAAAAGTCAGGATGTGAAACAGCCTGAGGACTGCCGGGGAGCCGAAGCAGTCAATCAGGGCCCTAGACAAGCGTGACGTCCTCTGCCACCCGAGAGGCGGCTGTGCCCACCTCAGCTTGGGGCAGGCTGCCAGGGTCCTGCCCCGGTGGGAAGCCAGTCGCAGACCCCAGCCAGCCCCACATCCTGGCACCCACAGCGGCAGCGTGTGGACAGACGTGCCCCAAAATCAGCTTCCAGTGGAGCAAAATGATGGCTGCTGATGGCTAACAGCTGCTAAGAGATAAAGGCTTACAAGCAGGCAGACGGGCTATCTTCCGTGAGCCCTACATGTGATTCTCGTGACAATTAAAAGTCAAATTCCAGCAATTCAGTAGTCCCCCTTTTTAAGTTTGGAAAGGCGGGCACTGACAAGGGCACCTAAAAAGAGCATTTACAACTGCACATTGCGCTAGTCTAGGTCTAGCATTGCTGAGCAGCAGTTGAAACGGGGATACCTAAAACAAATAATACATACCAAAGTACGCAGAACAGCTGTATTCATAAATACAAAAAAAAAAAATCAACTTTAATCCCCCCGCCCCCTACTACCTAACAGTATCATAGTCACAGCAGCTTACTGAAGGAGAAAGCTTCCTCTCCGCTGTTTACAATCAAACAGAGACAACAGAGGCACAAGCAAGAAATCCACGTTGCCCAGGGGTGCAGGAACTACTGATGGGCTCAAAGACCTTGCACATGTATCGTTAGCTGAGAACGGTCCCAGGTATGGAGAGGACTTCACTCTCCAGCAAAAATAAAATGAAGCAAGAGGAAAAAAAAAAATCCAGGTAAGACTCTTATATCCATTTTAGCTATATGGGTAAAAACTTTTGTTTAAACTCCCCACAGAGAAATTCACTCAATATTTTTTGTACCTATGATCAAAAACTGTTCTTCTACTTCAAACAATATAACAGATTTCTCATGCCCTGTGCAATTTTTTTCTAGGGGGAAAAAAAAAAGTGTGTGTGAGAGAGAGAGAGAGAGAGAGAGAGAGAAGAGAGAGATATCTCAGTTTAATAACCTGATTCTTGGAAAGACTGACCCTCCAGAGGAGATAATTAGCAGCCAGGCCTGTAATTCTCGTTAGCCACACAAGTACAGCTGTTAACCCTTTCTCTAAAATACGGAGATAAAGGAGAAATATGACTGCAGTGTGGGCGCTGCGTGTGAGAGTCAAACAACCCAATGTTTTCTTATCAAGGTCCTGAGAACCTTCTGCATTCAGCAGAAGATGCGATGGAGGAGTTTAAAATGTCATCTGCAAATACAGATGTCCAAATGAAGAAAAAATGCAGTAATTAAGAACAATAAAAGTTTGTAAAGTGTTTAGAAGGAGGAATGTTTTCCCCATATAACAAATCCTTAGGACAGTTTGAAAGTAAATCACGACAGATATCCACCTTAATGTGCTAATCATTTGGCACCAAGGAACAGAGCCATCCCAGCAACAGATCTGTGATTAAAACCATGAAAAATCTGAAAAAAAATCTGAAACAGGACTGGGAAGGCAACAAATGGCCAGAATTAAAAAAGGATTTATGGTGTCACAAGAAACGGTAATGTGTTCAAGAGAATTATTGTGAACTGCGTGCCAAACGGAACAATTTAAAGAACAGAGAGACATAACAGAAGTGTTACCGTTGTACCTAGGAAGCAGAGATTTATGGGCAGCATAGGCATCAGTGGGAGGATGTTTTGGCTGTTGTAAATCACTGCCTCTTCACCATTTACGAAGTGTTCTGGATTTCACAGTGGTCTAAAACACTCTCAGGGCCAAGGGAGCTCTGCTGATTTACATTTCTGAGGATAAGGGCGTATGATGTTGATGAAGCTTGAGCTGCTTGTGCCAGCAAAGGGCATGCTCCAGTGACTTCGGAGACGCTCTGTTAAGTCTAGGCCACTCAAGGGACTCCCCTTCCATTCCACCCTCCCCATTCCATTTGGGGATTTGGACCCTGGGACTTCCCAAATATCGAGCAGTTCAGTGTCCTGCAGGAAGCCATACAACCATACTACTTACAGGGGGAAGAAATCAACAGAACCTTTTTTCCACAGTCAAACTGATCGCCACCCTCCGTCGGGGTCCACATTTTGTCCAGTAAATTGAGGCTTCCAGCAAGAAGAATCATTTCCACTAGACTCGAAAGAAACAACTCTTAAAACACACTGACAAAAGTAGCAGTAAGCCAATGACACAAGCTCTTACCAATTTAACCAGGGTGTGTTTACCCAAGGTGCCCATGGCATTTCTCCATATCCAGCTTTCTACCAGAAACAAACATACTGACCCATCCTAAGTTACTCGGACGCTAGCAACATTTTGGTCTTAACTTTTATGGACAGCTTCCTCGTCATGCAGCAGCTCCCATTAATGACTGGACGGTGAAACCATTTGTTTCCAAGTGGTTGTTTTAGATCCTGGCACCTGGTTAACTTTCAGTGACAATACTCATTCCACATGGGAGTTTTGTGGTTCATTAACAAACCTCTTTATCTGGATTCCTTTGAGGGCTAAATGTCCCTTGTAGTGCTGTTTTGCTAGCAAAGAGCATCCCTTATACACTGCTGGATCCAATCCAGAAAAAATGCACAGTGACTGAAAGCCATTGCCATCTGGTGACTGCTCAACATCCTGCGTGGATGCTAGCCTGCATCCAGCACTGAGGGAACAGGTGTCCCCAGAACAACAGCCACCACAGTTGTCACTGGCTTGTAATCCCATTTGCAGCCTTGACACTTGGTCAGCATGCTGAAAGCCCGTCCGCCTTCAGCTGATCCCTCGCAGCACGTTCGTGAGCCAGCTTCCTCACTGCTCCTCCGCCTCGTGCCACCGAGCACCTGGTGGCAGTGGATTCTGGTCTGGATGCTGTTCTCCCATCCCTCTGTTCTTGTTAATTTAAAAAAGATGATCAAACAGCAACGACAGACAGAAACACCCTTGGAAATACAGTGCTGTGCAAATATACAGGGGCTAAGACTCCTCTCTCTGCCATTTCGACTCCAGAAACACCAACACTCCCCATGGAATGGGACTCCTCTGTGCAAGCAGTAGTGAAACCAGCTATTATTTATGCCCAGTAGAAAAAGCATTTGCTACCTATGACTTCAGAGAAAAAAGAAATAACAGACTCCTTCCCTAGGTTCAGCGAGTATCTAAGAAAAATAATAATTTTCTCTGAAAACAGCTAATCCAACAGTAAAGTGTTCTCACCAACCTAAAAAAACATATCCATTTGATTAACAGGCAGATGTCAAATCAGTTAAAATAAATAACAATAATAATAAAGAAATACAGAATAAGGCAGGCTGTGGATTTCACTAGTCTGCAAGCTCACAAAAGTAGCCAAGTTTACAAGCATAACAAATTACCGGGACTCAGATGAGCCACAGTAAGTAATTGTTTGCGCATTCCTAGATCATTGCAAATATGAGGTAAAGCCTCATTAACTCACAACTTTCCCACTGAGGTATAATCTGACAACGCTGTACCTGGTATTTCCTAAGCGCGTGCACATAGTCATTTCACTGTTTGGCTGAGGCCAGGTAATGTGCGAAGCCCCAGATTTCCCTGAGGTACAGGACCCCCGAGTGCTAATAACTAACCCCACGTCTGCAGGCAAAAGCATCCGCCATGTGAAAATCCCTCCCTGGTAGCTACCACCATGCAGCGTGGCAGAGAGTTCACACGGCCTCGCTTTGCGGGGTGGGTGCTGGTGTTCCCCAACAATTTGGCAGCGGCAGATGCCCGGTTTCTAACCAGTTTCGTTTGCTCTCTCAAGAGCCTGCAGAGAGCAAGAGCAATGAGGAAACTACACTCCAAAACATGTGTTGGGCTCTTTGTAACCAACAAAAGCAACCACAAATACTACAGACTTAAATCATTAACCTGCTCCACTACCAGCAAGTCAGGAACACCCCTCAGATCCTGGCAAGTTTCCAAAGCAGCCTTTTCTGCGCAAAGGATGGGCACCCAGAATCACACTTTTTTTTGGCAAGTGATCCACAATGTCTAAATATTTGCCAGCTACCATGCCAATAACTCCCTCTTCCTTTTTATTTTTTTTAAACCACCACCATAAAGGCTAGCTACTTTCCTTGGTCTATATAAAGTTGACCAGCCTTCCCATACCCAGAAAAGCACAGCCACTCTATACGATGATCATAGTGAAACCGTCTAGTTAACAAAAAAGCATTGTGAAGCTTGCCGGAGCTAAAATATGGTTACATACTAAACGCCTAGAGGAAACCAGCTTCAGAAGCACTTTGTAAGGTCTAGAAAGTGACATTCCTAAAGTGAGTTTGGAATGACCAAAGTTAGCAATACACATACATATATTGTAGTCTCGGTGCAAACAGATGGGGCTTTGCCATGCTGTTACTCCAACCGTACAAAAATGGTTCTGTTTACGTCATGAAAGCTAATTACACCAACACCCAACTACAGAAACAGGGTAGAATATCCACATCATTTTTTATCCTGTGTCTGTCTGCTCATGTTAATGTATGGCTGCGTGCACACACACCCATGCACACCAAGATGAAAGTTACACTGAGATAGAACACGAACAGAACAATGAGGATTTTGTCTTCTTCAATAGAGTCCTGTTATATATAGCCTTTCGGCTTAAATATAAGCTTAAACACGAACAAATCACACACACAAAGATACGTACTTATTTATAGCTACAGCAATAGGGAGGCCGCTGAGCAAAGCCGAACATCTTTGGAAACAGTGGGTGGTGATGCTGCTAAACAGAGCCCCCACTTTTCAGCTTCAGGGGCAACTCTGGTCTATGAAAGGAAAGCCATGAACTTGGGCCCGCTCTTTCTGCCCACTGTGATTTCTATGAATCATCCACCATAATCCTGTCGTAGGGAGTTCCTATCTGCCCTACCCCCTCAATTGCACTTCAGGAGATTGGGTGCATTTTGGCCAGCAGAGAATTGTGGAACTGATGGAAATGGACTCTTTACACGTTGTAAAAAGAAGAGCAACAGAAAGCCAGCAGTGCTGGGCATGAAGACAAGTGGAGTTCAAAGTTACCTTGCCCCACACTGAGTGAAGGTCTCCGAACTCTGCTGTCACTGTTGGAAATACTGGGGCACCATCTCTGAGCCATGGGTGCCTTACAAAACCGACCTGCTCACCCTCCTCCACTCCTTGGTATTTGTGTCACAAACTTTGCTCGTTTCATAATTCAGGGGAAGAGAACGTGTTCACTACTGGAAAAGTCAGTCACTTGAAAGACTGGCGACTCAGTTATTACTCACCGAAAGCAAAATAAGTGCTTCAGAACAGCTCACGTGTTGCTGGGCTGTACGTAGAAGCTGTGCCGTGCGTACCAGCACAGCAGTATCAGACAGAGCACAGGACGTGGTCTGCCTGCAATAAAGCTACACTTGACTGGAATTGGGTACAGCTGGGCAGCGAATGCAGTGTGGTGTGTGGCCTATTCAGCTCCATCTTCATCCCTCTCTTTTTTCCTCCCCTCTCTAACCTTTAGCTTCCAAAGGTCTTCAAGGAAACTTCACATACTCTGTCTTACAAGCTTTAGCAAAAACTGATTGAAGATGTTTATGTTACACACACAGTTTTCACTAGCTGGTAACCCATCACAGGTTGTGGTCTAATGTGTAAATCATGTGTCTGTAACGGTTATCTTGCATGTTATGTCATATTGCTACATATAATTGCACAGACTATCACAGGCTCTTTTTTCCACATCCCCAGCCCTCTGTTGTTCCTTTTGGCTGACAGTAACTACAATAGAAATGAAGCTGCATCTGCCTCCTCACAATGAAGGAGACAGAGTGGGAAGCAACGGAGGGTCCAGGCCTGCTTCTCCGCTCGTTGAATGATGCAGGCGAACGGCAGCACGAGGCCTGCCACTTGCACCGGGAACACCAGCACTTCACCTACACGCACACGCTGCCTTGGCTTTACCCAGGCACCTGCATCACACCAGCACTGCTAGTGTCAAGTACAGCTTTAAAACACAAAGCTGATTTCAGTGTTTAACACTACATTAGCAAGGTTCATGTTATGAACGTGGCCCAGGCCTCCTGTGCCTATAGAGATGTTATAAGGACAGCATACAGTGGGCAGGCCGCAACGGCTGGTCCGCTACAAACCATTGGCCTGTTCAGAAGTGCTGCTGCCCTCTTCTTTAAGCCCACTGCAGACACATAGGGAGGTTTGTAAAACATCACTGCTTCTGATACGTTCAGCTGATATTCGAATACCTTGTTTGTGGCTCACCCAAATCAGTCGGGCACGGAACGTTTCTGCAGACAAAACAGTGGCTCCCACTCCCTGCCCCTGGCTGGGCTGTTGGGATTTTGCACGTTGAGCAGGTTGAGAGCACACTGGAGGACTGGGGCTTAAACGAAGCCAGCCCTTCCTGTTCTCTCAGTGAGTTTGGATCCATTCCAGCCTCTGCTGCTGTCAGCCCCACACAGACCCATGGTGGGGTCTGCTTCCCTCTGCCTCCTGTGTCACGGTCACTGCCCAGGACTGTGCCGTGCTAGGGCCTCCTGACAATTTGGGCAGAAGAGATTCAGCCTTGTTGCTCCAATGTAGCAATGCTAAGGGGAGAAATATCTTGGTTGTATCGTTGAAATGCGTAGTAAGGACTTGCTAGACGTGCCAGGAAAAGACCTCTTGAACCAGAGGGAATTGATGAGGTGGTTTCACCTCAGGAGCAGCTGTATGCCAGACTGGAAACCTTGCATGTTGCTCTGATGTACTGATCTGTGGGGCTTTGGACACATACAGGAGAATAAAAGGGGCCCTAAACAAAGACAGCACAACAACCGTTGGCTTTTTCCACAGCAAATACAGGAGGAGGTGCTCCCACAGCCTCTGGAAGAAGCGGGGGGCCCAGAGGAGCACCCTGTGCTCCCTCAGTCTTCCCTATGCCACTGGTGCTATGAGTGCGAGCCTCCCTCCAGCCCCATCCAACCTACTAAACACTAAAAATTGGATCAATTAAAACAAAACAGAATACAGTGTGAAATGGAAGCAGCAAAATGCTTGCCAGGCATCACCAGGTGTTTAACGTACATTCTGTACCTTGTCTTCAGTTTGTCTACGGCAGCCCCATTCAACAAAGCATCCTTGTTAGGATACAGTCCAAACATGTACTTAAATGCCTACTTAAATGCTGTCGTTAATACAGATGGTCTAAATACTTTTCTGAATGAAACCCTTTAACTGTAAGCTTTTCAGGACAGAAAGCATGCTTTAGTTTTGGCTTAGGCAGAATTGAAAAACCAGATAAAAGAATGCTCTTCACGGCTGCATTCGCGGCTTGCTGACAGCGCACACAAAAAGGAAACATCCTCTTGCTTCCTCTAAACTTTGTGCTTTGGATGTTAAGGAAGGAGCGCGCACCAGAAAACACTTAAAAATCTCATCAGACAGACCCCTGAGCACATGCACAGAGAAAATCCATGGAGCTGCCACTTCTGGAGCAGAGCTACAATCATTCAACATCAGCATCTTCACTTGGAGAACAGGAAAAGTACCACTCAATCCAGTCAGAAAGACATCAGCATGATTTCTGGCTTTCCCAGTGCTTTGGGAGAGAGTTCTCTATATACCTATACTAAAATTACCAGGGCCGTTTTTTTTCCTGAGTCTCCCGGTGCTGTTCATGGCCTCCTGCTGTGGGTGGACCACCTCTTCCTGACAACAGCAACTTGTACCACCAGCCTGTGAGCTGCAGTCCTACAGAAGGCAAAGGACTCACCACGAAGCGACTACAGATGAGACAGGAGGACTGTATGGACCCTGCAGCATGCTGCCCTTAAAGGGGAGGGTGCTCAAGTCAGCAGTTCTTGAGTTAGGAATTGCAGTCTCACTCCCCTTCCTTTCAATCACTTAATTAAATGGGTTGTAAAACAAGAACAAACAGCACAAAGCACCCCCCCAACTGCTGCTTCCATGGCAGAAAGCGGAGCCCACATTTTGATTAGGCTGCCTCCCTCCCGGCTCTGAAGTGAGCCAACTGAAATTCATGAACGCTGCAAGGACGCGAAGGATATGTGTGCATTGTACGGGCTGAAGCACAGGCAGGACTCTGATCGCGGTGGCATGTTTTGTGTCATTTTAATGATGCACGGCCCTGCTAGCTTCCCCCCCTCTAAAGCTTTATGTAGGAGGCATAATTATGCAATAAAATTCCTGTTTCTGCAGCATTCTCCCTGTACCAACACAGAAACGCAGGCTTTATTATTCTTCCCAGCTGGTAGGCACTGAATTACTGGTGTTTTAACCCTCTTTGCACTAAACCCTCAGTTTGATTTCTGACTCCCAACAGCAGGAGAAACAGCCACTGATCATTTCTGTTCTCTCTGCTTGCGAGCTTGATTCCTGGCCTTTGAGATCATTTTTATCAGCTCATAAAACACCTGCTTGCTAAGGATCCAATCTGTTTCCTGGGGAAACTTTTAGTCACTGTGGTTGAGTTGTTTCCAGGGCTGGTCTACCACAGCCTCAGGACAGAACTACTCGACCCGCTCCTCCGCGTTGCCAGCACCGAGAAGGACAGCACACATCCTACAGAAGGGCAAAGGCACACCCGCTGGGGATGTTATGCTGCTCTGCACGTTACGAGGCCTCCTCAAAGGTGAGGCCCTGGGCTTGTGGTTGATACCAAAAGGGCAACTTCCTCTGACATCTCAGTCTCATTCCTTGAAAGAGCATGGGCCACGTGCTCGCACGACACTCCTCCTCGCTGCAAGAAGCCTGGTTGTGAAGTGGGCTCTGCTTTTCAGTACCTGCTTGCTGGTCTCAGCGGTGCAGTAGCTTTGAGAAAGCTGTTAACTGGTCCGAAATCTCACCAAAATATGATCTAGTGGCCAATCTTATTGTCTTTTCAAAACAGACCGCCCTCTGTACTGTAGAGTAGGCATTCATGCACAGACAGGGTGGCCATCACCCAGAAGGAGAAGGCCTGTTACAGTCCCTGAGTTCTGTCCTTACAGCCAAAACGTTAAAAACACTTGATAATGAAGGTTTCTGAGCCAGACGCTGCCAAGCTTATGTCTGAACAGGCAAGCGCTCACAGTTAATTACCAAATGACCCCTCGCGTGCTACTGGAACCCCCAGGGATGGTTTGGCAGGGGATTCCCAGGTCCCTGGGCACGTGCGCGAGATCACATCTTCACATCTTCCTCTAGCGCCTAGCTCCAGAGAGCAAGGCAGCCCTGGGATGGCCTGCCGCGGGTGGTGACGCTGCCCTGGAGACCCCATCCTCACGGGCCCGCGAAAGCAAGCTGCCAGCTGAGCGGCACTGCATCGGGCCCTGTCCCGCCATCCCTCCTCCCTGATAAGGTGCTTGTCACAGAGAAAGCAGGCATGCCCAGGAGCAGAACCTGCTTTCCGCAGGCTTCGGAGCAGAGCGCTGCCCCAGCGCTGCCCACAGCTCTGACTCACAGCAGCCGTCTCGCTGGGGAACGTGGCTGTCTCCGCTTAACAGCACCTGTTCATCAGCCCTGCCTGACCTTCACTCGCAATCTCCCTCAGCAAGTATTTCCTGCTACCTGCGTGTGGCTGGCTTGGAACACCCAGCAGCCGAATTCTAGGACACAGATGCCTCCCCAGCAGCTCATTCCCATGGAGCTGCGAACATGATACATAATCTCCCCAATAATCTGTGCCGAGTAAGGCCTGCTGAGTCACTACTTCTCTGTACGCATACATTTTCAGAAGCCGTCATGAACAGAGGGTAAGCAGTTGCACGGGAACACACACCAAAAGAATAACCTTTGCACGGAGGAAGGAGGGGAGATTTTTCGTTATATTAATGTCCCAAAACAACAAGAAGTTAAGGACAAGACCACCTTGCACCAGTCCTGGCCCACAACACACTGACTGACCTGGTCAGCCTTACCTTCTCCACCAACTCTCCTCCAGAGGGCTCACAAGGAAGACAACCTTGTTGGTTAGGGCTGTCATGGGCCATTTATGCTGCCAGTTAACAGGGCTGTCATCTGCTTAACCTGGATCAGGTGCTGTAAATGCACTTCCATCAGCAACCCCAGTTAGCAAAGTTCTCCACAGCATGAAACTCAAAAGAAATTCTGCATTTGGGAATGAAGTTATAGAGATCGAGTTGCACAATCTTCAGCTTGCCTCTTCTTCCATTCCTACAACCATTTGTTTTTGTTGTGTAAAAGTGTTTAATTTGAGCAGGAGAGAAAGGAAAGGAAATGCCTTTTTTTTTTTTTAAATAAAGTTTGGAAGACAAATTCTGCCCTTTCTCATTCTACAGCTTCTCCTATAAACACACTCTAGGTTTACACACTTAAATAAAAGAGTGGGGTTTTTTGTTGTTTTTGTTTCTTCTTCTCCCTGAGCTGTATCAGAAGAGAGAGAGCGAGACCGGGGAACAGGCAAGAGAAGAAAAGATGATCTGACCTTTCCCCATGCACAGCTTGGGGAGGCGGGGGAAGCTCAAGAAGGTTTTTCCTCCTGTGAAGCTTCAGGCAGCCACAGGAATGTATCTCTAGGAAAAGGCTGGCTGGGTGAACTGGCCAGAACAAGTTCAGAGCAGCGTTGCAGCTTGCTCAGATGCTCTTACAGAGGGGGAGAGGGAGAGAGAGTTTCAGCTAGAGGCGAGCAGCTGCTGCAGCGGGACCACTTGCGCCCTCAGTGACAGCAAGGCACAGGGCAAATTTTGGTGGAGTGAGCAGCAGAAAGGGGGGCAGCTATTGGAGCAGAATCACTGCCTGTTGTGCCTCTAGCTGCTGCATCCAGAAGCGATGCACTGGTGCCACGCTCGTTGCCAAGGTTTGGCTGCGGTCATGAAGGAGGGTAGGGCTGGGATCAGGCTGAGACACGAAGCTCTGTCCCTCCATAAGCAGGGCTGGGATGGCAACGTTTCCACTTTCTAATGATAACTCTTAAGAGCTTTGTATAACAGGAAGATCCGTGTGTGGGTGTATTTATGTTGAAATTAATTTAAGTTTAATCACATACAGCAAATAGTCAGTTTTCTGTCTACTTTAACACAGTCTGTTTCCTACAATGAAAGAACCTGCCTGAACTTGAACATTAATTCAGATTAAGGTAGGACGTGAAACTAAAGCACAACTGTGGATCCTGAAGAACAGCAGTTGTGGGTAGCCCTCCACTGTGGAACAAGAATATCCTGATCCAGCTCGATTTAGCTTCACTAATCTGGATGATAGTTCAAGTCACACTACTGAGAAGTTTCCCCAAACCATCAGTTCCTTGCACGGCTAACCTCTTATTAGCAGATGTAATTTCCATTATGTTCAGTTACTGACAAAGGAATATGTATTTTTTTGCTTTTGAAGCGGTAAAGAAAAATGAGATTTTACTACTCTAATATTTTACTTCAGAAGTCTACGTTTACTTTGTTGGTTTTCATTTTTTCCGTGGTGTGGGCTATTTTTTGGCTGGAGAACTGCCCACACTTGCGAGTGCAGTTGAACCTGCTAGGAGGACGCTGCTTGCACCGGGTTTGGTCAGGGCTGGGACGGCAGCACACGGGCAGATGCTGACATCCCGGCTCTGCTCTGGCTCGCCTAACCTCAGCGCTGGCGGGCCAGCCCGGAGCGCACAGACGTACTGCCAGGCAGCAGCAGCATGGCACGCAGCTCCTCTTGCAACACTGCCATTACCTGGCTAACCTGCATGGAGGCAAGTCGTAAAAGCTCTCGTGCTTGGAGAAACGACACCAGCAGAGCCCAGCAGATCGGCTTTTCCTCTGCCACGCTGCAGTAGCTCCAGAGCACCTCTGTGCATGCCCCTGAGGACAAGGACACATGATAAATCTGTACTCGTTCTACAGATCGCATTGACCATACGACCCGATGCACCAAGAACCTAACTGACACACCCAAGCCTTTAAAAGCCAGTAGAGAGATGCCAAATCTCTTAGGGAAGACAGAAGTTATCTGAACTTCTCACCATCAGTTCCATGCATATTCCACACAGAAATCCCAAACCAACCCACCAAATTATTTCTATTATTTCTTCCCTATTTGGAAAGCAAATTTAGCAGTCCAAATTTTTCCTTTCAATTTACAAGTGTTAAAGATCTGATTAAATAGTATACAACTGTAGTTGTAAGCAATGTTTAGCTTTTTCATTAAACAAGAGTATAATCAAAATTTTTATACTGTAAGTATATTTATGTGCAAATACATTTCCTCTGCAATGGCTAACTTGCAAGGAAGAAGAAGGGAACGTGTGTAATTAACACAAATATAATCAGCATAAAATGATGGGAAGGGAATACAAATAAAAATACTTCAGAAAGGCTGCTGGTGTGCTATTTCAGATATTTTTCCATGCTTCCCTTCTCAATTAGACTGTGATTTTTCTCTCAGTAAGTACAGAAAGCCTGGGCCAAATTCATCCTCGGCATGATTCTGGTAGGATTCTATCAGGGTGAATTTAGCCTAGTGCTTCAAAATCACACTTCATTTACTTCCCAGGTAAATCTGAATATGAATTATAAAGCTGAAGAATAAGATACAGCAGAGCTAAGTAACTCGGAAAACAATGCTCCTCGGCGTTCTAGCTTTAATCAGGCAAAACTCTGACACGAGCTGTACCTAATTAGAGGTAGGCTTTTCTTCCCCTTTGAAGAGCCATGAGCCATGTTCACTTGTTTCTTTTTTCTATTTCACACTTGCTATTCATACAATTAACATGTATAAGCACCATAATGGAAATACATTAGAGATGGGGAAAAAAACACTTTTTTTTCAGAATGTCTTTTTGTTTCGAGAACTGCCAGTTTCACGGTGCTAACACAGTCAGCTTCTACCATTACTGCAGACTCACTGCACAGAAAGAGCCAGCTATAACATAGTGACACTGTGGTTACCGAACGCTAAATGGCAGGCAAGTTTGGGCAAAGTTCAGTCTCCAGAACAGCTTTTAATACTTAATATTACTTTTTTTTTTTTTAATTTAATTCACAAGATTTCACATCAACGCTGTCCTCTTGAGGGCCGTGGTTGTTTGTCAGCTTGTTTGTCTTCTGGCTTAACAATTTCTACATCGACCACTTAAGTAGCTGGAGCCTACTTTGTTACTAGAATAGCAAAAAAAATAATCAAAAGGCTTTAAGCATTAGGACTGAATTTTTAGGACTGACTTTTCTTCCCAGTTGTGTGAGGAGATCCTAGTGAGAGGCATGTGTTAAAACAAACAAAACCAACTTACACCCCCCCCCCCCCCCAAAAAAAAAACAAAAATATAATAAAAAAACCACCCACAACTCATTAAAACATTTACAGACTGAAAAAGAACTGTTCCGACCTGAAGGGTGCACGACCCCGCTCTGAGGCCACATTTTGGTGCTTGGACCAAGGCAGACTGAGCCACTGCGGGACAGGGATTGAGTCAACCCTGCTTCTGCCACACAGCCTGACGCACCAAATCCACGCAGACCGGATTACATCACTGCCCTAGTAAGCAGAGCCTGTATTTGCCAATTCACCTGAACAGAAGCCTAAAATACGGGAACTATATTCTGCAGTCCCAGGGATGCATGGTGTGTGCCCTTCTCCACCTCGACAAACTGGGCATAGCATGATCAAAGCTCCTTGGGAATGGGGCTGAAGTTGTTTAAACTCCTGCTATCAGATTTATGCTTCCCACGCTAGCCCTCACCTAATTTATTGCCAGGTGCCTTTCTCCAAAACGGCAAGTTTTGCTTTGAAGGCCCACTCCGACAAATCGAGGGGCAGTAAAATTAAAGCAGAAGCCATGGCAACAAGGGATAAGCTGAAGTGACTGCTCCCAGAGGGAAAAAAACATAGCCTGAGAGCCGCTGGCCAATGGGATTTGCTGCGCAAGTGTAAGGAGCAGGCTGGGGAGCTGCAGCAGATAAAGAATTCCTGCTGTGTTTCCCCCAACGTGTCTCCTTTATATTCAAGAGTGTTCACTAAAACAGTTTCTGAATGCATTAGCTTTTCACATCTGGAGGCATGGGTTCAGTCGCGCGTTGTTAGCCTCTAAGTCCCCGTTTCTTGCCTAACGAAGAGAGCAGATCCACAGACAGGCAGGTACCCAGAGGCACCCCGCTGTAAGAGGCAGGGAAAGCCACACGGCTGAAGTGCCAAGCGGAGAGACTCTTACTATGGGCTTTCAGCACCTCTCGTGTTCTCTTATGAACCACACACAAGCTTTAGGAATCCTCGAGTTCTTGGAATACATCTCGAGTGTGACAGTTTACAACCATAGAGAGTGGTTCCCCCAAAAAGGGTGGAAAGCTGAGCAAAGTGTTTTAGGGAGTTTAAGAAAATACTCTTAAAAGCAGTGGAAGAAAGGCTCCTGAGATGGCCTAACGTTAGACAAAAAGGCAGGGATGCAGAGAGCAGGCAAGGGAGAAGCTGGAAGCAGTGGAAACAGAAACTCGCACGCAGAAAAAAAAAATACTTTTCTTGCCACATTTTTCAGCAAGCCATCTCTGAGCCTTTCAGAGAAGGTTTGAAGACAACAGAAAAGGCTGCTTACTGTGCAACTTCACAGCTGCGGAAAACTGGGCAATTGCGGGTGCAGACCAAAACTAGGAGTGGGCTCAGGCAGGGGTTAAAACAGGTTAATAGGCGTTAATAGACAGCAAATCCATCTATGGGTTTTTTGTTTTGTTTTTATTTAAGTAAAAAGGAAGAAAAAAACCCAGCAACCTTGACCACTGACTATCAGAAACCGGAAGGTTTTACGATGGGATGTAAAGAGGATCACTCCCTGTCCCCTTTTGGCAGATACTCATCTGCTCAAGACTGCTACTGAAATCACAAGGCTGGACTAAAAACAACTTCAGCCTGAAGCAACATGGCACAAAATAACTCCAGAAGACACTGTTTTTAACCTGTTGTGTCCCCCCAGGAAGGCCAAGGGACCTGCCTCACTGGAGCTGTTTTCAGAACAAGGCTATTTTCCGAGCCCAGATCAGATCCAGACATAACCACTGCTGACTTTTTCATGCAAAGGTGACAGTTCCACCACTGAGCTGCCTCCTGAAAAGACTTTCACACAACTGTACCACAAATACCTGCACGTATTGCCCAATATTTATAATGTGTCTGGTTTTACTTTATCTTTGGGCACCGCTGTCAAAGTCCTTACACTTGGGTGGGAGTTCCCCCAGGCTGAGGGTTCAGCAGGACTCACTCAGTTCTTTGGCAACTCTTGGAAGGTTTCTCAGCTCTTCTATACAGGACTGACTGACAAAAGCAATGCTGTATCCCTTTGAAGTGCTGGTAGCCCCTCTTGCAGATGATTAGTGCTGTTGTCATTCAGTACAGTAGCACAGCCCCCAAGGTGCTCTGCTCTTTTCCCAGGATGTCAAACAAGCCTTTTCCCCTGGTATAAATTTGCACTTCTTGTTTCCCATCTGAAATAGCATTTAAACTTGCAATATGACTGCAAGACTCGCCTCACCTCATGATCACCAGCTTTCCCTGACAGCCTCTTTGGAGAAACTTTACCAAAACCATTCTAGGAGTCTCAGTTACAGTGGCTCTAACATTTCTTTCATTATTCACTATTTTAATTTTTTCAAAGAATTCTAATACATTAGCCAAAGTTTACAGTTACTTAAAGCTACGGTGGCTTGTGCCTCGGGTACTTTTTAATGGCAGCTGTAATGACTTCCTCAACAATTTTCTTAGGTACTTAAATGAGGGTCGTGAGTTTATAATTCTCTGGACCACCCTTATCATCTTTCCCACCTCCATAAGAACATTGGCAATCTTCCAGATTCTTCTCATCATAGCTGTAGTGGTAAATTAAATCGCATTTATTTATGGCTTGCTTCCCCCCCCCCCCCCCCCCCCCCCCAGGAGGTAATCCAACTAATGCTAAAGAAATTAACTACCAACTTCATACATTAATACAGTCCAAATATTAAAGATACTAATAATCTCTACATTTACATATACGTATTGCCCAATCTCGAAAAGGAAGCCATTAAAAAGAAACTCCATTTTGAAGACAGGGAAAAAGAAGCATAGGCCAGGGCATAAAGGGGCAAAACTACCAGCAGAGTTCAATTTTCCGTATTTTTATTATTGCCTGCTAAATCGTGTGATTCAAGAAGATCTTACGGTATATCCACTCGTGCCAACTCTTTACCTGTACCAAAAGTAATGTTAAGCTCAAGAGGTATCCTCTGTGTGGAAGACCAGTGTAAAAAAATATTTTACATTCTAATTTGCTCTTCTTGATTGTCCCTTGAGCCTCCTGAGCTATTCAGGCTCATCAGCTCTCCAGTGGATTTCCTAATATAATTCTGGAAGAAATTGCTCTCTTCTTGGAGAGAAAAAAAAAAAAAAGATAAATTGTCCTTAACTTCTTTTCATCCATCTTGGTCTCTAGCTTTCCTTCAAAACCATGTACTTCACTGTACTAGCACGACTTGTGCTGAGTTTACTCCCCCCTCTGCAAATGATTTCTCTAGGCTGAATATTTGTCCCTTATCATTTAAGCATTTTTTATTATTATTTTCTCTACTTGTCCCTTCTCTTCACTTTAAAGATGTGTCATCATTCTGCACGAGGCTTTTCTTCATACAAACATCTAATCACATTTAGTAATACCAAACCAATGGATGCAGAGATGTCCTGCAACCACGGAGTTAACAATTAGGTGCTTATTTTATTTATTTATTTTCCCCGGGACAGATCCTCAGAATGGGATAAAGCAGAGCTGTTCAGTGTAGCCAAACACTAAGAGAGAAGCTGGTCTTCCTTGTATTAATAGTCAAAGGATTACCCCATCTTAACTTCTTGTTTCAAGCTCTTTTCAATTAGTTTCTGCAGTTTTCTATTCTGTTAGAGGCAACTTGATACACTGTCATTTGTTTCTTGAAAAAAATCTTCTTGATGCTAGGCATCACATTAAGGTTAGTAACATTTATATAAAAGATGCTATGTACACTGAAGGATCCCAAAGAGCTTTGGAAACTATACACAGTTTCATTCACTGAAGTGAATCAGCCATGAACAGGAGGAGCATATGGAAACACGGTGCACAATAGAATGGGAGTCATACACTGACAGCATGGAGAGAATTTACTTGAACAAAATGCAATTATTGCACCTGGAATTGGGCTGGACATCATTGTCAACATCCTTTTTCTAGAAAAAGCACCATGGGCTAGCTACTACTTCAGCCATCCGTGCAGAAGAAGCGTAGCGAACAGGCCAGGTAGGACAGGATAGCTCAGGGTCTTGACCAGTTATCCTAATGGAAGTCATCTCTACATGCACATCGTGCCACTCGGCTGTATAAACAATGCTGAAGTTGCTTCAAGCTACAGATCAACCCAAGATCAGCAGCATGCAAGAGCAATTTTATTCCACCCTGTACCTTTCTTAAAAACAGAAGCTCTGTATAAACTATCCTTTTCCTCTGTTCTTCATAGTGAAGTTAACACTACGACACTTGGACATGGACACAACGCGTTTAAGCCATAGGTACCCAAGTGTTAAGCTTTGTAACAGTGTCATGTTTTTCAGTAAAATTGTCACTCTCCCCCTACAATTAGTCATATTAGCAGTCTCCCACCAAACAGTGACCTGCCCAACCTAGCAATTAAAAGATGAGACAAGACGGGACAGTGTAACCACATCCCTTTCTGAAGATAGCTCCTGGAAGACATAAAACAAGCCATAGAAAAGGGCCAGCCATGCTAACTTCTGGAATGAAATCCCGCATTAAAACTCAAGACAGCCTTTCCTTTGAATACCTCAGAAAACAAAAAACCCCAATCCAAAAGGTCACTGCTTGGAGTCCTCACAGATTCCTTACCCACCCCTACAAGCTATGTCCTGGGTCATTTACAACCTGTTTATGTTAGGAGGCGGATGGAGCCATTATTACCCTTCTGGCTGGTTTTGCTCGCTCTTTACACTCCTCTTGAGATGCTGTACTTGCTGTCACCACTTTGATCCAGAGACTGACAGCACACTACTTACTGCTGCAGTTTTATTGTCTGTCCTGGAACTTTTATCCCTGCCATTTCTCTGCTTTATGGCCCTTCACGCTGAAACTCTCCTGCAAGGGAGCTCCTGGAATCTTTTATGCAACGCATCACTTTTCCACGTGTAAATCCAACCTGCGTTTTCTATAGAGTTTGTTATGAGCCAGTATTACAGCACTGACTGCTCACACTGCCTGTGTCTCAGACACGCCAGCTCAGCCTACCCTGCGATAGCATCAGTCTCTCTTGCTCATGGACTCTCTTCTTTACACTCAGTCTTCGAAACCTAGTCAAAAAAGTTTTGGTTGTCACTTATGACCACAGAGAACCAAGCATTTTCACTTGTTCTTACTGCAAGTCAGGATGGAAACACACCAAGGAAACCCAGTCAGTCTTCCACACTATACCTCGTGTTAGGCAACACTATAGAAATCTACTGAATCTCGAGCAACAAAAATAATTGGCAAACCAAAGATAAATTGTAATACACAAGAAAATAAAAGATATACATGTTTAGTCTGAGTGGTCTATCAATGTAACTTATCACTGCCACAATTTCTTTTCAGATATTCGGAAAATATGTCATTCCCTGTACATTTCACAAAGACCAGTGTATTTTTAATTTGAAAGCATCAGGATCTACAGCTTATCAGGAATACTAAAACCTATTTCTAACTTGCAGCTAATACTACATCTACCTTGTATTATTTCTCTCCTAACAGCTCCTATATTTAAGAGGAGGAAAAAAAAAAGCAGCTAGTCAATCTTAGGAGAAGACATGACAAATGACACACATTTCAATAGGATTTAACAATAAACAGCCACCTCAACAAAGAGGAGCCTTCCCCCACCTCCCCACTAACGCAGAATCAGACAAGAAGCTAAGTGAGACATGTTAACAGAGAAGCACTCCAATTAACGTGCTACAGCTCCTTTAAAGCGGAGACCAAAGGGGGCTGCTGCTCAGGACGCTGGAGGATGCCTGCAGTAATTGTCCCTTAGGCACTTCGCTCCCCGCCACCCGGTCTCTCTATCTGTCACCAATTACTGCTGCCATTTGTGTCGCCCCGTGTGCCATCGGCAGCCCGGGCAGAGGTGGCGGCCCCAGAGCCCACCGCTGCTGGGGGAAGGCCTAGGCCACGCTGGGGGCCCAGGATGCCTGGCAGCACCAGCACGATGTGCTTGAGGGTGGCTCTGGTGGACCGGTGGCTGCCACCGTGCCCACACCAGGCTGAGGACAAGACCCCATGCTGCACCAGGCCACTAAGGAAGCCTTCTGAAGGAGTTTCAACACACAGGATGCGAGCCGAGCACAAACAAAGCGAGCCTTGCTCGCACTGGGCCTCTCCTATGTTTTGCGGAATTTCTACTCAAGATTCACTCGCACTGCAAGGCCACACAACAGGCAGGATACGGACATTTCAGTGCCAATATCCTTTGGTACCTGTGCTCTTGCAGTGCCTATGGGCACCAGCCATGCTTTATGTCCCTGTGATACCAGGCACTGCACAGAAGAGGAGCAGAAGCAGCCCAGATCACATCCCTTGGTATAACAGCGACAGCAGAGGCATACTTGTAATGGTCCAACGGCACTCCCCACCAAGGAGAGCACCAAGTTGGCTTTGCCACTATGAGAAAGATCCCAGAGGATGACAACAAAAGGCCCTTTCCTGGAAATGCAACAAGCGAGGAGCAGAGCCTGCAGCATGGGCCCAGTAGACACAGGACACAACCTTGAAGATGACAAGGACACGGCTGGGAAGGACCTTAGCTAGAAAAGCAATTATTCTGTGCCGGATGCAAACAGCACAGGGAGCACCCGGTGAAGGTATTCAAACATGAATCGCGTGTTCAAAGAAACAGAATGAAAAACCCAAACGTATCTATTCCTGCTGCTGCATTCTGCATGAGAAGAGACAACGGCAGGAAAGAAAGTATGTCACAGAAATTTAGAAGTGACATTATGAGAGACTCAGCAATAGCTTTTTGAGATGTCCAGACACTGGGTGTGTTTCTTCAGGACGTGATAATACATCAGCTCAGTTGTCTTGAAGGGAAACTACAGGCTGTGCCTAAGCCAGTGCCATGGAAGATGCCAGAATTAAAGGCCAAAATTTTAACTTGGAAGAAAAGGATGTGGATCTATCACAAACAAGCAGACATGCAAGTCATGCTCTAGGGACAGTGGCTGAGTTTTGTTTTCCTGCACACGTTATTGCCCTGACACAAAGTGCAGAGAGAGATAAAGGATAGCTCCACGGGAAGCTCAAGTGGAATGAAGAGGTTTTGCTAAACCACAGATTCAAAAAAATGCGGTCACAGAGGGAGAAAGAACAAGGAGTAGACGAGTCACGGGAGACAAAAGAAGCCCTGCTGGGAAATGAAAAGCACACGTTGGCATGCTGGAGGTATTTGCTTGGTCAAGGAGGAAAGAGGATGGAACAACGGGTCTAGGGTGCAACCGGTGAGGCTGGAAATCCAGAGGGCAACAGCTGACTGCACACTCAGCGGAGGAGATGAAAGCACAGCACTTCCACCTTCCACACCCGTTGCTTTGCTTCCCAGACTGCGCAGCTTAAGCTAGTATCACAGTTCATCAGTACTTAATGGATCCCCTTCCCGAAAGGTTTAACCCTGCCTATTTGCAAAGCATCACAACTGCAATTTGCCACCAGGTTTTAGAGGAGCCTCGGCACTTCAAACAGCCCATGCTCTTATTAGTATTTGAGCTCAGGGATCAGTCTTCCGAGCTGACAGGGAAGTCAGCGCTGCCTCCATCTGTCAGCCCGCTCTGTGACATCTCATCACCGCATGAGACACAGCAGCTACCCCTGAGGAGAGGGAAGAACCACCCTAGCTAGATCCAATTCAACATGGCCTCTGTAACTAAAATAGGATTTCTTCAGATTTCTGCAGACAGAAAGAATCTGATGTACAGAACCATTGGTTTTATTTGCTGACAAGATGCATTTCCATGGGTTTTCCCATGAGTGAAAGAGAATAATTCCGTGGGCAACTCAGACTGTCCACCCACTGCCCAAATGGAGTGGGATACAAATAGCCAGCAAGTGCAGAACAAATGCTACCTCGTACATGAGACTGTGTTAAGGCAAGGCTGTTTGTCACCGATGAGCTGCAATCAGGGCTATGAACTCTCCACAGTGGAGCTGAGGAGCGTTCTACTCAATGCTAACTTAAGGAAATCAGAAATAAAAACAGACCAAAACAAAAATACACCGTGTGTCTTTTCTTCTTAACTAGACACCAGAAAAGCAATGGAAGACAGATTTGCTGGCACCTAGGTTGCTGCTCCCAATTAGGAAAAGCACACGCATGTAAGGCTTGCATAGACACACAGCTCACTTCCCACTACCATCAGGACCTCTCTCCTTGGAGAAAAAGGAAAGGATACTTAAATAAATAAGCCAAAGCAGCTTCTACACTCTAAGCAGCCAGAGCATAACTATACTTCTGTGTTGGCCTTCAGTTAAGCAATTTGCCCTTTGTTTCTTTTTAAGCATTTTTAAATGCCTTTTTTTTTTTTTTGTCAGACTGTATTATTTGAAACCCTCTGTATTAATAAGCTGATCAGTTACTGGCTCCCTATCTGCTAAATTGAGCCAGCAAACTGCTCTTTTTTCCTTTTGGCTTGGAGACAAAAGAAACTTTTATGGGGAATAAGTTCTCTCCCCTCCCCCCGCACTAACTCCCAACACAATGGTGATTTGGAACCTTCCATTTATCACCAGGAACAAAAATGTTAAGCCAGACGGCAAATCAGGCTTTGAAACAGGGTCCCTGGAACAAACCCTCCCACCACCGTGGCCCGCACAACTCCTGACTCAGGCGTTCTTTTTCGGAGCGCCACCGCCACACAGAGCACGCTCCTCCACGTTGGCTTGGCTGACCTCGTGGTCTTCTGCAATTCTATGTTATTAAAGTATAGCTTGTTCTGCTGCAAAATGTAACACAGCCTTTTGTTTCTTCATCTACCAGTCTGGTTCTGCCCAAGTCTAAATCTGCACTTGAGACATACGCATTTTCTCTGCTCTTTGAAAAGCGGAACTGTGGTCTGATCCAGGCAGCAAAGCTCTTAGGTGCAGGAGAAGTCCCACAGAGGGAATTTCTTCAGACAGGTTGAATGACAGCTGGGGAAGAAATGCCTGCTGGAATCACCTGGGATGAATTCGCTGACTGCCACTGCTTCTCAAAGTGGCACAGCAAGACAATTTGGACAGGAGCTGAAGACCAAGGCTGGCTCCAGGTGACTCCATCCATATGCTTTGCTCCAGGCTTACCCTATTAACCCTGCCTCTAGCTACTGGCCCAGCCAACTCTCAGATAGCTGAAAGTTTTCGGCTGTGGAGTGCTCAGCACCCATCAGCAGAGCACCTGAATTCATGTACATTTGTGGCAGCCTCCATCGCATCTTCTGGAGCTTTGACTAAAGCCTGTTGCTGCTGCTCTCCCTTGCCGGCATCCCTGACATACAACCGGAGGGACGTACGTGCTGCCGTCCTAGCCAGAGACAACTGCTCCCTTAACAACACACAGTATCTGCCCGTCACGTACCAACAGACACGGAACACCCTCCACTTGTAGTTTTCTGGAAGGACGTTAGGTCTTCTCTCAGCCGGCCTAATTAATTGTTTTAGTATCTAGCACCACCATCTTCACATACACAATCCCCCTTTATACTGCATTCTCAGAGAATTATGCTATCTGAACAGCAGACAGCATGAACAATAGACAAAACAATTGCTTCACTGGTTAGGTTATGAGGGCTGTGCTGGGTACTCCCAACTGAGATAGACTGTGGCCTTGGCTGAGTGGCACTAATTATTGGAATGCTAAACTAGAAAAAGCAAGACAAACTGCGCTGAAATCCTGGACCACGGAATACACAACAAATACAGCCAGTTTCCTTTCTGCCTGCCCCATGTCCCTGAACAAATACGAGTCAGACAGCATGAAACTCCCAGCTCTGGGGTGAATAATGAATATAGTCTTCTAGAAGTCCAAAATAAGAAAAACATAGGCAGAATTGAAACAAAAAAATACAGGTTTTGTTTGTTTATTTTTGTTCAATTCACACAGGACAAAACACTGTTCTTTTGGGACTATAATTTAGTGTTGCATCAGAGGCAGAGCCCTTTCTCATGCATGCACATATCATCTGAAACAGCTGAGAATGCATACATTTCAGTTTCCCTCCCACCGGTCAGTTAATTTAATTAACAGTAATCAGTAATTGTTCCAGCAGGCAGAAGTAACCTGCCTATAACTTACATCTTGACAGCAATCAGATTTCCAGAGGCAGACAGCACTCACCTATCTTGGAACCTAATTGAAGCTCGGGTACCTGGCACCTACTGGGCTATACTTCAGTTTCAGACTTGGCCTCTTTTCCAAGAGAGCCCTCCCCCACATTAGTCTCTTATTTTGTGGGTTACCAGCTTCTTTTGCTTCAAGTTCCACACCACCATTTTCTGCTCTTCTACGTCTGCTCTTCGTTTCCCACTTACCGTCTACTGTTGAAACCTTAAGCTACGCTACAATGAAGATAAGCTGTAGGATATAACTAACACAGATTGATTATATATGATTGATGTAGGACTCTAGCTTGAGAAAAGTGCTCTCTTTACCCAAGCTATCTGGACTAAAGTCGCAGGCATAATTGTCTGTTACAAACACTTAGACTAAACGTGCAATGACGATCTAGCTGTCCAGTGCTATTACTCTATACACTTCAATGGACTGGAATAATATTTTGCAATGTAGCACTGACAAGAACTAGGCCACCCTCAGAGGAGTCAGCAACTGAGAATACAGGTAATGGTGACCTCCGCTGCAATGAAGACAGTCTGAATATTGGTCTCTAATTAAAGCTTCTTTCACCTGTTACTCCAGTTCTGCAGAAAGAGGATTAGGTGAAGGTGGAAGATGTTGATGCTTAGGGAGCACACTCAGGCTGTGAAGGCAAAAGGGGCACCAAACAGAAGCCTCTGCTACATGCTTCAACTCCCTCACTGCCAATGTGTTCCACTCAAGCAGTGCTTATTACACGTAGCAGATAAAGCATCTCTTAAGTCCCAATAGTTCACGCATACTGACAAACAAAGAAGAGATGCCTTAACAACTCCGATTCCCAAAAGCAAAGAAGCACTAAACTGTACAGTGTAAACTCTATTAAAAGAAAATTAAGGATGTAAAGTCAAACCTTGGCTCAATGCAATTTTTCACCTTCACATACAAATTGCTTGCTGTATCTGTGATGCTGTAAATGCACCAAGTACACCTCTTTAAAGATTCTCATTTTTGTTGTCCCAAAACATATAATTCAGAGACAATGCTCCTGTTTTTCATCATCTACTATCTCAAAGAAACGCAGGAAAATTATTTTTTCCCAGCAGATAAAAGTCTGTAAGTATTTCCAAATCTACCATATACGGTACATCAACCATTGTGGAAGAACAATTCCAGCACTGTTATTCTGCTTTAACATACTTCATTCATTTTCAGATCTGGTGCCTAGAAGTCAGACTCCAGAAGTTCCCAGAAGTGCACTTGGATGCTTAAACAAAAAAAGTATTTGCCTGGAGAAGCGTCCGTCCCACCTTTGGCAACGGAGAGGCAACAAAGTTCAGCATTCTTTTCTCTTGCCTTGCCAAGCAGTCTGGCTCTGCAACAACCATCACAAATGCTCTCCAAAGTGGCACTGTGTTTTTGTTTGGTTGGTTTGACTGTATCGCAGATCACATTCACTCTTCTCCAGCTCTCCTCCATCTAGGAAGCTACTTCTCTTCATATCAAAGACTATTTCATAGCCTCTCTCTTCCTCCCGTCTCCCATTCAGCCTCTGACCTCTGATCTGCCCGTGGCAGACACCAACCCCTCTCCGCTTGCTATACTGTCAAACAAATCTCTTCAAGCCCTTTCACACGCTCTCCTTCGTGCCTGTCAGTGTCTCCCCGCAAACTTTCATGATTTTCCTTCCAGTTCCTGCAGCGTTGAGACAGCCCTGAAAGCTACGCTGCCAACGCACCGAGACCACTGCTGTAATGTTGTTCCATGTCCTGTCGCCGCCACTTCGCTCTCTGCCTGCTATCCATCTGCTGTCTCTTTTCATACCTGCAACAACTGTCTTTTTGTACTGCTCCTGTAACACAAGAGTCCAGGGTTTGGCCCTGTTAGTGCTGTAATAATACAAGAAAGTCAAGAGCAGCAGCAACAGGGAAACTGCAGAAAGGTTTAATAGGTTTGAACAGCTTCAGCATTAGCTTGTGGGAGCATATATGAGCCCTGCTATCTGTGTGGGCCTTCATCAAAAGACAGCTGCACAAAAGCTTCAGAACTCATCACCATCGCCTCCTGTACCACCTGGGCAGAGGCCTTTTTACCTTTCTTCCGTTACTGCTAGAAGGAACAGGAAAACTCTGCTGCTGGATTTCTTCCGCCTGCTCCCTGAGGCCAGGTTTGTTTTCTTCTTCAGCATATTTATTATTTCCTGGACGGTGCAAGGCTTATTCCCAAACAGACGGGAACGAAGAGCTGCTGACCCCAGCAGATGATAACCCAAAGGCATGCGGAGGACCCCTCGAGCTGGTGAGACGACTGCCCGCTGAAGCCCAAGCCTCACTTTGCACACCTGAAGAGAGCAGAAACTCTCAGAGACGCAGACCGGTGTCAGCCCCGGCAATGGACTCTGTGACTGCTGCATCTTCATTGCAATTTTTACCTTTGCTAGCTATATTGAAGCCAGAATAAATCACGCTAGCCTGTACTGCAATGACAGCTTCTTGTTAACATGTGAATAGCTCTGGCTTTCCTCTGGCTGGCCCTACGCCCGCACTGACCAGCAGGAGCACGCACTTGGAAGCGCACGCGCCGATCCCCTTTGTCTCGTGGCACGGCCGCGCTCAGGCTGACAGCGTGTCCACGTTGGCATCGCTGGCAGAACAAAGGAGACAAAGGCTGACACAGGAGAGGGAGACCTGGCTGGGCTTCTGAAGACGCAGAGTGGAAAAAAATAAAAATCAAACTTCGGGAAAGGATGCAACTGGACCAGGAGTACTTTTGAAAGAAGGCTGCCCACCTGGCATCCATGAAATTGAGGGCTCACCATTCCTAAAAACAGTCTTTCCTCACTGTTTTGTGCAAGAGAGCATGGCTCTGGTTTGTGGAGGCAGACCAGGGGCTCCTTTCCCATGTCAGTGCAGCCTGAGCAACCGACGTGCGCATTGCGTTGCCTTATCTCTTGCAAACAAGCTAAACTAGGCTGAGCTAAGTGCGCAGGGAAGTGCACTAACCAGGAGGGGATTTAAGGCTCCTGGCACCAGGCACAGTCACTTGGTTTAAGTGGCACATGTCTTAGCACTACGGCTCATGCTAAGCAGCTGCGAGCAGACAGGAAGGCACACTGCATATGACCCTGCGTTAAACGCAGGGTATCACATCTGCTCCAATACAGCCATATACTAAATTATCTCAGAGGCTAAAAATGCACATTAGGGAACTAAATATCCCATCTTGTCCTCCTCACCCCACCCCCAGGTGCCCAGAACGGCCTTTGTAAAGCCTCACCCTCAGACACACCTGACGTGCCCTTATTTCCAGCACTATCTAACACACAGGGAGCATTTCCAGGCAGACAAAAGGCTGCGTCTTCACTCCAAGCCGTGCACAAACGGAGGAGACGCAGAGAGCAGACTGATGTGCCACTTCGGTCTCTGTCTGCACAACATCAGAGCCGAAACTTACTTCTATCCACCCCATTAAAACAGGTATCATGCCGCATTCATCCGGGCGCTACTACAGCGAGAGACATCTTCATCAGCTGAACTAAAACTGCACCAATGACTCCTGCAAATGCCATTGTTCTTCGGCACATGATTTCATTACATAAAGCCTGCCCACTGAGCAGCGTGTTTGGGGGTGGCAGGAAGGAGGGGGAGGGAGGCTTTAAGCAGAGCGGGGAGGGGAAGAAACCCTCCGAGATCCAAAATAAATGATTCTTGATTCCCAGGGAGGCAGGAAACGCAGCTCACACCCAAACACAGACACTCCTCCATGGCAGACAAGCATCCTGATGACTGCTGGCTTTGTTGTTGCCACAGGAAGCTCCCCCACCCCGCTCTGCAGCAGGGACTGCGAGCGGCAGCCACCCATGCTCTCTCCTTGCCGGCTTCCCTCGCCCAGCCAGCGGCTGCCGGACGCGCTGCACCGCAGCTGACGCAGGAAACATCTCAGGGATGCTTAGCGAGTCGAAAGGTGCTGCAAGTACCTTTTTTTTTTAATCCACGGCACTGACAGTGAACAAAGTATTGCACAGAATATTTCCTGTGGGTTAACACAGCAAGCAGGATAGCACGAGACTTACGATGCTCCACCGCACAGGTCCTGGTTTCTTTTTACTAATAACGTAAAAAACAACGTGTACTGTTGCAAGCGCGACAACCACAGCGCTGCTACAGCTTGTTTGTGCTGGGGTTGATGGTAGAGTGGTTTCCTATTAATTATTTACATCCAGCATTGTATCCCAAAACCTGAGGATGGAATAATAGTATTTTTATTTAGTTACTTTGACCTAGAGTATGATTAAATTGTTTTCGAGAACTAGGACTCTGATTTTTCAGAAAAACTGCAATGTGAAAACACTGCTGACTTTCAGAACAGAAAGCAACCCTATCCAATGCCTTTTACAAGGCATGTTCTCTACCAAGCAGTAGCTGCAGCCACTATTCTGAGCGGAAAAGATGACAGAAAACCAGGGGGAATCTGTCATTCCGCAATGAACAGCGAACTTGATCAGGATCCCTATCAGACTGAAATCTGTAATCTGTATTGTCCATTTCCCTCCTCCTCTCTGCATGAGCACAGATGGTCAAAACCTTACAGCTAACCCTGAGCAATGGATAATGAGGTAATAACTCTGCCCAGCCTACAGCCTCCGTGGTTACTTCCAAATTAACATCCAAACTGCATTATCAGATTCACAATGCCAGAAACAAGACTCTAGTTCAGCAGCCAGACCATCTTGTTTGTCAGGAAATGGTTATAGCAGCTACATTTCTGCACTTATTTTTGTTCTTTAAAGTTGTGTGCAGCTACTGTAAACATACACATCAAACTATCTCTATGTTCCAGCTTCAAGAGAAAAAGAACAACAAAAACCACTGAAAAAAAACAAAAACAACCCCCTCCTACCCAGACTTTTCCTGAATACTAATGCTAAAACTATTACAAATGCTAATTTGGTACCAACAACCTATGATTAAAAAAACAATGAAGCACCTCAAGCACATGAATTAAGGCATCATCTTAAAACACGCTCTTTTCTTCTCAAGCTAGAAAACCCTCGTATATACATCTGGGGCTTTTTTGCTCTCGATGATCTCAAAACTATATTAAAGATGCAGGTCTTTATACAGGATAATCTAATGCATTTGGGGCATGAATGAAAGTTAAAGACACCGGGATACTTTTGAAGAGAACCACAGATGAAGCCAAAATCTCAGTTAAAATGCTCTCTATCAGCAAACCTATGCTGAAGGCAATCTCATGGATTACTGGGATGCCTATTGAGTTACTCAAGTACCATTACCTAACATTCGGCACTTGATAAAGTACATCACTGCTTTAAATATGCTTTCGGTCCTTAAAGTACTTAAGCAGTGGCAAGGATGTACCTCCACAATGCTTCTGAAGCAAAGATCTTAACGTTTATTAACACTAATTCATCTTTACAGTCCTCGTTTCATCTCAGTTTTAAAGTGCAGGAAACCAAAGCTCAAAGAGCTTCATGTTCTCCATGTTGCACTGCTCATCCGTGGCAAAGCTGGGAACAGAAACCTTAGTGCTCAAGTCCTTTTCACGTGCCTGAGCCATCGAGAGTGTTCCTTCAATTCTGTATTTAAAAAACAAACACAACACCACTCCTCTTGCAAATATAGTAGCCAAGATTATAGAGAAGGAAGAACATGTTGCTTGCCCAGAGCCATGCGTTGAACTGAAGGACCTCCTTTTAACACCCCATCCTTCACTTTAATCTAAAACACTGAAACCTTAGAACAGAGGCACAGACCTAACCTTGGTCAAGTAACATGCATGGTGAAAAAATCAGTTACCAAAAAGGGAAAGAACCCAGGAAGTCCTCCACTTTCCTTTATACAATGTGTCTTTGCCAAACCTTGTTTTCCTTTTTTGCAGATTCATTATAAGTATTAAAAAAAAAAAAAAAAAACAAGCCAGGAAGTTTTAAAATACTTTATTCTTTAAAACCTGAAAATTATAGCCACATCAGATTGATCATGCTTTCCAACTGATAAAACCAAGATATTTACAATGGTTGGCTGATGTTTTCTGATTCACAATTCCACACCTCAGCAATGCCAATCTCACTGCTGACCACTAGGCTTACCCTAAAACCTGTTCATCTCAATTATGATGTTTTTGTGCTTTTCTGTTCATGATATTGCGAAAGGTGATGTGATTCCAAGGCTGGTGATAGAAAAAAAACCTACAACGCTTAGCCACGTGCATAATCAGAAGCATTCCTCCAAATGCTTGCCTTACTTTTCAACTTTACTTTTTCAAGCAGTTTTAAACTTCAGTACTTCCAGTTTCGAGAGGTTTGGGTTCTTTTTCCTCAAAAATGCTTCCTGCTGCATTGGAGATCGTGAGGCATACCTTTTCGGGGCAGGACGAGTAGAAGAGTGGGGCTTGTCAAGCGTTTGCTACCTCAGAGAAGAAGCTGCTTTCCTCCTCGCTGCGTTAGACTGCTGAACAGCAGCTGTTATCAGAGTAAATGACACGTAGCATATAATGTTGGAAACCAAATTCTATTCTGTGTGCTCTCTGAAGCACTGCTGATTTTTCCATGTACATTTTAGCCAAAAGAGAGAAGACGACACAAGTTTATGCTTCGGATAGACCACCAGTAGCATACCTGAAGTAATACATAGCAGATTGCATCAAACAACAGAGGCAGGCAAATCTTCCACAGGATCTCCCGTAACTAGACAAAGTAGCATTTCTACCTCAGATCAGAATAAACTAGCAAGACCAAAATCACCTCAGAGGCACCCAACTAAGTTCCCATGGACCCAGTATTACAGTAAATAAGTACTTCACACTTGATTAGAGCACGAGTTTAACTTTTTTTTTTTAGACCACCATTTTCATTATTCTCTTTGCAAAGACTTTGTCTCCATTAGAGAACGGAGGCAGGTCAATACCTAGAACAAGGCAGAGACACTTAGCAAAATTACACGGATTAACTAATGTTAATGTCAGGAACTACTACAGATGTCGGCACTTGGAGAGGCGCTATCAGCTGGAAAGGGAAAGGGGTGAGAGTCACAAGCTATCTGCAACTTCACGGAACAAGACTACAAACCCATTAGACAGATAACTGCTCTGAGAAAGAAATTACTTCACTGCAAATCTAATAGACAATTTCTGTAAGACAACTCGAGTTTAAGACGCTGTTTCTCAGTTTAAGTTTTCATATCCCTTTAATCTCTCTCCACCTGGGCAGCCTTCCGCCAGCAGTTGCGCCGCATTTCCCTCCGTTACCGCTCGGGTCCTGGCGTCTCATCCAGCTGTCAGCTGGAAGCATTTGCCTTTCTGCC
The DNA here is from genome assembly GCF_040182565.1 of Anser cygnoides. NCBI lineage: Eukaryota > Metazoa > Chordata > Aves > Anseriformes > Anatidae > Anser > Anser cygnoides. The sequence continues at coordinate 41,179,345 of NC_089876.1, forward strand.
CATTTCTTTTCCATCTAAGCCTAACGCTACCATCATCTCGACTTTGAGAAAGAGGCAGGGACATAACGAAGACGTATATTTGTATATACTTTCCCCTTTCAAATTGTTTTTGCTCATGAGAAGGCATAAACGCTCCAAAGAACCGTCCCCGAGCCATCTCCAGCGCTCACAAAAAGCTGCTTTTCAAGCTGCCTAGCTCCCTTCCACCTGATCCTATAAACACTGCCGGCAATTCCCCCCCCCCCCCCCCCCGCCCCGTGCCGCCAACATATTTTCACTTAGCACCAGTTTGATGTATAAGATCTGACAGCCAGGCAGTTATAGGCCACCTGCATCACTGTCGCCATGACAACAGTGAAAGACAATCCATGATCCCATGCCCTGGTCACACGTTTCAATACGGCTTATCTGTCCAAAGCCACTGAGTCTAATGGAAGAGAGTAATTACAATCTTCCACTCATTGTCAAAATTCTCGCCGTATAACGCTCTTCAAAATTATTTCATTCCTCTCACACGGCTGCTTCGCAAAAATAATAATAATAAAAACTAAACCACACCCAAACCATAACGAAAGAAGCCTTAAGTGGGTTTGGGAGGGAGCGAGGGGTGGAGGGAGAGGAGGAGAGAAGAGAGAGGCTGTGACTGATACAAAAATGTAGCAGTGTGAGCAAACTGTCTCTCTGCAGTGTTAAGGACTAATCAGGAGGAGAGGAATGAACCAACCACCGAGAGGGATAAATGAAAACCTCTCTTCTATTCGTAGAGCATCACTTAAGATCCTCTCGGCTTTGCACCGAAGGTGAAGAGAAGATATCAGGTGCCCTCTTTTTCCCCTCCCCTTCCTGGGAAACTTCTTCCTATCAAAACGAACAAGCCCCATAGTGCACCGTGCAGCAGCAGCAGCTTCGCTGAGCAGCATGGCTCCTCAGATGAGCACCACTACCAGTGGGACAGGGAACCCTGTGCCAGGGACAGCGAGTGGCAGCTCCTCCTCCCCGTTTCACCTCTTTGACAAAGTTCCCAGCTACCCCCACATTTTCATTTTAAAAGCAGAGATGCAGGGAATAGCCTCACAGTTGAGTGCCTCCTGATCGCCATCCCTAAAAGATCACCGTGTGCTTTCCATTTCCAGTGGAGAATGCCAAAACATTATTCCTTTGTCCTTGGCCACAGCCATGATTAGGATGGACTGATCAAGCACTTTGCCCCGGCACAGGAGGTCAGAGGAAAATGAGACTCGGTTTGCACCTGCAGAAGGGGGACATTACTGCCCTGCCTCGTAGGGAACTGAGAGGACTGCCACGTTACAGACTGCAATGTGACAATGGCAAACGCCAGCAGCACCTACTTTGAACCATGGCAAATGTCAGGCAGCACGTGTCCTGGCCCCTCATCCCATGCTGGATATGAATACAATACCTTCTGGCAGAGTTTATTCCTGGAGGACCAGGTCACAATTGTAATAAATGAGAGAAGGTTTGCCTTGTGCTTGATGCTCCCTGTCCCAATCCCTCCTGCTTCTCCAAGCACCTTCACACAAATCGGTCAAAATGTCAAAGCCCCAGTTCAGTTGGCATGCAATGCCTCTCGGGTTAGCAAACTACTACAAATCAGAGACAGACAGACAAAAAGATGCAGTAATTTATTAGAAAGTTTCATCCACCGGTGTCCAAACCACACTAGTAAATAGAAACGTCAGCTGACCGCCCATTTTAGAGCCATATTTTTAGCTGGATGCTTTAGGCCGCGGTGTCAGCGCCGGGACCTGAATGCTCCATTCACAGCCCTACGTACGCCTGCCATAGGCTGTTGCCATGGGTCGGCCGGCACACAGTAACGCGACTGTGCGCTTGGGCCCCCGGCTCCTAACTCTCAGCGCCCGAGCCACAAGGTAAATAAAAAGCCAGTCTTTTTTGGTCTGTACTTACAAGAACACAAAGAGGTCTGAGGACCCTCAGCCCCAGTGCAGTCCAAGCACGCCCCGGATACTGGTGTTACCTCCAGCAGTCATGGCAAACTTAAGGAGAAGCAACACTGAGATCTCACCAGCACCTTTTTAACACATGATCCAAACCAAATGCTATAACCGAGGCATGCAATAGCATCTCTACACTTCCGTGGAGCTGTGCCTCCCTTCCCAAGCACGAAAGGAAGGCTGCACCAGCATGCACCCTCTACCCACCCAGAAGGGCGGCCATCCTGCGGCCGAGCACGAGCGCCAATGCTGCCCATGCCAACCACGGGGTGGCTTTGGAAGGGGCAGCGGGCCTGGCCTGCCAGGAGGCTCGGCCTACAGAGCAGAGCCCACACAGCATGGGCCGTGCGGTCTCTGCTGACAACAAGCAGCCAGAGCCCCGCTCTCACCCCGCACTCTTCAGACAGCGGGACAGACTTTTCCGCTGGCGTAAAGCAGGCCCCTCGGCGGACCTGCACCAGCAGAGCCTCTGGGCCAGGGCTGCTATCGGCAGTGCCCCCTACCCCTTCCTTCTGGCACTGGTTCAGCACTATCTCAAAGGGAAGGGTGCCACCTACAGCACTGCGAACAACTCTTCCTCCAGCACCATGGCTTTTCTTGGATGTCTCCCAACGAAGAATTAAGCAGGTCCAGCCACCTGAAATGGAAGCTGGCCGATTCTTCCATGACCAAGAGGTAGAACTTGTCCTCAAACTGTTTTTTACTTTACAGATACAGAGGTATGGTGTCTCAGACAGATTCCTCATCTATATCCCCTTTGCGTCTTACTGAGTATTTTCCTCTACTACTACACTTGCATGTCAGTACTATCAAGAACACCGCATTAGCCTAAAAAACAGTAGTTAGGCAGAGTATCAAACATGCTTTACTTCGGAACTTCTTCAAAGAAGATTTGACCCCAGCCCCTCAAGCTTATGACCCAAATTCCTTTTCCTCCATTCCATGGGAAGGATCAAGGCAAGTAACAGATTTTCACTCTTGTACGAGCCACAGATTCGTCTCTTTTGGAGTTCCTGCGTGTGTGACATCTGACCTCTGAAGAGGTATTAGAAGTGAGGCACCGCTTCCTGTTTTTAATCTTGCTAAAGCCTTATTAATTCATATGGGGATGCATAACCAATAGGGTAGAGCCTGAAAACCAATTCTCTCTCTCACAGAAGCACGCCGGCTCTATCCGTCAATGCTAATCTGAGATAAATATCCCTGTGCAGAATACACAACAGGCACGCTGTCCAGAAGGAAGACAAAGAAGTTGAATTCGTCTGACAGAACCCACCTGCCATTGTTAATGAAACGGTCGACAAATGAATAGGTATCCATAGCCACTGCAAAAACTAAAAGAATAATCCAGTAAACCACAGCAACAGTTCAGCTAAATATAAGGATTAGGTTCCCTTTTCTTCGTGCTCCAATTTTTATTATGCAAGAATTTTTCTAATTATTACAAATTTGCAATGAAATGTAATCTCTGGTCACAGTTAAGAATCTACCGTCAGAAAACAGGAAAAAAAATCGGAATTAATTATCTTTTTAATAGCTTGAAAGAATAAACTGTTCCATTCATAACTACCCGAGTGTTCTCCCTATGAGGAGTTGAGGAATGGCCAGCGAGCCAAGGGCCACACCAGCATGCTTCACTGAAGCTTGATGTGGTCAGCAGACATCTCGCCTAGCAAGTTCTAGCAGAGTCTGAAAACCAAGGATACCACGAGGCAAAAGGCAGTGCCTAAGCGCCAGGCAGGCAGCTCATCTCCACACTTACAGGCCTGTGCTTGGGGACAGGCCAGGAGGCAGCGGGATAGCCACACGCTGCCACCAGCCAGAACCTCTGCCAGCACTGCATACAACTGGCCCGGAGCGAGAAGTCGCACGGGGAACAGGCCAGGAAAGGTCCCGAGCCTACCTCTGCACCAACCCTGCCATCCCGGCGCCCCGTGCCCCTGCCATGGCCTGGCAGGAGCAGCAGCTGGGAAGGCCTGCCTTCCTCCTCCTCGCCCGCCGTCAGACACGGGGCCTCCGTGTGGCAATGGGGCTCTCATTCCCTAGGGCTCGCTCATGCCTGTAGCTGCCACGAGGATCCTGAGGATCCCAATCCTTGTCATGTGTGGCACAGGGGGAGGGGAGGGCAGGGGGACCGCTGCAGGCACTGCTTTGGCTGGGATCTCGCGCGTGCACACCAGAGACGCCATCCTCGCTAACACCGTCCTTGCTAACGGTTTCACGCTGCGGCTCACTGGTGAGGAGCCAGCAGGAAAGGCCAGATGGAGAAGAAAGTCTGGTGGCCTGGCAGCGGTGACCCAGCGCAAAAACACCAGGGCAGAAAAACAAACGCCCGACAGCAAAACTGCTCCTCTTGTACTCTTCTGAGGCATTTGGCCTGTTTTCACCCTCACTCTTACTCCCACAGCTAACAGCCAAAGACTTTAAACCCATGAGGAAACCACTATGACCCAAGGAGCCTCTAGCCTTCACAAGAGCAACATCCCACCAGTCAAACTGGGGGGACATATTGCTCTGAAAATTTTATATAACCTCTCATCTATGTGGCTTCATATATATACATACATATAATATTTATATCTATTTATATATTTTGGCTTCCTAGCCTTTATATGATGAACACAGTAAGCAGGAGGAAAAGAAAAAAACAAAAATGTGAATCATACTCAAAAATGGGGGGAAACACCAGAGAAACACCGTCAGTGACCAAAGAGACCCACACCTATACGTCATGCACTTCCTCATCTACCACGCTGCTCCTCCGTCAGCATGGGCATCTTCAGCAGGCAGTTCAAAGCAGCTGCAGGCCACTGCTGTAGCTATCAGCATGCTGAAGAGGAGAGATGGTACTCGGCACCTGCTTTGCCAAATGAGGTGTTTTCAGGCAAAAAAATACCAGATACGGATGTATCTGCACATTTAGTACTTGCATACAGTGACTGGTTCTGTATTAACGAGCCACCACGCTCATAAACAGCAAGTCAGATGTTCAACCGGACAATCACGTTCAACTGGACACGTCAGTTAGCCATCTCCAGCCTCATTGTCAATGCACGTGTTAATGAGTACCTAACTGCATTTTTGTTCTGGTATTTATTTATTAGCCTCCCAGGCTTAATTTATTCAGATTCATTTCCATACAGATGCAACATCCTGTGCTCATAACCGCACTGGTCTGCTAGGCTTTACATCAACCCAACATCAACCTTAGTCTGAGGGACTTTATTTTTTAAATTAAACAATAGGACTAAATTTAACCTCTTACCCTGTAGATTTCTGTATATATCAAAACCTCACGAGTCCAGGGGTGTGTGGGCTTGCCAGCTTGATGCAGCATGCAGAACCAGTGCTTTGCAGCAGCTGGGACTAATCCCACCAACACTCTCCTAGTTCATTTCACCATAAGCATGTGCTTCTCACACTGCTGGTCTCCTGCTGAGACCAAGAAACTTACCTACTTCAGTGAGACCTGTCCTAAGAAGGCTTCTTTTGCAGTATGACTGATAGATAAGGACTTAGAGGAATTAAATCCCCTTTACTACTTCTTTCTCAGATGTGTATGAAGGATGGTTTTGCCAACTGCAGTATAAAAAGTGTATTCATTAACCTACTGTTTTGGACATCTGGTACTTGTACACAGTCTGGTGAGCCTCCAACCCCCACGTAACTTTAAATCAACGCTCAGTCTTTCCTCAGAAATAAACAAAAGAAATCCCCTAACAGATCTTCACCTTCCTGAAGGGCAAGCCACAGCATTCCTTCCCTATCTCCCTACGGCAGACATCAGACCAATCCTAAAAAATATACGTGAGAAGGATTAATAAGAATGCTTCCTTTTCTAAGATCGAACAATTAACAGATCTGACCGATGAAAGCAGACCATTTCACAATCAAAAATTCTCAGCAGTGACCATTCCTGTATGTCAACAAGTAAACTAATATTAGTTCTGAAGAAAGCCACAAATCACAATCAACCGTGTCTTTTGAAGTGAAGCCTGTCTAAAGGGAAACACCTACAATGTGAACCTGGATGCCTTTGCTAATGAGTAATGAGAGGTATTAAATTACAGGCTGCCACAGACACCTCCCCTGGAAAAGCCCAGCTTTTACGGAAGGTGAAGACTTACACAACAAGCTACCAGCTCTGAAGAAACCAACAAAGCATTCTCTGTAAATCAGTACTACTTCAAACTCCTCTAGAAATATACCCTGTGTTTTATTCTTTCTTAGTGAGCCACGGTTTGTAAGGCTATGACCCTAAATGTTCATAACTAAGTCTACTTGTTTAATTTCTCTTTCCACCCTGGTTTAATGAACAGTTAGATACCATAGTCGCAGGAGCCATTGCTTTCCTCCTCTCCTGCTTCCTTAATAGATTGCCCTCGTAGTGAATTTTCATATTCCTCATTAACACTTCTCATGTTAAACTCTAATCCTGCAGAGGTGAGAGTACCGAATCTAATCTCTGCCTGGAACACCTTCTGCTGGCCCACAAAACCTGCTCCCGGTCTTTGCTGGATCAGGCCCTCAGACCAGATTAGCTGGGAGTTACCGTGCCTACCAGTGCTGAGAGAAAACTCTACGTTTAACTGAAGTTGAAGTGTTTTCTAGCAAATATGGAAGTAATTTTTCACTGGGGGTGGGGGAGTTTGAAAATTTCTTCTATTACTGTCTCTTTCAGTTACAGCAACTAAATAAAATAATTAATATTAGATAGCTAGAGCATAGATTTACTCCACCACAACTGATGTAGAAAAGATCTGGTCCAGACTTCATAGAAAGGCGAGCTCTTTTGAACCAACTGTGAATACCAGTTGGATTTGGGTCACAGGACGACTGCAAGTGTTCCAGATGTCATTAAATACAGAAATAAAACCTACAGGTATTTCTTAACAACCGTGATGCTTGGCAGATCATTTCTTATGCTACTCCATTACATACACATTTTTATTCCTACAAAAGAAGAAAAATCCAACGGCAACTCATTTTTCTAGACTTCATTTTATGTAGAATATTGATGCAATGTGAGCCTGCAAAGAAAAGGTCTGGATCTGGCTACATTACAAATGTAACCAGGAAAAGGAGACCAGGCCACACGCATGTTTCTACATTAATCTGTTGCATGTCATCATTTTCCCATTTTTCCCACAGTCCCATTTTAGAAATTCTATATTTAGTCTACTAGATTTTGATCTTTTTCCATGGTCAGAAAGGAAAGGTTGGTCACTGAGATTTGCTAATTTTTTCCTAATCATAGATTCTGGGGGCCAGGGGAAACGTATGCAAAGATATTTTATTGTTTTACACTTAATATCTAACTCCAAAGAGCAAAAGAGAAAAAAGTGTTCTCTTATATATGCATTTACAAATTAAAAGTGGGCCTGGTATTCCAGCAACCTCCAGCTACGCACTTTCCAATATGGTCCATGACATTACAGTGTGCAAACCACCCTGAAATTACTCCCAAAATACAAAGGTTGGTTCTGTCCATAGAAAATACCATTTGCTAGATGATCTCTACTGAGTGCTGAACTGGCAACAGTACCAATTACATTTTCATTAGGTAAACATAGATTTACATTAGCATTTTTGGCAAAACTGCATATCGTGCTGTATATTATTACATAACCTTTAAACTATCTGATCATTTCAGTCAGTTCTGTTAAATGCAACCTCAAATTTTATGTTTCGTTGTTGCCTCTGCACACCTCCTTGCAGCACAGTGAAAATCTCGTTAATTAAAACCACAACAAACCCTGCTTCTTATTCACTCTGATCAATGTTGCATCCCAGGTGTGCAAGGTGCTTCCCAAACATAGTCACAGACACCCTGTACAAAAACTTTCTAGGAAAGCTTAAAACCTCAGCACTGCCCCTCTGCTTTGTAGTGCAGCAAGAACTATACCATCAGAAAAGCAAAATATCTGCCAAATATTTTCTTTCTTTTAATCCCCAACATATATGCATTTCCGCAAGGAGTTTTACTTCCAAACACACTCATATTTCCCACCCATGTCCATCTAAGGATAGACAGCTATCAGCAAAGTTTCCAGCAAATCCAACACAGATTTTACGCTTACTGGTGAACAAAAAATATCTTGATCTGTACTAATAGTTTTATTGTAATACACAGCTGAATAGAGACGATAATAATGAAGAGACAAGGAAAAAAAGATGTATTTCAGTGAAACAGGCTAACAGATACCGAACTGCAGCTGAACAATGCAACTTAGAAGCTCGAACTCACCTCTACTAGTACTTTAACCTTTCCTGATTACATTTGATTTTTTTCCTCTTTAAATGGCTAGTTTCCATGCCCTTAACAGTCTTGGCACTGAAACCAAGACTCTGGAGAAGACATCAGCATTTCACAACCCTCAAACCCACCTGCTAATTAACTCTAAACTGAACATTGTGGAATGAAATCTGGGGCATTATTTTTGAATTTAAACACAAATATATATATTTTTGTCACAATGTCTGCACAGTAGTTATTCAGCAGGAAGAAAAAAAAGAAGTGCTTTCCAGAATCCTCCACCAAATCAAGATTGCACTCTAACACCTACTAAAACAGCAGACCACCACTTCACAATTCACATTTCAACTGCTGTATTTTACTTCACCATTTTATCTTTCTTACATGTTTTTGATATGTAAAACAACAAATGATTCTGAACTTGCAGCTGGCAAGTAATTTTTTTTTTCATTATGATAGCTCACAAAACACAGTTAACTTAGCTAAATAAAACTAATCAATTTACCCTGGTTAGTAGAACAGAGCATTCATTAAGTCTGTTTGCTCTAAAGACTGCTATGCACACCTTCACCACCTGGCATCTGAGCATGGACAAAGCCTATCTGATCTGGAGGACGGAGTATGAAAAGCACCATTTGCTCCTATGATTTCATGCTGAGGGAAATGGGACAGTGGGGGCCAGATCTTGATGTCCTTATTTAGGAAACAAATAATCTCAGCAAGGTCTCCCTGAATTTTAGCCCAGTAAAAATTAAAAGAACAGAACTGAAAACAGTAAAAACTTAAAAGATATAAGCTGTACAGAAATAAGTTTCCTTATGATACAAAATATTTACATCTGCATAAGTTACATCTTTGTGCTTCATTACAATCTGAATTATACTGTTAAACTCCTTATTCTGATATAAGATTCACCAAAAAAAAAAATTTAAAGGTAGATATCTGAACTGATGAGCACAGCAAAGGAAGCACGTATAGATATCATATAGGCAGGGTAAATGACTCAAGATAGGAGGATGGAATAAGTGCAGCACTAAATGGTAGAGGCTTTAAAGCCCCATCCTGTTCCCACTTAGTTTGAAGACAGAATGCCTGATATAAATCAAGGTGATTTAAATTGCTGATTTTAATCAGGATTGAAATTACCAGGCAGGAAACCCTGAACGGAATAAATCAATCTTTTGGCTTTTTTTTTTTTTTTTTAATATATAATTATTTTTCTAGGGAACGGTCAATACCACCTGGTTGGTAACTACTAAAACATGTAACTTGACAACCCCATATGTCCTTTGTATTAAGTATGATACATTTTCTGGAAACATGGAAGGACTATGCAGCTGTACAAAGGCTACAGTACTTGCAAGACAGTTCCTCTCTCTTTTGAGCTTTCTGCTGGTGATTGCTACAAAGTGAAATTCTATTAAAGCACAGCAAACCACCTTTTCTTTTTTAAATCAATTTTAAAAATACTTTCAGTGTACCTGTTATGTAAGAAGAGAAGTTTATCAAACTGGCTTTTCTCTGTATTTAAAGAAATTTAAAATTAGTAGATACCTTGTATTTTGCCCTATTCCTATACATAGATGGGAAGCAGAAGTCTCCTCCTGCTCTCCAAAGAACCATTTTTCAGGCTTAAAGGCACTAACTGAACAGAGTAAGTTCACAAAGACACCATATCAGCCCAGAAGGTCCCTATTTTCTTGCTTAGGTATTTTAAAACAATTTTGTTCCAGATTTTTTCCTAAATGTTAGCCTTTGCTGGTTTGATTTCCTTTAAGATTTCGGTACAAATATAGCACTTAACTGCTTTTTTATGCTCGAATCATTTTAACAGGTGACAGTAAGTTTACACATAAGCTCTCTTATTTACACATCTAAATTGTGTTAAATATTTTTTTTTAATGTATTAACTGACTTCATAAATCTGAGGTTATTAAGAACTGGGTGCTTCAGGTTACTGATTTTTATCCACCCTCATTTGAGGGGTGGGATAAAAAACAAAAACCAAACTCCAACCCCCCCCCCCCCATACACATGTCAAACAAAGGCCTGAGCAGAGAAGTAGAAATGAAGCCCTTTGCAGATGAGCATAAACATGACAACTCACAAAGGAGTAACTGCAGTTGACACAAGAAATAATAATCCCTATCCATCAGTTTATTCTGGTCAGTTCTGAACTATCCCTTTGGAATGCAACAGAGCGACAACAGCATGACCTCAAAAACTGGTGGAGGAAGAGTGCTGTATGGACCCGAGGAAAAGGAGCGTTAGGGTATGATACTCCACATCTCAGTCTTATTTCAGAAGGAATTAGAGCAGTAAGACGAGACATTTTAAGTAGGTGCACTGCATGAAAATCCAGACAGAAAGCGCATGCGAGGGGCAGCGATGCTGCCGGGACTGCTTCTTCACCGTGACAGGGACGATGCTACTGGAAATAGGAAAGAAACCCTTCAGACAGCTCCGTAGTGATCAACAGATATGACTCAATTTTAGCCTCCCTGTCTCCTCCTTCAGCTTGCAAGGAATAGGATCATTTGTGACTGCAGAAAAAGAAGGCAGATTCTTCCTTTATCTGGGCTAATCTATTTTACCAAGTATGGCAGCAGTTCTTTGGAAAAAGACACAGAGTAATTGCTACTATTACCAGCATAATCCCTTCCTCTGTCTTAGATGTGACTTCTTCTCTCACTGCTTCTGTCAGTCTACTTTCTGGAGCAGAGGCTGAGTGAACAGGGCATAGTACAGCGTGGTCAGTTACACGTGCGTACAGAAGCGGCCAAAGGCTACAGCACGCAGGGAATCTGCAAGCCTTTGTCACACGTCAGTCTGTGCCAAAACATAAAAAAAAACAAACACACACTACATTATGTTGTTTGGTTTACAGCTGTTGTTGAAGCTCTCTCGCTGCACGAAGTGCTGCCCACTGAAAGAAGCCAACCCCGAAAATTATGGAGTGAAAAAAATAAAATCAGAATATCAAAGGTGGAATACAAAAGGGACATGCATTTTGTACAAGCGCTTTAGCCCCAGAAAGAATTAGTACTTTGGCCATTGCTGTGATTTTACAAATCACATTTAAACATCTGGAACAGCTCTCAGCTTGATGGTCACCAACAGCACATGTTATTTTACGAAATCACAATAATAAAGACTAATTCCAATCACTGATCTCAAGTTCGAAAAGTTACACGTTACAAACCATCTTAGGCCCTACCGAAGCAGACAAAAGCAAGGCAATTCACACAAAACCATCACACTATTGACGTGACAGCAGAGCTGGAAGGCAGGTCAAGGCTCAGTCCCAGCAGGACCGTCCTGAGCCCTGCCAGCAGCGCGCCTGGACGCAGCCGGGCTCCCTCCTGCAGCTCCCGTGACACAACTGCGTGGGTACAAAGGAAAGGGGCCCGGGCCAAAGCGAAACAGATCTGCCTGGCGGCCATCAGTGCTGGTGGTTACACAACCCCGCGTGTTACCGGTAGCTTCACAGGACTCCCACAGGCTGGACGGCAGCCAGGACGACCTCTCAGCTATTTTCTGTTTCCTTTAGCTTTCAGAGAAGTTTGCGCTCTCTCTCGACCGACTGGATTTCTACCAGCGGGTAGAAGCTAAATAAATACCCAAGCTAGAGAACAAAAAAGAGTTAATATAAAACCTCCCTTCAAATTAAAGGGACTTCCTTTTACGTAAAGCCCATCTCTCGCTCGGGGCTGCCGACAGCGCAGCAAGCAAGGGGTAGCACGGGCAGCACACACCTCCCACCTCCCGCTGCCCGAGCCCCCGCAGCCTGGGCAGAGCATGGCACACGAGCCCAGGGCTTCTCGCCAAGGCTTCCCCCTGCTCGCAGTAGTGATCCCAAGGATATATATATATATATATTTTTTTTTAACTTGTGGGAATGGGCTCCAAGTATTATCCATTACAGTCTTGCACCTTGCAAGAGTTTTAATTCCAGACCAGTAACTCCGGGTCAGACTTCCCTGAGCCTGGATCATAGCAGCAATATTTTAAGAATAGACTTTTAATTTTCAGTTTTCGTAGCTGTTTTGGTTAATTCTTCAAGGCACCTAAAGTACTCACTCATACCAATGTAGTACTCACTCATACCAATGTACTGAACTAGTATGTGCTAGTATGGCAGATGAATGCTCTTTTTCCCAGCGCTTAATCACTCACTAACTAACACAAACAGGTGTTACTGCCCCAAAACCACACAGCTAGCACTGCTGTGCCCAAGGATGCCCGAGGTGACTGAGATCAGCAGGCAGCTCTGCAGAAATGAGCTGGGCCAAAACTCACCCACAAATGGGGGCCCTTAAACAACTCCTCGAGCCCTTCAGCACCAGTTCTGACAGAGCAGCCTCTTTGGACTTGGCCTCACAGCAAGAAGGAGCTGAATTATGCAATGAATGACAAACTCTCTGGAATCCATACTAAAGTTGGCTGGGGAAAAAAAAAAATCCCCTCAGGTGTTCTGGCTCAGGTTTATCAACCATTATAGGATCAAACCACTTTATGGAAGAGGGCTCTGTCACCTCTACTAAGTAGTCAAGTCTGGGAGAGGACATCTCTGAATCCTCTTCCAGAGAGCTCTCCGAAAATGTCCATTACCTTGAGAAAAGACAGTCAAACAAGCAAGCCTCCTGTTTTTTTCCCCATTATGGTCTCCAGTCCATGACACATCATGCTGAATTAGCCCTCCAAAGTCAGTGGCTATTTGCTACAAAAATTCACAATTTACATTTTTGGGTTGTCTTAAAGAAAACCCATGGCCATCATTGCTGCATGGTTCAGAATATACTTCTAACATCGCACCAAGTGAAAAAAGCTTCAGGAACCACCACTGGAAAGAGATTGCCATTCCTCCCTTCCCATACATCCTGCTCAATAAGATGTCTCAATCGCAGCCCAGTATTCACAAAAGCAGTGGTTCACCTCATAGCCAGAGAGAAGAAAGCCATCGCTAAAATTATATAAAATATGGCCTTGTTCTGAAATTTCATCTCCCATATGCAACTGAGCCATTATTGAGACAAACCCATGTGGTGGTAATAGGGGATACTGAACTGAAGCAGCCAGAAAAAACATGTTGCATAACCAGTGAGAGCTGTGCTTTTTTTTTTTTGTTGTTCTTTTTTGTTCCACCACCACCTTCGGAAGAATTAAACTAACTTAGTCGTGCCAGGATGAAAGGCCTCTGCAGAAAAATGATTTTGGAGGAAATGAAGACTTTTTCCAATCACATAATTTTCTTGAAGTGACAGGGCCCTCCAATTCTTCAAACTTCCACCTTACAAACGGAAATTAAAAATATGGTCCCAGTTGTCAAAACACACATTTACCATAAATAAACCCATTAGTCACTGCAAGGTTCTCTCTATATGAATTATACTGTCTTATGAGCAATTTTAGTTTGAGGCTACCACACTGTAGAGACTTGCTGTACGTCTCTTCTCTGATATTTAAAAAACAAATACAACATCCTCTGCTACAAAGAACGATAGCCTTTGAGCAATGTAACATTTATTATTATAAAGCACTTGTGAAAATGTTTTCTTAATAAAAATTGAACCATCAGTGGACATCATCTGTGCCCAATGAAACCAGTCAGATAGCAGCTGCACATAAATACACACACATTTATGAAATGTATGTACAGATTCACTGTGAGGAATTAGAAATGCAGTATTTATGTGAGGTTTTTTTTTTTTTTGGCATTTCCACCACCCAGACATAAAATTCACATATGAACACTGAGAACCGTGAAGATTTGGGTCTCCCCTTGCAGGACAGCCACAGGTCTCTGCCACTGGAGCCAAAAGCGGTGCTCTAGTTTGCACTTCTAAAGCCTTTATCCTCTTTCTTTCAGTCAGAGCTCAGTCCACACACCTCAACAATTATTTGAATCCAATCATTCCCAAACTTGCAATATCATCTTACGTTTGCCATGCAGCTTTTAATGCCTGTGTCAGGAGTTCTGAAAAGCGTACAATTTGTGGATCTTTAGCACTCAGAGAGGGAGCGGGGGGTTTCCCAGCAAAGATGCAGATAATTCTCAGAAATTTCCCTTACTCAAATTGCTTTTCTTAACTGCCACTCAGTGTCACACGATCCCAGAAGTGTGCAGGCTATATGATAGAAATGACAGCTCTAGATTTCTAAATTCTAAAATAAAAACTACAGATAGGGAGTTTGGGAATGCAGAGCCAGCACTTGTTGACATCAGATCAGGAAAAAGTGTTACAAATAAAATCATCTTTATAAACACTCAAATATAAGCAAATAACTTTTTTTTTTTTTAAGCTTGCCAAAAAAAATCAGTTTATTACAAGAACTAGCATAGTTCTCTATGCAAGTATTGGACTGGGCCTGTTAGTAGTAACTTCCCAAGACATCCCCCAAAATTTTTTCCAAATATTACCACCATGCTTGCACTTCTGTCATCTTCTCTGGACTGAACATCTCCATGGATATCTTTTACTCTCTCTCTCCTCACAAGCTCTGCCTCTCAGAGATGAGCTAAATGAAGTTAAATGGCCCTTTTAATACCCCATTATACAAACAATCCCTTCACAACACCACGAAGAATAAGAGATTGATTTATATCGATATTTACAGAACAACAAAAGGAACAGAAGCAATACATAACAACACTCTTGTCAATAACAAGAGAGGAAAATAAGTATACTATTACTTACTGTTACCAAAATACATGAGACCCTCTGTTCCCTCTGGGGGAAAGAAATGGGTCTCACTGGTGGGACGGTGCATCCTACATCCTAGGTAGGAAACTCAATGTATTCTCCTGTTCTCTTGCACCACTAAGCATCTACAGCTTTATTTGTTTTCACCTCAAGGCCAAACTCAAATTCTTGTGACAAAGACAAGTCAAATTTACCTAATCTGAGTACAGATACTTCCTGTACAGGTAACACATTGACATACATAGCCTAATATGTATCTTCAGCACATTCTGGCACCCTCTGGGACGAGGAAAGGTAGCTCTGTGACATAAGGTCCCTTACTGAAGTCCCACCATTATGTAGTTCAGTAATTAAGTAAAGTTGTCAGCTCAGTATTATGGCTGAAACATTCAAATACTGCATACAGAACTTATTTTTGTCATCTATCCAAACGCTAATAAAGTTCTCTCTAAAGCTGGAAAAGGCACCTTTTTGGATCATACAAATCCTATTACAAAACATTCTCTAAAGAGCTTTTAAGGCATTCTTATGGAAAAATTTCAGTTGCTTTGCCTGAGATGGTAATGGCCCAAGTTGTGCAGGTCCAAGGAGGTCTGATGAAACATGGTATTAATTTTCAAGCTCACCTGTTTAACAGTATGCATCTAAATTAACCACCCCGATGACACGAAGTGCTAACCACCTGCTTCACACACCGTGGCACAGACAGGATAGCTCAGCCAACGACAGGATACGATTATGTCTATGGCTTATCGCCCTGTCAAATCTGTAAATCTTCCTGAAAACCCTTGCTGCTTGGTAGTGGTGTCTGACCTCAGGGACAGAAGCTCATCCTCTCCCTTCCAAAAATAAGAGGCTCTACCACCCAAGGGAAAGGAAATCTCTCATAGCTGTTCAGTAAAATAAGGCCTGCGGTGCACTCCTCAGCATTTCTCTCCAGATCCACCAGAAACCAGGAACACAGCCAGCCTCTGAACCACTGTGAACTACCTGAAATACTTTCCACTTGTTCCACTGGTTTGAGAAACATGCATTGCCTCCTACCTCCCACGGCAATCAAGTTTGGAAACTGGTTTACGTTAGCAATGAATGGATACATCTAGGGAGAAAAATATATATATATTGAAATGTAGCTTGTTTTACCAAGATAAAGTAAATCCATCAGGAGAAAAAAAAATACCACACCACTTAACCAACTTTAGAAGTGTGCAAATAGGATTTGGACATAAAGGACTTAAAATACACACATCTGTTTGTTACTAACGTGTAAGAAGTTACTTGGGCAATAGCTTTCACGTGAACTGCTGCAGTCTGTTGGCAGCCTCCAAGACATACGCAACAGGTAACTACGAAAAGCAAGCCTGCTGTCTGCAGGTTCACATCTGCTGAGTAACTTTGTCATACAAATTCGTTATCCGTGCCACTGCAAACTGTTCCGAATTCCTCAGATCAGAGCAAAACCAAAACATCCCTCACCACCTAATTTAACTACAGTGCAGAAAACCACGTAGCACAATGCACTGTAATGCCCTCGCGGATTTAAGACCCACTTCCTCGGGTCTCTGCATTTCTGGTGCAGCACCTTCCTGCTTCTCCTTGCAAATGGGAAGCACGTGGCAGCACAGCAGGGGCAAACTTTTGTACCTACCACTCCTACGACTGCTGTCCTACAATGAACAGGACAGCAGTGCTGGAAACATGGGAGCGGAGACATGCCACGTCCCCATCAACATGCTCCTGTCGGTGTGGCAGGCTACAGGGAGGCAGACCGTGCTCAGTGAGGATGAAACCTTCAGCACACGGCAGCAAGATACGACTAAGCACATGGGAAGTGCACCGTTTTCCACAGGTAATAAAGCGCTTAATTTCCCTATCCTCCCCATTCCCACTGCTGCTAGAGAGACCATGAATGGCAGACCACGACGTGTAATTCAAATGCACTGAAGTTCCTCATTGCAATGGCTTCAAGAACTTCCAAGAAAAAAAGCAGAGCAAACAGTGTATTTTTCCCTAATTTCATCCTCAGATTAAGAATGTAAATCATTTTTAGGCAAATTTCTCCACAAGTTTCTAACTAAGCAAAACTGGCTTTGAAAGTAAGATATAAGCAACTAAGAACAGGATGGATATATATACATACATACAGGATATATACACTTTTTTTGTTGTTTTTGAAAGCACTATATGGCCTTTACGGAAGACAGCCTCACCATGATCCACCTGTGAGCACAATGGCTGCATTAGTATCCAGAGAGCGGCAGAGCTCTGTGATAAACTGCAGCACCATATATTTTTGACTTGCTCATCTGCACTCAGGCTACTAATCCATCTCTGCTAGGACAGCTGTAAGACAACTATACTGGATGTTATACCTTTTTAAGCAGAAACAGGCAGCTCTGCTAAAATACACGCACACAAAAAAAAACAAACAACCACAATTAAACCAAAAGCAAGAAGATCCTGCCTAAATTATTGCAAGATTTCTGTCCTTGTGTATTAGGATATTAAGTGTATACAGATTATGTCTAAGAAAAAAAATTATATTTGATATCACACTGATACAGCTCTAATAAAACAGATTATATTTTTAAACAGCTGCAAGCATTTAGTTTCCTGCCTTCACAACAGGAAAGACATTTGATTTTCAGCTTAAATCTTGAATCTTAAAACATGTAAGAACTGTATATTTTTTAAAAATGCATCTCTGAAATAATATGATTTTTTTCAAACAAGTTTGTTTATGCTACTTTTCTCTACAGAGGCCCATCCATATGACAATCACTGTTTTTACTTATTGGCCATCTTCCTGCCTTTACAAACATCTAAGTTTGTAAAGGAAGAGCTCAGAAGAGCTTCTCTTACCTTAAAAAATTAAAAATAAATTAAAAGCATTCCAAAAGCAGGGGGGGGAATTCTGAGGTGAAGTACTTTGGTGGAATTTCTGACATATCCTACCGTTACTTGAGCTGCCCAGCACAACTCACTCCTGCCACGACCTTTCTGAGCAAGCGAGCCAGTGCAAGTTAACTCCTTACGTGGCTTATGACATGTGCTCATTATGAGATCACCATCCACATCACACGTCACAGATCTGGGGAGGAAACAGTTTTGAAACCAGAAGCAACGTCTTCTCAAGTTAACTACTGGTGAAACTCAACATTTGAAACACACTGCGTCAGAAATACCGCTATCCCTAACGCTGTTGTCTACCTGCTGTGCTAACGGGTTGGGTTCTGATGAGCAAGTTAATTCTGAAATAAAACATCCAAGAAAGGGGGGGGGGGGGGGGGATGAACAGAAGCACACCTCGAATCACCCATCCCTAACTTACTGTAAAACCAAATCACCTATTCCAATCAGCATTCAAACTAAAGTTTCATGAAAAAATCCATTCAGAGAATTATAATTTATGTTATCTTTACTAATTCTCATATGACAAAGCTACAGAAGTTGCTCTGTGATTTTTTTCTCCTGGATTACTTGAATAAAAACCTTTGTCATATTGTCCAGAACTGGACTCTGACAGAAGGCAGATAAAACTATGCACGAGACAAGATGCTCTACCTTGGACTTGCCAGCTCACCTAAATATCACCTTAATCCCCTAAGCACGTCAAGACACCACATTCTGTGAATGGCAATACCATCCACGCAGGCCCTTCATAATTATTTTACCCTGTTTATTATTTTATGTGGAACTAAAAGGAGCGTAAGTGCATCTGAGCAGCCTGTATCACACTGCAAAGGTAAACCAAAATACTGTCTCACCTTGTTTTATCAAAAAGAGCAAAGTTGGTCAGTTTTACGGAAGGAAACCAGGAAATGAAATACAAACACTACTTTTTTCCTCACAGGAAGAAGAGGGACGACCTACCCGATGCAGGTGCCGTGGCCAGCGCTTGGACGCCTGCTTCAGAGACAGGCCGTTCCCCTCAGCCCCCTCAAGGCTCCGGGTCACCACCCCACCTTTGCAGGCACCAGCACCCCCAAAAACCTTCTGCAAGCGCCCTGCCAGGTGCTGCTGAAGCCTTTCACTCCCAGACTAACCACAGCCACACACAACCACCAGGTTTTCAACAGGTAACACACGCGGCCTCACCACTGGCTTAAAGCAGCATGGGATTTCACAGCAAAAAGGCAATACAAGACAGATTCGCCATCCCCGAGGAATCACTTTCTCAAGATAGCAGGTATTTGGACCCAAAATGAAGGAACAAAACAGCGTATTTCATGTGTTCAAATATCCATAGCAACTTTGGAGAGAGAGGGCCTGTGCCAGCTTCTTAGAGCCCTCTCCGGCGGTAAGGCTGCCACGCACTTCACCACAGTAACTGGTGACGGGAAGCTTGTAACTTCGCTCCTCAAAATCAGTTTTGGTTTTGCTACTCCACACTCACAAGTCTCCATTGTCAGCACCCGCTGCTGGCATTTCCCACAACAGAAGTGTTACTTGAGAAGGGCAGCGAACCCTGGTGTAAATATCAAGGTAGAAAGTGTTTAAGAAATGAAATGAAGGAGAGAAAATAAATGGATTTTTCTTCCTGTTTTGCATTATGTAGAATACACATTAAAACGTGTTCAAAAAAGTAAGCCCAAGACAACTCCTCCAAGTGAAAAAACATAAAGCCAGTTTTTCTGAGGGTAATTTTCAAAACTGCAGCAATCCAGACCTTAAATAATCCCATGCTAGCAAGTTTGTAGGCTAAAAGTTACTTATGCCATCAAAGAATGAAAACAGATAGCACTGTAACCTCTGCATAGCATCTCCACTTTCACTGGAATGCAAAGATCACAAGCTCAGCCCAGAAATTTCCTGTAATGCAAGGATCCACAGATGATTTTGAACCATTACTTCACATCCAGCGAAGGATTACACGCCAGAGCACTCCAGCCCATTTGGAGCTTGGGATGGCTGCCATTCAGTCACAGAAGCCTGCAGCGAAAGTATGAGTTCGCTAAAGTCTTCAAGGCTACCTGCTTCAATGAGAACCAAAGCTATGTTGAACAAATAAAGATAATGCTTGCCAAAAACATCATTAAAAATTGGTTGTTCAACA
This sequence comes from Anser cygnoides, assembly GCF_040182565.1. Lineage (NCBI taxonomy): Eukaryota > Metazoa > Chordata > Aves > Anseriformes > Anatidae > Anser > Anser cygnoides. Next base: position 41,199,337 of record NC_089876.1, read on the forward strand.
TTTGCTGCGGTTTTCCCTGTGCTGCCTCACTTATGCCCTGGAATGCAACCCAGGGCAATCAGAACAACAGCCACCAGCTTCTGGGACCGAAATGAACAACAGCAAAAATCACATCTGAAATGTAACAATCTTTTTAGCAGTCCAAAGACAACTATTGCCAGCTAAGATATAGTTTAAGGTCGTTTTCTCAAATACTAGAGCATCTGTAACCACAATATTCTGCATAATCAGAAGTGATAGGAAATGCTACGATTTCTCTCTTGGCTAAGTGCTGCTCTATCCTCCTTAAGGAAGTGTCTTAAACGATTAAAAAAAAACTCCAATACTTTTCATAACTCTTCCACTCTTTCATCTGCCATAACCAACTCCCTTCCTCCCTTCGATTAAACACAATGAACAAGTGCCATAATATCACCGTGGATTAGATATGAGCCAAAGCAAAAAAGGAAGCTGAAAATACAGAAAATGGATACATATCTGTGAATCTTAAACTTATCATTCCTGTACATCCCCTTCCACCAGCAGCACTGATCGCTGGTCTCCCTCCAACCTTACAAATCCTTACAGCACAAATCCTTCACTTTGTCATTTAGAGCACGGTATAAAAGCCAGTCTACATGCACGTGTACTGGTCTGTATAAATACAGCTACGTGGGCACGTTGGCTGCTTGTTGTGATAAGGGGGTCAGAGTCAAGCTGGGGACCAATTCTCTGTTCCTTACCTAGGCATGCAGCATCCCAGGGCTCTCTGAACAGGCTAGAGATTTTTCAGAAGCAGCATGAAGACAGAGCAGGAAGGGTACCCCTGCGCTGAGGTATTTATGGCTGCTTGTCCGAATCCCCTGGCCTGAGGAAAATGAAGCTGTAATTGCCTTATTCAACCCCCTGCACAGCACATAGTTAAAGCAATGCAGGGAGGAGTCCCTAGTGTGAAGAAGGGAGGAGGGCACGAGGCAGAACCCAGCAGCCCCACCTGCAACCAGTTAAAAATCAGCTCCACCAAGCTTCAATCGCTGAGCACCGAGGACCTTACAGAACAGAGCCCAACATGAACACCTTATAGAAAACGGCCCTGGTAAAAAAAATATGGGAAAGAAAACGTGGGAACTGTTGGTCTTTCTGTTTATTAGTTTACTTATTCTGAAAGTCATAACTTCAACCCTCTTTTGTGCTCCATGCATGCTGTGGTTGTGCAGAACTGACAAGCAAACAGCAACCGATCATCTCCGCTGCCAGCAGCCTGAACAGTTACAGACATCTACAGAAAATGCACGGAGACTACGGGTGGACTTGTCTCTTCCCTCAGGTCAACTAAACAATAAAGTATTCATATCTTCTTACCAATTACACTGTATGTGGTGGCAAACAAAATCGATGTGAAAGAGGGAAGTCTCGAAAGAAAGCAGCTCAGCCCCTTCCTGTAGGCAAAAGAAAAAAATCAGCCGCTGCTATCTCATTAGCCACTGCGAGTTTAAAAAGACATTTTCTCTTACCCCCTGTAAAAGTGGGTTTCCAGCATTCAAAAAGCAAACAACAGCAGACTACAAACATTGTGGAACTGAAGCACGTGAGGGGGAAGCAAAAGAGTGATCAAAATTATATGATTTTATGATTCACCATCTTAGACAAACTAGGAAAATAAATACTTCAGATTGCTAAGCCTCCCCAATTCCCACTGCACGTACAAGTATGTTGCTTATCTGAACAGCCTGCGAGATCCCTGACTGGAAAACTGATTGCAGGTTCAAAACTTCAGCCTGAGACTGTACTTCACATTTCAATGCAGAAAACAGTGTACTTGAAGGATTCCAGTCAGCAGTTCCTGGCTGTCAGACCTGTCCTTAAACCTCTGCTAATCCAAGCACATCTCTCCCATGAATTATACGTACTGGAGTAATATGCAAGCAAATGGCACGTACACGCGAGTGTTTAAGGAAAAATGAATTCTGACTTCTGCTGCTTCTCGCAGTCTTTCCTGTGCCAGTGCCTGAATTAAGGGACAGAAGAATCACATCCACCTACCCCGGCGTTAGTTAGCCTGGTTAAAAAAAACATATGCTAGCAGGTAAGCATGTTTCAGCTAACACGTCCGATACGTCTGTCCTGGTATAAGGGCGAAGTTTCACAACAGGATTAAGGTGTTGTAAGACTGTGCTGCCCATGGGAGGGACAGTCAAACAAACCATGGCTCTGACCCAGCTGAACACTAACCCAGAAGAAAAGAAAAAAACAAAAACGTTTCCGTCCTCCCTACCCGCTCGGTAGGTCGAGCCAGCTGACAGCGGAGCGACACGAGCAAAGGCTAGCACTGGCAAAGGGAGGCGGCAAGAAAACACGGCCACTGACAAGAGCATGAAAGATGAGACTTCCTCGGTGGCGGCAGCTCAGATTTACACCAGCTTAAGCCACGTGTGAAACCTTAAGCTTTAGGTCAAGTTACCACAAATTTAGGTTAACCTAAATGCGACCAATTGTCCCAACACAATCACGTGTTAATATTTTTGGCTCTGCGTTAGCAGAATGAGTTTTGGACACGTTCCAGCTAGAGTCATTCTTCCTGAACTTCACAACGCCTAAAACTTCACTCCGGGACTTCTAACACGTGCTGTTTGTCAGGCTGAAGCGTGGATTTCACCATGGCTGGCTACTACAGTATGTCAAAACACAACTTTTCCTGCTCCAGCTACGGCTCGTAATGACCCAGCCCACTATCTTTTAGAGAGACACTTTCAGTCGGAGCACACGAAGGTCACGAAGGACTAGTAGTGCTTGAAGCGAAGAGTCTCTCCATTCCTTTCCATTTGCTAAGCTGGAATCTATTGTGCTGACGAGCTGCAAAAGGAGGTCAACGCAAGAACTCCTTGTCCTAGAGGACAGCAATCGCACGGGAGCATCAAGCATGAGTTGGTATGAAAAGGAGAAGAAAAATGGGAGAGGCTGTGGAATAAGAAAGATCCACCCTTAGAGGAAGAGCAAAATAAAAAGGGTTGCACGATGACTCCTTCCATGAGGCATATGAAAAATAAGAAGTGTTGTTGGCCTGGGATTTAATTCTGGTATCATCCCAGTTTTGCATTAACTATTGACTTTACCCCAGCGCGAACAAGATCAGACATAGCTTACAAACGAAGAGATGTTTCAGCCTATTTAGTCATCAGGCATCAGTAAGGACTGCAGCATTTGACCTCTTCTGGAAAATAAGAAGTATCCAAAATACTATTTTTCCTTTTCATCTTTGCAATCCTAGAGAAATAGACCTTTCCTACCACGTAACCGATAAACTCCTGAGCGTGCAGAGTGAGTTACACCACGACACCGCCTGAGGAAGAGCACAAGAGCTGTGCTCAGGTGTATGAAGGCACACGATAACTACAGCAAGGTGCGCCATCAATACAGCAGGTGTAAGCTTTAAAAAACTGCTCGCAAGACCGACGGCGTTATTCAACATTCGATATCTTGAATAAAATTAGCTATGAGTCACTGAGAGAAACCAAGAAGTTATGCATTCCACTGGGGATACCTTTTACAAGAAAAAGGAGAAAGGAAGGGGGAAACTACTTCCCTGTGCTGGAGTATCCGCCAACGGGGAGGAGACGCAGCCAGATTTCTGTAATTCTGAGCGTGCCATTCTGTCCCGAGGCAAAGCAGGCTGAAGGGACCGGCCTGCCCATCTCCCTTCCCTCAGGTAGAAGAGCAACGTGACCATTGACTTCCATGAGGCAGCACGTTAGCCCAGGACGGGTAAAAAGCAGTATTGGAAAATACTGTGTTTGCCAGCCGTGTTTTCTCTAACTCTAAACTAATTCCGAATTGGCATAGTTATGCCTTGGCAGGGGAACAGAAAAGATGATCTAATAGGTCATTTGACTTCCGTCACTAATTTCTATGATCTAAATAACATTTTATGGTGTTTAAAACTCAGTTTCCGAAGGGCTGGTTTTAGGGTTAGGAATGGTCGGTTTGACAGTGGCTATCAAGCCCATAACGATGCTAAATCAGAAAAGAGTTGAGAGCTTTTAAAAAAGGAAAAAGTAGCTCCAGATCCTTTTTATGTTACAGTAGAGCTCAAATGCAAATCAACGTGCATCGGAAGGTCAATGTGGTAATTACAGAAGTTGCGTTTCACCAGGCAAAAAAACGACAAGAACACCCAATAAGAAGAGCAGCGTCAGGGATAAGCCAGAGAGGCAATTTCACTTGGCAATATGTATATTATATCCACTATTATACACTAAATATTTATTATTTATATTATACAGACACACATATATCACTTCTGAACCACGCTCACACAATACCAGGGATGCAGAGCCAGAAAACTCTTGCACTTAAAGCAGGAACTGAGAAGGCAGATTAGCTCACAAAGAACCAAAGCACTGAAATAATGCGCTGATGTTTCCTGGAACCAGTCCGAAGATGAGCAACAGAGTTTTGGATGGCCTGCAAATTTTCCCCATACTTCTTTTGAAAGCCTAGCTGGTACAGCATTCTAATAATCCAACTCAAAAGCACGGAAAACAACTTTGGCTTTTGCCAGGTTGGACTGGGGGGAAAAAAAAAAAAAAAGTTCTCCCTGCTATTTATAAAGAATTTTTGTGCACATCCCAATCGATGCCTGCATGGGAGCAAACTAGTGTTGAAACCCTGAAACCCACTGTTCTCCTCAAGTAGGATAGGCTAAAATAGCTATAAATTGAGATACTCCAAAATTCAGCCAGTGAAAGCTCGGTCTGTATCAAGACACAAATTTAGCATAGATCAGCACTTTACGAAATATAGGCGAGCCTATGCTCCTACGTGCCTTTTCAAAAAAAGGCTCCCATTGATAACTGCCTGTCAGTTGACACAGAGTCCTAAACAGTGGAAAATGCATAATCCCTTTCATGAACTCAGGGAGCGAGGGTGCACCCCGTGGGGGTGGTGACAAGGAGCACTGTACGCGCTGGAGAGTTCCTACTCCGTCCAATGAAGAAAATCAGAGCGCGTGTCTTTCAACGACGATCGCCTTCTACAGATGCCTTTTACCCACCTTTTGGGAGGGTCTGCTGGGCACCTCACTGCCCGGCCCCGTCTCTGAATTTGGAGGGGGGCACGCACACGCTCCAGTAATACTTTCCTTGGATTTGCCTTGCCCTCCTGATGAAAAAGCATTGCAGACGGTGTTTCTCACTGCATTTGTTGTCGTTGAGTCCTAACTGACTGCCTCAGCTCCAGAACGTGCACTTTAATAACGGGAGGGAAGGATTTAACGATGGTTTTGTGCGAGGAGTAACGCGCCAGCAGACCCGTAGGATTGTGTCACTGTGAACCTCTCAGCTGGAGGTCACCAGAGAATAGAGAAAGGGAGAAAACCCCAATGTGTTGTTTTGTGTTTTCTCAAGCCGGAATGAAGTATTATATAAAGTTGAACCGTTTCATTAAATGGAAATCACGATGCATTTCAACTATGAAACTTAGCAAACTTGTGGTTGTCAGAAGTGAAGAACTTTGTTTGTACCATAAAAGTCTCAAAGAGAATACCTTCCAGTTGCTCTGAAAGGAGCAGTTTCCCAGGTTTTAAGTACAACTTTCACGTGCCTATGAAGGTACTCATGTTCTCAGGTGTTAGCCAGATATCGTAATCGACACTCTACAGGTGAAACGCAGCAGATCATACTTCCAATTTTTGCTACAACGCTTCTTGCAAATGCTCCTAAAAACCCAGCGGCTGGTGGGAAAGGGTCCCTTCCGATAAAGCGCTGGGGTTTCTCTTTAAGCTCAGAGCGCCGTGCACGCCAAGCGGAGATAAATGGCGTGCGGGCTGCCAGCTCCGGCACAGCCGCAGCTCCGGCCCCGCCGTTTGCGTGCCCTCCCCTGCAGCCGGGCTTCCCCCGCCGCGCCGCAGATCCCTGGCGGCGGCAGCCGGGGCCGCCTGCCCTGCTCTGCCCACTTTGCTTCCCCAACTTTCGCACCTTGCGCATCCCCCCCCCCGGCCCCCGGAGGGGAAGGGGAAGGGGGAGGCAGCGACTCGCTCGGCTCGCTCGGGGCCGCCCGGCTCTTCCCCGGGGGGGACCCGGGAGAGCCCAGAGGAGGCGGAGGAGCCGCCAGGAAGGCGGCGAGATGTCAGGGAGGCTGCTCCGCTTCCTGCTGGCCAGGCTCCCCCCCGGGCGGCTCCCGGGCGGCGGGGCGGGATGCTGGGGGGGGATTAGGGGCGCACACACACACACACACACACACGCACACACACACACACACACGCACGGCGCCCAGCTTTTGTCTGCCGCCGGCCGGCCCCGTCCCCACCTCCCCGCCCGGGGCGGACAAAGCGGCCGGCAGCGGGCCGGGGGCGAAGGGGACGCGGAGGGACGGGACGGGGATGGGACGGGACGGGGACGGGATGGAAATGGGACGGGGAGGCCGCCCCCCGCCGCTCCGTCACGGTTCCCCCCGCGGGGGCCGGCGGCAGCTGCCGCCCTGCGGGACCCCCCCGCGCGGCAGGGGAGGGAGCGAGGGAGGGACGTGCGGGGCTTGTAAACCACACGCCTCCTCTCCTCCTCCTCCTCCTCCTCCTCCTCCCCGCCGGGCTCCGCCGCCCATTGTGCGCCCTGCAGACGGCGAGGCCCCGGCTGCCCCCTGCCCGGGAGAGGACGGGGGGGGGGCGCCGGGACACCCGGGCGCTGCCCCCCCGGAGCCGTGCCGAGCCGTGCCGCCGGCCGCGACCTGCTATAAATAAGGCCGGCGCTGGCAGCGGGTCGCGGCTCCCCCCGCGCCGCCTTTGATTATTCATCATGGGAGCGGGCTGGGAGTGGGAAACTCCGCTTCCTACTCGCGGCTCCGCTCCGTGCGGCTCAGCCCCCGCCCCCTGCCCCCCCCCCCCCCCCCGCCGCTCGCCGAGCTCCTTAAAACCCGAGCAAACTTTAGGAAGCGGCTGAGCGCAGCCTGCTCTCGCCTGGGGCGCCGGCTGCCGGCCTCTCCCGGCGGCGGGGAGCGGAGCCCCGCGCCCCAAAACACGCACCCCACGGCCCCGCTCCCCCCACCCCCCCAAAAAAAAAATATAAAAACACAACAAAAAGTTTGCTCGCTCCATGCAAGTTGCGCGAACGCCCCCCCCCCCCCCCCCCCCCACACACGCTCCGTGCCCGAGGCCGAGCCTCCCTCCCCTCCGGTGGGGGGCCCGTGCCGCCCCCTGCCCTTACCATGATCAGCGTGTGGTTCCTCTGCTCCGCCGCGGCGGGCTCGGCATCCTGCTGCTGCTTGCCCTGCTGCTGCTGCTGCTGCTGCTGCTGCTGCTTGGCGCCCGTCTTCTTGGCCCTCTGCTCCAGCGTCCTCTGGTAGAGGCTCACCGTGTCCCTGCGCTCCAGCTCCAGCTGCTCCGCCTGGGCTTGCTGGTACCTGCTCTCGCAGCTGACATGGTGCCGCCGGCAGCCCTCGATGCGCTGCCGCAGCCGCTCCACCACCGTGCTGTGCTTGGGGACGCCGCCGCCGGCAGCATTGTTCCCGGGGGCGGCGGCGGGCGGGCCGTGGGGGGCGCCGCCGACCCCGAGAGCGGCCCCGCCGAGCCCGCCGCCCAGGTTATTGTTGATGCAGATGCCCCCGCCGTTGGAGGCGGCGGCGGGGGCCGCGAAATCCCCCATCGCCTGCCCCGCGCGCACTATTTTGGAAGAAGTTTGGAGCCTGCCCCCGGCGCGCACGCAGTCCCCTCCGGGGTCCCGGCGGGATACTTTTCAGAGGGCCGCCGGGGGGAGGAGGGGGCGCCGGCATGTAGCGGGCGAGCGGCGAGCCCCGGCGAGCGTCCCTCCTCGCCCCCAGCCAATCCCCCTCGAGGCTCTCCAAAACATGAAGCGGGGAGCGAGCGGCGGCGGGGGGGGAGAGGAGGAGGAGGAGGAGAGGGAGGAGGAGGAGGAGGAGGGAGGGAGAGAGGGAGGGAGGGAGGAAGGCGGCGAGCGGAGGTGCCGGGAGGTTATCGCCGGCGGCGCGGCCACCCGCACGGCCAGCTGTGCTGCTGCTGCTGCTCCTGCTGCCGCTGCCGGTGCTGCTGCTGCTGCTGCTGGGGCGGCCGCCCCCGGGCGCTACGGGGCCGCTGCCTGCCCCCCATCGCCCATCGCCGCGGGACCGCCTCCTGCCCCCGGACACCGCTCCGCCGCCGGGGAGCGAGCCGCATGCACGCGCGCGGGGACGCGGGGACGCGCGCCCCCCCCCACCCCCGGTTCTCCGCCGGGCACGCGCCGCGCGCCCCCCCGGCATGGAGCGGGGCGGGGGGGCCGGCGCCGGGGCTCCCCGCCTAGAGAAAAGTTTTGGGGCCGCCGCCGCGCCGCGCCCGCTGCCCGCCCGGCCGCATACCGGCGGGGGGGAGCCCGGCGAGCGCCCGCGGGGCCGGGGCCGGGGCCGGGGCCGGGGCCGGGGCCGGGGCCGGGGTCGGGGGGGGCAGCAGCAGCAGCGAGGCTCCGGGGCGCTGCCCCAGCGCCAAGCCCGTGCCGCGCCGCTCCGCTCTGCGCGCTGCTGCTGCTGCTGCTGCTCCTGCCGCCGCTCCTGCCACCATCACAATGATCGAGCGCCCTCCTCCTCCTCCTCCTCCTCCTCCCGCCGTGCCCGCGCAGCGCTAGCAGGACGGCGGCGGCTCCCCCGGGCCGGCGGGGAGGCAGACCCGGGGACGCGGTGCAAAACCCGGCGCGGAGCCGCCCGGCAGGAGCGGACGGCTCCCCCGGCACGGCTCCCCGCGGCCGGAGGGGGCCCGCACCCCCCGGAGGGCTCCCCCGGGCCGCGGGGCTCCTGCCCGCGGGGACGCCCCCCTCGTTCTCCTAAGGGGGATCGGGAACCGGGGAGCACGGGGCGCGGGGCGCTGCTCCGCAGCCGGCTTTGTCTGCTCCAGCCGCTCGGCGGGTGACATTTGCTTTTCGCCTCGTCCCCATCGCGGCGGCGACGGCACCGGCCGGCCGCACCTTGCGAGGCCCCCCCGGGACCAAGGGGCCTGCCTGCCCCCCTCTCCCCCCTTCCAACTTTCCTTCAGCAGCAGCCCGAGGAGCGTAGCTGCCGGCTGCTCCCGGCGCTCGCCCCTCGCTCAGCACGCGGGGAGCAGCCCCAGCTGTGCTCGGGGGGGGGCTGCGAGCCCTGCCTCGCTTGCGGGGGAACCTCTTCAGTCCTCCCTCCGGCCCCAAAACACCCCTGCGTTGCTCTCCTGCAGACAAACGCGCGTAAAAAGGCCGAATGCGAGGGCCGGCGGGGAGACCCGGGGGCTGTCCTGGTGGTTTTTGTGGAAGCGGAGTGCCGGCAGGCCAGCGCCTCGGCCGGCGCCGCTCAGGTTGAACTTCCCAGTACTTTTTTGGGCTCCTCCGCAGTGCCCCCTGCAGCCCGCAGCCGGCACGCAGACAGCTCGCTGCAGCGCTGCTCCGAGCCCAGCTCTGCCGGGACACCGAGACACGCCGGAGGGCTGCCGGTTATCCCCGTGCTGTTACTGCTACTTGTAGGGGCTGCTCCCTGGGGCATGTCCCAGCAGCTGTCTTGTTTTCCTCACGACTAACAATATGCATCGCTTCTCAGGCCACACGGAGTAACACATCCCAAACTTTCCGCGTTCCGCTTGGGCAGCGAGCACGACATGCTATATCAAGTGCATGCTGCATTGCTAGAGAATTAAATTCCAGCATACTCTGAATTTAGGCTTTTTTTTGTTGTTGTTAAGTCTCTCATCTACCTATTTTGCTTCCGCCAGGGGACGATGATTTGAGCAACAGGTTGGTAGTAACCAAAGCGCTTAATGTTTGAAGTCTTGCAAACAGATGCATCATCAGGTCTGTGAAAAACATCTGAATACGTTCTAAAAACGGTTGATTCTGATCAAAAGACACGTTTGAACTGGCTGAGGTTGAAACAAAGCCGAGCAAAATTGTAGCCCTCTGTTTCCCCATTCATGTTAAGAGCAAAAGTGGTGATACTTGCATTAGTCTACAGCGCAACCTTGTAGAAGACAGAGCACTATCCCTGTGTCTAAAGACAATCAACAGAATTAGCACTTCATAAAAACGTCCATTACCTGTGTCATTTTGCAGTCGTCATTCAGAACCCAGGAGCTACAAGTAATAATTTTCATCCAACAGGAGAGTTTTCTTTTTAAAACCAAGTCCTGAATGGCAATTGTAAAGCAGCATAATAGAGATGAGATTTCACAGTTCATTTTTGCGTTGCTTTTATTTTAAGGATACTTACACAAACAATTACCGGCTTCTGAAGAAACATGGCCAAAAACTGCTATTTAGGGAACTATTTAAATTCAATTTTTGCAAAGGACAACGTTTCTGCTAAGCCAGCGAGTCTGAATAAATACAAGCTGAAAAGAAAACGTCAGGTTGGAGCTTGGACAAGGCAAGGAGGAGAGAGACTTCAGTGCTGTTCTGCTACCGCCTGTCGTCATCCAAACAGATGTTCCTCGCAGCCTTGACCAAACAACTCTGTAATCAGACACAAGCACAGACTCACTCGTGATAGATGTGTGCACTTATATCCGTGACCATGGTCTTGTGAGCACTCACCTTTTTATGCAGTAGTTCACCTTGCACGTGGAAATATTTGCATTTGCTCTACGCTCTTTTCTTCCCGAGCATCAGCTTCAGAAAACTACCGTCACGACTGGAATTTTAAAGGAATCAAATACATCGGAGGTCCAAGTGATATAAGATGAACTTGCTGATGCCAGCAGTTGAACACTAATGCCTACCAGTATCAGCTGACAGGACGCTAATTGCTGGTTACAGGAGATGATTGCTTGGTAAAGGATCTATTCAGTGAGTTACGATTTTGAAAAATTATAAAGTGCAGGCCCGATCTGTGAAAAGATACGCAGTATGAAAATACAGCATACGTTCTCAAGATGATTATCATGACAGAGATCTGTCTAATTAGGAAGAATCTATTTTAATGCTAAGATATGAAAGAGCCCAGCTGGGAGAGGAATTTAGAGGAAGACACAGAAACATGACTGTTAAGCTGACAGCAAATGCAGCCTAAGCATGTTCCAATGACAGCTTCTAAAAAAAATTCATCTCAGCATTTAATCAATAGTGGCTTCAGAACAAGTACAGCCTTACAGATAATCTAGCTAGTCGTATTAGTGGGAGGAGCTCCAGAAGTAATATAGAAAATAAGTCTTTGCAGAGCAACACACTGAAACCACTTCCCCTTTGTCAGCTGAGCTAGGGGTTATCCACTAGATGGGCAAACATTAAAAATACCAGGAGGATAAACACGGATCACACTGTATCAGGAACCAGAGATTTAATTCCTGGTGCTGCCACTCAGGTTGGAAGCTGTAGGTTTTGTGGCAGCAAGTTTCGAACCATCTCGGGCAGCAGATTAACCTTCTGAGTGGCCACCTGGGTAGAAACCTTTCCGAAAGCTCCAACTATAATTAAACGGTTTATGTCTAAATCGATGCACGGCACGGTGACACGGGTATCTGCTGGAAGCCTAACCTGGCGTCCACAGCTCAGCGTGTTCACTGAATGTAACTTTGAAAGCCACCTGACAGACACCCTCTTGGGTCTGGACGACGCATCCTTACACAATAAAAAGGGTTTCAAAAGATTTCTGCTGAAGGTTCTCTTGGGTACAGATATGTAAGCGAGCAAATCAGGTGTACTTCAGTTACTCCTATAAGCTACTTATGTGCATGTTGCCTAATACACCTGTAGTCAAAAGAGAGTAACACCATTGTCTCCAGAGTAGTTAAAAGCAAAGCCACATAGTAGCAGGCTGATTCAAAACACAACAAAACCAAACACAACACAACCTCCACAAATGCGTATGTGAAATCCAGCTACAGCATAGCAGCATGGCTAAAATTCTCTTGACAGAAGGGGTGGCCACGAGCTACGGTTGTCAGAAGATCCACAGCTGCAGGAATTCTCCAGGTGATGAACCACATCTGGAGCAAAAGAAGTCGCTCTAAATAGTTAAGGAAAAAGTCATCAAGGTTGAAAAGGAACAGAAGAGCAAAACAATGAAGGGAGGAAGGGGAAGCAACAAAGAAAATCAGAAAGCCAGTTAAAATTGCAGAAGTCAGAACTCTAAGATAGACTGCAGGAAGTGGAATGATCACTATGTGTAAATACAAAAAAAAAAAAAAAAAGAAAACACCCTCAAAACTATGTGCCTGCCAGCCTATACATTTCAAGTTGTAGAACAGGGGGAATCCAAGTCAGAATTTTTACAAAATCTTTCAAGCTGTAAACATAAGTGAAAGCTCCGACTCAGCAAGGTATTACAGCAAGACAGTCACATGGATTGAGACACACACATGCTGAATCTGGGCTGAAACATGGGGAAAGGAAACCACCTGTGCGCTCCTTCTCTCCCGTTATGATTACAGATAGATCACAAGAATGTAAAAACAGTAAGTTTAAGATTAAACACCTATGTTTTGCTTAAAGGAAGCTTCTTACCTCAATTCTCTTTGGTTTTGCATCATGTGCAACTCTGGCAAGGGAAGTGCAAGAAAAATTCTAGAAGTTGGCACTTGGCAAGATCATTTGTTCCCCAAGTACCTCAGTATCTAACCCTTTACAGCGGGGGCTACGCCTGCATAATGCTGCCCCAGCTTTTGGGGAACCTAGTATTAGATTATCCAATTATAATGTAACACATGATTACGTGATTATAAATATGCATGCAAAATTCAGCAAAACAACTTGCATTGTGATTCATTCCACGTATGTTATCACTAGCTATATAAACAAATTTACATACTCAAGCAAGTTTCCAGGACAGCAGTAAGAAAAAGCCAAGACATAAACAAGATGTCTCCTCCAGCCAGGGGAGAAACGACCCGTCATGGCAAGGCTTTCGCATGTGCTTTAAGAAGAGAGAACTCTGAATGAGGTTCCAGACTGTAAATGCCTCTAAGTCCAGAAAGTTAACCAGTGCTAACAGACCTTCCCGAAGCTTTGAGAAGGCAGAGCTTAACTGTAAATTTTTCTCTTTGATAAATCTCTCTGATTTGGTAGCAATAGTCTCAGCAGACAGCCTCACACAAAATAAAAGAGAATTTTCCTCTCAACCTTCTAGCCCAAGTTCAAAAACTACTTTTGACTTTATATCGATGGTAATAGTCCTACAAAGAATATAAACTATGGGTCTGCGCTTAAGGCACATGAACAGAAACATCAAGGGTTGTGTTCTGTCCATTATTCGTGCACAGAGAGCAGCCCATAGGTTTTCATTTGTCATTAACAGCAGAGCTAAATAGGTATATACAAAATCTTGAGGGACACTCCATCCCTTTTGCACCTATTTCTCACCCAGCCTTTTGGCAACTACCCTACATACAATCCATGCAGAAATTTGCAACTATTGTTAAAGTTATTTTCAAGAAACAGAAATGCTTTACATTCCTCCCCATGCCAATGCGCTGGCTGGTATTGCCATTGTTTCACTGCAACTGCTAGAGTTTACAATCTACAAATATACATGATTTTTAATATTTTTAAATGTCTCTGATACAAGAGATGTGGCCACAGGGTGCTACGTAATGTTTTGGACCACTTTAGATGGCTCCCCAGCCAGTGCAACAACTATAGTTTACAATCTACAAATATACATGGCGTACATAAAATACTGTATTAAAAGTACATCACTGAGGTTGCAGTTTTGCAGTCAATGAGCTTAAAACCACCAAAATCAAAGTGCTTGTGAAATCTTTATTTGGCTTCCTTGCGTAATCCACAATATGATGAAGTTTTCAAATACACCCTTGCAAACTATTTTTCCACAGGATGTTTGCTTCATTCTGTACACAGAATTGTCAGCGCTAACCAGTGAACAGCTATTTAGTACATTTTTTTCCCTTTTTGTTCTGCATATGACCTCATGTCTATTTACTAATTCAAACCCCTGTTCGCAGACATTCATTTCCTCAGAATGACCACCACTATTGCTCCACCACCACTATTGCTCCTGAGTGCTTCACATATCGATAAACTGATTTTCACAATTTAGTGCAAGTGAGAGGACAGTGCTCTTACTCATATTCGACACTGGAAACTGAAACAAAGAAATCAAGCTTAAATCGTTTACTAAAATGCCTAATTTGAGCTGATTTTTTAAAATACTTAAACAACTTAAAGTACTCTGGATTGTAAGAGCAGCCCACATCAGCTTCAGTTAGATTTGTAGATGCCTAGCACTTCTGTTAGTCAAAACCCCCTTCTCAAGTCAGGTACCTAGAAGATGAGGAACAGAGTAAGTGATTGCCTGCAAGAAGGAGAGTTTAAGTGAACTGAGCAGCATCGCATAAGACAGTTCAAACATTCCATCTCAAACACACAAGTTCAGTAAATTTATTGGCAAAACCAGAAATCAAGGCCTTACAGGGAAAAAAATAAAATAATACATGCTGTTTTTCAGTAATCTTTTAAAAGAAGTCTTTTTGTCCCACTCTTTCTGCAGACACACCTTTCAAAACAGCCTTTTCTGAAGTTAAGTCAAAACATGCTGTGTTTAGAAAGCACTGCTCAGAGAAAGTTTCCCTGAAGCCAGAAAAATGCTAAAGAGGTAAGACATTAAAATAACCTGAAAGTCCCTAAAAGCATACGGAAGGGATTCCCTTTCACGCTTGGTCATATTAACCAAAGCACAATAAACCAGTAACTACTAGCTACACTGAAAACCAAGCCTACGTCCAGGCTATTTCCAGAGCCACTAAAGTCACTAGACAACATTCATCAGAAGTCTAGGACGCCTCCCATCTTAGCTCAGGCTTGCAGTTAACTAATGGTTTACAGCAAACAACAGCTGATTAGATTCCAGTTAGACAGGAGAAAAATCCCTCTCATAGTATGAATAGTGAGACTTTAAATAGATGGCTTATGGAGGCTGTTGAGTCTCCATCATTGAAAACTGTAGGAGCAGGGTTGACAAATTTGTCAGGAAGGACACAGATGTAATCCATTTTGCCATCCATGGAACAGGGGAAGGGATTAGGTGACTCCTTAGGTCTCCTCCAGCCCTAACTTTTTGAAACATTTTGATTACTTAGGGAGCTTGAAAGTTATGCATGTATTTAAGCTGTTAATAACTTTATTTACTGAATCCTGGCTTCGGTGTAAGGAGGTTACGTATGAACTTCTGTGTGGGTTCATCCCACAGGTGCATCTATCACAGAACTCTGAATGAACGCTCGGGGAAAATAAGCACAGGGTAAGCACATGCTGCCTCCCAGCCTTCAAACATTTTCAGGTTATGTTATGTGATTATCTAGTTAGTAGCCTCTTCAGCATCTCTTCCAAGGTTCTACCCAGTCTCCTTGTATTCCCATAAACTCCTCGATCCAGAAGGTTCTTTGAAGAGTACCACCACTGACCCACACAGGTTGTCTGAAGAACCAGTTCCTTTGTTTTGTTCTGAATAAAACTCCCACAAGCTTCTTTTGATATCCCTCATTCTCGTATTATAAGAGAGGGTGAAAAGCCAAGCCCCTTCCGCTGCTCTCCAGACCTCTCAGTTCTGTATGTCTTCTTACATCCCCCCAGTCACATCTCTTCAGAACGAAGATTCTTGGCCATTCCATGTATAGAGTTCCTTAAGAGTTGCACGGACATCACAGTATATGTCTGATCATCCTTCCCATCTCTGAATATTTTTCGGTTCTAGTATGTTCTTTCCAAGATAAAACTTCATGCAGTATTCAAGGGTACAAATCCTGGATTTTTATAGTAGCACAATGACTTCAACAGCAGCATAATGATCCTTTCTGGTTTGTTCTCTATTTGCTTCCTAATAATTCCTTACCTATAACTTTTTTTCTTCTTTTTCCTTTTTCTACTAAGTCAATATTTTCATGGAACTGTCTATAGTAAGCCAAAGGTCTGGTTCCTTAAGAAATTTGGTCCATCTTAGAAATGACACAAAATCTGAAGATAGGATTATTATTCCCCAAGTGTATCACTATATTCATCTATGCTGAGGTGCACCCATCGTTTTATTGTACAGTCTTACAAGATCTTTCTACTTTCCACGTAATCCGTCCTTGTCCTTACACCTTGCATAGCCTCCTATCATCAGCAAAGTTTTGCCACCTCACTGATCACTTCCTTTCTCCTGGTCATTAATAGCACAAGGGGTAACTGTTTTAAACTAAAAAAGAGTAGGCTTAGATATAAGGAAGAAATTCTTCACAATGAGGGTGGTGAGACACTGGAACAGGTTACACAGAGAGGCTGTGGATGCCCCGTCCCTGGAAGCGTTCAATGCCAGGCTGAATGGCGCTTTGAGCAACCTCATCGGGTAGGAGTTGTCCCTGCCGACTGCAGGGCAGTTGGATCTGGGTGATCTTTTAGGTCCCTTCCAATCCAAGCCATTCTGTGATTCTACAGTTTAAGACTATACTGAGCAATACAGGTCCCAACACATACACCATATGGAACTTCATACGTGATCTCCTTCCTGTGCAAAAAGTGACCATTTACTTCCATCCAGTGATGGTCTACCCAGTGTTCAAGTCTTTTTAATTACATTGTCATCCATTCCAGGGCCTTCCTTCTTATGCAAGCAACAGCCTTATGTTGCCTGGTTTTCCTGAAACACTTTGATAAGAAGTTCTGTCAAAAGTCTTTTGTAAATTCAAGTTGACTCTACACTCATGTCAGCGACCCCTTCAAAGAAATTTGAGAGTTTTGTTAGCTCTCACTAATTTGATCGTATTTATTCAATTAGATACTAATTCAAACTCTTATTACAATATCTACTCATTCACCTGAAACAGATGTCAAATGTAGGTTTGCTGGACACCCGTGGAACCTTTCTTTATGACTGACACCACATTCGACACCTGATTTTCATGTACAAAGGAATATTGATGTGACAGGTTACATGCTGCTGTTAGGTATTTCACACCTGAGTTCTTTAAGAATTCTTGGGTGAATTCTTCTGATCCTGAAGACTCCTCTGTCTTTGGTATCATTACCTCTTTTTAGAGGAACTCTCTGCTGAGTTCCCTGAATGCCCTGAAAGGGCTGCAGAATTCTAGTTGGAGAATTTCCCCCATATCTTTTACAGTGAACAAGGATGCAGAGAGTTTATCTTGTCTCCAGCGACTTTGTCCTCCCTAAGAGTTCACTTTATACCACTATCATATCCAGACTCACTGACGATGTTTTCCCCTCCTGATGCACTGGAAGAATGACATTGTACTACTTTGGATTCTTTAAGCAAGTTAGGTCTTGGCCTCATCTGTGGGCTGCCTAATAGTATTGTTAATACTGTATCTGTCATTGTTTATGATCCTTTCAGTCTTCTTCATTTAGTTGTGTCTTCAGCTTTTCACCTTCTTTCTAATAGCCTCTCTTTGCTGTTTGGCCATGATGGCTTCTTTTTACTCTCTCATGGATGTCCAGTAAATCATGTGCACTAGCACTGTGCTTCCTGTTCGGTGTCCTGTTCGTAGTCTTCGTGATCCCTTTACAGATTTAATTGTCTTGGGCACCACTCTTTGTTTATTCTTGGTAAGTCTCCTCATATTGAAATGAACACAACAGCAGTAGATATTTTGGCCTCTGTAGCTCCCGAAAGATACTAAATCCAAGAGTGTTACAGGTATTCTTAAAGAGTGGTCTTAATGCTTAGCAAGACACATATATGGATATATATGCACATACGTACGTACATGCATGTATATATATGTATGTGTTCATTATATATAATCACGCAAATTGCAATATAGGGCAGATGTGGCTGTTAAACGGGGAAGCGACTGTGAAAGGACTTCTGGTTCTTCATGGATATAACCAGACATGAGTGAGGGTTCATTTGGATTTGATCTCATTTCAGATTTTGCCTAAAATGAACGCTAATAATAATTAGCATTTATTGCATGCAGCTCTCAAATCCTTCTAAGCATTATTATCCTTCTTTGCAGAGCAATTATGAGCCACAGAACAAAGAACTGACAAAGACAAGACAGTACCTATGATTCTTCATTTCAATCTGCTACCTATATTAGCATCTCCTTTATTTAACAGGAACTACTAATTTTGCAAACTACTGGAGGTATTGCTTTCAAATCATGCTATCATAATTATAGTTAATTTTACAATAGTAAGCATGCCCAGATGAGGTGTTTACATGTTTGTTTTCAGCCTTTTTTGTCTACATATAACCAGTATTTGTGTTGTAGCAATATAACAAGCATGATTTTCACGCAATAGATAATTTAAACTCACTTTCAAGTTGCTTCAGCTTGGTTTACATTTCTTAGCTCAACACAGCACTCTGATCAAATAAGGTAATGCAGACACAAAGCCCGATGCGCCGATGATGTATGTGGTAAATACCCTGGAGAAATCTAGCACCACAAAGAATACCAAAGCACCATCTTTACATAAATACACAGTCTATAAACAACACAGTCTATAAACAACAGCCCTTAAAAGAAGAAGCAAATTTTTAACTTTTAACCTTTCCATGGTGTAACATGGAAACCTATTACACATATTTTTTTTTTTTGGCCTATTCTTTATCCTATGAGACGTGCAGTCATTCCTTTCCCACTTCACCTGCGCTTCCTGACTCCCATTTCTTCTGTTAATCTGTTACCCATCCAGAACTTAGTACAAAAGTGTCTTAGTTTTGCATGTCCCATTGACAAGGAGATAACCTGTTAGCATAGTCATTTTGTGTATTGATCTATGCTGACCTAGGTTCTCTGTGATTTTTTCACAGTAACTTGCATATTAGTTCTAGGGGAGTTTAAGTTCTAGGTCAGTTCACTGATAGCTGTTTAATTTAAGGGGTAGAGTTACTTGCTTCACTAGCCAAGTAATTTTCTTATCAAGACCTGCAAATGACAGTATATAGGAAAGTAGTTCCTTTCATTACTTTTTTTTTTTCTTTTCTTTTTTTTTTTTAATTTACATATCTTTCTGGAGAATGGAACACGTACTACCTCAGCTAGTATGGCACCAGAAGCTTGATGCTTTTTTCTCTAAATTGACCAATATCAGACATTGCTAATTGTCAGTTAAGGCAGGGTCACAGACTTTACCTCCATACAGAAGAAAGAGTTGTACTACAGACTACCCAGTGGATCATATTCTGTCAGCTTTTCCAGCACTCGCACACACTAAATGGAGCTTTATTTAGCAATGCTTTGATACTAAGTCAAGCTTCACAATGCATATCATCTCAAGCTGGTATACCCCAAAGTTACTCCATTTAATTCCATCTTACCTGTTTTGTCCCAAAATGGGGGTTTCTTTGGTGTTTAATAGTGTGATTCCTCTTTGATTGCTATGTTAGTTTCACAGCATTCAGTTACTGTATGGATTAGGTACCTTTATGTGCATAAAGACATCTCATGACCCGTGAAGATTAATGAAATTGAATACTGTAATTAGGAAAGCATCTAACTATGCAGACAGGAAAAAGCCAGGAAGCCACCTGAAGAAGACTCTCATTCCATAAACAGCAAAGATACTGAATCAGCAGAGTGGATTAGTCTTTGGGAGTCTACTTTGTTGTGTTACTAACTGAACAGCCCACTATAATGTATACTAGCTATATAGACTTAGTTATTCTTTCATGGTCCTTCAACATAGTTTTATAGTAGTGACACTGAGAAGCCAAAAACTGGATACAGTTTCCCCACTTTTCTGCATCCTGACTCAAAAAGAGAACTGTCATCTCTCCCACATTGCCTGTTACAGTAACTTAATTGAAGTTAGATGTCCAAGACACTGTAACAATAGAAGTTTGGTACTCTACCAATATTTAAAATTCCCTTACAGACATTGCTAATTTACTGATTCTTAGCTCTGCTGAATCAGCATCTCTGAAAGCAACGTCTCCCCTTAATTACTGCCAGAAAGCAGTGCCTCTGCAAGGGCAAATTCAACAAAGAACAGGATTATGGTAGACTGACAGTAGCTGTATCAACTCCTATACAATCGTTTTAAAATTATCTAAAATCACTAACCTTTCACTTCTGGAGCACAAGGTTCAATTCTCTGTTTAGCCATGCATGAAAATGAGTTCAGCAATCTTGTGTCAGCCTCCGCAGAATCATTCATGTAATTTGCCATGATTGGCAGATTTTGCTGTGAAGAAAGAATGGACGTGAATTAAAAAATAAAAGTGAGTTTTTGTCAGGTTGAAAAATCAAATGTCAATAAATCTGAATGTTAGAATCATGGAAAGCAAATTCAGATTTGAAAGTCTGGACCTTTGTGCAACCCGCACATAGACAGAACCAAACAGGAACAGAATGTAGGATCTACTGTAAGCACAGGGTAGGTAAGCATGGCATCAGTGGAGCGAGCACTCACTTAAACAGTCCTGTGAAGTAGGATGGTTGCATACCAATGGACTGACTGCTCCTGACCTCTGCTTCTCAGACTTAATGATGTCTTCTTATCCACAGGAGGTGCTCTCATTCATTACTGTCCACACAGTATAGGTAATACTACCTGGTGGACTGCTTTGTGTCTCAAAACATGCCCTACGTTTTGGGAATTGTTATTCATTGCTATGAATTCTGGAGTGCTGCTCAGAATCAAAAAGCTAACAGTCTGTTTCTGGACAGTGAGGAAGACCCTGAGTCCCTTTGCCATGAAGGAACACTTCCCAAACAATAGGGAATACAAATAAAAACCTATAAATAAACATGAAAGGGAAAAAAATAGAAAAGGATAAAAACAAGAGTGAGAGAAAGGTAAGAATGGCAACCCCTTGTCTGTCAATTCTCTCCTCACTTGCTTTGGGTGGCTACTCTTAGACCCAAAATTGAGCCTCCCATATGAAATGAACCAAGGTGAAATTCAAAGGACTTCCTCATTAAGGAAAATGGATAGGACTCCGTTTGTACATATAACTGCTCTGTCATTAACTTTTTCACCTTATGCATCATTCAATTTCTTTTCTTTCCTTTGACAAATACTGACCTTTGCATAGTTAGAAGTCTTTGAAAGTAACTATACAATGATGCACTGTCACTTCAAAGTATAAACAAATCTGAAAAAAGATGGTATCTGTTCTCTCATTACCCAAATAATGACACATGCCTGATGAAGATGTTTCTTGTATTGTACACACTTTCAAGAAGAAATCACGTCCATGTATCTGTGCATAACATCTACTACAAAGGGATACCAATCCTGGCTGGAGCCCTGTGCATTACTGTAATATAAATACTGTAAAACTCACTTATACCTATCACCTACTGCTGTCTAAACTAAAGAGCCGAAGTGAAGAAGAAGAGGGGGAAACACAAGAGGTTGACTGGTTTCACATAAATATTAACCACAACCCTTTCTGTAAGATTTAACTGGCTTACTTTAATGAAAGCAGTAACAGCACACATGCAGCAGACATTAACAAAGGTGAAGTCTAAACAGCCATCACCTCTGCAGCTCTTCAGATTATATTTAGCCCTCCATGGTCACGTTAAGAACCCTGCAAACAAAACTCCATCAAAGCTAACCATCCTTGTTACTCAGCAAGGAAACTGTTTCTGTTTCCAACAAATGAGTGGCAAAACCTTGCATGAAATCCTGTCAGATTCACAGTATAAATCAACCTGTTGTATACCAAATCTAATGCACAGCAACTTGCA
The DNA here is from genome assembly GCF_040182565.1 of Anser cygnoides. Lineage (NCBI taxonomy): Eukaryota > Metazoa > Chordata > Aves > Anseriformes > Anatidae > Anser > Anser cygnoides. Next base: position 41,220,908 of record NC_089876.1, read on the forward strand.
TAATGGTACTCTACATTTAGATCTCTAGAAAGGGCACTCTGAGCTGTGATTTGTATTCAGCTGTATTTTAAGAAGATGTTAATTACACTTTTCCCTCCTCTTGGACGTGCTTTCCACATCCCAGGCTATGGAGCTAGGCTGGTGTTGGTGTATGTTTCCCTCGCTGGGCTCTTGGATAATGCGGTCTGCTTTTGGGAAAAGACGGTGCCACTGCCACCACGAATGAAATGCCTGGCCATACCCCTACGTTGTAACATAAATACAATCTCTTAGCCCACTTTTCATTTTTCTCAACACTACTTCTCAAACACTCATTTAACAAAAAAGGAAATAAACAAAACAAAAATAATGGCAGCAAAACCTAAGTTAACCATCCTCTGGCTAAGTCTGCCAGGCACATTAGAACTTGATCCACCACAGTCTTATTTAAAAATGGGTGGCTGGAAGGTGCCTCAGGATTTATAAAAAGAAAACAGATTGTCTCTGAGGCTGATGCCAAATAACTCATTGCCTGAGTTATCACTCTTCAATCAAAAAGTATATGAAGAAACTACATAAGTCATTTAGACAGCAATCACCATGGAGTTATGCTGGCCTCTCATGTCAGTGATGAAACAGCCAAATTCCCTGACAGTGGTGAGTTATTCCTTTTATCGCTGGCAGAGCTGCCAAAAGAATCATCAAGGCTACAGGCATGGAAAACATGAGGCCTCTCCAAATTCAAGTGATAAAAACACAGTGTGCTTTATTACTTTATTTTAATCTTTATCATTTCAGTTTTAAAGAAATTATAACAGTGGTAAACATAGTTAGGCAATGACATGATTACTTTAAACTCAGTATTTAATTTCCCTAAGTAGGTCTCTTCCAGACCATGGCCTTTGGGACCCCGTCCCCGCTGCTGCCTGCCCCAATCTCTCTCATAACTAAGCACGTATCTTTTAGCCCTGACAAAGCCAGTATAAAATACTGAGTGTTTTATTATTAATTATAATTCGGTCACTTTGGAGGTGGATTTTCTCTCTCTAGTTACAGTAATGACTTAGTACAGGCAATCAATAAATTTTTGTTGCACTTTGACATTGCTGGAAAGAAGTGACAAAGCAGAAGCGAGAGTACAGGTGTTTAGAAATATATCTCCACCTACCCTGATTGCCTTTACAAATCCTAAATGAAGTAAGAACACACTAATTCTCTTGTATAGTTTTAAATACTTGTTTTAAAACCCAAGCAAGTACTGAAAGAAAGCAAGGTTTGTGGGCCTGATTTCAATTTGAGCAGAATTTCAGTTAATAATGTTGCACACATAAACCCTCTTTTAACAGTCCATAATATTAAACTGAAGACAGGATTGCTAAAGAACTTCGTTATTTTTTCTCCCTATTAAATCAGCATTACAGACTTTCAACAGATGTCTTTAATAGACATTGTTATTAAAAAAAGTATTACATAAAATAAATTCAGACCATTTCTCCAGTATTACTTCTCCTGCCATTAAGAGAATCTCTCCTGTATCTTCAGTTATTACATTTGCCCCTCCCCAGACATTATAAACCTCTGTCAGCATTCATACTACTCCTTATACTTAAAAATCTGTCACTGCTTCCATTTAGAGTAACTTTTTTTTTTTTTTTTACAGTTTTAAAAGCTCTAAGAATGTGTTCTAGTAGAAAAGTTTCAGCCCAGAAGCATTTTTTTTTTTTTAAGTGGCAAAAAATCCCACTTCTTTTTAAGCTCTTGGGTGCCAAAGAGGTTTTGTAGTTTCAGGTATTTTTTCTGCACTTTACTAACTCAAAAAGAATGTAAGTTGTTTGTTAATTCCTTTCAACGTATCAGCTAATAAATACACACCTTTGCATATTTACTGCCTGGGAAATGTTATCAAAAGTAATTTTTCCATGGCAAAACCAAAAACAAACAAACAAAGTCCACCACCAAACAGGTGATGCCTCTGGGTCAAACTGTCAGTAACACTATACGCCTGAGCTAAGTACCAAGAAGGCACACGTATGGTTCTCCCGTAAAATAATGCTTGTTGCTCTGATATGCAGATACAGTTACCTCCAACAATTAGAAAACTTATTCAGCTAAGTAAATACACATTTATGAGCTACAGATTTTCTCTCTTTACCTCTCATCTGCACAGGTAACCTTGACTACACGTAAACTGGGAGATGTTTGAGTATTTCTGAGTTCCCAGGTCTTGACCAAATCTGGATTCCACACTGATGTCAGCCTGCTCCCTCTACAGGCTGGTTTCCACAGAAACCTAACGCATGGTCAGAAGGGAATAGCAGCAAGCTCTTGGTCTGGCTATTTAGGAGACAGGATGTAGCACAACCTTAAGAAACATCTAGGGACGCGATGGGCTTTGGATTTAGGCTTCTTCTGGAAGCCTACTTCTCTGGAGCAATTCTACTGAAAGCTATGAAGTTACTCTTATGTATAAAATATAAATACATATATAAACTAAGTAAATTAAAGTGGACTTTGGCCCCTCAGCAGTACATAACACTCATTCTTACATATTCTATGAGCGAAAGTGCAAAACAATGTCACAATAGTTAGACGCTACGATGGCTCAGTCCACCTCCTCACCACGGACCCCTGCACTCACCACAAACCTCTGAACTCAGCTCAAGTTGTAACTCCCCACTTGCCTCAGCAAAGTGTCCAGCAAGGCTCAGTGCATTAAAAACCGAGGCATGCAACAACTATGAACTAGAAATACCACAACACACACTTTTGTGTATTTGCTCGATGGCGGAATACAGAGAGATGCCTGAAAGCACATCCACAAATACTTAGAGCTTTGCCTTAAAGGCCTGAGGACACCTTAAATAGCTTTGAAGAGCATCATGGCTCTATGAATCTGATCTCAGGTGTCGTGTGAATTGCTCGTGCAATACAGGACCTTTTAGAAGGTTGGTCGCTGTCTGTCTGTTGCGCAGATCTTTACAGAGATGTTCACAATACCTTTAGTATCACAACTTCTTTCCAGCAGAGGACTCTTTTACAGCTACTGAAAAGAGTAGTTTAAGGCAATCACTAAGGGTTGTAGGATGAAACTGTAGCAGTTGAACTTGTTTCATAGAAACAGGTACTTCCTCACAAGCAGCACCTTAGCTCTGTGTGTGATGGGTCACCAACTCAAAGTCAAAACTGCACAGCAGTCATTGTTTTTAGTCAAGCTACTAGAGTTACATGCTTCAGAAAAACAGCCTTTTTATGGTAATCGTTACTTACGTTTAAAATGTCAAGCTCTTTAAAAACTGGCAAGAAATTTTAAAGAATCCAAAAGCTATTTTCTTTAACCTCATAATTCTGTTTGGGGAAAATATCAGTGAGAACTTACAATAAATTATGGAATAAAACAATAAAGTTACCCAATACCTCTGTATAAGGCAGCTGTATGAAAACGTCTCCGCAGCAAGATGTAGCTGCTCTTACCTTCACCTGTTACAGGTGGTCCTCTAGGAAGTTTTGGGACCATCAGAGCACCCCAAATTGTTACTAACAGGCCTCCTACACTGCTACATGTGGGGAAGAATTCATAGGAGCTAATCTTTGCAGATTCTTTTCTGTTGGTGTTTTCTACTGGCTTTTTTGATTATGTGGTCTTTCTGCAACACCTGGACAACACAAACACAGAAAAATGGTACAGGAAAATCCATTCCACTTACTGTACAGAACAGCAACAATGGACACAAAGCACCTGCAACCAACACGTTAGCTGATCACTACAGCCCTGCCTTGCTGCCTCCATGCAGCTGCCCAGCCACACGTAGCACTCTGAAGAATGAGGTATGAAGAACAGCCCAAGCTCATCACAGAAATTAAGAACTGCTGATGCAATTATGCAGTACCTGAAACAGTCAGACACTTCAAGAGGTAAGATCATTCAGCTGGGTGGCCCCAGGAAGCATCTACATCTGGGAAACAGAAGAGAAAATTACTGGTCCGAGCTCAGACATAGCCCCAAATATAATCTGGCACAGCAGAAAACCTTGCCCACCTTTACATCTTTTCTCTACTCTGCACCTTGGCTGCTTCATCTGCTAACGACATAAATCACGGCTGCCTGGAGGGGCCAACATTTAGAAGGATGCAGCCACAGGCCGGGGAGTTGATGACTGACTCTGACATCTGAGAATAGCTCCGAGTAAGCTGCTGCTTTTCTATCAAGAGCGGGATCAGTTTTTCCCCCCTCTAGGTATACACTTTTCATAGCAACACGTTCTGTTGCTATTTAGGATTCACTGGCCACTTCCATTACAAATGTTCTTTTCCTGAGATTTATAACCACAGCTTTTGTTACAAAGCCCAACGCCAGACAAAACTTGCCTCATTGTGGGTTTCATTGCAAAACCAGGACTATAGCCAGCCTCACACAAATTTTTGCAGTTCTTCTGGCGAGCTTGAGACAATTACTAGGTGGCGTTAGAACAGTACATACCTTAAGGTCTGGGGTCTGCAAAGACTGCTCAACTCCAAATTTATCTGGCTGTTTAAAAATTAAAAGTAAGGAATCCTCTGTATTCAAAGCAGAATCGGCACTGAATGGAGGGCTGAATCCAATGATTGAAACCAAAGACAATGTTTGTGTGAACCCCAGTGAGAATCAAAATAGCTGCATTTTGCACAGCTCTATTTATAACTCTATAATTTTAAATGGTAAGACCAAAAATAGTCATTGCAATATGTCAGCTCAATGTAATTTTTCTTTCCAAGAGATGTAAATCAGTCTAAACTTTTTTTTTCGGTAGAGTAGTAAAAATAAATAATAAATCATTTTCCAGATAGCTTTAGAGGGTTTTGTGTTATTAAAGTTTTAGTCCTTTGTGACAGGAGTTCCTGGCATGCGAATGTGGCCGTTCCCTCATCTGACTTCACTTAGGGTCTACATCTACCAAGGGACTTCCACAAATATGTATTGATTCAAAAAGGCAGCTAGTTCAAGTGGGGGATAATTAGGCTTTCGCCCTCCCCTTCGCTCTGTGCCACTGTTTTCACTCTCTCCACCTCCATTGTATCCTTAAAAGCAGCGGATCTGCAGCCAAGCACTGCACACTCCCCACAGCCAGCAACTTCCTCCGAAGCTGCAGTGCATAATTGCAACCAGCTGCTGGGGCTGCTCACAGCAGCACAGGCAGCACCTTCCTACCCAGGCGGCAGCCCCCAGGCTCTGCTGGGTGGACACCGGGAGGCTCCCACCCTCCCGTAGTAAAATTCAGAAAGAGCAGCAGTCCCCCCCCCCTTTCCTGCACCAAGGGACATGCTGGAAGCACAGGCTATTTCAGCCTCCCTCCTGCTTCCCTCCTTCCGCCAAGTCCCTGCGCTTGAAGGGGAGAAATCCTCCCTCTCCGGCCCCTGCTGCTGCTCTGTCTGACCCACCAGGCTGCCTGCCACAATGCTCCTTCCCCTGAGTGACAGGAGGCACGGCCGTGCTGCGTGGGTAACCCACAGGGACAACAACCCTGGATTAAGACTCTGAGCCGCACTTGGTAGCTCCTGGCGTTTCAGCAGCAGCACAGCGTTTTATCCGCGGAAAGGAGAGTCCTTGCTCCAGTGTCAAAGTTCCTGGTAAGGAGTCACGAAAGTCACAGATGGTAATTTCTGCAAAAGGAGCTCCATAAACCCATGCCATATGTGATCATGGCTCTTGGGTAGCACATCAGCATCAGTCCCATCCACGTGCAACGGCTGAGAGCAGCACGTGGAAATATAACAAGTGCCCAAGTGATTTAGGAGCGCGGCGCAGTCTCAGAATGCATTTCACACTCTGGAAATGTAAAAATTAGATAAGAGCATTTTAATTTTCCTCCAGGGTAGAGGAGCAAAGCCAGCACAGTAAATGAAATTGTCATTCCAAAGTCATGATGTTTTTTTATGCCACAATAAAGTTACGCAGCTGTATGGGAATCCTGTCAGGTTCGCTGTTTGCACTTTCCCTATGGGTGTAAGCACACCTCAGACGCTCCAGCTTTCATGCTGTATTTTGCTTTAGCACTAGTGTTGCCTGTACAGCACACACATTGACCTTTCTCTGCTTATTATTGCAACACCAGGGTGGCAGGCAGCAAGAGCTGTGCATCCTCCCAACTTCTCTGACCGTAGCTTTGCATGTTGGCTTTGGCACTAAAACGGACTTAAGAAATCGCCCTCCTCTGTTTGTCGGGCTGAACGGCTGCGGGTTAAAAAAGTGTGTTTATCCTGATTCATTTCACTGATCCCATTCCAGCTGATCCAAATAACACTGGCAAAAGAGGGAAGCAAACGGTGGTAAACTGTGGTAAAAAGAGGAATGAATGAGCAGAAATGAGCAGATGGAAGGAGAGGAAAGTGGTAAACACGAAACCATCTTTACTGTTGGAAAATGCACAAGGAAAAAACGCTCTCAGAGAGCTCAGTTATCGGTAAATCAACTTCTCTCCCTCAAATGCTTCTCTCTATTATACATATTCCACTTCACATGATTTCCAAGTGGCAACAAGAACCCTGGAGTTGCATGTCAGAGCCTTAAGCAGAGAACATTGACTGGAAGGACTCATTTACCAAATACAACGTATGCACTACAGTTCTTTACGCTGGTGTCACCCTTGGTAGAAGAGCTCCAGGTGGCTGCCTGGAGCAGGAGAGATGCTCTGAAGGGAGCCCGACACTGCTGCTCACTCTCTGACAGCGCAAACTCCACTGTAAGCAATGACAGCCGTTTTGCTGAATGCTGTGACGTAGTCCAAGACACTGTTGAAACGTGTGAGGTCAGAAACTGCTGTGACCTTTAAGCAGTGGAAACTGGTCATTTTTCAGCCAGGGAGACAAAACTCTTCTCATATCACACATGCAAAGTACAACGTTTGGGGGAGAAAGAGTCACGAACCCACTGCTGGAGGTGAAATGTTGTACTGGCTATATGGTAGCTATACTACCCTACTGGCTGAAAGTGGGATGAGCCTACCTGCCAAAGAAAAAGAAACAAAGCATTTATGCGAAAAGCAAAGTAAATCAGGGTAAAGATCTGTTACTACTAACTGATATTTCCTCTCCCTCCTTGCTGGGCAATGGACAAATAAGACTTGTGTCTTTGTGACTGAGCTTCAGAGTAAAGACCAGCAGCAAAAGGACCACGAAGCTGAGGAGTGATGACAAGCTGATAATGAAGATGGTCTTTCATCTACCAGAAAACCCACAATGAGATTCCCCACATATGCTCTGCAGTACTAAAAACAAGAATGGTTTTCTTCAGAGGGATTCAGTTGAACCAGAAAATTTAGAGACCATATATGCCCTACACCCCAGGATTTGAAGTAAAACTTTAAAATTTACATGAGATGAACTGATCTAAGGCCTAACTTAAGTTCACTTTTTGGCTAAGAAATCTAAAAGCTGGCCACTGATGTGCCTTCCCGGGGCCATAAGATTTAGCTGTGGAGATGCCTGGCATGCTTGTTTGCCCCGTGCCAAGACAAACACAGGTCAAATCCAGGTGGCTGGGAGAGGGAAAAGGAAGAATATTACTTAACTATAGCTACTGCACCAGTTAGGTCAAAGATCCTCAGGTCTCATTTAAGACAAAGTACAAAACAACAGCACTAAAACACTGGAAAGGGGAGTGTAGGAAAGTCAGTTCACCGATAAAGGGATGAAAAACAATAAAGTGGGCTTTGAAAGAGTTGCAGTCCAGACTCATAAGCTCCATTTTAAGTAAAGGCAACTGGGAGAGGAAAAAAGAATGGAGGAAAGAGAAATGCACACCACAGTAGGCAGGGCACATACACATTCTACAGCAATAGGGGAAGAATAAAATACAAACCCAAGGGACTGAGGTATGCAAAGGTGTACACAAGGAAGCATACTTGAAAGAACCGGAGGAAGAGGTGCTCTCTGCTGCACAAGAGCCTGCTTCTTACTGCTGTAAAGGCTGTTGTAATTTATGAAAGGCAGAGGGTAGTAAGGGGAAAGTGCATGCACGAACAATGCCACTTAGGCAGCATTTTGTACTCATTGTGACCTGGTGTCAATGATAAGTAAGGGAAGTGGTGAAGCAGCAGGAGAGGCCATATAGGCATAAACATACGCAGCTGGAGTGCCCACTTCTTTGTTCTGCCTTCTCAATTTCTGATAGCCTCATGAAACCTAATTACTTATTAGCGTTCTGTAAGATTAATCCACATTTCCATTCTTTCCACCTTCAAGGCTGGGCTCATACATCTCAAATAAAATTCTAATCCTGATTTTTCATTCTGAATGTTATCTTCAGCAAGAAAGGGCTCAGCTGACCTTTTAATTTGTGGTAATTTGCAGCTCTCAGTGCCTTGGCTATAGGATTTGCTATGGGAAAATTTCTAGGCTCTTAACTATGAATAACCGTAAAATATAAACAAAAATGTTTAGGTTATCATGTCTAGACTCTCACATCACCAACATAAAGCACTGAGTGCGCAAACTCAGAGGATCTTGTCACATAATTATCATTCTGTTGGTATCACATCGGTACCTTTCCAATCAAATCACAGAATCACAGACTAGTTGAGGTCAGGGAGAACCTCTGGAGATTATCTACCCCAAGCCCCTGCTCTGAGCCACGAGCTCAGAGCTGTGTTCAGTGGGGTTTTGAAAACCTCCAAGGATGGAAACTCCACAACGGGTCTATGAATACAAGCCTGAAACACAAAATGGCCTCCATTTCAGTTTTTCACACACAAAAATATGCCCCATTTCCATTTTGCTTTCAATACATTTAAAGTTGCAAATCCATCCTATAGCTGCTTCAGCCAGGATTCTCTTTATGTTTTACTCGTATATTCTGTATGTTCCTCTGCTCTGTAATCACTGGGATTATTTGATAGCAACTAAGTTGTTTTCCAGTTACAAATACACCAACCAAAAACTCCTTCTCCTGTTTTATTTTAGTGTGTGAAGCAAGAGAGTCCAACCCCGGCTAACGTCAAGCTGCAAACCTCTCAGGAACATGAATCAGCCAGCAAACTATCTTTTGAGAATTTGGTAAAAGCAGGAAAAACGTTATTTTATTTTAAGTGTGATACGAACTAGGGAGTTTCTCGTTTATAGCAAAGGAACAAAAGGTAAATTTCTATCAAGATTTATACATGTACCAGCAAGTCTCTCCAGACAGTCTAGCAATAATTGTCAACAGTGTTGTCAGACTTCAGAAAAATAACGAGTATCTTATTTCAACGAATGTGATTTGATCACTAAATCCAGCCTTCATAAAAGAGAAATGCAATTGCAGGTTTGGGGCCTCTTACCCTTTCCCCCAAAAACCTGACAATTAAAAGCTTGTAAAGGCTGATAGAGTGTTAAAAGTCAGAACTTCGCAACTTACAAAACTCCCCCCATCTCTCATATCCCCACTCCCCTTCCTTCAAATTAATTTCTGAAGAAAACGTCCCAGTGGTGATCATGACAAGGATTTCTACTTGAAAGCATGTTTTCCTTTGCTACCTTCAAACTCTACAGAACTGCTTACCACACGTTCACTGAGAATTTGGTCTTGGCTAACTCTTTGCTAAGAGCAAAAGCTAGCAGAGAAAAGTAAAACTGCTATCATAGTTTTGGCACAGCAGAGTAGGAAAGATTTTTTATGCTCTTTTTGCATCATGAGCCATTATTAACTTACCCTGAAATCAGAATGTATTAGTGTGATGCAGGAGACAGTTTCTGGCTAAATTTGCAGGCCTGGTAATTAGAGATAATCTTTTATTTCTATCTGTACATCTTCAGAAGATAATAACCTAGTGCCCAATGACAGCATTTTTACAATTTTCTTTCAGAGAAAAACTGCAATTTCAGGCATGTTAATCATGAAAAAGTCACTGTCATAAAAGTCAGCCTCAAGAAAATGAACATAAGATGGAAGTGCAATGAATATAGAAAAAATCCTTACTAGCCCACAGGCTAAAGTAGAGGCAGTGTAAGTCTGTAAAGACAGGCTAAGCATGGAGAGCTGTTCTGATTAAGGGACAAAGCATTAAGAAAGAACACAGCCTGTTAGAGATGTCAATATCAAAGAGTGACTGGAATTACTTAGAATGGTTCAAGGTAATAAATCTTCAGCAAATGGAATGTACTTAAGAAAGGAGAAATTTAGGTCAAATCTCAGGAAAAGATTTCTAACGGTGAAGTGCAGAAGGTTATGGAATATTTGCCTGAAGGAAGAGACACAAGGCACATCCCTGGAGACTTTTAAAACTACACTGGAAAAAGCACTGAAGTATCTGGTACACAATAATCTTATACCAGGAAGGAGAAAGGCTAGATGATCTAATTGGGCTTTTCCATCTCTGCTTTCAGTGATTCAGTGGTAATTCCACTGGCCAGTTCTAGTATAAAATACAACAATCCAGCATCAACTGTAAGAATCCCCTACTAAATGCAAATGCTCTAGAATAACTTACCTCTTTACCACAGCACAGAATGCAAATGCTCTTCAGAAATGAAAACAGATAGGTTCTTTTTATTTGAATATATATACACCATAATGAGAATAAAAACCATTAAAAATGTGAACAGGCATTGTGTATGTACCTCTAGCAAGGATCAGATGTGCTCAACGTGGGTACTCACATTTAAATTTCCAAATACTGAATGGAAATTGTACAGATACTGTTTAATTGAGGTAGATTTTGTAGATACTGTTACAATATTGCTCAGCATGAATAAGAGGGATGGAATGAGGTTCTGTGAACTTTCAAAGACGGGCTTACACCTTTCTTACTTTTTTTTTTCTAGCTGACACTGAGAGAATAAAGAAAAAAAAAGTGGTATATTTTACATACAGACATCTGAAAAATCTTATTCTTTTCATTTAAAATAACCACTACCTGGTCTTGGTCTCAGGTTTGGAAAGAAAGCTGCAGTTATCTGCCCTTCTGAAATCCACAAAGACATACTGTTCTTCGAAAGCTCTTGTTCCATCGCAGCTGATCACAGCTGAGTTCCAAGGATTGGGCCAGCAGTCCCTCTAAACTTCATGGAATAGGTGAATTACATAAATGGTACTAGAAATGAGTAAGGGTTGTAGGACCGGAGGACAAAGTGTTCAGAAAAACATGCACAGGGTGCATCTGTGTTACTGTTTCACATCATGAATGTGCTTTTTAAAGAGATTTCTCCTGATCATTCTGTCATGGCTGGTTCATGTCACAGAGCAGTCTGACACTGGATTATTTCTGAATGAAGCTAAACTGGAAGGTGTGTTCCAGTCACAACCAAGTATTCAGTCCACTGCTCCTGATCAGCGCCAGTACAACGTAAAGCATCTTGAAACGCATGCAGCATTGTCCTCAGCACCAACTAGATTCCCTGTACAGCCCGTGGCCCAGGGAGGCTATGCCAAGGCAGCTCCAGCAGTGGAACAAACCTCGCTGGGAGCAGGCCAAAGGCTGCCTGTGAAGGGTTCAGCACCTCAGCCAAGAGGCCGCTGCAGACGGAGCGCCCTCCTGGATGGAGGCAGCCTGTGCCATGCCACTACAGCGAGCACCCGTGCTGCTGCCCCGAGCCCAAGTGTCGTTTAAACACGTGTCGCTCCTGAGTTGGCATGATACCTCAACACACTTTAAACCCTAAAAATACAAGGAGAAATAGGATGTCAGAGAACACACACACGCCAAGCACTGCATCTAACCTGAGGAGTAGAGCACAAGGGATCCACGTACGTGTTGTGCTCCCCATGGCACCCCAGCACCAGACACTGGCTGTGCCAGCTCCTGCAGGGAAACAGCTGCTTGGTTGCTTAATCTAGCAATCAGTGCCACCAGCCTGCACCTGTAGCTTTTCTTTTTTTTCTTTTTAAAGGGAAAGTTGTCTGTAAAGATATCTGAATTTCCTACCCCCGCTTTCTAAACTTTGAAGTTTACAGGTAGATCAGCGAAGTGCAGCGCTCTCGCAGCTCCAGCTCTCACCCACCCGCTAAAAGCTCTGTGTGGAAATTCTCTTATCTTTCTGCAGCCTTTGTGGTGTGCTGCTCCTGCCTTACAGGCGGAATCCTCGCAGCAGGAAGCGGCACGCTGGCAATGTCAGGAAAATTCTCTCAAAGGCTGCATTTCTTCGCATTTCTTGCAGCCCCTAGCCTGGGAGCTCACACACCAAATAACCACCGCTTACTTTTCCACAGCCTCGGCCTGTGAGGGGGGCACAGCGCTGAACGCAGCTCTTGGAGCCGCCTCGCCTCGCCTCACCGCCAGGCCCCGGCCCCGGCCCCGGCCCCGGCCCCGGCCCCGGCCCCGGCCCCGGCCCCGGCCCCGGCCCCGGCCCCGGCCCCGGCCCCGGCCCCGGCCCCGGCCCCGGCCCCGGCCCCGGCCCCGGCCGCCACCTGGGGGCCGAGCGGCGGCACTGCGCCACCGAGCCGGCCCCAAGTCGTCTCCGACCTGGGCAAGGCTTTACAGAGAGCATGTTTTGAGAGAAACAGACACAAGTTCTCCTTTTCGTAGGGCCTCACAAGGCAAGAGAGGACAGGACTGCTCTTTGCACAAGTGTCAGCAGCAGAGAGGGAAAAGGTTCTGTCCTGAGACCAAGTAAATATGGTTAAAGCAGAAACTGAAGCAAATATTTTAACCACCTGATTGCTGTCCTGGAGCAATCTCCCAATCAAGACAGAGTAGACAAGACGATGACTTACACTTGAGAAGGAAGAATATATAAAATGAATTATTTTATGACAGTGTCTCCAGTAGTAATGGCCCATCTCTCTGTTTCGCATTCTCCTCATCTCTACACATCCAATCTAGAACAGACGAGAGAGTCTAGCTGTAAACCACCAAACCAAGGGTCTTTTGAGTGCTCTCCACTGATGGACGAGAAGCACAAAGCAGTAACAAGATGGGAAGAGCCCCTGCTCAGGTGTGTGACAAACACCAGGCTGCCACACAGGGTGGGTAACCCTTCTGCAGGAAAAGGGGCTTCCACCACAGGACGAGCAACACGAATAAGCAATGTCATTCTGCGGGGAAAGCACAACCAGCATGGTTGGTTTGAGACAGCTGGAGAGAGCAGCGGAGAACAATGAGCATGATCAAAGGGCTCGAAAACATGACTTACAGTGAAAGATCGGAAGAACTGCAATTGGTTAATCTCAAGGTGCGAAGACTCATGAGTATGGTCACAGTTTTCAAAAGAAAGGAGTAATTTGTTCTCCATGCCCATCATGAACAAAAAGTAATAGATTTAAATTGCAGCAAACTTTTTAAATGATAAACACAGAGAGATGTCGGAAGACTGCCAGGAGAGGTTGTGGTATATTTGTCACAAGAGAAGAGGTTAAACAAATATTTCAAGACTGACATAAACACAGTGGAACTCTTAATGGGGATGAACTTTTATGACTGCCAGAGATCCTTTCCATTTTTTTCCTACTATTTTATGACAGAAAAAAAATGCTGTTTTGCTTAAAACACAGTTAGGAATCAGAAGGGGGTAGGGAGGTACTATTTCCAGTTTTCTTACTGGCTTACTGCATGAATTAAGAAACCACAAGTATTTTTGCATCTCAGCTCCCCATCAATAAAACGGAGGTAGCAATACACAATTTATGAGGGTACTGTGAATCTGTAATGCATTATTGTAACCTTGTGGATGCTGGGAAAGGAGGTGGTATGCAAATGTAAAATATTTCCAGACCTTCACTTTCTTTTTCATACTTGCACTGCTTTGACTAGTGTGATTTGTTTTTCCTTTCTTCTCAAAGTTTATAAGCCAAACACACTGTGATCTCTGCTTGGAAGAGAAGTACAGCTCTTTCCAATGAGGAACACAACAGAGTTGTAGTTTAATAGAACACTGAGGTTGAAAAATGTCCCTGGGTTTAAAACAAATAAATAAATAAAAGTCTAACCATTACATTTTGTCCTACTGTTTCTTTTATTGTGTGAAATTTACCAGAAGAAACTTCTACTTCAGAAACAATGATCCTGCTGGCTCACTTACACACATTGTAAGATCTCCTGAAAAAAAAAAATCTAGCTCCTCAAAACAATTATTGAACACATACAGCCAACAGGAGCAGTGAATATTTTTAAGACCTGTCCAGCTAAAGCATAGCTGAAGTACCTCATTATCTACTTTCCTTCTGAAATGCAACAATGGCTTATATTCACTAGGACTTTAAAACATTATTTTTTGTTAAAATGGTTTATATTTAAAGCAAAAAAAATCTGGTAAACATGGTATACTGTATAATCCAGACAGATACCTGCAGTTCAAGTCCACTAAAAACACGGATCCCAAATTAATATAAATTTTAAAAGCCTTATTCAAACACTTCTTCTTAATCATCTTAATACAAACACTTCCTTGCTGCAGATTTCTGCAGCAACATGCAAAACAAATCCTGCCCCTTCTTGCCATAGCAGGGTCCTGCTCTCCCATCCGCCTGGCATCTCCAGCAACTAGTGCCGTCTCTCATAGCCCAACTTCCCTCTCATAAGAGGATGGTGAGTGTGTTGGAGAGAAACCCTACACAGGGAAAACAAAGAGGGCCAGTGCTGGAGGCACAAGCGTGGCTGTGGTACACATCAGTGCCTATGAAAAGATCATGGAAAACCCTCCCTGGCCCTCAGCAGGAACTTAATCCTCATGCCTACTGTTTGCACTATAAAATAGCACTTTCAGGTACAGTTTGACATATATTTTTCCTGAGCACACGTATACATGTATCACTTAACTAAAGTGACTGGCATTATTTACATGTACATTGTTCCTCATGTGTGCATCTGCATTTGAATGTTTAAGAACACAATCCTGGAAAAGTAATTTGAAAAATAATTTCCTTTTAGCATACCAGCTGCTGAGACAATTAAGTCACTAATACTTTGCAAGTTCTCGAGCTCTCAGGAGACCTCTTGCATTTGGTAGCATTTGTAGAAGCACAAAATCCCTAATTCTTACCTAGCTTAAGTCAAAACCCATTGCAATCAACATTCTCTCCTAAAAAAATATCATTACAAAGACATCACATCAGATCTGCTGCTACATTCCATTGCTCCTTTTCATAAAGCACTGCTTTTAAAGTGATTACTTCTCGTTTATTAAAGCTAAAGACAAACATTACAGAAGACAATTAAAAGCATATTTATATTATTTTAACAACTAGAGTCCTACACAGAATTGTAATTACTTTGCTGTCTGTGCTATACAAGTATATTTGAAGATGTAGAGAAAAGTTTTGCAAAAACATCATCAGATATGTGCAGAATGCTTATAGCACGGAGGAATTCAAAGAAAGTCAGGCACTTAACTCACTTGAGTTTAGCAAAAACCTCCTCTGCAACATACATTATATATAGCCTTTGATATTGAAAGAAAAAACAAAGCAAAAAACACACACCAGTCACAACAATGAGCAAAAGCTGGGGAGACAATCATATATATTAGTAGTAGGGTTGCTGAATATTTAGTAATAATAATTTTCAACTTCTATCTCATGCAAAATTTTTAACAAATTAGACTAAAGATTTCTGAATGTGTAACAAGACTTTTTTGAAAGTTTCAGCCCCCCCAGCACAGCCATTCCAAAACCAAGGCTAACAAAAACTACAGCCCTCTGCCCGTGTTATGGAATTCTGAGTCTTCGCAGATACCCTCTAAATCTTCCCTGTCTCCAGAATAAGAATTTCATATTTGACAGAGTTGCTGGAATCTGTATTCAGAAGAGACTGTGAGCAAGTCTCTAAGATTTCAAGTGGCAGCACTATCACTGCCTTATCTCTTCTGTTCCTGGGGAAATGCTTCAACCTTCTTCAAAATCCCTCAGAGGGAAAATCTGTGGGAGTCAGTTCTCCTTGACTTCTGTTAACTTATTGTTCAATAACATTCTTTGCTTTGCAAAGCCCTTTGCATCAACAGTTCTTCATTTGCTCACAGTTAGAGCTTGTGATACTTTCTTGCATGTTAACACCATGTAACAGTACAATTCAACAATAAAACAAGTTTGTAAGTTCTACCAAAAATTTGTAATTTGCACCTAATCGAAGTCTTCAGATCACAAACATACAACATGGAGTTAGGCTTATTTCTTCAATCAGCTACAGATAAGTTAAGAACAAGGCAAGAATGACTGCAATTTTGAAAAAGGAGCTTGTCTTGGGGGTAGGATCAGTCTGAAAACTGGAGTAGGGAAGAAAACAGACAAGGACTATCCTGACAAGCAGTTTCCAGAGATGGAAATTAAATGTGAGCATGGAACTGGTTCATTAGGGTAACTGCACTAGGTGAAGGAACAGTGCACCTGTAAACCAGCAGGAAGAGCTGGGTTTAGATGTGACGAAATGCTAGAATATCTAAGAGAGTTGCTCCGATGGAGGGAGAGGGAGAAACCAAAACTGTACAAAACGTCTAAAGGAAGGATATGGCATCCGAGAGCAGTAAGTATTAGGAAGTGGGCAAAGACTGAATGCACACCCCTTGGCATGTACCGTAAGAAATTCAAGTTCTTGTAAGAGGTCTAAAGTTAAAAAAAAAAAAAGTGGATGATGTGTATATGTGATAGTATAATAATACTATGTGATGAGTACAGAATAGCATCATCCAAAGGCAATGAGAAGCTTTGCCATATTATGTGCTCAAATATTAGCAAACGCCAGAACTACAGTTACCATGCAGCCTTTTTTTTGGGTATGCATTATGACACTAATTATATGATCATGTGCTAATTTTTCCACAATCGTCTTGTTTAAATAGAGCAGCTCTGGTGATAAACTAAGCTCTATAGCACAAATAGCTATTCTCCATTTCCCTTCTGCTTCATTTGTCACTGGAAATAGAAAACAGCATGTGGAACAGGAAGAGAAAGGAGTATCTGGCAATTAAGACACCTGAAGAATACCCTGGTAAAACCTATGCTTTTCCTCCGGCCCCACATATTCCCTGTAATTCCAGTTTCAGTTGGCTGTCATCTGTTTTACTGAAACACTGTGCATTCATTCACGGTTTGGTGCAGCCAGTGGCACTTGTGCATTCAACTTACTGAAGTGCTATATATTAAGTACTCTAAATCTCAGACCTTTTGCACATTAAATTAGGTGCTTGCAATTAATGGGTAGTTTTAGCATTTTTACACCTCATTTTTTCTCCATAAAACCGTGTTAGTTCATTCACACATGGGAATCCTGCCCAGCAAGCGTCCCTGAAAAGCAACCTCCCTAACATCCTCTCATATAAACCCCTATGCTCCATAACACTCAGGCGTGCTACGGATGCATACCTGTAAGGAAGGCCTCAGGCCACACCCCGAGCACATAAACAGGCAAAACATTTCTAAAACACTTAATAAGTCTCTGTAGCAAAAGGAGTAAGTGGCCGTATGGCAGATGAGCACTTCCATAACCCTGATGGATAGGTTCTGTAGCCAGGAAAGCGTGGCAGAGGGTTCAGTGCTGGACTGTACAAACCCTGTAGGGATGCTGGGCACACACCCGGGCCGTGCTGTATCAAAACTGGAACACCTACACCACTGGCAGTGTTACCTGTACCTTTCAGGTTATAAACTTATATTTTGATGGACAGATTTATTTCTGTGTAACACTGTCCATTCTAGACAATGAGACAATTGGAGGGGAGGAGGGGAACACGGTGATATTCAAATTGCATGCCACAATGAAAAAACAAAACTGATAAAATTAATATAAGGCATTGATTATGATGCTCCTCAATTCTGTATACTTGACTTTGCAATCGTTGTAGGGTTAATCCAACACAGTTGTGTGTGGATAGAGTATGGACAGACACATAAAAACTCTCATACATGAGCATCAATAGAAACTGTATGCTCAATGCACTTGTTTTTAAGAATGCTTTTCAATAATAAATTAATTTCACTAGTCAGTGTCCTTACATCTTTATATTGCATTATGAGAAAAATACTTTTAGTTTGAATAACTGTTAGAATTGTTAATGATAATTTACTAAATATTGACCATTCTCAAAGCTGAAAATGATTCAGAAGCAACCGACTGTTTTATTTGTCAGCGAGACATATTAGGGCAAAAAAGCCTCCTTAAAACAGGCCATTAATCCTCATTAAGTTGAAGAACTGTCAGCAAGTATCACACAAAATACAGGGCTGTTGTTACTAGAATATTTAACAGGTTCAAGTTCTTGTTGTCCCAAATTTGGTCACAAGAGAAGGTACTCTGTCTAATTAGTGAAAGATGAAGACGTCTGGAAGCACGAGTATGTAATGATGCAAACACACTTAAAAGGATGCAGGTTTTTTGATATAACACATCAGAACAGCCATAAAAGATCTAAAAAGAAGTCAATTCAGCCCAGTATCCGATCTCCAACAGCAGCGACGAAGGATGCAGAGGGTGAGTATCACTATCGACTTGCCATGTTCATAAACAGTTTGTAGTTCAGGGATTTCCAAGAGTCAATGCTAAAGGCTTACTAGTTCTCAGTCTCCCGTCTTTCAATAATGTGCCCAGTAACTTTTACGTGCACACTAACCTTCCTGTCACACTTTCTGAAGAATACAGCGTGATAATGCAAAATAAGTTGTGCATAGTTTCATGCCAAGTTTCAAGATTAGCTGTGATGCAGAACAGATGAACTTTTGAAGCAAAATTAGATAAGCTACTTAATTAATTGAGTGAATTTAGATTCCTTAGAAAAGCTTAGGAGGTTGTTTAAAACCAAGTAACGAGTTCTGCAATAGGAGAAGTAGACATGCACAGTGTCGAGTCAATGCTAAAATTAGAAGGAAAGGTGAAAAAGAATGTCTCTTATGATAACAGAAAAAAACATTTAGAATTAGTAAATTATGATTAATTTCAGTAAGATACAGAAAGGTCAACAACTTTTGATAAAAGCAACTAAAAAAGTTCCAAAATCATTTCATACTTCTGAGAGCTACAGACATCCAATGCAAATACAACTGCTGTAATTTCCGTCCCCCACCCCAAGACAAATTACTTTTTAGACAACACAAGGAAGTTTCCATGATACACGACCCTACAATACCTGTGCAAAACCAGAAATGAGAACTATAGATCCTTTTTAATACATCAAGGCTGTTGCCTCCATTGTCTAGTAGCACGGACTGATAGGAACACATAAAATGAAAGATTTGGCACCGAGTATCTGACAGCTACATCACATACACTTCAGAATATTTTTTACTTTCGACTAGCTGTACTGGGAGCCTTGCAGAAGACACTGTACTCAAGGAGTAATTGACCTTGCGCTGTGTCTGCTCCTCTGGGCCTTGTACTTGAGGCTCGAGAGGCCTGTACATTAGCACAGAGTAGCCTCCGTAAGGATGGTGGGCTCCGGGCCAGCCTGTGCTGTGTGCTGGTGGATGTTATAACAGAGGTAACGTTTCCAGCCTGTCAGGAGAAGACATGTGATTGCTGGAACCATGATTTGAACAAAATGGGAGGCACTGTGACGCAGGTGGGAAGAGGATATACAGACAGATCTGCCCAGCCTGCCATGGGAAAAATCCATCCAAGGTCCGTCCAGGTGCACAAATGTGGGACGCCCAGCATCTGAAGGGACCTAAGATGTACTCACTATCTTACTGAAACAGTATTTCAGCACACCGTTTGTTGACAGGCCTTTCTTATTGCAATCCAGAAGGAACCCTGCACCAGCTCGCTCTCTCCCCTGCCAGTGCAGGACACGAGCTTCTACGGACCAAATGCCCATTAGTGTCTGGAGTACACTGAGGTCCCAGTGCACAGCTGGTTTCATTTCATCCCAGAGGAAGTGAGTTTGTACACTCCGAGTGAACCATGCATGACGTGAACAAAAAGCCCAGCAAGTGGGGGTGATCGGCGCATTCACGGTCTGAACAACACAAATATAAATGCAGCCCTGATTTAAGATCATCATGGAAACAGAATATCTATACGTTATGCACAAATATTGTGGAAAAAGTTATAAGGAAAAAATGGTAAACAAGACAGAATATGGGAAGTTAAAGGGAAAGTGCACTTTATTTTTCAAAGGGCACTTTACAAGGTTAGGTTAGACAGCTTAAGACAAAACACAAAAGGGGAGTAAAAATATGATAAATAAGAACTAGAAAGTAACTTTATCAGAAAGCACCAATTGTTTTGTGCAAGACTTGTATTATAAAAGCTGTAGGACAATTTTTGGTTCAGCTTACACCTACATAAAATCTTACGTAGGTGCACCTTCTCTGGCAACATGTCTCCTCAGTCCTACCCCAGTAATTTCCCTCCAGAGAAGTTATCTCACAAAACTGCTGCTGCTGTTAGCTGCTGGAGACTTTGAGCATGGAATACTCTTCTCTTGTTGATTAAGGAATCCTGTAGGAAACCCACTGTTGCTGAATCTAAATGTGTTTGAATGTTAGGTCATTCTAAGTTATAGATGCTAGATTATTGTAAGTTAAAGGACCACATGCACACTGCTCCAGCCATGTCAGGCCCTGCTACTGCACGTAAGGGCTGACTCTGAGGCTGAGTGCTGCTGGCTTCAAAGAATGAATGCTTTTGAACTGGGAGACGCATACTAGTTTTATTACCCAATTAACTGAGCTCCACGAGTACACTCTTGACTGTCTACAAACAGCACTGTGCTGTCACAATGCAGGGCTCAGAACTGTTAGGATGAAAATCAAGAGGAGATATCAGTTATTCAGTTTGTATAATCTGTCACTTAAGTAGTTTAGAGAATGGACCGTATCACATATATTCAAAACAGGAGTCACTGCCAATTGTAGTACTGTTTCGAGTAAATCTTTAAAGTTACATTCCTTGAGAAACATAAGAAAAGGAAATGTGTGGCCACAGGTAACTCTGGGGCAAGACGGAGCAGTGAAGATGATAAAAACAGTATAATCTTTCAGACCAGATGAAAGTAATTTTCTGTGAAAAAAAATTCCTTGGTAAGCAGCTGTAATGCAAGACAAATGAAATCAAAAGGAAAGGAAAGACTGATTTCTCCAGAAAGATGACTGTCAGTTCAGATGCATGAATTTATGGCATGTAGCGAGGCTGAGCAGTAACAAAAGCCACAAACTGCAGTGAGTTGTCAAGGTGAGTCTGCGGGAAGGGACTTTTGTGATTTAATTCAATAAAAAGTGAGAGGGAAGGGAAGAAATTACACATGAAGCAAATTTAAAATGCCTGAACAAGATGGCAAGAACAAGTATTGAGTTTGTTAACAAAAAGAAAGAAGAATTTAAAGAACTGTCAGTAAAATAATTTCCATGTACTCAATCACAACCCAAATATTTTCTTCCTTCATCTAAATATTCAAGGGCCTTGAAAGAAACGTGGAAAGGCCTTGAAAAAGATAAAATTGAACCCTGAAATAATCAATAATTAGTTGTCTTCATATACACTCCGTTGCTTTAATTGTTGAAGGTTAGTCAAACTGTAAAATAGAAATGAGTAGCTCAGACTCTGTAAAGATGATGTAAGAAGAGTTTATGAACAGGCTTTTGAAGGGAGGTGTTCCATCTGGTTTTGACTTCCTACCTCGATCAGGGAGTTAGGTGGCTGAGGAAAGGACAGTGCACAGGAAATTCTTCATTATATAATAACTTGTTAACATGGGTTTCAGTTACTTGTGAAGAGTGAGAAGTCCAGGGAGACCTTTTCACCCAGGAATTTTACAGACTGTCTTTAAAGTGAATTGAAATATAGATAGGAAAGAAATTAGAAGGAACAGCCAAACTTTATTGATTGAAGCTTTTAGCAATCCTGTGATAAATCTTGAAGAAATCTTGCTCTCCAAGCTTACACCAGGCTGTCCTTGCTATGTGATGGTGTTAGGAAAGCAAAGTCAAGATTACTGCAAATCCAGGAGAATAAACCAGAGGAGACTGATTGATTAAACACATCATTGCCCCTTCAGGGAGGGCCAAACTGCAGTAAGATCACTGCAAGAGCAATGTGCTAACTTGAATACTTCTATGGGAGGACAGATTTCCCTGCTAAAAAATGAAGTTGCAATTCTGTGAATGCACCAGAATCATGTTAAAAAAATAAAAAATCTAGCAGTCTTGTTCAGAAATCCTAGCCTGCCTTTTAATCAATCTTGTGCTCTAATGAGCTGTCTCTCTTACCTCTCACAAATAGCATGCACTTCACTGGTGTTCTCACTGTCTGCTTCTGAAGTACAGTCACTCACATCTGTCATTCACTGCCTTAGACTCAACACCAGCAGTCAGCAACAGGTAAATCTCTCATCTCCTGTGCTGTCTTTTTTCTACAGGTCTTTGCCATGAGGACCATGCTACCACAGGTTGCAGCCTCTAGTATTTCAATCCTCATAATGCTAAAAGAAACTTGTTCCATAAGGTCAAGGAAAACATCATTTTGCATGCCCAGTGCTTTACCTACAACTGGCTGGGATTTCAGACACACTCCCTGGTGAGGTCCCCAAAAGCCAGTTCTGAGAGTGACTTATCCCCACAAGATGAAATAAAACAATTCAACAACTGACTTGTAGAACTCATATACCTAATTTTTATCAGAACATTTTCACAATCCAAACCCAAGCAGATTTCCACCATATCCAAGCCTCTCTAAAGCTTCCCCCCCCCCCCCCCCCCCCCCCCCCCGGCCTTCTCTCCCAGTTTTCTTTCTGCAGCTCGGGAGAGGGTATTTCTCATTCATTCCTAATGTGGACTGGCTAGACTAGAACACGAACATTTTGTTCTGATTCATTACTAGAAACTAAGTTTGCAAATCATATATTATTCTGCTATCACGGAAACTTTTAACTGCCCTAGAGACTAATTGTGATCTCCATATTCCTCCTTCCAGGGGATGAGGATATTTCTAGTTCTGAAAAGCAAGAAGGAAATATGACAACCACGCTTTTATCAGCAGCTATATTTCACTGAACAGCCATTTCCCTGCTCTCCTACATGGAAAGATAACAAAGCACTCCCAACGCTGTTTGCAGACACCACGAGCGTTATTTTGCTTAAGCCCAGAGCTAATCACAGCAGCTCATCACACCCCTGATGTTCCCAGTCACACGATGGTATGTCCTGAGAGTTCCTGAATCCAGAGGACCCCACCATGGTGACGGCACCTCATCTCCTGCCTACAGACTTTCCTTCACACAGCTACAGCTGAAAACTGACTGCTGTAAACTTCAGATAGTGCCAACTAATTTCACCACGGAGAGTTCAGATCTCTCTTGTAGCAAGCTGGCAACATCGCTGTGTCCAATGTCAGCCTGTAAGTTGTACAAGTGGAGTCCAGGATCAAAAGGGCTCTGAAGCACGAGTGAGCTGAAAGAGCCACAAATTCCCTTTTCAGTGCTGAAAAATGTTAAATCATGCTGTTGACTCCTGGAATGGTTTCCCTTTTTCATCTAGCCTGTGCAGTCGTTTTGAAATATGGGTAAGCTTACAGATAAACCTTCTGTAATGGGAATGAAGCCCTTTAAAAAAGTCTGCAGACCTGTGAGTTTGGGGGGAGTTAGTTCTGCAGAATTTCAGACCCCTGCAACCCCTTTTCATCCAAGTGAATTCTTGTCGCGTTGGTTATGCGTAGGGTAGTTTCTCTCTTACAGAATAACTGCCGTTTATTTTGTTTTCATTTCAGATTGGTAGCCTTCAGGTTATCCTAAATCATCATCTGTCAGAGTACTGATTCCTTTTCAGAGGTGTGCTGAGCACCAAGACATCTCCTAGCTGTAAAAAGGCTCCTTCCAAATCTCTGCGAACCTCTGAAGCATGGCCCAAGCCAAAAAACATTAATATTGCCACAGGCCATATCCTGCTGTGAAAGAATCTATTTCTTCATCTTTTAAAATGATTTGATCTTCAATGGTCCACAGAGAATCTAAGGCTGATAATTTTTCCCAAAGATGTGCAAGACTCCAGAAACGTCCGACAGCGCAGTTACATTATTCTGACAGATTTCCCCAGTGACCTGAAAAGCTTATACCCTCTTTGCAGCCGTGTAATTAGACAGCCCCTGCTCCACATACCCAGTTTGTGCAGGCCCTGCGTAACAACTCACACCTTTGTTCTGTTGGGGAAAAATCATTCTGATTCCCAAGCAGAGGGTCCTGGACCATTGTGTTGCACCTCACCTGAGCATGCAGCATGGTGCTGAAGTACGCTGAACAGGACCATGACTTTCTACAGATGAGCATTTTTCTGCCAGCTGGTACTAGCTCTGCTGGCTCACATTTCGTGAAGTCAGCCATCACAGTTACTTCTTGCAGGGCAGGGATATTCAGCAACTGAACACAATCCTGGTGCTGCTCAGACCTACACAAACTTCAGCAGGTGCAGTCCCTTGAGGAATTTTCCTCTTAAAATACATCTTTCCTCACTATGAATCTGTTGTAACTTCTGAGCCTTGAGTTTTCACCCATCAGATCACCCACCCTAGCAATCAAAACCTCTACCATGGGCAGCCCTGTATATTTAAGAATTCTCCTTCTCCCCTTCTTTCCTTCATCCTTCAGTTATCAACATTTATTCTGCTTAACTTCATTTTTCCACATTACTGTACGTTCTCATCTTTAAGAACAAATCTCCCTATCTGCACAATTTTCAACACTAACAGGAGTCAGATGAAAATCTGCTTCTGCCTTTCCCTACAACCGCACTTACAAGGTTTACAGCAGTCTACCTCCCTCCTCCCCAGCAGCAGCTCCTGCCTCAGCTGGTGCCAGCCCACGGTGAACTTGCCAGCCCCTGTGGACTGGCACGGTCCTCCTTTCACTGACCTCAGCCAAGCACAGCCCAAGGACCGTGTCCTTCAAGCTGTGTTCAGCAAAGCATTCCTTAACTCTCAGTCCCCTAAGTAAGAGATGATACGCACTGAAGGAGATGTACTAGCTTTGGGTTCAATCCCAGGAGACACAGAGCTGATCATATAAATGCTTAGAACCACGGAGACTCGCAGTGTTTTGTTACATTGGACCCAGAGTAGTAAAACATTTTATTCCAAGTGCATTCTTATACGCAAACACATGCTGCACTCCTCCGCTCTTCTAGAGACTTCTCTAATACCGTGTTTTAGTTCTTGTGTTCCTAAATAGAGCTTTCCTTAATTTCACCATAAAGATTTTGAGAATCCTTCTTCTGGCTTTAGAGAGGGTATTACATAATTTTTTTTCAAGTTTAAAGAACGGCACTGTTCAGTAAATTCAGCTCTTCATACGCCAAAATTACAAGGATAAGTGAAGTTACATCATGTGAATTATGAAGTGATAATGTCTTTAGTTCTGCCCCAATCAGAAGTGTAACTGTTTAAGGCTTGTAATAATCATGTTCAAACATATTCAGATTATAATTACTTTTCTTCTGATAATGATAGCCCGTCTGATTGGATGATTACCTATTTGACTTTGATAAGTCTCGAAGGTCAAAGATGATAATTACAGACATCTGTTTTCTAAGAAAAATAAACTCTTGGAAAATAATATTTAAAGTGACATCTGCAAATAAGTGTTTTAGAAGCATGCCGCTCATACAAAAGTCACAGGCAGGCAAATAAAACAACAAAAGCAAATTGTCAAGATACCAAGTTATCACACATCCTTTGTAAATAACGTGCAAGTTTTCTTTGGTTACTTATATAAGCATAAATAACTTGTCTGATCAGAATATATTTGAGCAGGCATTAAGAATAAAAATAAATGAAAAAAAATAATGCATGTTCTATACATCTTTAAACCATTCTTGTAGGCATCATTTGTTTGAAAAATACAAGAAAGCATCAGATTATGTATACCGCCTCTCATTATTTCTAAGGAAAGAAGGGGAACACTGTTCAGAAGAAATAAGCCAAAGTATTTTAATGTCCTAACATACGATTAGAATCAACTCACTTCTTTAATTTGAGCTGTCATGCTCTCCAGTGGCCAAAGATGTACTGATTCCCTGTTAGTACCAAGGTTACTACTGCCTGCCAAAGCATTAATAATTGCTAAATGAGCAGATCTAGAGCAAATGTCGTATACATTTGTCTCCAGAAGAGGTGAGAAAAGAGCTGTAGGACCCAACACAAGTTTTCTAGAAAACAAATGCTCTTCGCTCAGAGAGGTGCTTTTCCTTTGCCTTGTATTGTCTACAGTAAGTTCCTCTCCTGTAACATGATCATAACAATGCCATCAAACCAAAATTTTCTACTCTAACAATAAGTTTTTCATTGCCAATCTTCATCTGGTATTGTCTACATCAACAAAATCCTGCTTTTAAATAGCTTTCCTCCTCAGCAGGCACTGAAATAGACACTTTAAAAGAAACTTCTGCACTGATTTCCTTGCTTGGCTGGCAGCCTCTACAGAATATGGATTTCAATTTTTTGTTTTTTATTTTGTAAATATAAACAACCTACTTAACTTTCTGGATGTTCTCCAGCCACGAAGTACTGCTTTATGTTGTTCAACAAAAAAAACAACAACAACAACATTTCTTAGAGCCAACTGTTGATATTAGACACCTCCTATTCTTCATAATAAAGCCATAATAAGATCAGTTTCAGTAGTTATTGTAAAAAATCCAATAGATTGGTACACACCATCATCCATTTAAATTCATCTGTAACCCTTGTTGTTTTGTGAAACTTTACCTTGAGGTGAAATTCCTAAATTCTTATGCTTAGAACATAAACAGTAGAAAGAAACCAAGATATTATAACTTATCTGCCAAACTAGTCTCCAGAGATAGGCTGAAATCAAGTTAGAATCCCCGTATCTTGAACAATGCAGTCAGCTGGGTTAGATGATTGCATGGAGATAAGGATCTCATAAACTGAGAGACATCCATTTTAAAAGAGATCATACTGAGGAAGAAAAAAAAAAGACTATGCAACAGAATGAGGAAGAACACAAAACATTGCATGGTGAAAATGCACCCATGAGCATTCTGTCTTAAGAGGAAATGCAGAAGATAATGATGAAAGCTACTGGCAACATTAAACTGAGGATGCAGGCAGCTGGCTTCAGACGGCTTGCATCTTTGGAAAAGCAGCTAGATGGGTTTATATTTTGTATGTTGAAATAACAAAACAAAAGATTGATTTACAATCTATTTCCAGAAGAATAACCACACAGTTGAATTTAGCTTTAAAGCACCAAAAATGCCATAATCTGAAGATAAACAAGTAGAAAACATGGGCAAGTAGGTGGCTTTTTTCTTTTTTTCTTTACTTTTTTTAAATTTCTTGAAAATCTGAAGGTCTAAAAATCCTGGCAGCCACACAACCATAGGATAAAGCCTTTTCAGCTAAAGTCTGATTTACAGTATTGTGCTATAGCCCTCCAAATTATAAGACACCTGTTTTTTAAAATAAAAGACTATCTGTTGTCAAGGAAATGAGATGCTGAAGAAAAGTGTACTCAAACTTTGTTAATATATGATAATCAAACAGATATTCTCTTGCAAGTGGGAAGATTTTTTAAACAAATGCAAATGAGTATTTGATAATGTTTAGATGCTCTTCCTGTTTCAGTACTTAAATGAGAACAAACACAGATGAGTAATGGGATGGATTAACCCCAAATAAAATTGGTATTGTACAAATGTACAATAACAAGCAGATCTACAGAGAGGTCTGAACAGATGCACCAGACACATGATAGGAGAAAGCATGTTCCCAAATTAGAGAAAGGGAAAAGAGGACAAGATCCATTAACGACCTTGCCCAAACTCATACAAAACATAATTTTTATTATTATTATTTTTAATCAGGAAAGCAGTTTGAATTTGTCTTCTGATTTTCTAATCTCTCAATCTCTAAGAAGCATTCCCATTCTCCTGCTCCCAGAATAGTACTGATCAAAAGAAATAAATAACAAAGAACATTATTTTTGCCACCACAACTCTACTATGGCAAGACAACAATGACCTGTAATGCAGTCGGCAGCAGGCTAATACTACAGTTTACATCAGCAGAGGTACTACAATTATACCAGACATCTTTGCGTGCAGTGGCGCTTCTCATTGTATCTGCCCATTTTCTGATCTCACCAGCTTTCATTTAACTAGATCATGACTTTGAGGTAGGTTTAAAAGAGCACCCAAGGGGCTGGCAGACAGCAGACTGAGGGGGGAAATCTTGTGCTGTTCCTCAGCTGCCAGGATGAAAGCAGGAGAGAGAAAGAGAATGAGAGAGAGAAGCCTAGGATGTCATACATCTTCCTCCCTGCCCAAAGCAAGTCTTAAAGCAAATCATTACCTTATTACATAATTAGTCCTATTACTGTTATGCCAAACAGTGCAAGACACAAATAGAAAGCATTCATCTGGTATACCCATGTTTACAGGAGGTTACCAGCTGTGACAATGTCCCCAGGCACACATGTGCACTTTAAAAAATAAAATTAAAAAAAACAGCAACAAAAAAACCCTCGAGGAGCATTTCAACAAACAAGCACACTGATGTTTTTGTTTCTTTGAACTAGTTCTCAAAACGTTCCATCTGGGCAAAGCATTCCAGCATTCCAGCCATGACATGAAAGTAATACACACGAGATACATCCAGAGATCCATACTGGGTTTATCTACCTAAAGTTGTACCCAAACCATCATTTTGTCACTGTCGGTGTTACTCTGTCCTATGACTGTATTGAAAAAAACAAACAAACAAACACAAACACAGAACTACTGATGTACCTCTTCAAATCACAGATCAATACTGACCATAAAAAAGTCACCTTCTAATGGGTTAAACGTCACTCAGGGCAAAAAGATTGCTCAACTCTTCAAGCAGACTTTGAGCTGGCTTTTCAACTCAGGGAGGGGAAAGGAGTTATTTTACAACCAAACTGTATTGAGCATAAGCCAGGCAGTGGAAGGGAGACTCCTGAACCTGTTTTCACACTTCCTGTGCAAAAGAAGCAAATACTGCAGAAACGAGCAAGGAAGTTTAGTTCAAACCGGATTTGCAGAAGCTCTCAACACTGGTCCACTTTATGTTCTGATACACAGACATAACTACATGGTCAGTAAAAATGATCACATTTTTATACTATCTATCTGTAGGCAAACAATTGTGCTTCAACAATATAAACAACGTATTTTAGCTGGCAATAAAACAACACACAAAATATACATATGGGAAAGTTTTGAATCGCTTTTGGTCAAAGAGGAATGGCTCTCTGGTAATGAGTAACAAATGGCAAATCCTTGGTCCTGAGGCAGATGTCCATGGCAGTAGCTTCACAGAGAAAAAAGTGTAATTCATGTACACTTGGACATTGCTATTCCTATTACGATTTTTATTGAAATATGAAAACCACGTATAAAATAACTACAACGTAACTCAAGAGTCAAATGTTAGTGAAGTCTCTCAGTTAATGTTGGAACTATGGGTGAAATGGGCCACTCAAGAAGCAATCATTTATTTTAACTAACCAAACATTATTTCACCTCATGAATGTTTAAGTGTTTTTATCCATGAGCTGTCTAAGCAACGTATAGGAACCTGAGATCCTTGAAAATATCTGAGAGCAGCATGTTAGTCTGATGTAACGCACCTGACAGGGAAGGAATTGCTCCGTCTCTAATGATTGCAGGAGACCTCGTCTGACTCCTTGGATTGCAAAAACTTAACCAGGTAACAGAAAAGAGGTTATCATTCAATCTATAACCTTGCTTGGCAGGTTAGATGATTTTTGAACATCCAAATGAGAGCAAAAGTTACAAAGCTCTGAACAGGACACGTTATTGCAGTACGTATACACTGCAAGAGCCAAGAAGTGTTCTGCAGACAGCGACTGGGTAGGGCAGGTCCTCCAGGGCAAAGTCTTTCCTCACTTGAAGTCATGTGTGTCCTGGCTTTCCTGACTGCCATGAACAACAGGAAAACGGACACGATGCAAAAGGCTGTTTGTCCTCCAGTTGTCGGGAATGAGGGAATTAAATGCCATGATTTTACTCCACTTAGCCTAAATGACAAAGGTGCTTCCATCAATCTCTTTTAAAAATTATTCATCCACATTTGGGGAGCAGTGTGTATATACAGGGCTCCTCATAAAGGCAGCACTACAGGCAGAAAATTTTCATGAGGCAGTCACAGGCATTTATTGAAGCTAGTTTTCAAGACCTGTATCTTTACTTCCCTGAGCTAATTTGTTTTAGCAACAGATGCTGGACTCGGTAACAGCAAAGTCAAACCTGCCCTGAGAAATGGGAAATTTCCTATGAAAAGACACAGGACTGCTAGCCTCAGTGATACTTCCAGCTGTTAAACTATTTCCTGGAGACAGGACCGTGAGAGACCAGGTGTGACGCAGAGCGCCACAGAAGACAGAAACAACAGCGGGTACCTCACCGCTGGGACAACATCGCCGCTGTGCTGCAGGGGCTGACCCAGAGAGAAGTAACTCAGCCAAACACAACTGGCATCACTGCCTTCCACCCCTAACTCCTCTGCGTCCCACAGAGCATCTCCCTGTCTGCTCCTCCTTCTGCTTACATCACCCAGTGCTCTTCAAGAACAGGGTGAGCCACGCATTTAAGCTAGCCTTTTTATTGTAAAAAGATCTTTCGAAGAGCAGCTGCTTCTCTGCTACAAACACAACCTGCCCATTTCGATTCCTGAGGTTTCCCAGTTCTCTTCCTGCCTCCTCTTCTCGTGCCTCACCAAGGTGCTCCGTTCTGGTCACATTGCGATGCAAGACTGCCTGCCTAGTCATTATATTCCTGAGCTTGCTTCCCCTGGTGACTAGGAGATCTCCAAAGATAGCTGCAACATATCAGCAATATTACCCCACTACCTTTCTCCACAATTCCCTTCAAGAAGGCTCTCCCCCTTGGTGACCAGAAGAAAAGCTTTGACAATGGTCAGACTATCAGCGTGCTGCAAATACCCCCTGGCATGTTGTCAGCGTTATCCCGCTGCTTCCTCACGCGTCCTCCTCTTTTTAGTTTGTCTTACCTGCACCCTCTTTGGAGCTGTGACCTTTTTGTTCCGTATTTGTACGGCAGCAAACACTGAAATCCCTATCTGCAGCTAAGGATCAGGTACACAACATAAATATCAACAATAACAAATCCACAAAGGTTAAGAGGTTTTTTGAGAAACTACTGTAGGGGAGAGCCTGAGGAGCTGCCAGCAAGCTCAAATCATATCTGTAAGGTGGGCTACATTTACGTAAATGGTGCTAGCGCACTCCATCATTTCTAAAGGACATCAAAACACTTCTAGGTACCATTTCAGGAAAAATGTTAGAGACATTTTGGCAAAAACTAGATATATTTTAGAGTTAAAAATGAGGAAAAAATCCCCCAATGCATTCTCAAGACTGTTGGCAGAGTTGTAAGAAAGAACCTCACAAATTACTGCACCCTAGCTCAAATCCAGAGGTAAATTTTACTCTGAAGGCAAATATGGTAATGGGAAACTTTTAGAAAAAAAAAGTTTTTAATGTTGTCCCATGAGCTGAAGTATTTGAGATAAAGAGCTCACCCGTCCATCTGCAGAACTCCTTATTCTTTGTTCCACATGACTTAATTTAATAGATCCAATTATGCAACCCAGTCTAATGCTCACCAACAACACATTTCCTAGCATTTCATTGTCTGGGTTCTGTGAGTTTCTAGTGATATAGCAGATTTACATACTTGTTAAAACCTGACTACAGTTGTTCTGTAGTCAAAACAGCCTGATCTGAATTAAATTTTACTCCTTTAAATTTCCTCCCTTTGCTTCCAGCATACCACTCCACATAACTCTCCTCCATCCTTGCTACTTACCTAGTACAAATATCCAGAAGGTAGAGCTGTAAAATCCCTCTAATCACTGCTCGTAAATAACATTTCTTCTGAAAATGTATTTCTTATCATACACAGTACTGACTAGAACATGGGAAAATGTTCTAGTTGTGAAGCACTTTCCATTCTACTCCAGACTTCAGCTTAAGAAGTTATTCTCTATGTCCCTTTCTGTCAAATGCTGACAACAGTATCAGTTTGTTTTGTAAAGCACCTTGTACTGAATGATGGCATTTGAAGAAAACCTGTAGTTTGAGGTATGGGAAAATATGACTGAAATTAATACTGCTTCTCTTTTCTATAATCTTTAACTCTAGTTTGGGCACATTATTAGAAAAATATTGAAATAGCAGAAAATAAATAAAATGTCTGAAACTATTTTTTTTTAAACATTCGTATTGAATTTGCTTCTCATTATTACTTCCATAATTCCACTCAAAAGCCCGGCCTGGAAAGGACCATTTTGTACAAAGAAGTAATGATCATCTCTATTTATGCTTGAAAGAAAGCATGCTGAACAACTACAATTTCTTGCATGTTTCTAGTTTCTTTAAATTTTAAACTTTAAAGTATCCTAAGTGTTCTTTATTCATTTGTTTGACCTTTTTGCTACAAGAATAAACTATTTAGTTACTAAGCATATCCCTTTGCCATCAATTTAAATCTTATCTACTAAGGCATATTAGCTCAGAAAACAATTCAAAGTCAACTGAATGCATTTCTTAATAAGCTTTGAAGACATAGAAATCAGAGAAAGCATTCAAAAATTCTATAAATCCAATTATCTTCCTTCCAAATCCCTTGCTAATTTCAGCAGTTTTCTTTCTTATATGCAATACTGTGGGGCTTTCCAAGATGTATCACGGCTCTTCTCCTTACCTCTCACTAGTCTGCATTCCTATTTCCCCCCACACACACACCTTGTCACTGCCTGTTTTCATGCAACAGAACAAATATAAGTACCCAGAATTCTTCAGAATGCCTTTCTCTGACTGAGCTACCATGCTGAGTTAGAAAGTGTGGCTCTCTAACGAGAGCAGCTCATCAGCCAGGTTACTGAGCTCTGTTCTCATCCCATTCATAACAGGTGCAATGTTAACTTCTTCATACTGCTGGTTTTTTTTCATAAAAGGAAGAAAATTGTGAAAATCACCCTTTTAATTATACTGTCCCAAATAACTTATGACTCCAAACACCACTAAAATTGTTTCCAAAACATAAATGAAGTCCTATTGCCACATTACATGCAACACTTAGCTAGTGAAGCTGCATACAATACAACTGCCAACATATAGAGGAGAAAGCACATGCCCTCCTAAAAAGAGCTCATGGGAAAACTATGTTAAAGACATGGCATTTATGAGATTTTTGCATTAGTTATCCCCATATTTAATGAATGCCCACATGCTTGAGCTACTGGAAAATAACTGCAAGGATTGCCTCAGGTCTGCAATACACTAAGAGTCCTGAACATGGTGACCACATACGACTGAACAGCGACCGACCTATCTCCAAATACAACAATCTTATGCTGAATATGGATATAAAGACAATGAACCGTCGGATGTTGATGGTTTTGCCTCAATATACATACTGAGACACAAGGAGGGAGAAGGTGAGCGTGTGCATCTGAGACTGCTTGTGAATAATCCATGCTCTTGGTGGGACTCAATGACATTAGTTGCTCTACAGCAAGTGAATTATCACAGCTTTGCAAATAAACTCAGCTTCCTGTGTTCTACCATCTTTATATGAATACCTTCTTAATGCCATGCTCTTGCTTAGCCACCACAACAGATCAAATTTCAATTATTTATTAATCTATCCCAAGGCCTAACTTTTCAAATCTGGTGTACAGATGACAAATGCATTGGTTACTTGAGCCTCATAGCCAAAATTGATTTAAATTAGAGATGCATGCTATAGATATTAAGTTCATAAGATAAAAATGCTAAAATTAAATAGGCTTAAACAACAACAAAAAGCAGAGCTAGAAATGCTGAGGTTTGCCTTTCTTGACTATGCATAAGTAAGAATTCATTGCTGAGTCTTATTACTCTGGCACTCCTGGAACCCACCAAACACTCCCTCCAAAATCAGGAACTTTTATCGATTTGTTTAGTTCCACTTTCTATTCTGCTCAGAAATACATTTTCTTAAAACAAAACAAAACAAAACAAAGTGGTTTAATAATACCTACAAAAACTTTATATAAATATTAGGTGTATTACCAGGATGAAAAGCAACTGAACTACACTTGACCTTCGCTGACTCATCTGCAGTAACTGATCATAGAATCGCAGAATGGCTCAGGTTGGAAGGGACCTTAAAGCCCACCCAGTTCAAGCCCCCTGCCATGGGCAGGGACACCTCCCACCAGACCAGGTTGCCCAAAGCCCCATCCAGCCTGGCCTTGAACACCTCCAGGGATGGGGCATCCACAGCGTTTCTGGGAAACCCAAGTCCAGTGCCTCACCACCCTCACAGTAAAAAAATTCTTTTTAATATCTTATATAAATCTACCTTCTTTTAGTTTAACACCGTTAACCTTTGCCCTATCAGTACATTCCCTGATAAAGAGTCCCTCATCATCTTTCCTGGAGGCCCCCCTTAAGTACTGGGTGCTGACAGATGCATTCCTAGTGTGCCACAACTACACCGCAGAACGTGTTTGCTTAACTCACCTTTGTGAACTACCCTCTGAGCGTATGGAAATACTCATAGCCTCATTCATAATTTAAACTCAATGACATAATATCAGGGCAACAGATTAGTAAAACATACTTCTCCATTTACTGCTGGTAATTGGAGCTAACCATGCTCTCTGATGACCCAAGCAAGAACTGTCACAGCATCTTCAATTTACAAAAAAAAAAAAAAAGAGTAGAACAGTCTCTCAATCAGACTTCTTTTCCAAACAAACTGCTAGAAACACTTCGCTTTTTAAAAAAATGAAAACACTGCCCTCCTTTGGACCAGACATCAACACTCTTCAGCTAGCTCAGAATATAACAGCAAAATCTGCTTCTGGAGGGTCGAAGTCTGACAGCAAGGCATCACATCCTTTAGCTGATTTCTATATAAGGTCCATCTTGCAAACGCCTTACAAACTATGCACCATGTTTTGGTTTAACATACCAGAGTACAACTGCAGTGTTAATCACAAGGTGAAAGAGCTTGCTGGTTTGCTTCTGTAAGATACAGAGAACCATTTTAATAACCCTCACAAAGCTGCAGAGATACTGAAAGAAAAAAACAGTAAGTAGCTTTACAAAACAGTATAAAAGTTTTGCCTGCTATTTCTAGATGTATATAAACACAGCTTATGTAAGGTGTAAAAATCAGGTGAAAGCTGGAAGCTAGATAAACCATAATTAATCAAATTAGAAGCCAGAGCACCATCAGTGATCAAAATTTAGCAAAAAAACCACAATGGTTTAAAATCTAATCTAAAAGATAACACCTTCTATAAAACAAAATAATCTCATGCAAAGTTTGCCATTGGACCTGTAGACAGAATTATTTATTGAATTCAACACTATGCAGTATTCTTTGGAACCAGCCCCAAACTGAAAGAATGGGCACACTTCTAGACTTGGAAATTACAAAAAAAAGCTTGGCTACCTCTTCCCTACTTGAAATAGAAAGGATAATTTGCAGTGGACTTCAGAAAACACGTAGGTATCCCTCTCAGCTAACAAAACAAAATAGCTGTAGAGATCTGGTTTCCATACACATGTGAAGTATACAACACACAGAGCATGAATAATTAGCATAAATGAATGTCAAACTCATCAGAGGACAGGCTGTTGATTTGGAACGCTGCTGGAGGAGCGCAGGAGTCACTCCGCCGGGAACTAATACACGGAAAGGGACTAAGTCTAGCAGGAAAGTCAAAGATGAAGGGGACCTTCTGTGAAAAAAAAGGTTTAAGAGAAAAAATATGTTTCTATTTCCCTTTGTCAGGCAAAGACACCCTCTGACAGTTTGATCTGACTAATGAGGGAAAAGTGCTGTTAGAGTCACATTCTGAGAAACTGCTTCATTTTTGCACAGTTCTTCCTCAGAGTTTGTCAAAGGCAAAACTGAGTAGGCACCTCAAGATCTGGCTCTTCATCCAGGGGCTGGATGTAGAGAACTAACAAACCCTCCTTATAAACAATCCACAGAGCTTAGGGAACTTGTTTATCCATTAATTTCTTACACAGGCAGGCTTAATCTTCACTTTCTGTCTGAAATTGTTTTGCTGGCTGCCATCTCTAAAGTTACTGCACTTCATTACCAAAGGACAGAACTCCTAATATAATTATAAAGCAATTCTTTATCTTCCACTACAAGGGCAGCATTTCACGTTAAGTTGTTCGGTATAATTTCCCTAAATATACAGCCAAATTCTCCTTTCTCTCCCCCAGGAGCAAGTACCAGACTCCTGCCTTGTATTTATGATCAAAGAGTAGGGAGCTGCGAACCACGGCACAAAGGTGAGCTACTGCCCATCGAATGATAATAATTTGCCCCCATGGGAAGCAGACAACTACACTGTGCCTGCCAGAACTCGGCAGGAGTCAGGACTTGCACTAAGTGACTGATGACAGAAACAGGGTCGGGTAAAGAGGGCTGAGAGGGAAAGAAAAGGTAAAGGTACTCAGAAAGAGAGATTGAGCAGAAGCACAGGTGGGGGTAAGCACGGAACTGGGATACAGAGAAGTGAGTGTGCAATATAATGAGGCAAGGAGGGGAGAAACAGATGCCACAGCTCTGCTTTAGTCTACAGAAATATTCTTCCCTAAGACACACAAAACCAGGGGTGTTTAGGGCTGCTCTGTATTCGGCTAGGTAAAAAGTTCTGTGACTAATCCTGTGAAACTGCATTAAAGGTCTGATCCCCCTCAGCGGCTACAACTGCATCTCCTCAAGTGAAACAGAGCAAACCCAACTCCGCAGGAACAGCTGTATTACTGCCATGTTCCCTGGCTCTTTACTGTGAGAGAACAGCTTTCAGGTCCATCCCACGTTACAGAGAAGCTTCAGCTGGGGCACAGAACAAGCAAGACTTTTTGCTGCTGCTGCTTCACCCGGTAAACTTTTTGGTCCACAATTCCACCCCTAGATGTGCAACGTCTGAAAACAACTATTCCATCTCTTGGCTTTTGGTGAATGTTTTGATAACGAGACGTTTGCATAGAGCATGTAGTTACTATTGCACAGGCCTTGCAGCTAGCTCTCAGTAAATGACACATTACAATTTCATCTTGGACTGCGTTAATACAATGGGGCATTTCTTCCAGTATCCAGTCTTGATCTGGTATGCTTTCATAATATCTTTGCTTTGACTCTCTATAAAAAAGGATTTGCTCGGGTCTGAAGAGATCTTAGAAGCATTAATGCTCATAGTTGAAGAATGCAAAGGCTAATAAAACAATCCCAATATTTATTATTTTTTGAAGCTAAATCATTTACAGAATAGCATTTTTCAATCTTTGGGTTTGGCAATACTGTCACAGCTTCATTCTTTCCTTCTTAAATAATTTACTTGGCATGGAAATTGAGTTTGTTCATACACACTGTTTTCTCCTTCCCCCTTCTACTTCCAGCTTTCCCAAATCAAAACTGGAAACCTTCATTCCACTGTGACAGGCTCCCCACCCAGGAAAGCTCACAAAGGAACCCCCCCGAAACATACATATAAAAGTCACTACCTCATAACAACCTCTTCCACAGTCTCAAAAGAATTAACTTTCAAATAAAAGAAAGAACCTTAATAAAGTAGTTTTCAAACACTGAGATACAGGAACGAAGTAAGCCCGCAGCCATTTAAGTGTTATGACTCATGAAATATGGCTTAAAATAACAGATTTTTTCCTTAATACTTCCTGATATTTCTCAGTTGTGTTCAGATTCTGCCAGGGTTTACAGTTTTAAAGTTTTTTATCACAAGTCTTGCATTTTTTAAAATGAAATATAAGATTCTTATAATTTCAGGAGCTGAACTTTTTAAGAAAACACCAACTATTGCAAGACTTGCAATAAAACTAAGATCTGGCAATAATGCTGAATGACACTGAGCACAACTCTATTAAAGTCACTGGGATATAGCCCATTTTATAGGGGCTAAAATGTATCAAAAGACCTCTTCTAGAAACTGTGTTTTTTCTCCCATGCATGAGGTCTCTCTCTGCTGTGATTTCTCTGCTATTGTATTATTATAAGCATTATTGATCATCAAGTCCATTAAAAGCATTTGTCACTTTAAATAATTCATCTCTCTAGCCTAGCTTCTGCCACAGATGCCATCAGCAATAACCTTCCAGGAGGCTTGTACTAAAGAAAAACCAGCGTAGCTGCAGCTTAAATAGACAACATTCAGGAACAAGCAAGACAAAAAAGGTTGAGCAACCGTGTCACATGATTGCAGTATACTGAAGATTTCTGTGAAGAGCATTAAATAATCTCAGAGTTTTAAAGACCAGATATGCAACAACAGGAAATGAGAGACCTTCAAATGAGGCATCAGTATGAGAATGTCAATACATTTGTAGAATATGTGACTTTGCAAAACAACAACAACAACAAAGATATACACATGAAAGAATTTGTCCTTCTCATTGTCTCTCAGTATCTGATTGATGAATGACCAAATCTGACTGCTGAATGACTGACACCTCACTCTGCAGTGCTCCGCTGGCAGCTCTGCAGGCAAAGTGTGGCAGCCTGTTTACTTGCCTTGGCAAGTGTTTCAGGTATGTGACAGGCCAGGAGGCAGGCAACAGCAGAAAAACTGACAAATGACAAAATTCCCTTGGTGACAAAGTCAGCAGGGCCAGCATATGCTGTTCCACATGACCCTCTCTTTAAAAGCCTGCAGCAACAGCAGGCATCCCAGTTAGAGTACTTGCAGCGCAGCTGATCAAGCCCCAGGCAGACAGAATTTAGGCCACAGACCACAGCTGGATTTTTCAAAGTAAGTTTGAAATGGAAAAATACTTCAAACTCCCTTATTTTCCCCCCCTAAGTGCTAAGATTCAAGGAGGAGATACAGAGGACCCTATGATGTGCTGACACACTGTTGGAATGCAAACTGGTATGTCTTGCCACTGCAGCACAGGGCTTAGTAAAAGCCAACTTCTTGTGCTCCTGAAGCTAGCAGTACTTCTGAAGCCAGAACTGAAATGTGTTGCTAGAGCTTCTGTATCAAGGTCCACCCAATTTTGTAATTCTCTTGCATAGTAAAATCCATTATTAGTTTGTTGTTTAGACAACAATTAAATTCATGAACTGATTAGGTCTCCCTCACCCATTTAATGATGGCAATTTTAGTGGCTACACATTTAAAATCTGAAGTATTTTCCATTTAACTGCACTGTGGAACAGAGGAAGTGCAGAGGTTACCTGGTTACAGACCTGGAGGACTCCAGGAAGGACTGAGAAGAGGGAAAAGTTCCTACGTTCTGACTGGCCACATTCGCTTCAGAAGGATTGTGAGGGTCAACCACATCAGAGAAAAGCATAAGGAACAGATACCCTGGAACAGCGTTATGTGCTGCCCAATTTTCTGCATCAATGTATTTCAAGGTGGTGGAGGAACCATTTAGCATGACTGTAGAGTGATGAAAGAAAAAAAAATGCTTATTGTCAGTTTCTAAACTGGTACTCTCCAGTGAGCTAACTAACAATTTCCTAGTATCTTTAATGAACACAATGAAACAATTATTACATATGGAGAATTTACCTGAGCCAGCTCTGTTCCTGAATCAGTTCCATCTCCAGAACTGCACATCAACGGAGTGAAGCAGAATGGGCCTTCGTTCAGAGAAGAGCAGAATGATGATCCCTAGTCGTTCCCAAAGTCCAATGAAAA
Source organism: Anser cygnoides (assembly GCF_040182565.1). Lineage (NCBI taxonomy): Eukaryota > Metazoa > Chordata > Aves > Anseriformes > Anatidae > Anser > Anser cygnoides. Next base: position 41,260,450 of record NC_089876.1, read on the forward strand.
GTCCTGTTCTGCTGCATGTTGCACGTGCCGAGTCACCTAGTTAAGAATTATGAAACGATGTATCAAATGAAAGAGAGAGGAGAGGGAAATGGAACACACAACTATAATTCACACACCAGCAAAATATAGATCGGCTCAATAATTGCCCATTCACTGTCTAGTTTTACAGGAATTGTAACAGATTAAAACTTCAAGGAGTATTTGAAGTACTCTGGAGCAGTACATTTTTTTATTTTTATTTTTAATTTAGTGGGCAAATGTTCTCCAAGTCTAGACAGACGCATGACAGGAAATCTGAGAGTAGAATGGACAAGTGTGAAGGAAAGTGGGTCTATTTTAAGACACACATACCAGATGTTATGAACAAGTCACTCATTTTCAGACAGCAGAGGTTCAGATCCAACTTTAAAAAAAAACAAACTACTCAGGCAGAAAACATGATGTACACATTTATCAAAATTAAATGTAATAAGTGAGTGGGTCTGAATGCAAGTGGGCAGTTGTCATGGATGGTTTCCAGGTAGCCAACTGTCAGTGCAGCTTCAGAAGCAGCATTTGCAAATGCTGATATTCACTCGCATAGCATGCCCTCAGAGTGCATCTCTAAGTTTGCAAGACTCTGACACAACATAGCTTGCAAGTATCTTAAACTGGGGTAAGTGCTGAGGCAGGAGGGAAAGGGGGAAGAGCATACACAACTAGGCGACTTGCCGACAAGCACTGATACACCTCAGCTTACTGGTTAAATCTGCAAATGACACATTTAATACACTTCTGTCACCACCCTAGTAAACTGTTGTTCTGCAAGTAGGTTACTGTCACACAGTGTCAGTCAGACTAGCTTGGAACATGCTGTGAATTTACTAGCACTGCTTTATTAGCATGCACTAAGCACGTGCCATGGTTCCCTTCTAAGTTCATCAAGACAGAAACACACTGGCAGCTGTCACTTCCTAACAAGGCACATATTTTTAAAATGTTGTGTTTTATATAGTGTAACTGATAAAGTGGATGCATTTTTATAACGTTTTGTGTAAGAAAAACAACTCCAAACACTTTGTTGTATGCTAGAAAATACTGGCAAATTTATACAGACGTGTATTACACATAATAAAGTCAGAGCTGGGTTCTACTCCCCTTTACTCACAAATTCTTAACAGAAACAATGTTTTTAAACATGCCAGCTAAAAGCAGGATACTCTATCTCCTAAGGATACAAAGATCAGTTTTCCTACTTCAGAATCCCCTACTAGCTTACTCCATACACTGTGCTGCCTACATCAGACACATCCACGTTTGCAAAACTTATTTTTATATTGGACTCTTGATCAAATCAGCACAGCCCGACAGAACATCAGCCACAAGCTGCGTTACAACACGGATCTCCCCTGCCCAGAGGTTATGTCCCACTATTCTCTGAAATTAACATAAACCCGTTCCTTCAGTGTTTCTGCAACTTCACAAAAAAAATCTTTTCTATTACTGACAGTGAAAAAGCATTAGAGCAACACCAGACATCTCTATACAATTACACCTTTGGAACAAGGGGTCGGGGAGGTCTTGCTGAGTGGTACAGACAGCAAAAATGTCTCTCGGCTGACTAACCTCCTGTCTCTGACCCCACTCTTTCCTCTTGCCTTTCCAAGCTAGAAAAATATTTGAAATAGAAGCCCTGAGAAGTGTTTCCGAAAGGTACCCCAGCTGTGGACTCCCAGAGATAACAAATCAGCACTGTAACAGGAAACAACTGAGGGAGGCGGAGAGGTTTTTTTGAAAGCTGCAATGTTATAGCCCAGTTCTTAAGAGCAAATTAGTGCTGGGCCCTACATAGAGTAAGCTCTATTGAAATCTACCTCAACCGAGATATAAGCACTGTTACACTCTTAGTAGAAATAGGGGACACGGCACATGCTGTGTTTCAGCTCAACGTTCACACATCTGTATTTAACTCTGAGCCAGCTTCCTTTTCAGGTCACCATTAAATCATTTTAATTAGCAAATTAGTTACATGTCACTTACAGAATTAAAAAACGTGAACGAGCTACGACCAGGCACATTTAGCCGCAGGTTTTACAAGGAAGGACCAGAACCCTCCTGTAATTTTACACAGGGGGCCTTACCGACTACACAACCCTGAGCTCGGAGAATCATTGCAGTGCCAAACCTGCAGGCGTCCTTGGGCATTGATCTGTTGCTTTCACCCTACCCAGACAGCAAGCTGCTCGTGTGCCTGCTATCGATATCACCACGACAGGCCCAGCACAGAGCTGTGCCGGCGCTGATGCCGTTGCTGCTACGTCACACCAAAGGCTCGGAGGACTGGCTGTCCCCGTCCCGCTCCAGCCCTCAGCTTCCTCTGAGTGAGGGCAGCCACACAAGCTGCCAGGTACTCCCCGGCCTCTGTTCAACATGGTAATGACACCCCCAGAAAGAGGAACTGATATTTTATAACCAAAGTAACTTTCACATTAACGTCCATCACTCCAGTGAAGGTGGAAATGGCCAAACTCACGGTGCTGACAGCGAACCCCACCACAGAGCTCTACGTTGGTCAGCCCCTCTGCCTGCAGCTGCTCCTTTCTGCTGCTCCTTGTGAAATAAGCACGAGGACAGCAAGGAAGGGGTACTTCCACCTCACGTTTGCATGGCTTCTCCTATCCAAAGACCTTATTTCACTAAGCAGCAGGCCCCCACCAAAGAAAGTGTTCCTGACCACAGCACTCACGGAACCGAACAAGCCAGAGCTGTGACTGTGCAGTGCCTTTAAAATCACAGAACACGCAGGTGTATGTGTGAAACATGAAAAACCTTGTGGGCAAGACAGAAACTAGGCAAAATCTGAGGAGCCCTTCGCCAAACCCCATCGCTCCCTGTCAGTAAACATGTCTCCACTTCCAGAACAAGCTGTGTCAGTCTCTCCCAGCCCCAGCTGATGGCCCAGGTCCTCGTGAAAGGCCTTCTGCACGACACAGCTCTACAAACAGCGCCAGAGCCTTTGGTACACACACACGTGTGCAACTACACTCATGCAGCCAAGCACACATACTTTCTGCACTCTCCTCCTCCTGCAGAGGCACCAGTGGAGGAAAGGAAGCGAGAAATCATCGAAAGGCCTTTCAAAGAGAGCTTTAAAGAGCTCCAAGATGCTTGCAGGGCAGCCTTGTTTCCAAACCTTGGGGCCAAGAGGCCGCAGGCCTGGAAGACCCCTGAAGCAAGCTGCTCTTCGGTGCCACATGGAGCAGGATGCCCAAGAGCAAGAGCCTGGCTCCCGAAGCTGCAGGGATCAGAGCAGCCCACACAAGGTGGCCAAACCGCTCCGTGAATCATACCCACCTTCACCCTGAGGAGCCTTTCTTACTCGCTCCTGTTAAAATACAGCTCTTACTCTGCATCACTGTTACTAATGACTTTGATCTAGGCACGAATAACAGCTGCACAACATCCATATTCACTGTGTCCAAAACCAGCTAATGATTTACCTGGAAATTGCACCTACCAGAGGGAGGCCGTATGGCCAATACAATAGAACAATATTGACACAGGCAAGAGAAGTTAATTAAACATTTTAGATGAGAGCTACACAGTTCAGACAAGATACAACACATTTAGTTCCACAGGCGTATGATTTTACAAAATTCAGAGGTACAGATAGTATAATTGCTGGAGCTTTTAGGACATGCCCTTCCAAGCTGAGTTGTTGAAATGCTTCAACCATACATAACATGTCTGAGAAGAATAAAGGACAAAGACAAAAGATGAAAATGCTTCCTAGCTTTAATGGGAGGGCTCTGAAGCATGCTATTGCATCACAGAGAAGGAGAAAAAATGATATGGAATCCTTTCCACCAGAGCAAAAACAATCAAATTCCAACATGACAGCAAATAAGGATTAAAGCAGCTACAACCAGCAGTGGCCAAGAGAAGAGCAGCGAACAACAGCTGAACCTCCACTGGACCTGTGGAAGATTGCATTAACTGCCGATTTTCTCCTTTCTCCCCTTCTTCTCTTCTTTTGTCATTCAGGATTTACAAGTTAATGTAAAACTGTATAGAAGATCATACAGGGAAGGACCATTCACTCCATCTTTTACCAGCGGAACAGACTGAGCACACAACATGCAGGCTGTTCAAGACCAGTAAGGCAAATTTTTAGCTCCACTTGGATAAGAACTAAGTTTGAGTAACACCCAAGATTACTCTGAAAATGCAAGACGTGCTTGATTTTCAGTAATCTCTGAAATCAGTCGTCAGTACCTTCACTGACACCAACAGAAAAGCTTTATCAAAACTAAAACCACACACACGAGCAGCTAAAGGATCGGAAGAAAAACCGAATAGCATTGCATTTACCATTTCTGTAAGTTGGGCAATGCTTCACAAAACTAAGTTCAATTTTCAGCAAGACTTCAGAGATGTTCCTAATTAAGAAAAATTTGTCAACATCCTAAACTTGGTCTTTTTCTGAATACAAATTTTGATTAAAAAAGATCCAAGTCAGGTGGACTCTGAACATGCAACCCCCTGAGCAGGAAGTGGTTCCACCCTTCACTACACTCTTTAATCAAGACCAGGGCCATTTATAGTTTTAAATTAATTGCAAACAAATATTCTATTCCATGAGTGCAAAAGAAAGCTATTTAAATGTATATGTATTTCTTCTTTTTTTTTTAAAATACATGTTCAAACCATGTTCAGTTTTCTTTAAGAAGCGAAAACAAACTGCCCTCAGAAGCGGGGTTTTCTTTGATCTCATTTTCTCTTCCTTCCTCCCACCTACTATCACAGAACACCACATGCTCACATATAACTTACTTGCATACTTTAGCCAATTGGTTTTGATGTGACTGTTCAAGTAAAAATACTCACATTCCTAAGTATTTGAAGATTATATTTTAAAACTGTGGCTCCAAAATCTGTTCATTGCATTTCCTTGGGCTATGAGTAACATTTTTGGACATATAACATTAAGACTTCCCGTCTTTTCCTATCACAAGATAAAAAAACAGCAAACCACCACACGCAGCCCTAGGAAAAAAAAGACAACAACAACAACAACGAAAACCCGATTCAGGTGAACGCACAGTTCTTTCACAGAAAGAGCGTGCAATAATAGCGTTTGCGCAGCACATATCTGACGAAGCTGCTACAGCTCTTCAACCTTCTAGCTTAACAATTTCCGGAAAGGAGCTCAAGGTTCAGCCGAGATATCACACAGCACGACGTGTGTAGTTGCCAACAGGATCGGGTAACACCTCCGTGGTGGACTCATTAAGGATTTAACAGGAGAAGTCACGTGCACACTGAAAAATGGCTGCAAACGGCCATGCTTAATGCACTTCCCAGAAAACTTCGAAAGAAGGAAGCAAAATGGATTTACCCTTAGACGAGGAGGACGGCACTTTCACCAACATTTCTTTGGCAGATGATTCAGGTAAGAAACTCTAGTTACCTACTGATACAATACAAATTGCATGGTCCAAATAGTAATACTGTGTGAGCACACGAACCTGTAGATCCCAGGTATGAGGTACAATGTATCTTTAGAAAATACCCTCATGTAAACTTCTCTAATTCTGCAGTTGAATAAGCCTTGTGATTAATTAAGACTTGAGATTTCGGGGGAGGTGGGGCCTACCAGAGTTTTGCTATAATAATGCATGGTAATATACACTCACCATCTGACAATATATAGCCTTTCATGGTTTATAAAGAAAGTTCCAGAAATGTTAACTCAGTAGTTACCTCTTTCAAAGAAAATACAGATAGTGCTGGCCCTTCCGCCTGAACATGGAGTGATGATCTCTGACATACTCTAGTGAGAGTTCACAAGAAGTGATGCAAATTAAGTGGTAACTGAAATGAGCAGATCCACTTAAATCCCAACTATTAAGCAGTAACCGTTTTAAAAGAAACTACAAAAAGCAAAGATTGCCTCCGCTTGTCCTTCCAGTTTGTGGAACAGAAATGGTTTGGAATGGGAAGTAGGATAGTTCTACATACTAGAAAAATTGAGTTAATTGACAATAATTTACTTAGAGAGGTGTGGCCAGAGTATCAACTTGATAATATCTGCTCGGCCGTCATACAGCTGTACTAATTTACATCAGCTAGAAATTTGGATTGCTGATTAATGAATGCTAAAAGTCCTTTATTTTATTTTTTTTTTAAACAGAAGACCGTTTTGCTTTGTCTTGTTGTTTTAGCTTAAAGAATTCAGTGTACTTGCTGCCTTTAGCACGTATTTTACAAAACCTCGGAGCTGATTTTTAAATGCAATAAGCTTATACAGTACATAGCCATGTGCTGATGTCATGAGGCTAGCCATTCACAATCAGACAAGTCTGCAGACGCAGGCACAAGCTGTGCTGTCGGGAGAACCCTCTGTTACTGCAGGTCTGACTCTTTCTCCGTGAGAAGGAGCGGAACGGTAAGGGAAAGCTGTCCTACGACACGGCCTCATGACTCGCTGCACAGCCGGTAACGTGGCAGGAAGAGATGAGGGGCAGCACACAAGCTTGCCTAGTCTTTGCGTGGCAGCCACAACACTGCATGAGCTTGAATCTGCCTGGTCTCAGCTGGGTCTCTTTGCTGCGTTGCTTGCTTGGTCTCTCACCCGAGCCTCCTCTCTTCTCTAACCTCAGCACCCTTGCAGGTTGGAAAATGTTAACACGCATGAGAAAACACAGGCAGAAAGTTAAAACCTCTCTCGTTAGGACACAAACAAAGCTTCTTTATGCAAGATCTGATACCAAAACCAGAGCTTCCACCACCCCCAAGAGTAAAGACGTGGGGAGAGTCACTCACAAGTACAGAAAGAAGTTCAGGGTAACTGAGAATAAGTGGCATTTTCAGGCAAGCTTTTAACGTGATGGCATATAGAGAGAGTACAGTAAGATACAGGCTGAATACGATAGCCCTGGTCCATTTTTTCTGCCAGAGGGCAACACCTAGAGGCCAGAAAGGCAGGTGTAAGAAAATTTTCAATCAATATCAGGAAGAGACTGTTATATGCTTTGTAGCAAACAGTCTTCCTTTCCTCTCCCAGCTGAAGTCACAACCAATTACCATGACTTCAGAGCACAGAGGCAAAAAAACAGGATGGGTCTCACTGCCGTAACTGTCAGCCTGGAGAAGGACATCGATTCCACAAGAGCAGGGAGGACAACAAAAAGTTTTACGCAGTGAGAGAGAAAATGGTTCCTTAAGTGGACAACAGAATCTCGAACAAGGAATAAAGAAACGGGGCTAACAATATGTAGACCTTGAACCAAATCATAAGCAAGTGGACTTTGCCTGAGGATGACCTGAGGTTTTAGAAGCAAGCGTTCCATAATTAAATCTTAACTAGGATCACAAAGATGCACTGGTTTTAATGAACTTAGTATGTGTGTAATTACATAAGGCTTTCCCCCATCTCTTGGAGTGTACTGACAAAAATACTAAACAAGGACAAGTAGAGCAACACGCTACGTATGTACAGTCCGATAACCTAATCGGAAAAGACCCTTCATATCAAAGAGTCTTTAGTACACTGAAAAGCTGTTGTGGAAAAGCAAAAGGGGTTACACTGAGCCTGATTAACTGAGTGCAATCCATGAATGTTTAATAGCTATTGTTCTTCCAAAACAGCAGCACTTTTCTAGTTGTTAAGTACACAGGTATTAAAAAAGAAATCATTCTCATGTAAATCAAGATGAACATAAAATGGTAGCAAGACAGAAACTTCTCAATCGGTATTTGAATAGCAATATCAAAAGCACTTGAAACAAGGGAAAGCATTCATTAACAGCATTTGTTAAAAGGTGAAAACATTTTAATCTTTAGTGAAAGTAATACCTTTTCAGTAAGAAACTCAGCACTTGATAAAGTTCCCTCAAAAAAAATAAATAACGTATAGCAACAGAGGAAATGAAACCAGAAATAAAACAAAACAGGGAGATGACACCCAACAGCTGCAAAGATTTCTGCATTGCTCTTCTCACCAATGCTCACTAAGTCAAGTTTCTGTTCATTGCAAAGAATCCAAAAACTATCTTACTTTTTTCTTCTTTTTTCTCCTCCAAATACAGTTTCCAGAAAGCCAGCAGTAATGACTGCATTTCTTACACATAACCCTCTTCTTAAAAAGCAGAAACAACCCCCTAAACATTTAGGCCTAACTTAAAGAAATGCAAAATAGTTTTTCATCTCCAAGTTACCAGTAAAGCTTTGTGGGACCTCACTAAAAAGTCCTTCCACAAACATTTGTAACAAACCTGCAGCTGATGATTACAAGGCAGATCAACCTGTTAACAGGCCAACATTATGTCATGTATGTTGATATTCACAGCCTAACACTGCAAGGAGTTCAGTTCTCCATTCTGTTTAGAAATGCATTTTGGTGGAGTTAGCGTAAAAACGGAAACATCTGCACTCCTGCACAACCTTGAAGAAGTCAGGATGCAGTTTCATTGGAAGGAGGACCCCTTCAGCATTAAAGAGAAAATAAGGCTTTCTGAGGCTTCCTTTCTGTAGGCTTTCTAAAGAAAACAGATTTTTCCCCCCAACTGAATGCACACAGGTTACCTCACTGGTGAGGAACCATTCTCATAAGGGGCCTAAAGAACTGCCAAACCCTGGCCAATAAGTAAGGACAGAGATGATACTTACACCAATGGAAGTCAAAATAGCTGTTCTTTTTTTATAATTTGATGTGGTTGGAAAAAGCGCAAACTAAGAACTACGCAGATTCTGCATCTGACAGAAGTCTTTCTTCAAGCTGTAAATGTAAATTTGTACAAGGATGTTCTGTACTACAAAAGCCTTTTGAGGGTGCTGGGAAAAAGTAACAATAACTGCACAGAATTCCAGCATAGAGCAAGACGAAAAAAAATCCTCAGAGGCTGTCATTTCTGCAGAGAAACAAAATGAAGATTTGACGCAAAGGGTGCGGCAGGGAAAAAGTATGAAGCCAATTGTCATCCTTTTCATCTTTTTCTTTGTGGAAATATTAAAGGAGAAAAAAGTACAGCTCAAATAGAAAACATCTTAGAAATATGTACAATAACTTCTTCTGTTAATGAAAAGGAGAATACGTTTCTATTCTAATGGTGAACAGTGAAGCCTCTGTCATCAGCCAGTTTACGCAGGCGCCTTTGGTGCATGTAACGGTGCCAAAAAGGAAGTGAAAGGCTTGTTGGTTTGCACTGTGTACCATGGAAAAACAGGACATACACAAGACTTTTAGAAACGAAACATCTGAAAAATGTTTGTCATTAGCAGCAAGGACTATTAGAATTGGAGTCCAGGGCAATGAGACTGACGGTGTGAATGAAATGTCCTGTAGTTTTGTAACTGTGCAGATATATGCGTTCAGGCTAACGATTAATGATGCCTTATATCCTAGGGAGATTGTTGCTATTTTAAACAAAAAAAGGTCTTACAGTGAAATTGAGTAAATTAATTCCTTTTGCCAGCAATGTCAACTAGTTTTAGGAAATCTTAATTGGAACTTAGAATATGTATAAGTATAGATAATTGCATTTGTAAAGTGAGAAGTGCTGTTCTTCTAAATTGAATATAATATAAGCGACAATATCATGAATGCCCCCTGGCTTTGACAAAATGCCTTAGAGGATATGAAATGAATTAGTAGGACAGAAAGGGATTAGCACTGGCTCTTGGTTCAGCTTTGACTTCAAGAGCTCTGACATACTGGTAAAAATTACAAGCTTTCTTTTTAACTCTTCAGTCAGCAACCCGCTTACCTGAAGCAAGTGATCTAGTGTGTAAGTGTACAAATAGTTTAATAAACTGAACAGCAGAATGTTACTTAGGGCAGTGTTCAGATGTTCCACCAATAAAGAGAATCCTCTTATTTCTCCTTTAAACCGCACACTGGATGTTACTATCAAATTATGTTGCTCCACATATGTTGCTCCACAAGAGAAAACAATTAACTTCCAGAATGTGTTAATATCATTTCATTTTCTTTAGACCATGTATTTCCTCTGAAGTAGAAAGCAGTAAGTTCATAAACAAAAACAAAGCAGAAAAGCTCTGTGAACACAGGTTATGCCAAATCAGTTTGCCAAGCAAAGTGAACCGATTTGCACAAACCTGCACGTAATTGGTATTTACCTCATTACTGCTGCCCTTCCCAGTGAGTGGGGAAACCATAGAGAAGCAAACCCTGCCGGATCCCTACCAAGGTGGTTTTTAGAAAAAACAAACCTGATTGTTTCTGGAGGCGGTAAATGACTTCCTGTGCGTTTGTGAGCTCTGACACTAATGGCACATTGGAGTCGCTACAGCTGCTCATGAGCAAGACTACCTGGCTATTCCACTGTAGCTTGACTTACATGTAACACCCAGCAGAACGCCATCCTAGTGTTTAAGATCGTGTTTTATGTGAGGGCATAGACAAGAGCCAGGGTCAGCCCTGCTTTTCTGGCAAATTAATCAATGGAAGGGGTAAATACAGATCTCCTATGAAGCGTAGGAAGCCTGTAGGCAAGGCTTGCCATACTGACAGCTTCAAGAACAAATAAATTGTTCTTTCTAATGCAAAAAGGGTTAACAATCTACTAGAACCAGCCTCCCGCTGCTAAGGGGGACACGGAGCACACCCTAACGTGTAAGATACTATCAGGTCACTCCGTGTGCGTTCGGGACTTGGGAGCTGTAGGATTTAGAGCACGCCCTGAGCAACCACCTCAAAGGGCAGGATGTTTGGTGGCAATACGTTACCGAGCAGCGTGCGAGGCAGGCAGATAAGCCTGGCGGCAGGCTGCTTTGCTCGGCCGCTCATCAAAGCGCCTCTGGCTACGGGCTTTTCTTCGCTTGGCTTCGCACCTGGTACCTCAAAACGCGGGGTCTTTGTGCTGGAAAACGGAGAGGGGCTGGGGGGGGGGGGGGTAAACGTTCCCGGTGAGGGCCGGGTCAGGCAGGACCCGGAGCCACCTGCGGCCGGGCCCTGCCCCGCCGTCGCCCCACCCACAGCCCGCCCCCGGCCCCGCTGAGGCGGCTCGCCCCGCCCCGCCCCGCCGCCGGGCCGTGCGCAGGCGCGTTGCGGAGCTCGGCGCAGGGCTGCGGCCGGGCCGGGCCGGGGGCTGTGGGCGCGGGGCGGCCCGCGGGGAGCCGGCGGCGGCGGCGGCCTGAGGTGGGGCGCGGCCGTTGGGCGGCGGGGGGAGGCTGCGGGGCCCCGGGGGGCTGCGGCCGCTGAGCCCGGAGGGGGGGAGGGGAGAAGGGGTCCGAAGCGGGCCCGGGGGGCCGTGATTAAAAGGGGGGCCCCGGTGCCCGCGGGAGGCGCTTCCAGAAGGATCGGTGCGGAGCCCGCGGCCGGAGCGAGGCCTCGCTGCGCGGGCTCAACCCGGAGCGGGTCCCCAAGCCCGAGCGCGGCTCCTCGGGGGGCCGCGTCTGTGACACGGAGCGACGCGGGGCCTAAGGCAGAACAGCGTTTGTCGAGTGCTTTTTAACAACAATTAGCGAAACGCACCTGGAAGGCAGGTGCTCGCCGCTGTGATGCTTACCTCAGCTGTCTGTTTCTCCCTTACGCAGACCGTCTCTCAGGACTACGCCGTTCAAAAGCGGGAAGAGCCCGTTCTCCAATGATGAATGCTGACATGGATGGTATAAGTTCTCTATGTGCTTGTTCTTCGCTGTTACTTTTTCTGCTTAGTGTAATTTCCAGCTGTTTCAGAGGTTGCATTAAAGCTCATATGATTTGTTGCAGCTGTTGAGGCTGAGAATCAGGTGGAATTAGAAGAGAAAACACGGCTTATTAATCAAGTTTTGGAACTGCAGCACACACTTGAAGGTTAGCAGTTTGGCACCTCAGATTTTTCATAAGCACGATATTAAGCAAAAGAGGAGCTTACTGTTCTGCCCTGTCTTAGGCTGAAAGTGCTGCTGTCTGGATATATGTCATTTGTGTATTTGAAGGTACATAAACAAGGTCTCAGAAATTTTAGTGATGCCAGCCACTTTTTCCCCCCTTCTTTCTGCAATGTATTACTTGCTTGATTCTCATAATACATGCTGTCTTTGTGTCTGCTCGTCACTGGACTTAGGTTTCCACATAGTTTAGTTTGCAATAACTTAATTCAAAAAGTCAAGAAAAGAACACAGATTAACAATTAGTTTATGTGACACACTTGTCATATAATACTATACAACATAATTTAGGGAAAATGGGTTTTAGATAAAACCTGGGAGTAACACAGTGGGAATACCTTAAGGTATTCAAGGTAATACCTTAAAGCAGTGTTTCACGTATGTGAAACAGATTTGAATGGTTTGATGTAGGGACATAAAATATATTTGTTATTATATGCAATACTGTCTAATTTTTTTCTTATAATATCACCTTTGCAGATCTCTCAGCACGAGTAGATGCCGTTAAGGAAGAAAACTTGAAACTGAAATCAGAAAACCAAGTTCTTGGACAATATATAGAAAATCTGATGTCAGCATCTAGTGTTTTCCAAACCACTGACACAAAAAGCAAAAGGAAGTAAGGGTTGACTCACAAATGATGTCATTGTATTGCTGCTGTCTTTTTTTGTTTTAATTGGCATAGGCTTCGTGAGCTAAAATACCTTAGTTTGTGGCTTTACTGGATACCTGAAAACTATAAACTTCAGTGATAAGCAGAATTAAGAACATTATCATGAACAGGAGACATAAGTTTGTATATTGTTAAGATTAAGCAATGTGCAAATATAGTATAGAGACTTACTAGATTTTCATACTTGTTTTAAATGAGCATATCTTGTTAAAAACTGGATTCAGTTTGTCAGGTTAAACATGTGTATGTTGGCTCTCTTTGAGGTCTTAGGGTAGTGTTCTTGACTAGCAAAATAATAGTTATAAAATGGTGTTGAAAACTTACTTGATAAAACTATTCCAAGTCTAATGGCATCACCTTTTTCACCTCGAGTATAGTTAGATTACTGTATAGTACTGTCCATATCTCTGCAAAGCAACTTTAAACAGAAGCCTATAAACCAGTTAGGAATTTTTGTGAAGTAGAAACAATATGACATTATTTGCAGGGTTTGTATACAGAATTACAGGATTTTTTTGGAAGGAGGAGGGTAAGGGAAGGCGAACAAGGATAAGCAATGAGCATCAGGGAAATACCAAATTGATGCAATATTAATATGTCTCATTTGCAAGATCTACCCTTCAAACCATTTTTACTTCCTTGTTTCATCAGAGAATGATCATCTGCATCATAACGTATGATCCTCCTGAAGTTTTTCAGTTGTGTAGTTAACAGTTACAAAAAAAATACTAAGTAATAAGCTTGACAGAAATAGAAAGCCAGCAGCGTTCTTCCTCGTGCTCACTGTGAGCAATGTACAGAGAGGTAGTGAAAACAAGTCTTTCCTTGCCACCTTTTTACTTTGTTCCTGAAGTGCCAAACTTGTCCTCGCTTCAGGCCTTAAAGCAGCTGTTTACCTGACGCAGAGCTGGAGCTTGTGAAGCGCCTCTTGAGGCACAGCACGAAAACATCCAAGGCAGAAGAGGCAGCAGTGGCTGTTGCCTCAAATCTGTGCTGCTCTGAGCAATGCCTAGCATCCAGGTATCCTGTTTTTCACTGGCTTGGTTTTGCTAGAAGGTTTTGGAAAGGAGCTCAGCCCAGATTCTGGGCACCAGCACTTCCCATAGAGGGGTATGTCTAGCGTAATCAGTATTAAGGAAGAGCAGAAGCTGAAATACAAAACCTAAGTTTTAGGTCAGTACTCAGTTGCATGTTTCACCTTGCCATATAGCACCACAGCAGACCTGTTTACGGATGTTACCTAAAGCTGAGGTCTGTCTCGTAATGAAGCTGTTTTACTTTACCTTTTAAGAAGAGGAAACCATTCAACTTTGTTGTGATGGATTCTGTAAAATAAAGCTGCAGGAAGTGAATCAGTGGATGTCACGGCAGAATAAATCCATCTCAAAACACACTTCTTGGCAGCTAAGTGCTGCTATTTCTCAACTGTAAGCTGATAGTGTGAGGTCTCCCCCTCCCAAAGGAGAGTCCTCCCATACAGGTCGGTATAGCACTCATTGGAGTGTCAGCAGGCAGTCAAATGACTGCAAACAAAGCACTAACAGTTTGTCTCAAAGGCTGCTTATGAGTCTGTGTCAAGAAATCAGATTATGAAGAAAGTTTTACCTGCCAAGGCACAAGTGGCTGATACTGTTTTTGTCACAGGGTCCTATAACCATCTAACCTTACTTGTTACTTGTAAATGTCTCTGGACTGCTTTGTCACTTTACCGCCTATCTGAAAATCTGAATACATCCAAGAATTCCTAGCAGGTAGAATAAATTGCATGGCTAGTCCAGGGTTTGAGCATTAAAAAAAAAAAACACCCAAGCACTTGACTTCTAAAAATATTTCATTATAGCCATCTTAGCTTTAAAGCTGTGTCACTTCCACATCTTCATCTGCACTGTAGGAGATACCCACGAACACCAAGTGGCGACAGAGCATGCACTTTGTTAGACTTCAGCAATTCTCCCAAGATCACGTAATCTTAAAATCACAGTTGTGTATTGTAAGATTGGATAGTGATATTTTATCTATTGGTCTGTATATAGTAGTCATTTCATCTATATACCATTTTACATCCCACTGCTGTGGCCTTCCTTTAACTTATGAGCATTTTAAAGATGTTGTATTTCTGACTTTACACTAAATAAAAAATTGATTTGTCTCACTTTGGTTTAATATTTATAAACCCTAAAACGTCCTGCAACTATCTGTAGTCAAAAGGTGGAAAAGTAGTAAGTTTGCTGTTATAATTTTGTTTCTACACAGTTGAAGTGTCTGAAAGACTAGATGTAATTATCAAGACTTCAGATTAAAACTGGGTTAATTACCATTTTCAGTAAGCTTCCAGTTCCTGACTCACTTGCTATTTCCACTTGTGAATCTTAGTATAGTTTGCTGTTCAAGCTAAAAGAAAACAAACAAAAAGGCTTGGCAGACAGCATCCAGTGTTTTCAAAGCTAAAACCTGCCCATCTATGTAGGTTAACTTTAAATTGGAAGATTTTACCTTTTCCTATACAGCTAGCTAGCTCTAATGTGAGACAGAAACTGGAATTCTTATTTCACCATACCTCTATGACAGTGGAAGCTAACAGGAGGAAATCAAGTTGGAAGAAACTAACTTCACATGTTCCCCCAGTCCTACATAGCCTCCCCAGAATGTAGAAGATTCTCCATCTGGGCCCTGCTGTTGTCAGTAAGGCCGCCTTACTCAGCTGCGACATAGCTGCTGGGAATGCAGGCTGTGGAGGTCGGCTACTCATGCGGTTCCAAAGATGACTGACAGCTTTAATAGCAAGGCACCCTGTAAGAGGGTTATCATTAGTTGATTAATTTCAAAGCACTTTCAAGCAACCAGGATCAAGTATTTTTCTTGAAATGTGTTTGGTGATAAATGAACTACACACACGAACTACAGGATGAAATCTCAGTGTTAATAGAATCAACAGAAGGGTTCCCCTTTTGCCTTTTTTCTCATCTAGAGCCTCAAGTACCCTAAGCTCTGATATTTCTCCCTTAATTACTAGCGTAAGACTAGATCCAAGTAAACTGATGTGCATGAGGATGTCTTTTATCTGCAGGTTCCAGGTAATGGAAGTCATTAAGCCAGTATTAAAGAGCGAGATAGGCCTTACAAAGCCAGTACTATTGCAAACAGCACTCTTGAGTCATGACCTCCTAAAACAATTTTACCTGTAATAAATGAGTCTGTCCTTACTGAAATAAGATACAAAGATGCTGATATGGCATTAATGAAGACAAATCCAAGTTCAAGAACTTAAGGGAAGAGTAGCATCCCCTATAAGGTGACCGATCCCTGAAGTAACTATACCATTACTAAGAAATCAATGTGCAGTGATTTAAAAACAAAAACAACCCAACCAACTCCAAAGCCCAAACCCAAATGCTGTAACAATGCCACAGGCCTTTTACCAGGCTCAGACAGGATTCAATCAAATTCAGTGCTGAAATGATCCCTGACAGGTCCCAGTAATCAGCAGTCCATACTCATACTCACTGCTCAGGGTCCTTTTGTTGCCAACAGGACACCTCACTGGTAACAGCTTCTATTTATTATTGAAAAGTCACAGGCAGAAGGGGGAATCTGGAGTCACTACGTACCTTTTGCATGTAGACCATAAACGAAGGAGATGAGAGTGTTGCACTTTGCCATGTCCCTCCATGTATTTCTCCACACAAAACAGAATCCAATATTCCTGGCTTTTGAACGCTTCAACACAAGTACTTGTGTTGGCTGGCTTCTTCATTTGGGTTAGTTAAAAAGCATTCATTTGTTAAAGATATCTTATAAAGTAATATCAGAGTAAACAAAACTGTGAAATTGTCGTTGACTTCATATGCTGAGAAAATATTTCTTTTGTAAGTGAACGGACTTCTTGCCAGTCACAAGAAAATTTGTCAGGTTGTATATAAACTAATGTATTTCTCCAGTTTTAGCATATGACTGCTTTTGCTAGCAGTTTACATACCACCACTATAGGCAGCTGCCAAGCAGCAAGAGGATTCCAGTAACTGGTTTTATTGTTTGTTTAATATACAGTTGAACTATTTCAATGTACAGTTGAACACGGTAACAAAACAAAATTTCTCTTATGATACGCAGTTTATTTAAACTATATTAAGAGAATGCCCAGGTACTCACATCTGTAAAAAAAAAAAACAAAACTTAATCCATCAAAAATTTGTATCTATGTTAATAAATTTCATGTTAAGCAAGAATTATTAAATATTCAGGATGTAATGTACACTTAGCAAGTATTCTATAAACAAAGCCTATACCGTTCTGGCTTGGAACATGAGAGCTATAAAAGTTTGAAAAAAATCATTTGTATTTCACTTCTGTAGATTTGATATCTGCATTCAAGAAAGCAAAACAAGTCATCAATGAACCACTTGTTCTATGAGTATTGTATTTTGAAATAGCTCTTAAAATATTGTAACCAATGTCTAAAGTGAACAGATGACTACCCATGTAACAGTATCAATGGAAATAAATAATGTACAATAAAAATTGTTACTAGCACTAAATCATCATACAAAAACAATTATTGCATTTAGCTCTGCACAGGAAAAAAAACACCTTTTCTCTTAGCAGTGTGAACTGCTATAGATGCTACATCTATACCACAATCCTCTTTTAGGTGAAATGTGTCAACAGCTAAAATGTGTGCTAGAGCTGCAAAAATATTATAATTTACTCATGTTTTTAAAAATATTTAGAGTAAAAGTTTATCTCCAACTAATACTAATCTCTAAGAATCCTCAAATCTTAAGAATCTTCATTTTTAAATCAGTTGGCCAACTTGCAATTTCACTTTTATTCTAGATTTGAAGCATTGGCGAACTCATCACAGATGGTATTTCTTCTTAAAAAAGGGAATCGACGTTTAGGAAGGTTAAAAGAGGTTAGGGCTTTAAAAGAGGTTAAGTCGCAATGAGTCTCATTTCTCCCTTCAAATCTCAGGAACCTGCATGCTGTCAGGCCCACTGCAGTGACATGCCACAAGTTACTATTATCTAGACCTAAAAATACTAACTGGAAATAACTCAGTCCTTTCGTACTCTTCTTTTGCGCACTGATTTCAGTGGACCATCTCCAGAACTTGTGCTTTCATCATCTTCTTTCATCTGAAGAAAAAAAAAGAAAGAGAGACCATTTCAGCACTAACATTTTAAAGCAATTTGAATTTAATTATTGAAACTGGCATATTACTTTATTCCTCCCCCCCCCCCCCCAATCATAGTATCACCCGCTACTACACTTAAATGATGGATTTTTTTCCCCGCAATATTACTCTGATGATAAATAAAGTGGGTAAAAGGCTTTTCCTTTCTATATTCAGAAGGAAGAGAATAGTGCATCTAAACTGACATCAGAAATTTGGTTTTGTCCATTTACTCAACAGTTTAAAAGCACGGACTTTTTAATGACTATAGCAATTTCCTTGAAGCACTAATCTTATGCTAATTTTAATTTCCACTTCTTAAGCAAGAAGCATTTAAAACATTCTAACTGCCTGCCTTGGAAGGTACAAATAGAACAAACTGTTCTTAAATCAGGTGTCTGTTCTTAGGAGTGATTGGCTTACAAAGGTCCACAAAAAGCCGTTCCTACAGGAGCTCCATTCAGAGACAATTGCTTCCTCACTTTCCTGCATCTCCTGAGGGCAAGCGCCTCATTCAGAAGGCAGCACTTTCCAAGTGACAACATGGCACGCATGACAGCTCCAAAGTAGGTCGCTAGCTAAGTGATAGAAACTTGTACACTCTGCAAATGCCCAGATAAGAGCAAGCCATAAGCTCACCGTGATTGATACTGTGTAATGGAATATACATGTTCAGATTGTGTTACTACTTTCATAAAGAATCACACGCATCTTAATGGGTTCATCAGACACTGTATTCCTAGGTAATGTACAAGAAAAAGGAGCTTCCTATGGGAACAAGAGGAAGTACTGAGTAATGGCTAATTAATGAAGAATTTCAGTGCTGAAGCAGTGCAATCTCATACAAGGTACACTCTCAGAGAAGTTTTATATGAAAAACAGTTAACATTACATTAAGCAGCTCCCCTCATCCAGGAAGAGAATCATCTAGGGAGTGAAAAGCACAAGATGACCATGACCAATAGAAATACTGTGGGTGGATATAAAGTGTTTTAGACACACTATAGTTTCTAAATGGAAGGACGATGAGTGTCTGATTAGCAAAAAAAAAAAAAAAAAGACAAACTCCATCCTATAATTTTATTTTCTGAAAAAAAAATCATAGACTATCTGGTCACTGAATTAACCTGCACAAGAAAAATGAAACGGCAGGTGCTGAATTCAAAACCACTTAGCTTTTTTAGCTTAAAACCTTTTTTTGGAATAATAATGATGATTAAAAAAAGATAACTGAAGGCTTATGGCTTTTCTAGATCTCACAGAAAGGCTATTCTGTTGGAAGCAAATGTTCAAGCAATTAACTAGCGTGATAAAAAAGACCGGACACTTACCCTGGCAACTGATTTTTCAAACTTTACAATTCAGTTACTAACCTCTTAAAAACCACAATCTTGTAAAAACTACATGCTTGTAGCAATAGTTCAAGTTAAGAGACCTGCAAGATCACTCCTATACTATACCTGTATTTGAGAATAAATACCACCTCCTGGCCAAAATGACATGGAAAGAGACTTACTTCACAAGCCTATACAAACAGAGTACAGGAGGTGTGAAATTCAAGTAAGAACACATTTCCATCTCATAATATCTTATGTGGCTCAACAGACAAAAAACTTCTTGTAGGTTAACTGTGCTTTGTTAGAATTGTGATGGTGGAAAGAGGCAAGAAGAAAATACGGGAAAAGAACTCACCTCATCTTCTGAACCAGATTTATTTGACTTATCACCTTCTTCTTGACTTCCATCTGCAACTTCATTTTCTTCCTCTTCATCAATATCTTCACCACCTTCACCCTCATCTTCTGCAGGAGAAATTAATTTTACTTTGTAAACAGAACTATATAAAAATGCACTGCAGACACACTAGTAAGAAAAAGAATCATGGAATCATAGAATGATCACTGCAGACACACTAGTAAGAAAAAGAAGACAGTTTCAGTCTTAGAATGAACTGCTTGTTTGCAATAAGCCATAACAACATGAGTGATACAGAGAATAGAATTCTTATGAATTGGTATAAATTTATCACTATCAAATTTAATCTCTAAATCTAAAATTTTCAGCCTAGTCTCTTTTCACAATAGTATATACTCTGCTCGTACAGTTGATTTCTTTTAGGGAAGTCCTTCTAAGTGTCACATTAGACAGTTCTAAGAGCAGACATAGGACCAGATGAAATAGGACAACACGAATATCCCAAATCTGACTTAATTCTGACTCAAGTAGCCAAGTACATACTATAGTCATCAGTCACCCACCTCAGGGGATACCCACATCCTAAGGGATCTTCCCCGTCAGCATGGAGTTCCTTTGGCATACCGGTTTGTACAGCTGTTGAGGGCTAAGCAGCCTAGTGCTCACTCCAAATTTATGCATTATTCCAAAGCAAAAACTAGCCAGAAAAGCACCGTACTCCCCCTTAGCTCAGGTATGTCCAGCCTGTACTACACTATGGCAAAACCATTGACAAAAAGCTGTCAGCTTTCTGCAAGACCTGCGGTCAAGTAGATCTATGAATTGAAGAGGACTGGGGCGGGGAGGAGAGGAGTAGCTTTCTACTCTCCAACAATTCCCTGGATAAACTATAGGCTAAAACAAAGCAAAACTGCCTTCTACTTTCTTACTGAATCTGCGTCACTGCACTGAACTAAAGGGAGCAATGAATGCACCAGACAGTGCAAATTCTAAGCTGCTCTCTGATCAACACGGGTTACTCTTCTGCGGTATCTATATTCCATACATTTTGAGAAGGCAACCAGGCACCCAACTGTTCTGATTTCCACTTTGGGCCTCAGTACTTACAAGCTGACACTCCCACGCCTGCATTTTAGCTATCTATGTTCGTTACAAGAACTGGAACTCAGCAACCACAGCATGATTCAAAGAAACGTTACGTGGGTTTGGCATTTCTCTTCCTTTACTTCAAACTGAGAACTCAAAGTGAGAATTTCCAGAAACTGAGACTCGTTTGCAATACATTCTATCAAAGAGTAAACAAGAAATCACAGCTACCCCTGACAACAAGGATATGAGATGGCATATTGCAACAGAACAGGCTCAATTAAAAACAGTAATAAAACAGCTGTAAAGGATGACTACCCCAAACATCGCTCAATCCTACCTTTCTCATGTCATGCCCCATCTCATAAACACTACTTCAATGTGAAAAAAAATAAAAAATAAGCCAAACAGTTGAGCACAATTAGTTAAGGTCTAAGAGTTTTCCCACCCTTAATAATACCTGATACATGTCTACACTTATCTGTCTCTACTATTGGCAAGAAAAGTAGAAATATGACCAAAAAATGGAGTCCACAGTCTAAGAGAAATGTAGACAAAGATTTCTGTTCTAAAAATAAATTCTTAAGGGAAAAGCATGGCAAAAAAATAAATAAATCACAAAACCTTTGCTCATATTCTGGTCAAGCAGTTAGAAATTTTAAGTGATACAAATCTAGAACCTCCTGTAAGCATTCATTTCAGTAGAGTAGAAAAAGAAAAAAAGTTCAGACATCAAAAGTACTAAAAGCCCAAATGGGATAACTATAGTATTTACAATTATATATTCTAATTTATTCTAATTTAATCAGTATTTTATATAAATTCATGTCTGGAACTTAATAAATAAGGTTCAGACTATGCCCCTGAAATTCCTTTTCCTGTCAAGATTCTTTTACTCCCTGGGATGTTTTTCTAGAGAGTAAGGAATGCCAGGAGAATAATACGGATGACTGGACAAGTCAAGAGCAGATCATCTTTTAGCTATGCCACAAAAATTAACATAGAACACAATAAAGAATTCAGTCCCATGGACAGTGCCCTTCAAGAAGCACTCTGCCAGCAATTCATTCTCAATGGAGCCAAAGAAATCTACAAGTGTTTCTGAAATTTGCAATTGTGCCATGCTGTTAAAGTCCCTGTGATAAAATGTGTCTCCCAAATCATCCAGTGTTTCACGGCTCAAAGCCAGTTACCTTCAACTACAGGAAATAAAGAAGCAGATGACTACAAAGGAATTGCAAAAGTAATTAGGATCCAAACAAAGAAACTAGTACAAAAATATTGATGACTACAGATACCATGTTAAGAGATCTCACAGGAAACTCACATCCATATCTGATGAAGACTGGCATCCACCAGCTTGAAGTTCTACCATCAGCAATGAAGCAGAGAATAAAGAGAAAGGACAGACCATTCTCAAGTCCTGGCCCAAACTACTTCCCTTTCCCAATACCTGAAGGAGAAGCTTCCCCTTCCATCTTCTGTGTATCCTTTACCAACTCTCCTTTTGTCTCCTCTGGTTCTCTTCTCTCTGTAGCAAAAAGAATCATAGGAAGACAGAAGACAAATACTCTATGCTTTGAGATATGAGGAACCAAAGAGTGATGAAAAGAAAAAAAGGAAGATTTCAACCTGCAAATGTAAAAGGAGGCAGAAAGCTAAGGGAAGCTAAGCAATTCTTTTTGAAGACACAAAAACCCAGAAAGTCACCTGACAGCAAAGTAGAACCCTTTCCTCTTTGAAGCCTGGAATTTATTTGAAAACCTTGGAAGAGTCATACAAAAGCTAGCTATGCTAGTTTTGCTCTGTATTCAGGTTAGTAACCAGAAGTAAAGCCCTAAAATGGAACCTACTTCTGAAATAACATGAACACTGTTCCAGGTGGAATTTTAAAAATGTACAAGCTGAAGTTTTCCTCTCTGATTGCCTAGACCTTATATCTAACTTTTAAATGTACCCTTTAACACACTACATGACGTGCACTGATTTTACTCAAATAGGTAAGTGGAGATACAAGAACTAAGTCTCCACTCCCCCCCCCCCCCCCGACAATTTGAAGTTCCCCTCCTTCTCAAGTCAAACTCTATATTAAAAACTAACGGAAAAAATGGTAATCTAGTCATCTTCTTGCGTAAAGAAATTTTGTCTGTAGCTTAAGGAATGTATGATGCTCTCAGATGACTTGGACTGCTAGATGCTTGAGATCAGTCATTTCTACAGGTTACAACGGAAACTGGCTATTCTAACATGAATACTACGGCAGGTGACATTTTGAGGGGATAACTGATGTATAAAACTTCCTTCTGCTCTCACTTTACACCAGAACACTGGTTAAGATGAAGACTATGATGTTAGAGGCCTGTAAGTTTGCGGCCATATTTTGACATAAGAATGATCCTTTCTCCTATCCTTCCATTAATGCAAAAGCAAAAGTTAGCTTGAAGAAAAATCAAGGAAATGAGGAAAAGTTAGGAAATACACAGCACAGAATAAGATGCATATGTACCCACATTAAAAAAAAAACTCAGCACAAATAATAACAATAATAAAAAACCACATCTAACTGGAAGTTCTTAAAAGCTTAAAAAAGCTTAAAAAAGGCAGGCAAATACTTAATGCAATAAAAGCGAGTGTCAAATACCCAGCAGGACACAGGATAAAGGATGCAGAAAGGGCTACGATGAGATGGGATCAGAGCCAACAGCATCTTCTGAAGTGGACTGACAGAATAATTTTGGAATACAGCTATCTCATACAGCCTTGCTGACAGTAGTACATTAAGCACAAAAAGTACCTATCAAGCCATCAAGACTGGGCAAAAGAAAAGAGATTCTTCAATTCACAGGCAAAGACCATGTAAAGTAGAACAAGATCAAAAGGAAAATGTAGGAAGATAACAATGCTGGAGTGCTGTACCTGCAATTCGTGATTCATGTAAAAAATAAATTTAGCATAACTATAATAGTTAATGCCTAGGTAAGGCTCTCTAATGGTAAGGCAGATGAGCTAAATTTGGTGTGGTAAAGCATTATGCCAAAGCACTCAATTCCTTAAGTATGGGAACATTTGATGCTAAGTTAAATATTAAGTCATACAGGCAAACGCCATCAATACTCATGACACACAGTGCAGAGATGGGCAAAAATCACCAAGTTCCAATCAGTGATACAAAATGAGGTCTCTACTAACAAAAAAGCATGAATGTCTGCCAGGTTACTAACTTTTGATGCCAGTCACTTACAACTTTTTGTATTTACCAAAGAAGAGTGAGATAAGAGGCTGAACCTTGCAGAGGTCTGAGGCTAAGGATTTTCTCATAGAAGTCAAAATAATACACTGTAAGTTACGTGATTCACTTTCCATTCATTAACTAGAGACTTTGGGAAATGCTAACACAACATCAAAGCCATAGCTGAATAGTACCAGTTGTATTTGATACAGTAATGAAAGATGATTTTGTCAATCTTTGAATGCCAAAGTGCATCTTAACCTACTAATCATTCATTTCTCCCTTGGAACAGCAGGACAGGCCTCTGCAGGCTAGCAATGCATTCCTAGATAGCAATAAAAAACAAGCAGCAAACATAAGTATTTCATGTCCACTGTATTTTCAGACTTTAACAAGAGTTACTAAAAACAGTGGCCAACAAAACAGTTCAGGGTACAACACCCCCACAGAGGAGTAAGTGAAAAGACTTATGTCAAAACTATTCTAGACACATAATAAAAACAACAGTGATTTTAACCACTTCAGATACAGGTATCTGAACCGCTCAAAAAGTGATCAATGTATGAAATATTTAGAAGGCAGAAATTATGCATCCTTGTTTACAAACAGTAAAAGACTGCCAAAAGCACTATAACTTCTTGAGAGTGAAGAAATACTGAGAATCTTACTTTCTGCTTGTATTTACCAAAACACTATTACCACGGAATGCCAATTACTAGAGAGAAGATGACAGATTTTGCATACGCTTAAGATAACTGGTTGCAATTATTGCAATACAATCCATGACCTACTCCTATTCACGTCTTGATATTTATTGAACTGCAAATTGGCTTGCTCATCTTACCATCTTCAACAATATCTTCATTTTCTTTTTCTTCTTCTAAATCTATTTCATCATCTTCTAACTCTTCTCTCTCTTGTTTTATTTCTCCTTTTGTAATTGCCTTAGATATAGCAGTTTTTTTGAACTCAATATCGTCATCTGTTTTCTACAAGAAATTAAGAATCAATTTATACTGAAACTCAGATTAAGAATTAAACACAATAGCCACTGTAAGGTAACTAATATCAATGGCACAGTAAAAGAGCATACTGTTGCACAAGTATTAGAAGTTTTAAATAAAGTATTAAGAATGAAAATGAATAAGAACGCACTGAGTTTCTCTAACCTTTGCTGGCCAGCAGAACAACACACCTAGACCAACAGGGAGTGCTAAAGTCAAGATGTAAAGAACCCAGAGCCATGGGTGGTCTTCTGCAGCTGTCACCAGTTGACTAAACATTCCAGGCTACATTAAAAAAAAAAAAAAAAAAGGCATTTACATCCCTCTGAACACCTGAACACCTTGGTAAGCTTATAAAATATATATTTTAAATTTTATGTTGCCTAAAGAAAAACATTTTTTCCTTTTGTTTTTTTAATTACAAAGTATTGGATTCCAACGTAAGAAAGCAACCACTTGTCAGATTGCCCATATGCACTTAATAGCAAGTGCTAGCAAACAGCATACAGTAAGAAAGAACGAAAAGCTGGTACGCCAAAACTACCAGACTGCCCCCTACTCAATTCTGTGAAGTGACACTTGGAGTCTCCACAACCTCACACTTTCCACCCTCCCCAGCTATTCTGCTCTTTCCCCATGCTCTGCTAACTCAGCTGAAATCTCCCAAAGCATCAAGAACCTCACAGGAGCTGCGAGCGACCTGAAAAGCAATGCCTTGTTCCATGTGTACTACCACATCGTCTCCTCCAACAGCCAATTATTCAGGGAGTAAAGTGTCTTCCCAACCAAGTTCTGACTTATGTAGTAGAAGAAGGTAGGGAGGTAGAGTGTCTAGTCCAGTTAGACTCTGAAAAGGGTACATCTATCTATATATTAGTATATATATATAGTATATATATTAGTGTGTATATATATATATATATATAAGGCTATGGAGGCACAGTTGAGTGAGGGGTCTCAACGATTATCTTTTGCTATTGTGAGTACAGGTATAGGTGCAACTCCAGACCTAAAAATAAGGATTTCAAAAGGGCAAGGCTGTGGAATATGGTGGCTTTTCTAAATCGCATTGGCAAATAGGCTACTGCTGCTTTCTCATCCTTTCCATGAGGAACAGCTGCTGCCAGGGACTGGCCATATTTGCAACGAGCCCATCATTTTTTATCCACACACAGATGCCTGCTCTTGCCCCTCAATTAAAGTAAATATAGGACTGTTAGAAGAAACCACCTGTAAGGGTGGTCAAACACTGGAACAGGCTTCCTAGAGAGGTGGTTCATGCCCCTTGACTGAGTTCAAGAGATATTTGGACAATGCCCGCATTGATAGGCTTTAACTTTTAGCGGCTGTGGTCAGACAGTTGGACTAGATGATCTCTCTAGGTCCCTTCCAACTGAACTACTCTCTCTAAACTGCAGTCAGTGAAGGCAGCCACTAGAGGGGCTCATGATCCCATATGCTAGGACAAATTCATCCCATAACACAGGGAAGAGATCTAGAAAAGCTGGTGGCTGGCTAACTGCAGTATACAAAAAAAAAAGTGGATACACACATAGAAACGAAAGAACACATGCAGCTCCATAAACATACGCACATTACTGTCATAGCTGCATAATATACATCTGAGCAGCCAAGATCCTAAGAGTATTAAACAAAAAACATGACTATCATCCATTCCTGATAATAGGGAAACACATCTAAAGAACATATATAAAGGAGTTGTCCAAAAGTGAAAAGTTAAAAAATAAAAATCAAAGGTCTTTTAGTGCAAATAATTCAGCTTTCATTTGCTGACATACTGAATTCTAGCACCACCATTAACAGTGGAAAACTCATTAAGATCAAGTTACAGACACTTGCTAGATGCTTGAGCAAAATATTGTACCCTTTTAACTTCAGGAGAATATAGATCTGTGAAAGCTAAACCAGCCAAACTAGAAAAAAACATCATGGCTATTCAGTAAGATAACTAATTGCCAATAAATTCTATTGTGTCAGCATTAACTGATAGAAAATTCTTCCAACAGTATTCCTTCTTGGTAGGCAAAAGTAGTGACGAACATAATGAAGTTTATACCTCATTAGCACTTGCTACTAATTTCTTCAAGCCCCAGCCATCTGCTGCCCAACGATCAGCTACTTCTTTTTCTGAACATATAATGAAGTTATCGAAGTAGATATCAGATGTCATAGACCAGAGTTCTAAACCAATAGCACTGACAGCTGTCATCTCAAATGGGTGAGGATCTTCAAAATAGTCTGGGTTAGGTATTTTCCGAGGACTCCAGATTCCCTTTTAAGAAAAAAAGTACAATCACATTATCTATACCCCAAAAACGTTAAAAAAAAAACAACAACAACAACAACAACACCGTGAAATAGTTTAAAGTAATTAAGGCTTTCTGGTTCTTTTAAATACATGATTTTAAAAAGAGATGGGGTAGTCTCTGACCTTCAGGAAAACTGAACTGAAAACAGCCTATAGGATTTTGGCAGATAGGTCTCTGATTTCTGGCTTAGGGCAGACTGATTACTTCTTAAATTCAAAACTTTTTATCCGTATGGGGTTACAGTAGTTGACTGACTGCACAAAGCACCTCTGTTCTACCTTGTACTGGAAATGTCAAGTATAGTCTTTGTGAACTTCCAAGAATAAATCTATTAATTTCCTAATACTGCAGCAAAATAAGACACTGGTATTACTTCTTCCTCTAGCATCTCCTCGTGTAATATAGTTTTGGCTTTTGTTCATCAATACAGCATATACATTTTTCTAAGTGCACTCACTGGTCAACATTTTGTGGCCAGAAAAGGGCTCTTCTGAACTAAGTCTCTATCGTCTGGTTACCTAAGAGTGCAGAGGAACTACATCCTGTGATCCACGCAGTCCCTTCAGGTATGTATAAATAAATAAGTTTATTACACTAGTATATTCATATAAATATAAATTGACAACTACTGTAACCAGAAGCATTAGGGAAAATTTTAGGGAAGAAAAACTCAGCCTTATGACACCTGTGCAAATTAGTTAAAGCCCTATGCTTTTTGGTTTACAAACCTGCTTAAGATCTTAAGCTAAAATAAATCAGATTCAAGTTCTCCCCAACTGTAATTAATACAAAGTAACTCTTTCTAATACCCAGCTTTGCTCTTATATCTGGAGGGGATAATTTAATTATCCAAAATTGATGCTTCCACTAAAATAGAACTAATAAGTTAATCTGCTTACTGCAGGGTTTCATTTTTATTTTATCAAATAAAATGTATTAATTTATAACTTTCACACTTAAAACCCAGTAAAAAATAAATTAGTCCATTACATGACAACTTTATTCTAAATGAAATGCTATAGAGCATATTGAATGTGTGGTACCAGTGGTACCAACTTTTAGAAGAGATTGTTTTAATACAGGAAGTATTTCTGTCTAACAGTATACTTAAACAAAAAAAATATAAGTAAATACATTAAAAGCTGAAAATGTTTAGTGAGGGTGTTCAGACACACCGTAAAAAATAAATACACTGTATGAAATACCAAATAAATACACTACTTTGATTTGCCTGCTTGGTTGAAGTCTGTACCTCCTTAGCAATAACCTACAATATTGCTAGTACCTGATAATTAGGATTATCTATCATAGGTGCTTTCCATTTTCCTTTATACTTTGGGTTATTCTTCATGGGACGCACCCAGATTCCGCAACCAGGTGCGGTCTCACACTTTGGATTAGGGATCTGAGGGGCTTCCCACTCCCCATCCATTTCTTCATCCCTACAGAAAGAAAGTTACAAACAACTGATTTCAGACTGATCTGAACACTAACTTTCAGTCTAAAGTTAGGTTCCATACATTTTGCTCTAACGACCTCTGAATTTATTAGATCTGCCCATAGAACTTTACCCAACAGCATAATGCTTCTAAAAAAAAAATATTTTCCAGAGTACTGAAAATAAAACGCGCTAAAGCCACACGTTCATAAACACAGCATGACTGTATGTAATTATACTCCTGCAGGTGCAAACAGCTTGCAACACTTTACTAAAACATGCTTTCAGACTACAACTTCATGTATCAACTTATAATGTTAGGCCATGAAACAGTTTCAGTCCTTTCATCAGGTTCCTTAATATTTTGTTTTTGTTTACAGATCTTCAGAATACAAGGCAATTATTGACATCTGTGTATTTTTCTAAAAGCAGCTCCCCAGAACAACAAATAATTGGCCATACCTTGTATGTTCCAACTTACTACATTAAAATACAATGACATTTGAGTTAAGCTCTAATCAACTCATAATTTGCCAGAGAATAGGTGGGCTTATCTACAAAATACATTAACAGACCTGCACTTATTGAATCAAGTTCTTACCAGTCCTTTGGTTTTTTTGCATTAGGGTCTGGAACATACGGTGGTTCATCATCAAGCCATCCCTCAGGCTTAACAGCATCAAGATCTTCTATTTTGGAAGGCTCATCTTCATCCCTTCAATTACAGATTAATGTTAGAAAATACATCAGCTTGACTTTAAAACAGTATTTTCTGTTCAGAGGACTGCAACTGGCATGAAAGGGATGATATTCAATGGCATAACAGAATTAGACACACCTATAATGAGAATTAGGCATCTGATTATTTGTTTATAAATTTTGAAACTATATTTAATTTGTTTCAAGGCATTAGTTACCCCAGAAATTGCTACCATCAACTAGCAGGTGTCAATCAGGTCTCCCCCTTTAAATTTTTCCCTCCTCTGAGATGCTATATGAACACTACTTGACACAGGAGGA
Source organism: Anser cygnoides (assembly GCF_040182565.1). Lineage (NCBI taxonomy): Eukaryota > Metazoa > Chordata > Aves > Anseriformes > Anatidae > Anser > Anser cygnoides. The sequence continues at coordinate 41,289,972 of NC_089876.1, forward strand.
AGTACGTATATAATAGTGTAAAAAAAAAAAAAAAAACCAAACACAAAAACACAACTCTTTCTAACTCTTTCAAGTATTGTAATCTTTGTTATTAACTACAACAACAGAGGGTACAAATCAGCATAGTTTTTCTTTCCTTAAAAGAAGACTACATCCTTGTACCCCCATCTCAATTACATTTTTTGAAGTATTAGTACTTTTAGCAGTGAAACATATCCGAACTGCCATTAGCAAAAAAAGCCAGTCAAGTCTTTCAAAAGAATAACCTGCTGTACAGATAAAATTTTGTCTGTACCAGTCATCTGGTTTGACAGCGTTGGGATCAGGTATTTTTGGTCTTTCATCCCAATCATCAGGCTTCTTGTCAGCAGGATCCTCTATTTCTCTGGGAGGGTTTACTGGAGGAACCATATCCTCAAGGAGACTTCCTTTACTGACAACTGTTTGGTCGATTAACATTTCAAATGTATCATCTGGTTTTAGCACTAAATTAAAAAAAAGTATTTAAGAAATAAGGGAAACATGAATTTAACAAATTCATTTACCTTTAACCAATACCTATCTATATAATACGCATAGACAAATAAGAGCAGACAGATCCTCACTAGCAGAGCAGGAGATAGACTCCTCGCTCCATTCAGGTACTGGATCTGGACACTATAAAGTTCCCACTGTAGCGATGTCATGACCAGCATCAGGACTAGAAAAATGATACCTTCTGCAAATCAATTGTTGAAACACCTCAAAACACACGCTAACAGTTTTTCAAACACCTACCACTTAGTCAAAATTCTGCTTTTTTTTTTTTCTTCCCCCCCCAAGGACAATAAAAGACAAACCTTCAACCTCAAAAGCATCTCTGCTAACAAATTACAAGTCCACACTTGAAAACGTGAAAACACCAGAACTGTGTAAATATCACAGCTGAAGGATCATGAAAACAGTATTTTCTTTTAGATTCAAATCTCTGACAGCCAGTTCCCTCAACTGCCAGACGGTGAATAGAGAAATTTATCTTCAAATTTTTAAAAATTTTAGCAAGTACCTGATAAATAAGGGTCATAGAATTGAGCAGTGTCAGACTCAACAACAGAAATTGGATCCAGATCCATCTCTAATAACTGGTGAGCACATTATTAACGCTTAACAAGTATATTTAAATGCCCATTCAACACAAGCAAGATTACTAATTTGAAGTAAATACTATTCCAGTTTTATGAAGATGGGCGATGAAAACCAGAGTAACAGACCTATAATGACGGTTTGTTAATACCTAATTAAGCTCTTGCAGCTTAAAATTTTTAATTTTATTAAAACATCAACAAACGCAAAAATTAACCCCCCATATGATTTTAGATACAATAAAATTAATTGATTTTTCTACTTATGTTATCAGTCACAAATGCATTAGATGGTACAAAGCTGTTCAGAGGTCTAGCTGAGCAATTATAATAGAATAAATGCAATTTAAGTATCTTTAATCATCATCTCTAATGAACAGCCCAAATACAGGAACACATTCGTTCCTTTACTGTAAGGACAGGATGGTGGGAAGGATTTTTGTGTTTTCTTTGGTTCTATTGCTTTGTTTCAGTTATTCTTATGATCTAAAAGTGACGGTTTGTTGTAGCACACTACTGTAAGTTATTTTAAGAACAATACATTTTTCCCATGGCACAGCAGTTGAGCACGTCTTCCATTATTATTCCATTACTATTATTCAATGGAAGTTCTAAAGTATAGTCAATTTGTTTGGATTTGCAGTATGTCACAGATTAGCCCATTTTCTCTGACTGCTTGTTCTTTTTCAGAAATTAGAACAAGGAAAAAAAAGAACTGAGAAATTAAACTTTCATTGCTGCTATACTGTTCATTAGAACATAAACTGATGTCACATGGATTAAAACCAGACCAAATTTCATCTCCAGTGAAAGCAGCAACCTATCTGTTCACGCACACCTCTGCTGATGCAGGCATTGGTGGGAACTCAATGCGCAGAGGAGAGCGGTGTTCAATATGCTGTAGATCTCACTGAACTCCAGTAAATTCTTGATCCCTTCCTAGAATACTGGACATATATATATATATATATATATATGTATATATATATATATATGTATATATATATATACACACACACATACACCTTTCTTAAGGGATTTTTTTTTTTATCATAGTATGTACTGAAAGTATTAATCAGTTCTTCAGGTTAAAGGCTAGCCAAGGCTGGTAATGCTTTTTTCCTGTAATTGAATATTAAACAGCAGCATTTCAAAGCCACTTATGCCCTGCAGTTAAGCTCAGTCATTAAATCATTTAAGCCCAAATCATTAAGCAACCATCCCCCAGAATTAACAGACTATTACAAACAAAAAGCAGAGTCAAATACAAAGCTTCAGTGAACTAAGTTCAGAAACTAATTTTTAATCTGTTTTCTAATTTAAACGTGTAAGAATTAAACAATACCAAGCGTGTACAGATGAGTCTTCTTGTCCAAATAGAACTTTTTTAGGTCTACATCAGGGCGTTTTGCATGTTTTTCATCATACTCTCCAGTTTTAGGATTCTTATGTCTAAAGATAAAGTGTAGTTTGTAATCTTCTCCACATTTATCTGGTCCAAACATAATAGTATAAGGTGTTTTGTCAAAAAAGTATTCCTGTAGAAGCAAAAAAGCTGAGCATGCGTTATACCGTACATTTTACAAAGTCATATTAGGTACTACTTTTCCTCCATACTGTGGCATATACACAGCATAATTCCCCTTTTCTAAAAGGTGTTTCATGAAGCATCGGCTCTAACACTGAAAATGGTAGGGTAAATCATGAAAGGAAATGAACAGTCCCCGCATGTTGTTGGATGCTTTCCATTCTCAGGGAGCAGTCTAACCACAGAGATCACTTAAGCTTCTTCAGGGAAGAAGAATATGCTTACTTAGACCTTATTCTTACACATTATGTGGAAACTCCTCCACAAATCAAGGCATCCAAATATCTATACCCTTCTGCACACACTACACTAAAAGATGGAAGGGAACTAGTTAACTGCTCTTCATAGCAATTTACATTTCAATAAAGACTGTAAACAGGGTATTATCCAGCATTTCAGCACTGTCTTCTTGCTCCATACTAACAATAAACAACCCTGAAAACACCAGATATAGTTTCCTTCAGAGTATGATGCATTAAGCTGTTCAGAAATTTTTTTTTTAACTAGATGATTTTTGTAGTTGGTATACACAGTATCATGCTATAGTCTTACTCAACTGCTTGAAGAAAGATAACTTGATTTCTGAAACTTTTCGTCTTTCAAGAAATATTCTAACAGTTATGTATTGTTTGAGATGAGTCTGTATTTTCAAGTATGCAGCAGTTTTTGAACACAAAGTAAAACATTTTCAGTTTAGATTTAAGCACTACAGAAATGAATGCATTTTAAGTTTGGTCCTTACAACTTCAATCCTCATTTGAAAATGTCACTGTTAAGAATTAACAAGAATTAATTGATTATTCCAATATGTTCAATTTTAAAGTTAAAAGGATATGAAAGAGAAAATGTTGACTCAAACCTACCAAAATAAAAAATTAAAAAAAAATGTATAGGATGAACAATGAGCCAGGTCATAAAAAGATAAAATTTGCATTTGCAGTCTTTTGGTTCACTTTCTAGAATAAGACAACAGATGTCGGAGAATTTCAGTTTCATGTGTAACTGAGCAGAGTATCTTGGTCTCACAACTTCTTTTACAAAGTAAGATTTTTCAGTTTTAGTATCCTTTACATATCTTTCCATCATGAAAGATGCCATACCTTTACTAGTTTTCCTACCATCTGTATTTTTAATACAGATCTATTAGTACTTAAGTTTGAGTATAACACATGCTGACATACAAATTTGAGGAAAAAGGAAAAGCATTTGGAGGTTGCATTAAAGCTTTTACTTAGATATTTCATGAATGCTTACAAGAAACTTCTTACACATGCCACCATCTCTTAGACTCTTGCAGGCACACATATTATCCCTTAAAAATCACAAAAAATCTGTGTTAAGAGGTTCCTTCTGACTGCTGATTTGCAGGTGAGGACAAGCAATGCCTTGAGCCTGTCTGAGCAACTTTCCCTTCCTTTTGCACATAAGCAAGGCATCACACTTCACTGCAATACAGTATTGGGTAATCCAGCATCCAAACAGGTTGCTGATGATGCCACCTCCCCTCAAGCTAGCAATTCTATCATTTTAAGTTTGCTCAGTAAACAACTACAATGCTGTTCTGCTCAGCACTTACAATGTTGTAGCTTCACGGGTCAAGGCAGCGATGGTAGATATGTTCAGACATCTCAGGAATAAAAGCACAGATGGAAAATCTCACCCAGGGAGAAAATTATGAGTTCTGCCCACACTTGTGTTTCCAGGTTTTTTTTTAAGACTAGTCTCTATTGCTTTTCCTATTAACTTGCCTTTCCACCTTACCAAATCTTATTGAGCAAACAGGATAGCTTGATGCATCTCAAAACCAACAATTTCTAAAGCCAATACTAGCTGTAACTGTGATTGCCTCATCAACTTCTGTCTGAAAGTTGTCTAGTACTGAATGTTGGGTCAACACCACCAACTAGCTTCAAAACCATAGCGTAGGAGCTAGGGTAGTCAGCTTTTGAATGGCCAGAGCAATCTGCTTCATGATTGGAAGTACCCTTACCATTTTTGAATCCTGACAATATTTTGAATCCAGACTGGTCATTCCAAGTCTATCCAAATATGTAAAACTATTCTGTAACTGCTGCTATGTATGTAAAGCATCAACTTTACACCTGATCATTGAGAGCGTCCCTGGTAAGAGAAATTCTTCCCCATAGGGAGACACTTCATTACTTGCAGTTCCTAAATCCACATTCTATCCCTCTGTGAGGTGACATGCTGTATGCCATGCAGTAAAAAAAAATTGTTTCACAAGTTATGAGTTGAAATTCTATGGCTTGTGTTATTGCAAAAAGGCAGACTAAACAGATACAAAACTCCATTGTCCTAGATATAAGACCAATAGTTAACATAATATCACCTGTACAGAACTAGGAGGAGTATGTTAATCCATACACTGCTTGCTCTGACCTATGGAAATTCACATTTTGAGATTTCTTGTCTGAACATAGATTTTAACAGTGTACTTTAAGTTTCAGACTACCTGCATTTTTCATTAAAATAAATGGTAATTTTAACATGAATAATGTTATCAAATATTCCAGTAAAATGCACAACTATGAAGGCTTTGTATATATATAAACTATAATATATATATGATTACCTTGCCTAATCTTCTGATTAAACATTTGGGAAGCTTTTTAGAACTTAGAATACACTAAGAATTAATCTCCTAATGACACTGCACAAGAACAATTATGCATTCCTCAAATGAGCAACCAACAGTAAACATTAAGAGGACATACCAGATTCAAGTCTTTACTACTGGAGAGGAGCTTAATATATGCACCACCACAGTCAATGCCTTCTTGAAAATTCACTTCGTATCTGAGCAAAGAGCAAGTTAAAAAAACATTCCGCATCAGACAAATACAAATTCAATTCTGATCTCCAGAACGAGAAGAATACATTAATATCATCAATTAGTCACTTTATTTTTTTTATTAGTCATTACTGTCAAAACGTTTCTACATGACCAAACAGGTTTTAGTTGCTACACAAACTAACACAGCAATGATGACAGACAAAAAAAGCCACAGTAACATTTGATACTGTTGGTATCACCAGTAAGAAAAGTTTCAAAGCTGTATTGACCAACATGCAAAACACCAAAGCGAAGCACAAATCAGGAATAGTTCTAAAACGTTTGTGCTGTCTTTGAAATGGCCCATATAACACACTGAATTTAGCTGGAGGAGTTACCTGGATGTGTCTGTAAGTACAACAAATCAAGTCTGTTATCAGAAAAAAAAAGTCCTATTGCCATGACACTCATCATCACGAATACTGCTATAATACTTGCAAGATTCAGGTTTTACTGATCTACACAGAAATACTCTGCAAATGTAAAAACACTGTACTCAAATTACATGATTTAGATCTTTTAGATCTAAGACCGAAAATTGATTAGCTTTTTAAGAAATTTTATAAAGTATTAATTTCTGTCCAAAATATTTTATAAGAGTTTAAATACCACTTCTTAACACCTGTATTACAATTTTTCTTGATTATTATATCATTCATACTTACAGTTCTGGTAGCTCTGGATATGAAGCCAATGCTACATGAAAGACAGTATTTTTTACAGAGATTTACATTATTTTCTTGACTTAATGAATAATAAAAATTAAGTAAAAAATCTGAGGGAATACTTACTGAACAATCAAAGGTTTATTATCAAAAATAAATGCCTTTGTTAGCATAGTTGATATTGCATGATGCTTTGCCACCGATTTTAACACTAATCCTCTGTCTCCAGGTACTGTGTTTTCTTTCAGCTCTTCTACTTCCCATCTTCCTAAAACAAACAAACATACAATCTTTGAAAAAAAAATTAGGCAGAAGTCAGGAAACTGTAGCCTTGTAGAAAGTAAAGAGTTAACAGCATATAAGACTAATTGCCAAAGTAGAGAAGTCATCTTGACGTTTGATGTCAAAGTTAGAAGTTAAATAATAATCATCCAATTCAATACCAGTAATTCTACTCTGGACACAAACAATTATAATTTTTACATCCCAATTTTTTTTTATTATACAATCCTGTAGCATGCGTGAATATCCACTGAATTTCTGATTAATTGCAATACTGTACAAAGGAATCAAGAATACAGTTTAGACAGAGAGAGACCTATATTTTGGATATGCATAGCTCTACACAGAAAAGCCCACTCTCTCATTTCACCAAAAAGGTATTGGTTCTAGCCAGTTAAGATTATGCCAGCTTTCAGTGTTTTAAAGATAGCAAATGTGTAGCACACACATTCCTTGTTACTTCCAGCCTAGGAATGTACGAGTCAAATACAAGCCCAAATGACAAAAATCATCCAAACAACTTTTTCATTTTCACTTTCCAATTATTTTTTATTTTCTTTAGAAAACTATACTAATAAACTGTACAAGAACCACTGGAGAATCCTACACTCAAGCACAGACAATCTGACAAAAGTATTCAAAAAAACCAACACTCATTCAGTTTCAATTTTTTTTGTTTCAGAGGCTAAGCTTTGAGATCAACAGCTGCATCAGTAGGAGATGCAAAGACACAGGAACAGGCTGCTTTAGAAACGTGCATAACAACTGAAATTGAAGTGGTAAATATCTGACAATTTCAGGAAAATGTAGTTCTCAAGAGGCACTGTTCATAAACAATTAATACTGAATATTCACATGTCAGAATGTATTCTAGTACATCAGAATAAAATTACTGCAATGACAGAAATATTTATCTCCATGGTAAGTAACCAAACAAGCAACCTTTCATATCTCAGTTTCAGGGTAACAGTCATTATACAAAGTAAGATATTGTTGATCTATGTCATCTAGGTTTTCAAAGGTAAGTTCAGTGCAAGGGACAGTTATTTCTCAAAAAGCAACAGAACATCAGAAACTATGTAGTGAAAGTAAACACCAAAAAGGCTTACCATCATATTTAGCAATGTTATCATCCGTGTCTTCTTTCTTGGTTTTAGACAATATCCACCTAAAACAAGAAGTGTACTAGTCATTTAACTACACATGCGAAGCTGTATTATTTAGCAAGCACAGGAAAAACAGATTTAGCTGCTAGGATGTCAATCTGTGACACTGATTTTGACAGGCAGCATCATGGAACTTTGTGTAATTTAAAGAATGTGAAACAAAAAATTGAAGTGTTAGTCTAATACAACATTGATTTTGAAATATTTCCTAAGAATCTAAATGAATATACAATTAAAACTCTAAAGTAATTCACATTTACTCTGAATAATCTTCAGTTTTATCTACAAGCTGAGGCTGACAACGTAACACTATTACGTGAGCATGGAACTTGAAATAATACTTGAAAATAGCAAAGTTCATGTGTAAAGACTTCAATGTGATAAAGAAGAGCAAAAAATCATTCAAACAACCCTTAACTCTATCTGATATTAAGAGTATCAGTGCACAGCAGAGGAGGGAGGGAACAAATAAGTGTCCAAATGACAAGTGCAATTATGCACTAAGCAGATTCGAATTTTATCGCACACGGGGATTATAACAGAGCAAACGAACTCCTGATCTCCTTGACAGATCTCCTTGAACAAGGCGGATGCAGCTTACCAAAATCAGCTCACCAAAAATGAGGATATGCACACACCCTGTACAAAATGCTCATTTGGAGAAGAAAGAAAAGGCAATCCAGCCTCATTCGGTCATACAGTGGTTCTATCCCGAGCCATGCACAGGAACGTCTTAAGCCAACAGTGTTGCCAAACTCTTCCTTGTATCAACTACAATGCTATATTCTCATAGTGACTTCTGTAAAGAACTAATTTCATTCATTCTGAACGACTCTCTGCATGGAGTATGTCAGGGATGAATACTTTTTCTTTCCTGCTTGAATTTCAGACAGATCTGTGTTAACAGAGATGCTGGAAAAGCACCACAGTATAAATGGCAAACTAGATCCCTGGTCTTCCTCTGGAAAGCCCAATGCTAAAGTAACTAATACTAATCAAAGCTTCCAGTTGTTTGTTTTTTTTTAAACCACCATTTTCACCTTTTCTTTTTAATCGTTTTTCCTACCATCACTGGTACGGCTTTTGTATTGCACTTCTTAACATTTAGAAGTGACATGCTGAAGGTGAGAATTTTATAAAAAATTATCTTCTTTCTACATGTGGTCTAAATATGTAACAAAAATGAAAAAAAAAATCTAAGAACATAATGTGAGAAATGACAAATCCATATTCAGTGGCCTGAATTTCCCTGTAACCCTCCAGAAAAGAACAGTAGAAACAATTGGGAAAAGGGAGTAAGATTCAGTCTTATGAAAGTTACTGGTGCCTGCTGCCATGCTATTTGGTTTCAAGTTTATGTTGTGCATCCTCAGCACACAGGTGTCTTATGACAGTTTACCTCACACCTACAGTTGTTGCATCTCAGTCTTTTCACAGGAAGACAAAAATAGGCAGCTTTAAATTGTATGATAAAGATGTATCTTACTGCATCTCCTTTCACCTCTGGCTGCCTCTTCATGGGAGCTGGGTTTTGTTCTTTTAATAACATACAAACATACCTTTTTTCATGATTCCTTGCAAAACAAGGTATTTTGTCCACCCACCCAGTAGCAGTTACACCTTACACTGCTGTAGTGGTGGAAGAAAACTTAAAAAATGCAGACAAGATGAATATTTCTGGCTTAAGAACTGTTGACCTAAACCTCGATATTTTTCTGAAATATCAGCGCAGTGTAGTCAAACTACCTAGGAACATTTCAGCAATCATATAAATATCTAATTCCTCTCGATAGTATAAAAGCACAACGGGAAGCAGTACAATAAATCAATTAAATACAGTCCTCCCCAACAGAGTTTTTAATCTATAATGTAGAGAAGTGCTGCCTCCTTCTTGCACATATCTAAGTGTACATGAAGAAGAAATAGTTTGCTAACAATTTCTGACTTTTTAAGCTACTACAGTGTAATGCATCTCACCTTGTAGTTTCACTTTTAATTCAACTGGCATTGCATTATTTTTTTAACATCCATAAAACCAGAGTCTATTACAGGTTTTGTTATATCACAAAATATAGCTACATGCCTGAAACATCAACTGCTTAGCTTAACCTTATGAAGAAATTGGAGCAAGTATGACCACCCTTCTCAATTCTAAACCCTGTACTTTTTTTTTTTTTTTTGGAATGTACTAGCAGAAAAATGAATATAAAATAAGTCCTGCCGCTGTAAGTTAAATTACTGAAATTAGAAGTCTGTAAGTTTAAGGTGCAGCTTACCCTGTCAATACTCCATCAAAGGTTTCTGTAAAATACACTTCCCCAGTTGGCTTTGGCGTCTGGTATACAATCTAAAAGACATTTACAGATATAACATATCATAAACTACAATTTTTCAATTGAAATACACTATCACACCACTGGAAGCAGTCCACCCAGCCAGACCACCACAGTTACATCTAACAGAATAAAACACTCTTTCCCTGGGCCCTCTCATTTCTACAGTTTGGGTGCATTCCTCTAACAGTGCGCAATTTCATATCCGTGAAGCTTTGTGCGACCAGGGGACAGCGATGAATAGCACAGAAACAAATCAAGACTCTGAGCAAGGACTCTTAAAAGGCAGGAGGGTCTCACGGTTTCATTTCTAGTGATATGTTTATGATGGTTAAAGAGGCTGCTAGGTTAGTTTTAGACTCACTCTCAGGTATCAGAAAAACACTTTTCCCCAGTTTTTTGAAAACTAAATGGTGGTCCTCCTACTAAACACAGTAGAGCTCAAATGCACACAGGGTTATCAGCAGTTGTTTCATCTCTGTTTTTGTGCCCTAGCAGCTTAACATCTTCGAAAGCACCTGCAGAAAGTTTCAGATACTATGATAAAAGCATAGATACAGCTTAAAATTTTGCTTTCTGTGGTCAAAGCTCATAACTGAAGTACCGTTACACACCTTGTGCATAAAATAAAAACACAGAAAATTTACACAACTTGCTCCAGCTCTCTGCTTCCTATTTTTTAATTCACATGGTTCCTTTTTTTTGTTTGTTTGTTTTCCTATCTACTTGGCATGTTACAGTTGGGCTACACAGTTAAAAAAAATAGAAAAAAACAATCTATGACTATTGTGCAAACCTATTATGAAGTACAGCATAACAAACGCAGAAAGATTTTTTAGGAACAAAGACCATCTTAAAAGGCAGATGTGACCGATGAAATTAAGAAACCAATCTAAACGAAAAATGTCAATGAGCCCAAGGTGCTTTCTTCTCTAGTAATGACACGTTAGGCTGCAGGGTATATTATCCATCAAGGAGGACTTCGGACACCAGGTTCCATACCTAGAGTGAAAGACTAGCAAGACCTTCTTCGGGACTATCGACCACAGGTGGGAGATCTGATTTTGCATTTGGCATAGTAGGATCCTTAAGGCATACACAACAAATGAAAAACTCAGTCTGGTGAGTTTGACACTCATCGAGTTGTCAACTGTATATTGACTTGCTTTTTTTAAAATAAATTTGTGCACTGATTCTTCTACTAGTTACAACTACGTAACTTAAACAAGCTTTAGCTAACGGCATCTATAATCTTACCCCTAAGGAAGATTCATCTTTGTCAACATCAGCTTCTTGAGACTGCTTGTCAAAATCCTCCACTTCAACATCTGCACCCAAAATTTCTTCGTTTTCCATTTCTGCAGTTACTGAGGTAATTATCAGGAGACCCAAGCACAGCCAGTCCCACTGGAAATGCATCCTGGTTATCTGAAGAACTGAAGGTTTTAAATTACAAGTATTGTTGGGGGGATATTATCAACATTAGTTCAATTTTACCCAAGATTTTATCTAGAAGAGAAAAAAAACTAAGCAGGTAACTAACTCAACTTCTCAATCTGTACTGCTACGAAAAAGAAAAGAATGTTGTCCAGATGCATTTGCTTCACATCCATAAGCTAAAATACATGCACATGCAGTTTTACATTGAAGTACGCAATGGTTTGGAGCAGTGCGATTCCAAGCATGTGCCTACGCAAGTTTTCTTAAAGGTCTTGCCAAAAGTGCTTCTTTCTGAACTTGCTTTTGTCTGCATTTGGAAACAGAAGGAAGACAGACTCCAGATACCATTGTGTAGGTGTTTATCCTTTGATTGTTAATTTCTATCCACAGAGAGCTTAAAAAGAAAGACAAATACTGACATTTAGTCAGTTACTGTAAGGCATTTTCAAACCTTGCATTATCTGGCCACCAGTACTCACACTAAATATTCTGCTACTGAGACGCTTTCTGTGCCTTAAAAAGCAGTCACCCTTTTAAGCTCTATCATCGCTCTTCAGAGATTGCTTGTTTACTACTATAAACCCTAAGTACCACAGCAACTCCAGATACTGTCTTATATTCTGGAAATCTTAGTTCCTCTCTTTCTTCCTGGCTTTATCAGATTTGCTAAGCAATGCAAACATTAGAACGCCCTAATAATTATTTATCTATTTACAACATCTGCTAGTTCTATCAAGCAATGCATATAGAGATCAAATAGTGTCAAGGCAAAAAAATCCACATCCCAACAGAGCTATCCAAAAACGAAAACTAATTCTTTTTTCCTTATTCATTTTAAGATCTATTCATGTAATATTGACTGTACTGATTACATCTAAAGCTAAAAATAAACTGTTTCAGGCACTAGTACTAGACACTATGTCAACATCACTTTGAACATAAAAAGCCTCACCTCTTGGGACAGACACCTAATTTTCCACAAAACTGTATCAAATTATGTTACCTTTTTTTTTCAACTAATCTATGCCATTCTTTGCTTTGGATCCTTTCCATCTGTTTTGTTTAAGAATAGCAAGTCTATGGTTTGCATCATTATGTTAATAGTCAAGAAATCTGAAGTCTTCTGCAAATTTTACTATTTTTTAAAGAAAATCTTAGTTAAAAAACTACAGAGATTGTTAATTCATAGACCTCTCTGGCCAGTTCTAGAACTTGAAATATTCTTGCCCTATTCTTGACTTAAAGTCATTCAGCTTGTCACATGTGAACGTTCAACTTCATGGTGTGTTTTTGAAGACCTCTGTCTGGAGGCTATCGCATTCAGTTTTCCCATGCCCATTTTATTGCTCTTAATCATCACAGTAAGACAAACATCTAAGCAATGTCTCATCACACGTTACTCCTTCGCTCCACTACAGCGGCATATATTAATTAGGTATTAGAACCAACTTTTCGCATGAACTTGCCTACCTTACTTAAGGTAGTTTGTCATGCAGTTCTGCTCCTCTTCTCCTAAAGCAGATGAAGATAAAAAGCAGACACACGTTCATCAACACAATTCAGTCGCGTTTTATGTATGATACAAAATGCCTACTTTCACTTCAATAGCTGTAATTTATTATGACTAGCCTCTATCCATTATTTTCATACACACACAAGCAAGAGCATCCAAGAAATCGCCTTTCCACACAGTTCCCTTCCAAAACTCCTGATGCCTTCAACATGCTGTGCTTTTTCAAGTCACTCAAGCCTAACTATATAGCAACTCCCTGATCCTAGCCAAGGACATTCCTAATGTCATTCAGTCTTCAATCACATCTCTTAGCTTCCCTCCAACAACAGAAAGTATACTTTTTTGACTCATCCCAAATTAAGATATTCCAGAAACACTGAAATCCAATACCATGAACAATTAAGTTATTGCTTAATTGCCAGATAGGGATAAACCCAAACAAAACCATTAAATCTTTTGATTTTTGTGAATTTTTCATAACCACAGTCTTACAATGATAAATCTTTAAGCCAAAGAGTTTATGGACTCAAAATATTATACATTTAATAAGAAAGTCCACTAGATTTTAAAGATTAATTAGCATATGAACATCCATGAAAATCTTCAGACCTGTAATTTTAAGCTATTTTGTATAGCTTGGTTTCCTTACTATGGGAACACGGGTAACTACAGCGCTTCTACACATCATAAGAGACACTCGAGCCAAGGGTACTGCTGTAGAGCAGGCTCTTGGGACCAGCAGCAGTGCTGCAACACTGGCATATTATTGCCTCTGAAGTAATAAGCCACTGCCTGCGGGACGTGTGCTAGACAACAGTACAAGACAACATGCATAAACTGAAGGAAGGAAAGTTCTGTTTGGGTATTAGCAATTTTTTCCCAATGATCGCAGCCAAGCAGTGGGTCAGGCTGCCTAGGGTGCAGCCTCGGCCCTTGGTGCTCTCCAGCACGGAGGGGATAAAGCCCTGAGTGTCCAGCCTGAGGGTCCGGCCCCGGAGTTGGCCCTGCCGTGAGCAGCGGGCTGGAGCCCTTCCCACCTGGTTTGATTTCCACAGCAGGCTGTGGAGCACAAGTACAGCAATTCGGACCTCTGTGCCATGGTCTTTAGTGTACTCTACATCTGCCATGAAATTAACGGCATCGCAGTTGTTATCCCACTTGATGCGGAACTAAATAAAAGTCAGGATCTTTAACGTGACTGGTAACTCATACTTAGAAGAGTCAAGCCTTCCTGAAACCACCTCCTCAAGCAGAGGGCAGCAAGGCTGCCATTAACATCCTTCCTCGCCCAGAAGCTTAAAGCTCCCGCAGCCACCAGCAGCACAGGGAGGGCAAATACCAACTCCACCCAGGGCAATGGAAAGGGTGGGTTCGTGCGCCTGTAACCGTGTGCTGCTGCCTTATCCCTCCCCGACACGGTTACGTGGGCATCAGCCTGACCCAGTGGGACCCGCTCCACGGAAACCACTCGGGAGCTCTCCCCCGAAGTTTCATTTCCCCGTACGCCGGGGGCACATGGCACCTTCCTGTCTCTCGCCGGAGCCTTAAAGATGCTGCGTGAGAACAGCGACAGCGGGATGCAACCGGGCTATTTACACGGGTGACTTTCCGCGCTGTTTCACCGCTCCCGCTGGCTCGAGCAAAACCTCTAGGAAGAGGCTTTCGATTAAAAACGAATAAAACAAGGAGGGAGCCACCCCGCTGCCCGCAGGCTGCGGGCACACGGCCGTCACAAGACCACGAAGGGCCGCCCGCACCCGGGGAGCCCCGACAGCCCCCTCAGGACCCCCCTCAGGACGCCGCGGGGAGGGGGGGGGGAGCCCAACGGCCGCCAACGGCCGGCGCGCGAGGAGCCCCCCCACTCACCACGCGCGCGCCCTCCCCTAACGGCCACCACAGCCCCCCCCCCCGCCCCAGTTACAAAGCGCGTCCCCGCGCAGCGCGCGCGCCCCCCGCCGCCGGGCCCTGCCGGTGAGCGCGTGCCCGCGGCCGGCCGGTTACCGGATCCCCTCCGAGCCCGGCCGCTGTCCCCCAACGCATCCCCGGCCGCGCATGCGCCCTCGCGGGCTCCCCTCGCGGGCGCCCTGCAGCAGGTGCCGCGGATCGCGGCGCCGACGCCAAGCGGCGGCCGGGTCGCGGGGCGGGGCCACCGACAGCGGGGGGGGGGGGGGGGGGGTGGCAGGTATAAAAGCCCGGTAAGATGGCGGCACCGAGCGGGAAGCGGCTGAGGGGAGCGTGAAAGGTGCGTTAAATGCTCTGCCCTGGCTGGGGGAAAATTGTTAGGAGAAATGGCGCATTTTGTCAAATTGGCATTTAAAATTGTAAATGCGTGCTCCACTGTGGACTTTTCGAGATCAACCGCCGTCATAGTCACTGGGATTTTAAATGTACTCACTGTGGTAACCGTCATGCTCCGCACACCTTTGATCATCTACTAGGCTATTCAAAGCCGAGGTCTTTTTTCATTGCTAATTGAAACGATTTAGGTCAAATTAACAAAACCCTTTACTGAAATGGAGATAGTCAAGCAATCTAACCTAGGTTCCAGGAACAGTAAAGCAGAGGGACCACCCTGTGATTCTATGATTCTGGACGCCGTACAAGTTGAGAGAATTTAGAACATGACACATGGCAGCAATGTGTAAAATGTGGAGATGGCACAGGGAAAAGCAGTTCCTTGAGGGGCCACTAGGAACTTCTTGGCACCAGAGCTGTGCAGCTAGTGACAAACCAGATCAGGGTTCGTAGTGTTTTCATGTAACGTTGCGTCATTCAGTTCACATTATCAAAGAAGGCCTCCTCACCAAAAGCTTTACCGGTTCTGTTTTACATTATTTGATTCTTACCACGTCCAGGAAACAGTCTTATGGACGTAATGGCTATGGCCCATACAAAATACTTTATAACTTGAGGTAATTTTTATAGATGTCTCCATTTGGTTTTTCTACCACATACTAGTTTGCTAAGTAGCCTAAATAACTCAGATAACTCAGAACTGTTTGGAATTAACACTAGAACATGTACTTTCAACTGTCAATCCAAATGCTTTTTTTGCCCCCACCCCCCCCCACCCCCCCCTTTTTGGTGACATTCCACCTTTCAAGCATTATAAGGTCAGTGTAAACTAACGCAGAAGCTTCAAACTTGGTTATATTTCTTGACAGCATCATCAAAACTTATGACTGCTACAGATCATTTCAATTATGAGCTCTAAAGATCAATGTAAATATCACAACTAACAGTGTATATTTATGTCGTAGAAAAGCCACACCATTTCTTCTCTTGTTAAGGTATAGCTAACACTGATCAGAAGGATCTTTTAAGCCTTAATTCAAATCGTTATTTAATGTATTTTTCTGAAATGGTACCATACTGCTACAGAATCTTCAATCTTTAGACACCTCTAGCTAAAAAGGAAGGGGGGAATGTTCTTATGCATTCCATCATGAAAAAAGACAGATGAAAACTATCCTTGCAGCTTGAAATACACACATATATCCTTTTAGAAGTAAAGGAGAATTCAAGAATTCTGCTCACTGCAGAATTCATTGTTAATATTCCTACTGTTCATTGTAAGGCATCTATGAAAGATACATCTGCAATCTTCCATTCATGAAAATAAATAATATTCATTAAAAAAACAAGCTGAAACACAGGAATCTCAGAGAAGACAGTTTGTGTAACCAATAGGACAGCTGACAGATGTGTGACAGAGCAATGCAAAAAGTAAATGTTGGGGAAAATTAAGATCTTTGTATATGGGATGCTATCCCAAATATCCAATATCCAATGGGATGCAAATGGGAGAGAAAATTTCAAATTCAGTAAACAAATCCATCTTCAACTTTAGATTAAATCTCTCCTAATTAATTTTAATAGATATTCCTTCTGAGTCTAGTCTCTTCCCAGTGTAAATCTGTCCTCCATTTGCATTTAGAGGAGATGTGTACTTGTATTTAGCTGCACAAAGAGTCACAGTAACACTGATGAGATTAGGGCTCACATAATTAATGGAAATAAAAACATTTAAAAAAAATCAGTAAAGCCAAGTTCATAATTGCATTTTGTATCAGAAACAAATGTTACCAGTTCCCTTTCAAAAGTCCCTCAAAGGATTTAAGACAAGAATAGAGTCACACTGCTCAGAGAAACAAACAACTGCACTTCAGTGGAAATCAAAATGGGTACAATAAACCATCATTAGTATTGAATTAGCTTGCAAAATGGGCTTTCTTCCCACATATGCATTTAACCTGATTACGAACATGTAAAACGAGCTAGCCAATATTTTGGAGACTGTATTAAACCACATGAAAATACTGAAGTAGAATATCCTAATGAAAGAGGTCGGTGATCTGGTATGGAACCTGAAATGCCTCTTAAGAGAGTTGTTTTTTTAACTTACTGTCTTTGTTTTGTAAGTTAATCACAATGTCTATGGTATAAAAACAGTCATCTGCAAAGTTAAAGGATGTTCTGTATCCCCTAGGTCAGTTACCTGAACTGAAAATTCTCTTGAGGAGCCCTTAACCTGGCCTTAGGGACGTGGTGTGTGAAGGTGCGTGCAGGTTCAGTACAGCTTATTAAATGGAAAACCACAGGTAGGAACTTCCTTTCAGGATCAAAAGGCTATATAAATATACAAATACTCTGTAACCATTCCATGCATAACAGAGATTGTTATGAACACACAGAGCTAATTGTTGACATTAACATGCAAAAGAACATAAGTATACTTCTATTACACTGTTCTCTTAAACTTACTAGGGCTGTAGCACTCACAACTTAGTTATCAATTCTTCAGTGAAAATCCAGAGTTCATCTCACAAGGTTCCTTCGATTTTGTAGAGGAGCTGAGGTTCTACAGACTGGGCAAAAAACCTCTGCACTCCATAAAGCACATGGAAGAATGGGGACTAAGCAAAATTTTACTCAACAGTGCACAAGCAAGCATTTGTTATTTACTCTTTCAACATCTGCAAAGCTCGTTTACATCAAAGCGTATTCAATGATTGCAATGGTTAGGTAAAATATGTAAAACCTGAAACAGCATAAATGAAGTACATAGCTGGATGTACAGAATGAAAAAAAATATGTATACGAAAGTCCAGTCACTCCCTAATATAATTTCAGGTACTCTGATAAGCTTTTTGGAATTACCCTTCAACAGTTAGAAATTTCATTTCACTGTGAAAATAAAAGGCTTTGGTAACAAGATATTTTACCTCTGTACTTTGTGTTTTCTTGATTAATAATTGACCTGAAATTTCATCCTATACAATGTCTCTTACCTGTAATGACTGGCCGCTAGACAGTCCAAATGCAGACATTGCTCCCAGCCTATGACTGTTCCAGTGAAAGCAATAGCAAAAAAAAGATTTAAGTTTCTACTTAAGAACTTAAGTTCTTCCCCAAAGATGCTAAAGCATTTCAGGTTAAGACAAGAATGACTTCCAAAAAATCATTCCCCCCCCCCCCTTAGTGTAATGTAATTCTGTTTTATTCCCTAATACAAGTTTTCATGATTATATGTCATTCTGACTCCTGTATCAGCAGAGGAAAAAAAAAAATAGAAATCTGAAAGGCTATTTTGATCTGGGTCAGAGGGAGGAAGCTCTGCCCTTTGTGTGCCACATAGCCCTATGCAGAGCCACACGGTTTCCCTTCAATCCCTAGCTGTAGTTTTAGCTACTGCATTTTAATGATACAGTGCTTTCAGTCTTATTCGACCTTTCTTTTTACTGTAAATGCTTACCGATAATAAAGGTGTCCCTCTGTGCATCTTTAAGCGCCTCACATTACTTCAGTAATTCTTAACCTGCATTAAATTCTTAACCTAGTGAAGGCTGCAATATTTGGTCCAAGAAATAACACATGTATTTACACACATGCATATATATAGCACCACAGTGTATATTTTAAGTACTGTAAATTATCAAACTATTATTGGAGATGGTCTTTAGAAAAACTTCCCCTCTGAAATGTTTTAATGTATGCAAGAAAACTCATTTTATATTATTCTAAATAAAATACTCTAATATTAAGAATACTGTTATGCATTATTTTTACCCATTTAACACAAATCCATAGAAAAGTGTACAGTGCAGTTTACAACATTAAGGATGCAATGCTTGTGCTGGCGAATGAGGGCGCACTCGTGCTTCGAGTGCTGAGGAAGCAATACTGGAATTCTGCACATCACAGGTAGATATCCAAGGTGCAATTTCTCAGCAACACTTCAAATGAGGCTAGAGTGGTTTAGCTGTTTTTTCAAACTTGTACTGAGTTTTGGCTTGTGACCATGATTGAAGTATCAGGACAGACTGATTATCAAATAGCAGGATCCAAAATTTTATTTAAATAGATTTTCTTTCTACAAAAATATAGTTACATGTGATACCCTGATTATTTCCTTTAGTTAATTCAATGCAGGATTCACAGAAAAGTTTTACATTCCTCTCAACAATACAAGTTTGATTTTCAAGTTATTCAAATGGTAACTTGTAGGCACTTTTCATTTAAAAAAAATATATTAAGCATCTGTTATGCTACATTAAGGCTGAAACACGTGGTAAGTTTGAGATCCATTTTCATGTTGTTAAATTGTTCCTTTCTCCGGTGGACTGCTCTAAGTACTTGCGAGGAATATGGACAACTTTTCCTTCAGTTCTGTTTTCCCTCCAAAACTAACTAGTGTTCTTCCTGGAGTTACAAACAATGTTCTTAATATTTTCCCCAAATGCCCATATGTTTAGTCCTACTTTTGTGTTTTAGTCCCTGAGATAACCTGTAATGCCTTATCAATTGTTTGTAGTAATATATAATCAATGTTGCTAAACTAAGATGGGATTTATTTTTTTTATGTTTATGTATTAACAGCTTATTCAATAACAGTTTATGGAACTTTCTAATGTGATCAGTTTTTTCATAGCTTTTAATATTCTTTATATTATATAAATATTTAATAGTTATCGCCACTCTTTCCCAATACACAGTATTAAGAATGGAATGGGTCTGGGTTTGTTCTTTGTACCCACTCAGGTTTTTGTTGCTGTTAGCCTGGTTTCAAACAAGCCCGTTAACAAGTGACATGTCAAAAATACATTTTTTTCCAGTTTTCAGTTTTCAGATGTCTTGATAAGTACCTGGAAAAAAAAATACCAAAAAAATATTATTTTCTAAAATGTGCAGAAGTGTTTCCTAAGATACCAGCTTTTCCTTCCTTCCAAGTATGACTACAGTAATTGTCTTCAGTGATTTCTGCTGAATATTTTCTATTTATGGGTTCACACACATTCAGACATTTCATTCATACTTGAAAGAAAAAAAAATCATCTGTTTGCATATAGTAATTAATATTCAAGATGGTGACTGAAAAATGCTAGAAAATCCTCCTTCAGTTGGTTGATTTATCATGACCCGAATTCTCCTGGCCATATCTACAGCATTGCAAAAACTGGAGAATTATCCCATTTAAGCATTTCCAACACTTTTCCTATGAAGTAAATAAGTAAATTCTCCTCCCTTTAGTAATTAATATCCTTCTCCACTTGTGTACTCTTTTCCCCACACAGAATCCCACTCAAAATTAGATAAAAAAAATTATGACCATCAATTCCTGTATGATAGGAGGAACTAAAACCGATTTAATAAAGCTTTTATTAAAATCCTATTATTAACATGCTTACCTCACTAAGTATTGCCCACACAGGAGAATCGGAATTGACTGACAAACGAATAGCCTGTATTTTTTCTGGCAGACTGATGTTGCCTTCTGCAATTCCATTTTCAAAAGCCCCTAAATGAAAAATAAAACAACATCAATACAAGCCTATATTAGGATGAAATATAGTTCCAGGTGAACTTAGTGAAAGTTCTAAATTACAAATTATAAATTAACGCTAGGAATGCAACAGTAGAGGAAAAAATCATTTGAAAAAGTTCAAACTGTAGCTGCTGAAAAATAAAGCTATAAAGAAGACGATTTCTGCTGTACATGAGGATTCATTTATTCAGCTAAAACAATAAGGAACTGGAGAAGAACACAAGTAAATAAGGAACCTGCAGCTACAGATGTTAGAAAATAAATACATTAGTACTGGCAGTACACATATGAACCACAGGGTCACGTTAAAGAATCTAGAAGAGCTTTTCTGATACGTACAACTATTTCAGAAAGAGATAGAAGGGACCATGGATCAATTAGAATATATTCCTTCACTAGTTCACACTTTTTAGATACCCTTGTCAAACTGGCATAAAATCAGCACAGACTAATGAAAAACACTCATTCCATCTGATATTCATTTCCTATGAACTTGCACATACAACTCAGAGTTGACAACATTTGGTTTTCGATCTCTAATTAGAACAAAACAGCCAAGAGGAGGTGGGGGGAGAGGTGCAAATTAAAGCAAGCAAGAAATGATGGTGAGCTGAAAGTGGCTCATTCGGGGAAAAAGAGTAATTATGTGATAGAAGAGACAGAAGAAAAGTGGCAAGCAAAGCAGATCTCCCAGTAGTCCATTTTTATTCCCAGAAGGATATTTTAGTTTAGGTAACAGTAGACAATAAGTTTTGGCAGGTTTGCGGAGAATCTGCAGTTCCTTTACAGAATTCAATTGCTACCCTGAGGAAGGAAGAAGGGGAAGCTAGGGTTGGGCAAAAATGCATTGTGTTATGCTTTATCTCTTGATTTCAGGTGGGAGCACAAGTCTGTCACAATCAATAAGGAATCCTTTTCTTCAGCTAAGGCTGCAAAATCTAAACCAGAATCAATTACCCTATTAAAACCTTGCAGAGGTCAATTTTTTCCTGTCATAAGATGCCCTGACTTTTGCCACCAGCGTTGGGGTCTTTCATTATTTAAAACAAAATAGGATCATCAACGGTCAAACAACATACTACAACAAGCAGAAGCGCAAAATGTTTGTTTTCCTTACTAGTTACTACCTTGAAATAGTGCATTTATTACAGAGTTAAAGAAATTCTCAAACACAGAAGCATTTTACATGGAAAATCAAAATTTCTGGTTTTGAAGTGACAATAAACAATTTACCTATTTTTAAATATCCATCTTTGGTTGCTGGGTAGTTAAGTTTACTTCCATTGTCAAGCAATTCTTTTCTTTCAGCTTCCTGTAATAAACAAAACAATACTCAGTAGTGTTTTCTAGGACATGACCTTTCATGCCAAACATCATTCTTAAACTGAAATAGCATTGTGTTGCAGGTAGAAATAAGAGACTTACATCAGCTGGCAACACTTCCACAGTAGTGTTATATAGTATATCACCAGGGTGCTCTATGTTTCCACTTCTAAAGAAGTACCTGATGAAAAAAGGTATATTATTTACAGGTATTTCCTTTTCTGAAGGAAACTTTTAAACATCTTCACATTAATCCTTTGTGGGCTACAGAGAACAGAAGTAGGCATTGACATGTGTGACCAAACCATATTAAAACTTTTTTGTTTTAAATAAAACAAGCATTAAAATCATCTTTCTCTGGAACTGCGGATATAAGCATTCCTCCCTTTCAGTGCTCAAAATCCAAAACAATTCATTTGTCCAGGTTTACATGGCTACAGACGATCCACTCTATAACCCATTCCTATCATCCTAAGGCCTAGGTAAGATGGGCTTCTGAAATACAGTGACAGAAAAAATCCCTGTCTTTAGAAGAGTATATACTACATGCCAAGAGAATCCCTCTCTTTATCAATACTGATCAGTTCAGGAGCTCTAAATAATCTCCAGTTGTTACCAATGAGCAACAGCAATGTCAAAGAATGACTTCAATTATCAACATTAAGCAAAAACACCTGTGAGATTAAAAAATCAATTTGGTTTTGATTTTCTGGCATTAGAGTTCTTAGTTTTTATATCTGAGAAGAGCTACAGAAATGTAAAGCATTAACCTTCCTCCTCCAGTATGAATCAAACAATGGAGACCTAAGAAATCCACTAAGTACTATAAGATTAGCTGTACATTTTCACAAGTTAGTCATGGGGGTAGATCTCTTTGAATGAGAAAAATGTTTAAGGTGGAACTTAGCTACAGATACAAACAACCAACTCAAAGTTAGATGTCTGGCTGTGACCCAAATATTTGTGTGTTCATAGGCAATACAAATACACTCAAAATAGTCAGTGAAGTCTAGCAAATGACTCAGATGACCAAATGGATGATGAGATGAATATCTCTCTTGCTTCCACTGGCTGTATCAAGCAGACTACTCTCTGTAACATACAGTGGGAGCTTATGCACCGACTTTATGTAGACATCTCTGCTGTAGATACTACATTCATGTTTCTGAATCTGCAACTGAATTCCACCTTTATTAATTTACTGTTCACTGTTTCCCCACGCTTGCTCTGTGCTTTCACCTGCACAGGGACGTGCCTGGGACATGACCTTTGAGCTAACATTATGCCAACAGCCTTTCTGTTGGCAACTATACAAACAAAGCTTTCACTGACTTCATTGATGAAACTCGTTAGTTAAAACCAAATTCATTCGAGAGCTATTGTAAGAGAATATAGAGTATTTAATATTTTAACGAAGAAATATAAGGAGAAAAAAAAAAAACCCTCTAATTACCATGGAAGAAATGTATTTGAGGAGTGGAATTCAAGAAGGGGAGTAGGTACACAGCAAATCATAGCAACTCCTCAGTAACCAGGCCATGCTTTATGCAAACAGTTGAGCACTAGTAATTTTGAACACTCAGTCATTTCCAAAGTGGACACATGTAAGCTACCATATTCCATACCAAGCAATACTTACTTTTCTACCTTTAGTGGTTTTAAAAAGGTGAATCTGATATAGTCCCCGGTCACTGGAGCTGAAGCCCAAAAATAATCTTTTCCTTCATAAACTTTTTCCAAGGTATATTGCTGGTATACTTTTAGGCTTGTATACACTTTTGCAGGTGGATTATTATGTGCTTTATATAGCACATTACTGCCAAAATCTTTATCCTGTTGGACACAAAGAAAAGTAAGTGCACTCATAAAAATACAATGAAAAGAAGTGGTCCAATATCTTGAATTCTTACAGGTAACTATTCCAGAAAACACTTACTTGTCAAAAGTGTCAAAAAATATACCATCTATTTCTGATAAAAATAGGATATTCATTTCAGTGTTATAACTGAGATTCAGTGTTACAGTTTGTACACTGAGCTGTACTGATTATTTCTCAGCTGTCTAGACTGGAAAAGAAACATCTCCAGGGTAGACTATTTTGTGGTTGTCTCCTATACCTTCTGCCAGAACATCCAATATTGGCCTCTGCTAGAGGCTACCTGAACATCTAGTCTGATCCAATGGTGCATTTCTAATTATCTCATGAGTGGTCTAAATGGCGCTAACAGAACATCCATGAAATCTGGTGCTTCACTGCTCTTTAACTTATCAGATACCTGGCAGATCTACTATTTGCCCACCAAACTCTCCCTAATAACCTACTGCTGTCAGTAGAGCCATGCCCTTATCTTACCAGTATCCTTTTCTTATTAATAATCCTCTGTGTTGGTATTGTGGACTATTTAGCCAAAAGATACCATCATAACCCTTTGTGTTTGTACGGCGCATAGCGCATGAAACCTTGCGCTGTGCAGAGGATTCCTACATGCCACAAAATGCTACTGCTACTAGTGTAATTGTTCAGATTAGAGATTCAAAGATGTTTCTGCAGAAGCAGTATGTCTTATCTGTAATTCAGATGTTAGATCGATACTACACACACACACACACACACCAATCTGTAAGCCAGCATTTCTTGGAAATGGAAGTGCCATCAAATGCCAAAGATGAAATGCTTGATACCAATATGAGAAACAAGCTAGAACACAAGCATATAATTTAGAAATAAGACGGTAATTTCTTATCCATACTTTCAAATTCTGTATCTTCCCAGACAATGATGAATGAATTCCCATATGCTGAAAGAGAGATGGTTTAGCACGGATACGTATCTTTGCCTTTTCCTTTTCACAATGCATCTGGAAAGAAAGTAAAGAGGGTGAAGTTTTATTAAAATAAAGGAGATGAAACTAATCAGGTGATTTCATTATGTCATTGAGGGTATGGGTCCAGGTTTTTTACCCATATTTACACGAGTAATCCTTAGATTAACAGACACCTTATTTCACATACAGTTTCTAGATAAAAACTCATAATTCCACTCATGGTGCTATGTAGACTTTCAGGCTCAACCACCACTAATTCAGGGATTTCTACACTGTATACACTGCCCATCATCAATCGCATTTGGAACAACAAAAACGCACCTCAGATCTGAAAGTGATTTTTTTGTGTTCGTGTTTTGTTTTTTCTGTTTCTGGCAAATATAATTTCAACTTTTGGCCTTGCCATATCATTCTATTTTGACCAAAACTGATCATCTTGAGATAGAAGTGCAACCAGAATCCATCTTTATCATTTGGCTCTTTCTGCTATGTTTGAGAAGGTTATAATGTAATATACAGTACCATATTATATGTTACACATATTTTACCCTAAAACTAAGTAAAGGCCCTAGGTATTTATATCCCCATTTTCTGGTTTAGATACACTTTGTGACATGTACACCAAAGAATTAAATAACTATACTTGGTACTAATTTGGGGATTTCCTTCTTTTTGTATGATAGCAAATAATTTCTTTAAATGTAATTTTTGCTCTATATGCATAGAGCATCAATGTTAGATACAATGAAGCAAACACATTACAATAATATACAATATTATGTCTTATTTACATAAGACATAACAAGGCATAATGGCATAGAAGAGTGCAGAGTAAAAATTAGACTCCCTGAGACTCTTGGTTCTGCCACAGAATAATTGTATAAGTTTGAAAGATCATCTAACCTCTCTATATCACAGGTTTCACATCTTTAGATTTGAGAGGGTAATGTGTTTACCTCTTCAATAATATGCTTCCAGTTCTATAAAGAAAAACGTCACGTAATTATATCAATGCCTTCTAAAGCTAGAAGTGATAGTCTTCACTCAGCTGGCTTAAATAGCAAAATTCATAGGGGATTTATGGTTCTCACAGAAGTGCTAACTAAAAGTACAAAACCACCTGGAAGAAGGCTCTCAGCAGAACTAAGTATTTTTATGTTTGTCCACAGCAGATGTTCAGCAAAAAAACATAAGAACACGACACACGAAGATTGATTTACTGGCAGCTTTTTCTTTGAAAAAAGTGCTGTCTGTCTGCTATGGAAAAAAATAAAATTAAAAAAAGTACTTTAAGAAAATAAATTTTTAGCCTTTCTCTTGACTGGGTTGGCAGTTCATCCTCTAAAATAATGTAGTCTCTAATACATGTCCTTTCATGCCACAGCAGCAGCTGAGCACACTTAGTGCAGTGGGATGACCCATTGTAGTCACTTGCACAGAAACTGAAACAAGGCTCCTGGATGAGCCACGGCTCCCATCTTCGCAGCCTGCTAGTCCCTGTGCTACACTGGATAGAGATATGCCACTGCTAGTCAAACTAGCAGATGATGGTTCACAGGAGGTAAACATGATAAAGTTGTTGAACCACACAGAGATCTGACGAATCATCTTCCAACTTGGTGGACAGAAGTAGCTGGATCTTGAGATGTTAATACTCAGTCCAGGCTGAAAACATGCCAGACACCCATCATCACAGAATGGCACATAAAAGCCGTGAACAGGTACCCACTGACCCTCCCATGAGGCATATTGTGCAGTCACTCAGTGACACACTCAGTTGCTTGGAAGAGGGAAAGCATGAGGACTATCTGTCATCTTGTCTTTTCTATAGGAAACTCCAGCTTTCAAATCATTTCTTTAATCTATAGGGGAAGATCAGCAGGGATCCTTGTCCTCCCAGCCTCCGTTTTCTGTACCCTTATGAGCAGTTCCAGTGTCTGTCCCTGGTCATTCTTTCCCAGTGGAAAACACAAGGCTGGCTTGACTCCATGTTTATTTACTACCCGAAGCAATTGAAATTGCAATTGCAGAAGTGAAACTCACTAGAAACTTGCTGGTACTAGTCTGCTTTGGTTTGGCCAGGGCAGGCTCGCACAATCCACCTGCCTGCCTTTCAGGAACACCACATTGTTTTAGATATGATTCAGATATGATTTATGTATGAAATAAACTAGCACAGTCATTTAGAAATGAAAGTAGAATGTTTAATATATAGGAGTTGAGGTTGGCACATGTGAGAGATCTGGAAGGGGTGATATTAACACTTTTTTTTTTTTTTTTTTAAGTTATTGCAGGTGGGCAAGAGCATAAATTAGAGGTACTTATGGATCACTAACTCCTATAAGCCAACCTCAGAAAAGTATAATTTCAAAGCTTAATCCTATCTGCATGAACTGGGAACGGAGACTCTTCAGTGGCGTTACTGAAGTGTAAAACCAGGCAACTTCTGTGGTCCCCAGGAGTTACCTCTGCTACACAGTTGTAGCAGAGGAGGCCCACTTGTTCAACTCCTCAGTCTCCTGCTCTGCACAATTCCTGTCTATCTCTTCCTCCTTATCAACACAAAAATAACACATATGCAAACAACTGGTGTGGGAACTCACTACGCTAATCAAACAAAACTCTTGAACCTTAAAAAAAAGAAACAAGGAGGAGAGAAACTCTGGTCATTCCTCTGTGGCACAGCCTGTTATACAGGAAGACTGTGAGTAGTGACCATCACCAAAAGCTAGCTAAAGAAGTCAAAGGGATATAAAGTAATCCTTAACATGTCAACATGTCATTGGGTTCACCTGCAATGCTACAAATGGCTTTTTTTTTTTTTTCAATTCAATATAAGCGTCTCTTTCATTTGCAGTGAAAAGTATCATTTCATCCTTTCAGTCTACACATTTCCCTTTTTTCTTTTTTAGGCAAAGAGTCAAGCTCTTTTCCCAGGCAGTAAATGATTTAAAACAAAACACAAGTTCTGCTTCCTGAAACAAAGGAAATGGTATGTAAAATTCATAACTGTGATCTTAAGATTGTATGCTTTACGAGCTTTCATGTTAGAAGGTCAGTGAAAGGTTATGAAAAGTGCCAGTCCCATACAGGTTTATATATTCAAAATTTTCTTTGATGCTTCAGGATTGCCTAAATGACTAGTTGGAGGAAGATGAGCACTTGCACTTGACCTTGTTCTGAGCTGACAGATGTAAAACAGCTCTGATGTGGAAATCTGAATTTCTGTGAGTCAGACCTCTCCATATGTCCCAATGGGCTCCAACAAAGTTACACACTATGAAAGTCTGTATCAGCTCTTGAGTCATCCGAGAGATCTTGATTCTGCTTTTTCAAAATGTTGTAGGGTTTTTTTTTGGTCACAGAGACTGCTTGAATGTTATCTGTATTCATAAATTCATAGACATACTTACTGCATCTTTTTCTGGATTGCACACTTTGACCCAGAGCAGGTGGTCCAGAAGCCAGTCTATGGGCTTATCTTTATAGAACATTAGAAAAAATTCCACTATGAGTGGCAAGTCTTCTGATTTAAACAATTTTCCTGAAAGCAAGACAAGAAGGTGCATATTCAAATATGTTTATTGCTGCACAGTAATCACCATCTTTATTTCAGCCTTAAATACACAGATGCAATTCTGATATTGAGTGGAAATTTTACACAGACTCCAGCTTTGGTACTTAGTTGCTTGTCGTCCAACTTGTAATTTTGAAAAGATTTCTATCCCATGCTTGGAGATATTCTCACAAAGTCAACCAGCTGAGTAATCAAACATGCAGTTATGTCCTAGTTCAAACACAAGTCTGCCCATCGCTTGTATCAGTGTGTCAGATAAAACAAAGTCTGAACAATCTCTCAAAATGCTAAGCATACAATTTCAATGGTAATAGTATACTGAATATATTTAAATTCAGACCTAGATATAAAAAACATTGCTTTTATAATACTATCACTATTCATTTAGTTCTTTTGCTATTTTTATTAGCAGATCTTGTTAGATTTTTTGTTTGACCTAACAGTTATAAGGTGTTATCACAAGTCAATATCACAAGTAAATTGCGTTATAACCTAAGAAAAAATATAATAGGAAACTATTATAAAAATAGTAAAACAAACAAACAAACGAAAACTATACTACAATATGGGATGCACGTTCTTCTCCAGAAAGGAAACAGATATTTTATAAACTGTGGAAATTCCATTCTTGAAAGGAAGGCTACATGTTGCAGGAGCATGTAGTGCCTTGATGTGGAAGAATTTGCTTCTTACGGGAACCCAACTATAGATCCTATACTCCATTAAAAAGACAGTGCCAAAGAGCACAGAAAGTAAAAGGCTTGCAGTGGGAGTTTTTCTGAAGAGCCAGGGAAGTTTTGATATGCAAGTCCTTCCATATATGAACTGTAATTCTGAATGAGACCTACTCTACTTACATAGCTCCAAATCAATTGACCCTGCTGAGGCCTTAGTACTTACCAATAAATCCAAGCTGGGAAAACTCAAGAATCATCCACTCTTGGGACTGTACAGCCGCAAAGTTTTTTATACTTTGAATATAATCAGGTTTGGCTATAATATCATCTTCCAACTGGGAAAAACAACAACAACAAAAGGCAACTGGTGGTTTTATTGCTTGCAGAAGAGGTGGTGATGTTGCTACATGAGTGATAACCATGACTGCTGCACAGTTTGTACTGAAGCTGTGCCAAACTACAGTGGATTGCTATTTAGCTTCTACATATCTCTCTGTTCTAGTATCATTCATTAAATATTTATTTACAGGATTGACTGCAACACCATGACTACTTCTCATTTTTTCTCCCTACCTTATAGGGCTACTGTGTAAAAGAAAACTAAGCAAAAAGACAGAGGTTAAGGAAGACAATAGACAGTTTGTACTGAAGTTGTATAAGCACTGATAAGCAGCAGGAGCTAATTCTTTGGAAATAAAGACGCCTAAAGCAGATGGTCAGAGGCTCTGCAGATTAGCCTGGGCAGACTCTGTTGTACCTAAAAGGTGACAGAGGAGAAGAACTGAGGATGATTACTGAGAGGGGCTAGCAGAAAGCAAGACATTTCAGGGAATACTAGTCGTGAAAGAAGAAACGCTGTGAAACACTGAAGAAGAGAAATACATCGAGCTCAACATGTTGTAAAGGCTGAAACCGAACATGACACTAAAGCCAACTAAAGGACAGTCAGAGAAGGAGAGTGATATCCATCAAGGAAATGAGAAAGGACTTGGCAGCGTTTTTGCACAGTTTTCAGAGAAGAATGGGAGATATGAAAAGCCAGAAGCTATGCCAGTTACTAAAGCTGTGGATAACAATTCCAAACAAGGAGTTTAAAGTCAATCACACAAAATAAACGGATTCCAGAAATAACTAAGGAGCAAGTAATACAGGGTTTGAATTTGTCATGGAGGTGAAAAACACAGGAAGAGGAGTCTAAGCCTTCTGAAAATGTTGTTGGAGTGCAGCGAAACAATACAGTTAATTTGATCTAACTGCTGTACTTTATTGGCCCTGGTGCTTGTCTTATGGCATTGGGATCTAGTTTAGAGAGCTAAATAGGTAGAAAACAAATGCTATGGGGAAAAAGTGCATGGCTTTCTGCAAGTTTTATACCCTCAACAGATTCAGTGCAGTGTCAGCAAGAGCAGTTTGAGGGAGCAGGCCTACAACTTTTAGCCGAATTTGGCCGTTACAAGCATGTAAGTGTAAGGCTGGTGGGGGAGAAATGTCAACACTGAAACGAGGAGGAAGTAGAACAAAATTCAAAGACATGATTAAGAGATTTGTTTTGATCCTGTCATCTTATGCTGATGGTAAGATATCAAATAACAGAGATGAACTGATATCAAGATGAACTGTTATTAACAGACTGAGATCTGAGGTTTGAGTTGAGAAGACAGTTAAGCAAAAGAGAACAGCAAAACAAACAAACAAAAACAAAGAAAACAACCCAACACCTTACAAGAAGTCTTGCGTAGAATTAAATGAGCTAGGAGGATTATCCAGGGGCTACATGTAAAGGGAGAAGGCAAAGAATCAAAGAGATTTTCGGAGAACCCTCAAAGAAGTTGAGGGGACACCCAAAAAAGGAGGAAAAACAGAGCGCGCAGTATCTTAAATATCTAGTGAGACTACTGTACAAAAAAACACTAGAAGAAAGCATACACAGGTTCTAAGGATGAAAAACAGAGGTTCTGATGGCTGTGAATGTGGCTCTGAACTGTACGTAGTTCTAACTAGGGAGAAGTCTGAAATGATCTCTTCTGGAGCAGACAACTGCAACAAGGCCATGAAAAGTAATTTAATGAACCCTGTGTTGAGCCTCATGATTTGCATTCAACTAAAGCATATCTTCTTGAAGAACATTTGCCATCACTTGGGGATTTCAGTATCGGGTATTTTTCAGCAAGTTGCACTGTGTGCAGCTACCATTAACATTCGATACACTGTACCCACTTGGATTTTTTCTGGTTTCAGCTTACAGCCACTTGTTCTTTATATGCTCTTATCTGCTAAAGGAAGTTATGCAGTGACTGTACACAGCTTGCTCAGGAAATTTATGATAAGAACTGTCTAGTCCATTAGCCCAATTGCCTTCTAAAGACCAGCAGAACATGTGGCCACAGCTAATTTCCCTTTACTCATCAGTGCTTTGTCATGAAAAAAAGATACATACACAATAGCAAGCCGTGTCAGTTTCCTAAAAGACAGGCAACTAATGTCTTTCCCCCTTTTTTTTTTTTTTTGTGTGTGTACTATCTGCCTAAGAGAAGGCAGAATGAAGAAGTGACCAAAAAGCGGTAGCATACAATGGAAGTGCAGGCATCAGACACGAATACATCTTCCTTTCTAAACTATACTAGTGTATTTTTCTGTTTTGCATTAGTGTTTGACAAATCTGTGAGGGCTATTAAACTGAAAATTCTTATTCTCTCATTTTCCACAGACAACAAACCTCTACTAGTTCATTCCATTAAAATCCTTTTTATTTTTTGCTGTATATAAAGAAATTTTCAGATAAAAATGCACTTTCGTGAAAGTTATTCCTTCTAGAATTCTACTAAATAGAAGGCTTAACTTACAGTCTACTGGAAAAAAAATTCAATAAAAAGAGTCCTAATGACTTAATTGAGCTTTTGCTCAGGCCTTAAAACCATTAGAGAGAGAGAAAAAAAATTACAATAAAGGTGAAGAGATAATTGCTATTGGTTATATGTATTACCGGTATATATAAAAATGTATGTTGTATATAAATACACAATGCAGCTCCCCCAACTTGCACATGGAAAAAAAAACAACGTTCTTTCAAAGTTCTTGTTCGATCAGTAGGTAAGGTTCATCCATACTGTAACCCCATTAGCTTCAATGCACTCCACAAAGCTACTTTTTAAAATCCTGATTCAGCACTATCCTAGCATGGGGTGTTTACATGTTTATTCATCTAAGATCTTGCCTGGCTCATGATATCAACTGCTCTGTAGACATCAAGACTGACTACGTAAGTTTGAGTATCACTCACTCAAATGATACTATTCCTGACAAAACATTAAATTACATCTATCATTGCTCAAGTTTTTCCCTTTAATTACTGAAGTGAATCTTATTACCAGGCTGAGGAAAGGGATCTTTAGATTATTTGTTTTCGACTAGTACACAGCTTCCAAATGGGGAGAATATCATAACTAACTTTATGGCAGCATGTACTCCATCTTTTTAGCTGTACTCTACAGAGAATTTTCTGGGCAGGTCAGAATCTGTGCTAGAGAAGCAGTTGCAGAATGGACACACATGAAGAAGAGGATTTACTAGGTAAGGATCAGAGGAAAGCATAGTTTCTAAGAAAATTCTGAATGCAGCAATAACTATCACCAGACCATTACAATCCAGGCTTTACTCCAAATGACATACTTCAGTCCTTATATGATGTCCCAGGTAAGAAAACACACTTTTTTTTTTTATTTTTAAAAGAATTTGAGAATACAGGAGTCATTTCCAGGCAAATATGAATGCTTGGAAGCTTTATAATTCTACATCGGTAATAGAAAGAGATAATACATGTCTGCCATCACGCTTAACATTTGTCTTCACCATGTTGCCCAGGCCTTAATACTCTATGTGCACTTACTAAACTTGGGTAGGGTTCTTAAATATACCAAAATCCCAGGAAAATACCTCATCTTCTAGTAACTCTCAAGTGTTTAGTAGACAACATCTCTCTTTGCTTTTTGTCTCTCTGTCTTCTTAGTGCATGTACCTAATTTGAAAGTGGACCATAGTCTCTCGAGTAGCCCAGCCCAAATATGTTTGTGCTAAATTCTAAAAAGAATTGTACGAGATGCCTGCTCTTGCGGTTTCCTCTTCTGCTTCTGGGAATCTTGTGAGGTACTTATGTGATACAGAGCCTGAGGACTGTCTGAGCTGCAGAAGACTCAGGAAAAATTTAAGAACTAAGCAAAATGCTGTTTTGAGCTTTTTAAAAACTGTTGACATTCATGAGCTATGAGAAATGGTACGGATCTGTTCTATTATTAAACAATCATGACAATTTTTGAAAATTCTGATGAAAGAAAAATTCCATATTCTGATTCAAATTTCATCTCCGTTCAGGAGAAAAAACAACATTGTCAGATTTCTGCACCAGGTCCCTTCTGGTTTAAATTATACTAAAACTAAACTAGATATTTCTTTACCTGATTTTCTTGAAAATGAGTTGAAAACTCACCTCCCAGAATTGCCACTGTTCCTGTTTCTTTTATCACATGGGCTCTACAAAGCTGCCCAAGTCACGATAGTGTTCTAAAACTTCATCATTATGGAATGCAAATTAGCACTAATCTAGAACGATGGCTAAACCTAACCCTGAATGCTTGGGGATCTTCTTAAAATCTTAAATCATCTGGAGAATTTAGGATCTGTACCAATCTGCAGTATAACCTTGACTCCAGTGTCACTATACTGGTACATTTCCCTATCTGGAAAAGTCCTTTATGGCATTTTGCTTCATGATGATCTGGGCTATAACATGGACCTACCATCACTATTCTGTCTTTATGCACCAAGTGAAAACACGCTGACCTCTGACTCACTTAACCTAAAGAAATAGGGGTTTAATGCTTCAGTTACCTTTGGTATCACAAATGTTAGGAAGGAACACAGATAGATTTATTTAAATAGTACCTAGGTGCAAGATATATATATAAACACAGAAATAGTATGGATGCTTGTAAAGAGCACAGGCAAAATACACAGATTTTTTTTTTTTTAATTGAGGCCTTAGGAGCAAATTAAAACTGCCAAAGCTAATAATCAGTACAGATGTATTGCAGCAACTTAATGATAATGTGAACATACCTGTAAATAAAATGTTCCCTTAGGTTGGGCATATAGCATTAAAAAGCTATAATCCAAATTCTGTTTCGTTCTCCACCTAAATACAAGCGGCAAATTCTGAAAATCTTCTTGGGTGGATTCCAAGAGTTATTTGTATAATAAAAGCATTAGAACAGTAAAATCATAAAGTTGAGTATTCTAACTCCTTGTTAAGAGAAGAAATCAAGAGGTACTCAAGAGGTATTTTTGATGTAAAATTTCCTCCATAATCAGTGTAAACATTAGTAAATAATTTGACTTTCCCATAAAAGTTAATGTTAACTAAGCAAGACGTTCCAATCTGTATCAACTCAGCCTGAAACGAAATGTTTAACAAGTATATTCATGTCAAATTATTAAAAGGGTCTACTCATTACATTACGAACAGTAGAGACCAAAACACAATGATTATTTAAAGGTGATTCACAACATTAAAACCAAATGCTTTTACCGATCAACAGCACAGAAACTAGTTGATAGACTTCATTTTCTCATTTAAATGTAAGCATAGATTTTTCTCTATGAAGTACAATATCTCATTTTACCAAAGGATGAAGGTGACCTTTAATACTCAATGCTAAGACTTGAGCTAGAGAGTTATTTATCAGTATATAAAACAATTAACGTAAGATTGTATTCATAGTATCTGATTCAAATCAAATCATACCTTAAGTATACAGTACGTATGCATGTTTATGCTCTGGAAGATACAAGGTTGATCTATAAATTATACATGCATAAATACACTTTCTGATTTCACTCAACCTAAGCTCTAAGTACTTCAGCTCTCTTGATGGCACTGTTTGTGTAGCTCCCAGACACTTTTTTTTCCCTGATAAATTACAGTTATTGTTGGTCAAAATGTTTTTTTTCTCCAATAAATTTATTTTCCTCCAAATAAATTTATTTTCCTCCAATAATCAATTTTGTTAAGGTATAACCTCTGTCTTTGTGAATTTGAATGAAATCACCACAAGTTAGGATATACCATTTACAGCACTATGACATGTCCATAATCACCACAAGTTAGGTCATTAAACCCACATTAGTTGACTAGTTAGTTAAGGAGGCAAATAGGGCTTCCTTTGTGTGTTCTCAAATCTTCTCCCTTATCTGTTAGATAAAACATTTTCCTATTTTTCCTTTCTCACCAGATCATGTTAGGCATTGGAACAGGCTGCCCAGGGAAGTGGTTGAGTCACCATCCCTGGAGGTCTTTAAAAGACGTTTAGATGTAGCCCTTAGTGATATGGTTTAGTGGAGGACTTGTTAGTGGTAGGTCAGAGGCTGAACTAGATGATCTTGGAGGTCTCTTCCAACCTAGATGATTCTGTGATTCTGTGATCTAGTCTATCACCTCTACGCATTATCCATCTGGTTTAAAACCTGTGAGATGCCCAGAGACAACTTGAAGCTGATGTGCAGCATATCTTTTCTCAAGAACTCCTTGCATAATAGTTATAAATAAGAAAGTAAGAGTACACTTGAAGTCCATTAGCTCTGAAATGCAAAAACCATTATCACCTCAAACAATGTTGACTTCCACAGAATTTTCCATTTTTATACTCTTAGAAAAGAGTTCTTAGGTTTTATGCAGCTATCTTACCTTACTCTGTCCTCTGAATCTCCTAATGTTTTCCTCAGATTGGAAAGATCTGGATAATAAGAAGCAGGAGGAGAAACAATCTCTAGGACTCCAGACTGGATTTCTTTGGGGAAACTGTGAAGAAAAGTTTAGTGAGACCCTATTCCTCAAAAAGATGTTTGACTGCAACCACAGACAGCAGCTCCCCAAAATTAGGTCTGCTCCTCCAGAAGTAGAATTTGCTACTAGAAAAGAACGTTTTCACAAGTATTGCCAATTAGGGACATTTGGAACCAAGAAGAGATCTTTGACAAGCATCAGAACAGGCAAGACAGTAACTCATACAAGTCACAGAAACACTAGAGAAGTGAATAAGAAACCCTGCCAAAATACAGCAGTAATTCATGAAAGCAAATCCACTACCTAGAATTATACACAACTGTGTGAGAGCCACCATATTCCTTCCTCTTGCTCTAATTCTACCTTCCAGCCAAAATGATGCTGTCTTGGAATGAGGGGGATTGGTATAGGGAGTCTGGGTCTCAGCTCCAAATGGTACATTTTCTATTTTATAAGTAATTGAAAAAAACATGTAATTTAGGGAGCCAGACCTGGAAATCAAGTATACCTTTCCTCTGTAATATGCTAAAAACCAAATACTCTTTAGTTTTTAATTGTTATAGGATCACTGAAATAAGGAGTTCTCAGAACTGAGTTCCCCATTTTCTGTAATTAATTTTAAAAGGCTAACATTAAAAAAATAAGTGCATCACAGTACAAGCATGTTTATGAAAAGCAATCTCAATCTTACCATATAACACTGACAAAGCATCTACTTTGCAAAAACATTTTTAATAACCATAAGGACAGCATAAAAATGATGCAAGTGCTGAAGTTGCTGTACGTATTTTATCTTGTGGTCCTAAACAGTACTGAGGAGGACTGCATCTTGATCTTGTCCAAATTGCAGTACTCCTAGCTGAGCTAAATCCTCCGGAGGGAGGAAGCTAATGATACTACTTAGCCAGTAGGCTCAGCTTGGGGAGAAAACTACATGGTCAATACAGTCTGGGAAACCCAGGTTGAGCAGGAGAAGCAAAGCCCCAAAAGTGAAGGAAAAGGGCAACCTCTCTGGGGAGCTTGTTCAACTGTTTGTTTTCTTGTTAGTATTCTACGAAGGCATTGATAGATTGAGAGCTCTGTTGCAGTCATTTTAAAGGACAGAGGGGAAAAGGCTGTTTAACTTCAAATGCTGGCCAACTTGGGGCTCTGTCAGAGTAACTAACTCACAAAGAAGCTTGTGCACCACAGAAACTAGCAACACGAGTGCTGTAACACAATGCAGATATCATCTTGCTTTCCATCACTCAATTGCGCTTCAGGGCCTTAGCCTTATCTGTTTTGTGACTCTTAGCTACATACACTATACCATTTCTTAGAAAGCAGCTGTCATAAGACCAAATGAATCTACCAACAAACGTATTCTTTTACCTCAGCACTTTAATTTAGAAGTGTTCTTCTCAAGGTACTTTAAGGGTTTTCACATGCACATCATGTTGTAAATATCTATGTGAAAGAACGGTAAGAGCACGCAAAACTGCATTGGGATCCAAACCTTCATTTGATAACTCTGACATTAATTTTGCATGGCAAAGAATATCCATCTCATGTTACCCATCGTTTAATAGTGTTTCACATCATAATATAATCTGATTACTGCCCAAAGTCTGCTGTCTTCATGAAAAAGAGGCAGACAAGGAAAAAAACCACACAGAAAACATGATAAACATCAGAATACATTGTAGGGCTGTGAAGTCAGGGGAGACCTAATACATGCATGTAGCCCCACGTGCTTTACCTTGCATCACTAATTTCACAGAGTAAAGATTTAGGTTCAAGTAAATATTTATCAGATGCTTAAGATGAAACCTCATCTGATTAGCTAAAGCATATATACGAAAAGAAAAAGGAAAATAAACTGGTAAATATAGTTGAGTTCTGAATCCTTGTGTTCACCCATACTAAGAGAGCACCTCTGCCTCATTTCTTAGCAGTTCCATTTCAGTATGGTGGAGTTGTAATTTACTGCTGAAATTACTCTAATTCTTTCTGTAAAAGCTCAAAATGTGTTTATTAGCTGTTGAAAGTTACACTGTATACGACTTACCTGCTTTTAACACTTTCTGCAACACTGTTAACATATTCTTCATTGACCTAAAGAAAAGAAGCCAGTTTTCATTTCAAGTCACCCGTATCTGTATTAAGCATTAAGCAACATTTTGTAGGAAATGTTTACATGCAAATACTTCATTTTTATATTCTAATTCATTTCATTCCAGGCAAGAGCAATATGTTACAGTAGCATTTCTATTACAGGACAGTATGACATTTTCCTTTTTCATTACTTCTGCAGGTGGCCAAGCCATTTTCTGCATAAACTGTTCTACAGTTTTCACTTATGCCAGAAAAGCACAGTTATATAATTGTAACTAAAATGAACTGTTTTGGGTTAATCATCCAAAAAGTCACAAAAGAGGCCTGTGACTGTTGAGAAAAGTCACCTAAGCAAAATTTTCTAAAGCTAACAATACCTAAAATGTTTACAGAGAGTTTCTTCCTAAGGTAACAAACGTAGGACTCCTTGTCTGGAAATTTTGAGGACATACTTATTCATTGCTGCTGTTTCATAAATTTCATGGTTTTAGTGTGGAAAACGCTTCTGTTAACTACATTAAGCAGTTGTGAGTTTAATGGATGTGATTTCCAAAGCAATATAATACCTGTCTTGGAAGTTAAGATTTATTTATTTATTTTTTAATACACAAGTAATCATTACCAACTATACAATAAAATTGTAATGTAATATATATAAATAAATAAATAAAAGTGATGTGACACGTAAAGAACTGTGACAA
Source organism: Anser cygnoides (assembly GCF_040182565.1). Classification (NCBI taxonomy): domain Eukaryota; kingdom Metazoa; phylum Chordata; class Aves; order Anseriformes; family Anatidae; genus Anser; species Anser cygnoides. Next base: position 41,328,791 of record NC_089876.1, read on the forward strand.
GAAAAAATAGCAGCAACTTTGTTAATCACTTCCAGCAAATAAATTACTCTAACTTAACTCACGATGTAAACAATTACCGTGATCTTCTAAAGCTTTGTGGGAAAAAGAAAGGTGTGCCATCATGACCAGTGAACATGCCTGCACTTTTCCCATAACTACATGTTCTTATCACTTCTCATAACAGCACACTCAACCTGTTCTAATTTTACTGCATGGCTGAAAAATGAAAGCTGCATGAATGTGACTTTGAGGATGATAGAAAGGGCAGAGACCGATTCTTAAAGCAGCATTTTAATCCTGAATTGGCTGAATTGGACTGCTAACAAAACTTAGGCTACTGTTTGTTAAAAGTGCACTTTAGAACTGTCCACAGTGGGAAACTGTACGATTTCAGAAGTTAACCCCCAGAGATTCAAAGAACTCTCTAAAGGACTGTAATAGAAGGTTTATCCAAATGGCAGCTAGGCAAAGCTCACAGTGCCAGGACTCTTCACCAGGAAATAAACACTGATAACGTAAGTTCAGCTCCTGAAAATTATACTTAGGAGGAAGCAGAGTTAGTAAAATCAGACCTAATTATCATGTTATCCAAACAGAAGTGTGAAAGTCATGACCCAATTTAATAAAGTGAACTATGTTCCATTTGATAGTATTAGAGTTGCAAAAGCTGTTTTAAGCAGTGATTCAACTAAAAAAGCAAGATTTAACTCCTAATAAATATCTTCATATTTTCTCTAAGAATATGTTCATTAAGAATACATTCAATTCATTGGTGAAATTTAATGTTGTTTATGGAAGCACAAGGAAATATGAAGAATAAACATGAGTTTTGAATAATTGCACAGTCTTTCACCTGCAAGTAAGTATCAACAGCTAATTCTCTTCTGTAGCTTTTTCCAGTGTGCTCAAGACATTTTGGAATGAGGAAAATTTAATTTACCCCTAATATTCTACCTTGAGAAATGTTTACTTTTCCAAACGTGGAATATTCATATTTCTGAATGATTTAAAGCAATTTTCTTTTTCACAAGAGAGTCTCCAATACGTCAAGGTACTTTGCAAGATATATGATGTCAAAACAGCAGATTAACAATCCGTATTTTTGTTAGACAGAATAAGTTTACTTTTTTCAGGTTCTGTGGAACTTTTCTGTGAAGGACTTACTTTTCATTCTTTCAGTAAAGCACAACTTTCAGAGATAGTAAGTTCATATGATTTTATATCAAAATCTGACTGCAACAACTGTGTTTATACATGTAATATGACTTTTTCCCCCCCTTAAGCCATCTGAGCTGCAGAGTTTTCTCCACATACGAAGACAAAGACACTAAGTGGTGTCTCCTCCAGAACTGAAGAAACCTCTCCCAAAGGCCTGGTATTTTGCAGCATCTCCTACGCTATTATACTAAGACATGAATTTCCATGTTGTATTTCTATTAGTATACTGTACCTTTCCACACAAACTTACCTCTGCTATAAAGATGATTATTACACAGTCATTCTTTTGCTCTTCAGAAAGTTCATAGAACAGGGAATGCAGTGTGGTCATCAGGTAACTTTGTTTTTCCCTTTTCACAGTAGGAATACCCATCACCAATGAGACTGCAAAGAAAGAAATGAAGAGCCACATTGTCTTAAGTCAGGTAAAGGGAAACTTTAATTCCATTTTAATTTTGATTTGACATGACCATGGTCCCATCTGAATGGGACTATCACGTTAGAAGATAATTACTACCATGAACGATCATTAATTAGTTTACTTGGTAACAGTTAATATTCCTATTAGATCATAGAAAAATTAGTCAGCATATTCCTATATTCTGACTATGACTGCATTTGACTTACTACCTGGAAGAAGAGAGACGTTCAGGCAAGTTTAGGTTACAGATACCAGTGTCTTTCTTACAAGCACCAGTCTACACTAGGTAGATTGTAAATATCTGGGAACTCAGACATACTACTACTTCTGGTAAACACATGTATCTGCTACTGAGTTTCTAAAGTGGGTATTGCAAAACAAATACTAGTTCTTGGTATGGAGCTGGAGATCTGAGTATTAAGAGTTAAAACAACACTGAAGTGAGGAAGTTCTCACAGGACGTGAGTGCAGAGTATCTCAGAAAGGAATCCAATTCAAAAATCCTTCTGAGTAGTTAAACTGATAGGAACCAATGGCTTTAACACGGTCAATAAGAACAAAGGCATGTGTGCATAATCACTATTAAGAAGAAAGGAACTTAAATTGACTCTGGCGAAGACAGTGCTACTGTTGACATCATTAGCTGGTAAGCAGGACCACTCTTTTTTCATTGGTGAGGACATTACTGAAGTCAGTGACCTCATATGGCTCAATAAACCTATGCAATACTTAGTCCTTACAGGATATTCCCATTCACAACAACCTTAGGAGTCTGGTAAGGAAGCAAAAGGTTTTGAAGAATAGGTGCAGTTAGTGACTTGCTCCAGACTTTATCATCAGTGCCAGCGTCAACTCGAAAATACAGAAGTTCCAATGTTCTTTTCCAGCACATAACTTGCTAAACCACTGGGGGTTTTCTTTGTTCTTACATGGTGAAGGTCAACCTGTACTTTTTAAAGTGTGGTCTTGCTATTGTGATTTCCATTTACCAATACATTACAAATTAAACATGGAGTGTTCTTTCAGTACTTATTACTTTTCTTCCAACTTTTTTTTTTTTTTTTGCTTGCTTATGTGCACATCTGGTTTGCTGAAGGTTGTTTGCAAATCATTTTGCTGACTACCTGGGGTCTTTTGCAGACTCACACTAATCTAAGAGCACTCCATTGAGAACCACTGCACTAGATCACATTGCTCTAGCTACATCTACTAATGAGAAGGCTGTAGAAAGCTATTCATTGTCACAGGCACTGCCAAGATATTTTTAATCAAATCAAAAGTGCTGCCCATGTTTCTTTACATAAAATCACCCCCAGAGAAAAATTAAAATTTCAACAAATTACAAAACCCAGCAAATGCTTGCTTAGTGCTTTTGACTGTTCTTTTTACCTATGGTTGGGAGAAGATGCAGCTTAATCATTTGTATTGTAGTTCACTGGAATTCATTATTATTTGTGCAGGTGTCAGCTCATTTCTCATATGGTGAAAGAGTTACACTGAAGATTTATAAATATATTTCAAATGATCACATCACCTCTCAGTTTTTTTCAGCTTTAGCAAGCTGAATGCATTATAAATTGTCCATGGCTTCCTTACTTATACTAGTTTTGTGAGAAAAAATTGCCAACCAATGCTTCTTCGCCATGTAAATAGACGACTGAATATTGAAGGAATGTTGCTTTTCAATTGTGACTGTTCTTGTTGATATTTAAAAAGGTTTATCAGAACACTCAGGGGTAGGGACCTAAATTGGGATGGGAGTGGTGGACGGCTTTTGCGATCTCCATTAACATTTATTCAATTTGGCAACATTATAAAAAATAGGGAGAAAAAACCCTCCCAACTTTGAACATGCTAGAGCTTAATACAAAACAAAAATATGTATAAAATATAAATTTAACTATTTCCTACCTCCAGTTCTCTGTTGCCCAACAATAACATTTGGAAAAATGGCATCTTCATATTCTCGAAGATGAGGTAGGTAGTAGTACATGTTTGTAAGGTGCAGGGGGAGTTTCCTGGTGAGGTTTAATACTTTCTCATCATCTTAAAGAAACAACAAATCCACACATAAACATAAAATAAAAAGCTGTTAGCTATTATTTTACCTATTTTAACTAGCTATTACTATAGCTGTTTTCCTCAATTCAACATTAGCAGATTACCACAGACAAAGTTATTCAATCAGAACCATTCATCAAAAATGATTAAATGCCACGTAGTTCATAACGATTAATAATTACCCTGCCTGGTGGTCAAGTCCTGTTTCAGTCTAATGCCACTTGCCCAGTTTCTCCAGTCTATCTCAGAAACGGGCCTGACAAGATCTCACAGGTGAGTTTATGGTAATGCTGGAGCACAGACATGCTGCGGTCAGCCTGAGCCCCTCCTGTGGAACATAAGCTGATAATGGCACAGTACGAACCCCCCATGCAGGAGATCATGCAAAGCTTCATGCCTGAATGTCCTGGGAGCTCCGCCTGCATTTCTCTGTGCCTAAACAGTTGTAGAACTGGGCCATCTTAAAATAAAATGAACAGTTATTTTAAAAGCAGTGGGGAAATTTAAAAATATCAAATTTTTGCTCTTTTTACAAGTTGCTTACCAAAGTTTTAAACAAATATAGATTCTAATTAATAACTTTCTTAATTGCTTAAGAAAGTTAAGTGTTTTCCCCAGAATTTAATGCACAGTGGTTTTCAGGGCTCAATCAGAAGTTCCCAGATTATAAAAGGTCCTATGGTATAAAAGAGAAAACAAGATCCAGGCCTTTAAAAAAATATGCGGGAAACAAAAGACTGTTGTGGCATGGAGAAAAATAAGGAATATTTATTTTGCTTTACTAAAGTAAAACAAAGATGAAAATAATTAGAATATTTATGCACATTGAAATAACTGGTGTGACCTCATAAAAATAATATATATATATTTTTAAAAAGCCATATGAAAACCAGACACCGTTCATTTACTAGTTTCTCTTCCTTGATATACACATTCCCAAATGCTCCAGTAATAGTGAAAATTCTTTAAAATAAATTTACTGAAAACTTGAACAACATGATTCTTAAATCAATAAAAATTCAATTATAGAGTTATATATTCAATTACATATTCAATTTAAAAAAAGCAAAAAACATAATGTAAGATACCCATAGGAACGGAAAAGATATGCACAAGGCAATTAAATATATATATATATATATTATATATTTGAATGGATTAAAATGAAGACTACATTTCATTGTAGGAAGAATAGAAAATGGCCTTTCTAATCTTTAAGAAAACTTCCTGGAAACAGAACCGAAGGTCACTCCAGGCTTTATTCTACCAGTTGCCTCAAGGCTGAAATCTTTCTTTCATGACATATGGCTCCCAAACTAGAATTCTGGCTGTCATTCTCTGCTACTGACTTTACCTATATCCTACTAGCTACCTACAATGTGCATAAAAATACAGAAAAACTGAAAGAAAATACAGCTCCTGTGAATTTATCTAGGGAGTCATTCCTACTTCAGTGGCTGCCTCCTCCAGATATTTTATCAGTTGTGCAAAGAGGCTGGTGCACTACATGGTATCAGAACACCAGCTCAATTAGTTTCAGCCAACAAAATCATGTTAACAGCCTTTCAAGGTGCTTTGGCATTAAATGTCCTGGAATTTTGCTGCACAGAGGCATTTTTTTTCCCTGTTTAAACACCTTTGCAACTTTCTAGGGACTTTCCATTTTTATTAGTAAGTAGTATCTATCAAGGGCTGGGCTTTATTGTGGAGGACTTCGGCTTTATCGTGTACAATAACAATAAAAGTATAAAAAATAAATTTAGTAAAAAGAAGAAACATTCAGCAATTTTAACAAATTTCTGCTTTGAACCCTATGAAGCGACAAATTAAACACTTCCTCATATTCAGCTGTTTTCAGTAAGGGTAAAGAGCAGAGAGGAGAGACTTGCATTCTCCTCTGCTGCTATTGTGTGCATTAGGCAATAACTCTTTGTCCACAGCATGCGACACTACTGGTGGCTGACAATGCAGTCTCCAGCCTAACACTTAGAAGGCCTACCCTACAGTTAAACATTTGCTTGTATGTATCTGAACAGACCCACTGAATATTGAGCAAACAAACAAAGAGAGGCAGGGAAGAACAGGATTTAAAAAAAAAAAAAAAGCTAACTACCCCAAACAGGAATGCACCTTGTTCTTTTTTCCCCCCTCTAACAGCCCTGGTTAATTCTCTATTCTAATCAGATACCAGCCTGCTGTACTGAATGCAAACAAGGTTTTTAAAGTAGCAGTTTTCAGTGCATCCAGACTCTTTTTTAAGTCTGTGTGTGCTGTGGAATGCTTCCAGGTCAGAGACACCCCCCTTCTGGGTTTCCTTCTCTCCCCAGGGAAATAGGTCTTGCAGTCTGAACAGGGAGGAAGGCAGATCCTGCACTACTACATCATTTCTTTTAGGGAACAGAACTGAATTGTCTAATCTGTTGTATGCAACTACCAGGGTGCAGATAGACAAAAATGCACAGTAGCCTGCAAGGCAAAGATATAATATGTTTTTTAAATAAATGTGAACTTTAAATTAAACAATGGGAAGAAGCCAGATCACTACAGTAAATTTGATTGCATTTTGGTGTTCCTCTTACGAAAAAAGAAAAAGCACAGAAACTCCCCTTCAAAGTTTTGTGTTTCTTCTCTTAAACAGGTTTCATTTATAAGCAGTAGCCTTCCTTATTCACTTAAAAAAAAAAAAAGGAAAGGAAAAAAAAGTCATGCATTTACATTTTCCTTCATATAGTTAACAAACTACTTGCAAGATAAACATAATTTCTAGAAGGAAGATTCCTAGGCTATACCTAGCCAGCAGGACCTCACAGGACTTCTCAGCCCCTGGGTTCAGGCAAGCACCCAGCTGCATGCAGCCTGCCAGCCGGGATGAGACTGTACATCCTTCATGCACACCGCTGTGCCTTGGGTTTACCAGAAGTAAACCCAGCACAAGAGAGGATGGCAAAGTACTCATGGCAAAAACATCCCTCACCTGAAGAGGAAGGGACCAGGATTGTGCAACACAGGAGGAGGTGTATCTGCCTTCCAGATTAGGTCCTAGTATTATCGGCGTGTAGTGGCATAGTAAAAGCTAGAAAAAATAGCTTATTCAGTACTCTGTAGTTGGCAGCAACAGAGTTCAAACACTGTAAAAAGCTGGATTAACAATATTACAGGTTTGATTTGTGCTTGCCCCTGTGACATCACTGCAGTCAGTTCCTTTTATTTTTTCCCCCTTATTTTTAAATTATCAACTGATACTATTTAAAGATGGGTTACAGGTTCCTTTACCACCTTTTTGGTTTCATTCCATAGAAACTTTTACCTAATGTTGGTATCTGCAAAACAATGCTTTTTCTCCCCACACCAATGATGAAGAAACGCGAGCACACAAAACTTCAAATTTTTGACACAGTAGATTTTCATGCATACAAACCTGTATGATTTGTTGTGAAGTTCATTCTTTTTGCAACTATGCGTTTAATTTCATCTAGGGCACTGCTCAGTTCACGGGATCTTTTTTTATTTTCTTTTTCAGCATACAGTAGTCTTTGACGGAGTTCCAGAAACTGGCTTTGATACATGGCTAGGTCATTGTCTGCAATGAGAACATAACTTCTTTTCAGAGAGGTGAGCATATAATATATATGATGGTATAAAGCAAAAGTTGAAGAATAGGAGACAGTCCAAAAGAACACATGACCAAAACTGTATGAGACCACTCAAAGTTTACTCACAGAATGAAGAAGCCTGGAAGAGCATTCAAAGTTGGGAGTTTAGGCACCACTGCTGGGTAAAGGCTTGGAATTGAAGTCAAGAACTAGAGTATGACATTAGTAATAAGGAAAAATAATAAATGCAAGACTATGAGTTTCAAGGAAAGGCACTATCCAGTAAACCCAACATTTTTTGGTAAGCGTCTAATGCAGATGACCCCTTGTCACACTTAAGAGTGTAATAATGTAGTGTCTTATTTTGTATAAAACACTAGTAAGATTGAAAAAATATATTAAGGTATTCAGTCTTCACTTATGATTTTAAAAGTGTCTGGAGTATACAAACTATTAGTAGAGATGGTTATATGAACTCCTGAATATATTTAATTCTCTAGGTAACAACTGAAGTTGTGCTCTGGATTGAAAGATGTCTTCATAATTTATAGCCCACCTCTAACTAAATACCTCCAAATCATACTGATATTAGAAACCCTTTACTCTCTGTAACAGTTATCAGATGCCTCTGGTGTTCTCCGTAATATTCTCAGATGATGTCAAGGTTATGTTTAGGTAAGATCCACTTTCATAAGAAGCAAGTACTGTTAATTTCATACACAGGACTTCTCAGTTGTCACAGATGACATACAAAACTCATAACCCTCAATAACCCTTTACTGCCTCATTGCCATGTAAACAAAGATTGTAAGACTTGTTAAAATTAATGTAAGGAAACATTTCAATAAAGCCACTCACTTAGAAATAGAAAGCGAAGAAAGTATAGGGCATGGTTAACATCGGGAAAGGAAGAAAACAGTTACTGTCTTTAGCAAATGACGAAAATAAAATAGATATTGCTGTCATACAATTGGCAGGCTAGGTAAACCAAATTGGGGTTAGTGTAGGTCCACCTGGAAAAAACATGCTTGTGTACTCAGCTGAGGAACTGAACCCCATAAAAAACAGTATCAAAAGAATAGGTGAAATTTCAGAACGTTGCTGTTCAAAGCTATGTTATTTCTGCAGGTATGCTCGCATGCAAATCAAACGTCATGGTAATAACCAAAAAGTTTTTGTTTTTTTTTTTTTACTGTTTGACAATATAATGACATGCAACTTAATATGAAGAGATTGTTCCTGCTGCCAGAAACAACTTCCCAAGGTCAACTATTTAAAAATAATTTTTTCTACCGATACGCACCAGAAAAAGCACTGAAATTTCAGACAAATTAAGGATTTTGTGAGAGTTTTAATAGGGGAAAAAAAAAAAAAGAGCTTCGAACAAAACAGTGAAGAATAGGACCTCTACTTCACTCTACAATGTTTTATAATTAATGCTGTTTTTTTTTTGTTGGTGGTTTTAAGTTAAATGTTTTTATACAGACACTTCCATTCTATTCATGGACTGTGCTGAGTCTGAACCTTGGCAGGAGTGTCTTTCTAGGACCCACTCTTGTCTCCAAGCAAAGTGAGTTCCCAGGGAGTCTAGCCTGCTGAAGGGACTAAGAGCAAAATGTGCACGTAATACAAATTGGTGAGTGTTTGCAGAGGCCGTTCAAACAGAAATTATTTTGACTTTTGGCTAAACAGTAATTCCATTTGCAGTAAACTCAATTAATTTAATAAATAAATGTGTGATTAGAAGACAAAATCTGAAAAGATATAGGAAGAAAGCAGTTAGGGAAAGTATTTTAATAGTAAACTTGATCTGCATTATTGTTATTATTTTTGTTAGTGGTCTCAGTGAAAAAGTCAACATTAATATAAGTATGTAAATTAAAGACACAGTAACTACTGTGATTTTTCTTTAAATTCCTATTGTCTTTATAGGAGTTACTTAAGTGCCAAGAAAAAGTGGAAGTTTAACCTGCAGTAAAAGTTCTACGTGTTCCTTCTGGAAAGATGCAAGCAACCAGGAAAGAGCCCACAATCTTAGGATAAATACATGTTATCACAAGATGCGGCTTACTACTTTTGACAAAGGGAATTGATCATCTTGCAATGGAGGTGTTTCACAATTAAACGCTGGAAACCGTTATTCTATTGGTATTTCTAGAGATGTAATAATGTAAACGAAATTTCCCCTTGGTACAACTATATTAGAAGAGGAACGGTATGGAAACTACAAATGAATAAAAAATGTTATAGTCCTGCTCTCTCTTTACAATTCTCCCAGCTGTCTAGTGTCAGGGTGACTCAAAATTAGCAACGTCACTTCCGAGCTGTCATTTTGGCAAGCACCAAGTAACTGCATTTTCATTTGCTTACTTACAGGTGAGACTGCCAAAATATCCTAGATGCCTCCAGCAAAGGAAAGGTCAAGACTCAGCTATAACTGAGTGCAGCCAAAGAAATTGGCATTTGTAATTGGCCTTACCTATTTCTTCAGGCCAGAAGAGGGAAAGCACATTTATGAGTTTTTCAGAACTGAAACCTCTCTTAAGTTTAGCAATTACTAAGAGTCTCCCCCTACTTATGCAATTTGGAAAGCTGGGGAAGCATGGGTTTGACAAACAGAATGTAGTATTCACTCCCCCTTGGTGAGAATAAGTTTACTATAAACATATATAGCTCTGTACTTTGAAATAGAACAGGAAGTATGGTGTCATTAGAGTATATATAAATGAGCAATGTTACCTACTAGTAAACCTTTGGCAAAAAATAAAATGTATGTTTGGATCGCAGTACTGAACTTCTTGTATTTTGCTTTGTAAGAAGAAACTGTCATAATCAGTATTTATTACTGACATAATTTTAGCAAACTAAGAAGATAAAATTAGAAGCATTTACAAAGCTCAATACCCTAAATATTTAAATGGTCATTAAGCTTGCATAGATTTTAGTATGTGTGTGGAAAGTGTTGCCCCTTAAGTTTCTACAGATGTACACAGAACCAAAACAATGTCTCCCATTAGCTTGCTTGGAAAGAACCAGACAGAGCATTTCCACAAATATAACTCTAGCAAAGCAGGGAGAGCCAGGAGGAAGGAGCCTCAGATGTATCACAAAGCACTCTGTCTATCCTCAGTGATAGCCTTACTTAGTAGCACCTCTTGGAAGGCTTCTATCTGCAACCAGGACTGTCAGGAGAAAAAGAGACAGATGAAGACCTGTGGAAAAACCACAAAAAATAACTGAAGGTAAAGTCTTTATTTCCCCTTGGAGAGCTGAGGATTAATCACTGCGATGGGCTAAGGAAATCCTACCAGGAAATTTCAATGGGGTTATACTAGCTAAAAGCCAGGGGGAAAAAGCAACCAGAATCAGAGGCAGCATTCAAAGCTTTTGCAGTGAATCTTCAGCTCTGCTACAGCATTTCTTCTGACCGTTTACCACATTGTCATATACATTTTTGGGTGCTGTAGTTCTAAAATGGTAATCCTTGAAGTGGTTTTAACTGCAATCTTGTGTTATCTCCTCATATATACAGAAATATAACTTTCTGCACTGGAAACTGAAATTGTTTAGAAACAATACTAATCTCTAAAACAAATACTCATTCTGAAATTCAGGCAATTATTTCTCTCAGCTCCACACACACATACTTCCTATTACCACACTGCTTCCAGTTTTATTAACAATAGATTTCCAGGAATATGTAAGGACCTCTGGAACAATCATCAAAACCCCCTTCTAATATTCAAGGAGGAAAAAAAAAAAAAAAAAAAGGAAAACTGGGGGTGACATAAAGGGTAGAAGAACTACTCCCCCATAGTCTAGCAGTAACCCTTGCTCCTATTTCTTGATTACAAGCTACATTCTCTACCATACCTATGGACACTTCCTTCTGGAAATTGAATTTTGGTTAACGCCCTCTTTAAAGAAAACTATATAAAGCAACTGCAAAGGATCTTGTCGTACACTGCACTTGGAACCACTGCTCACTGCTCGGGTTAATGAAGCATATTAAGCCACTGAGGCATGCGTTGCGTTAATAACTGTGGTGGTTTATTGTCTTCCTGTAACCGATCTAAAATAGAATAGAATAACAAGACCTCTAAATCTCGTAAGACATATAACAAGCTGAGTGTTGTTCTTTCAGAATGAGGAGAAAAAATCCCCCAAACAATGCATCTGTCTTAGTTCCGAACAGCCAGTTCTTACACAAACACTTCGATTCAACAATGTGCTAAAGTCTAAGGGTATTTAAGCACCCTTCCAGGTAAGGACACCTCCCTGAATTCGTGTATGACAGTTAAATACCTTGTTTATAGCATTACAGCACAGGTACTTGTCTCTACCAGTAGGCTAGAGATAACCAAGAAAAACTACCATGAAGCCAGAAGCAGTGTCACCTGCACTAGGTACATTTATCCCTTAAGAATAGTCTGAGCCAAAACTGGGGTAGCCTCAATTGCTGAGCCTTAACTAGAGGACACAGCAGATCTTAATGTGTATCTTAAATCTTCAGGAACCTCTGAAGTCAGTCAGTGTTCAGGTTGGTTTATTTTATGCAGTTGAAAAGTGAAGGTTAAATGAATGTAAGGAGTCTCTAATCGTTTCCACTCATGTTTTGTCCACCCCGATAGCAAGTGGGCTACAGAGGCTATTGCTACAGTGTATGGTAGGGTCCAGAAGTAGGAGAAGGAGAAAAATTAAGGCACATGTCTCAGCTGGCTGGTTGAAACCTTTGTCCCACTATGATGCAGCAGCGTCAAACATGCAAGCTTGGCAGGCCAAACTATGGGGCTTAACATGCAGTGAGGGGTCTCTCACCGTGTTTTTACAGCTCGCTCTACAGGCGTCTAGCTAGGCTGAGTAACCAGGCAGCAGTATGCTCTCCCAGTGAGTCTATTTGTCTTTGACAGTATCCACGTCAAGAGCTTCAGGAGAGCAGAGGCCAGCAGAGGAACATTTTATTAACACAGTGACATCCAATAAAGACCGTGCCAGCAGTTTTTGGTGGGAAGCTAGGGTTCCTCCATACAGCAACTAGGAAGAGAATCAGAATCATTTTCCAATATTAAAATGAACAAACAAGACAAAACAAACAGAAACTTCATAAAGTTAAAAGCAGGTTAAAGTTAATCACTGAATTTTAAAAATACATGGAATTCCATGAAGAGTAATGAGTCATTACTGGTTTTAACACAGAATAAATTTTACTAACCCCATTTACATACTGTATCTAACTGAAAATAGAGATGGAAATAAACGTATTTTAGAGAAAATACAGCTAGAGTTCTGATAATATTTTCTAAAACACTGGCAAACAGTCCTTGTTTTATAGCTAAGTCTTTTCCTGTATTAGAACCTAGTGAACAGGGATTTTAAAACATTCAGTCAAAACATTTCTATGTAGAAAGCATTATTAAAATAAGTGGAGAAATGTATGAATTGAATAGATATACTTTGGTGTTTGCCCATAATTAGTATCCTTTGGTTTTATCATAGCAATGTTAGGGACACAATAAAGGTTCTTATTAGCAGTGGAAAATTCTGATTTGAATATGGTCTTTATCAGATAAATAAGAAGTACTCATTCACTTTGGACAATTAAATGGTTATTGCTTCGTTGTGGTTAGCATTTTATGTATTTTTACTGTTCTGCCTGATGTAGCAACAATTACACATTTATACACACATTTAATTAAATGCCTATCAACTAACTAAATTATTTCTGGATAAAACAGTGTTTCTCAAGACTGAGTGTACAATGTTAGGAAAGCACAAAGGTCATATGTTTACATTTGTTTAAGTAGAGGTTGTGATAATACACTGCGCAGCAAACAGAGAGTGGTCAGAAATTTTCCTTATTCCTTCCTCAACAAAAAACAACAGTAACTAGTTTCATTTTTTTACCTGAATCTTTTTAGAATTTATGACTCAATTCCTCTACTTCTGAAGACAAGGCAGCCACTATTCCACCTAAATTAACTGCAAAAAGCAGCAGTCTCTTAGTTCAGTAAATTACACATTTAGAAGCCAGTAAAGCCATACAGCTTTTGTTAGTCTTGGATACAAATTTTGGTATAAAAATTGGGATCAGTAAATACTCAGTCTCACGTTCCATCTGAAGCTGTTGTAGGTGTTTTGTTTTGTTTTTTTTTAAAAAAAAAAAAAAGACTGAAATGGAGAACCACGTAAAGAAACCAAATAATGCCCACTGTGCATTTTGGTCACATCCCGACTGCGTGCTGGGGCGATACCTGGCTGTGCATTAATTTCTGTATGCTTTCAGTTCCACTGGAAGGAAACGGATGCATGAAGGCAAGAGCGATGATGTAGACCATCATTCAAGCCCGTGGTCCGGACAACTGAGTGCCCAGGCTTGGCGGCTGGAAACTGCCTAACAGGCCTAGAGAAGACAGGATAATTCTTTTCTACTTGTTCATAAAACCGAATAAGCTGTATTGGCTGAAATGAGATTGGTGTAATTCAAGACTCCTTATCAGCCCGTCAATTTGCCACTACTTAATTGAAGCTGTAGGCCAGAGCGTGCCAGTTGGGTCTGGATAGGAAACCCGCAAAGAGCTCCGTCACAAATGACGATCACACAGGGAGCTCCACTTGGGTGCACAGCAGGGGCTGGCCAGCAGCAACAATGTGTCACACCACGTACAGAAGGTTATTGGAAATAAAAGGAAGAAACATGTAGCCTGCTGTTTGTACTGGCGTGTACATTGCATTATTTCAACTGCAAACACCTGACATTCATCAGAAACTTCTTTGTAACCCTTTGCACCCCTTCCTTCTGATATGTTAAGCTTTGTGAAATAATGAAACATTTATTATATTAAACAATTTGATAAACCTTAAGTATACTTCTGTGAGTGTGACTAAGCATGAACAGTTCCCTTTTTCCCCCCAGCCTTAAAGAGAAATAGAGAAACACAGGTTTCACAATGTTTGTCTCAATACATACATATTAAGATGCTTAGACATTTATATTAACATGCTTACATGCGACATCATATTTTAGCGTTGCTGTCTCCTAACTTCCAGACAAACCTTAATCTTAATTTACTTGGATTAAGCATCCCACAAATTTAGGTGAAGAGGGCATCAACACTGTATAAATCAATTCTAAGGGATCTAATCCTGTTACCTTTACAGGCAACATTAAGAAGCGCTGCCCCATGAGATGATTCTATTTACCTCACTGCTGTGATAAATAAATAAATAAATAAATAAATCACTTTTTTTCAGTCAAGTCACTGAAGTTGACCAGAGTAGGACTAGAGCGAATGGCCTCAAGTTGTGCCAGGGGAGGTTCAGGTTGGAAATTAGGAGACATTTCTTCTCAGAAAGAGCAGTCAGGCATTGGAACGGGTTGCCCAGAGAGGTGGTGGAGCCACCGTCCTTGAGGCTATTCAAGGAAAGGTTAGATGTGGTGCTTAGGGACATGGCTTAGTGGGTGACATTGGTGGTAGGGGGATGGTTGGACCAGATGATCTTGGAGGGCTTTTTCAACCTTAATGATTCTAAGTTACTTTTTTATCTGGGAATAGTCCTTCCAAAGAAGAAACTTCACGTAAATTCATAATGAGAATGCATTCTTGCCTTCTCCTTTACTGTTTTAAAAGTGGAGGAAAAAAAAATAAATGATTTGCTACCTCCTTACTACTTTTGTATACCTGTGATATTTTGTGTTGATTAATACCTCCATGGATCCATGGAAAACCCTAGACAAAACCGTGTGAGAAAAATCACTACACAAGTTACAATTTATTTACTAGTTGCCATAACTACAAATTTATATAAAGAGTATTTACATGAGAGCAAATACTTTTGGTCAGGTGAACTAACAAGTGGATTGTAATTCGGTTGCATAACAGTAGGAACATCTGCATCATCCTGATAACAGCCTTTCCTATCCTCAGTTGCAAAGTGTTTGCTTCAGACAGGTTTTGCTTAGGGCCTGGGGAGGGACCAAAAAGCTCATGGCAAAACCATGCAGGATGTGGAGCAGGTATTGCTACACCAGTCAAACCGATTACTGGCTAACAGCAGCCTGCGTTTGCAAGCACTCTAGTGGATGCTGAAGGAATCACCATACAAGCTTAGATGCAGTATCAAGATTTGCTGAAGATGTGGTGACTACCAATTGTCTCTGTAATTACTTTTTCTGCCACAAAATACAGTCAGCCTATTGAAACTGAAACCTCTGCTCGTACATACTTATAAAGCAATGGAAACAATGAATACAAAGCTTTTTAAGGATAGTTAAAACGTTTATAATAAGACAGTATCAAAGTCCACAATAGCTGAAGTTTAATGACTGTCAGATTCTGAACTTTCATTTAAAGTGCATAAATTAGGCATGAACATCTTCCTCGCTGTGCCAGTTCAAATTACCTGTAGTTGAATTAAGTCTCAAAATTTCAATTAGAATCTCTCAAGCTAGCTAGCCCCTTACTATAAGGCATTTAAAGGTCTCTGTGTATTCCCCCCCCACCCCCCACTGAAATCAGGGCAGAGCTAATATGTGATTTAAACTTCAAGCTAACACCGAAGGGCTGAAAGGCTCTAAGACAGCAGGCAAACCGAACACTGGTTTACAGGGCTATTGCATACTTCTCATATTAAAGTACGTAGCTAAGATGCCCTGTTCTAGCTGTAAAACAAATTAAAAGGTTATTTACAATCCCAGTATCAACGCGATCCAAGTAACAATAAACGGCTAGAAACCAAAGTGCACACTACGGACTGCAACTGCTGAGTGTGAAACACTGATTTCAAAGATCAAGACCAGCTGGCACAATTTGATAGGTAAGTCAGAGAAGCAAACTGAAGTAACTGCAGATCTAACAAATGTGCAGAGGAAAATGAGCCAGAGAAGAACTTCCGACAAACAGGTAAAAGAAGTGGGAGCTGACAAGCAATCAGAGACAGTACTTGACCTCTCAGTAACAGGTGAGATAGGTGAAAAGGGCTTTAGAAAAGAAAACAAACGGATCACCTTTGAGGTGTGAGAAAAGTAGAAACTCCAGCACTGCTCTAGGCACGTTGCTAGAGGGGTAAGTTCAGCAGGGATGACGCGAAGAAGAAGAGAGGTTTAACAATACCTAAGCAGAGCTATATGCCTGCTGTGGGGGAAAGAGATTTGTTTCAAACCAGCTCCTTAGATATTGTCATGTCTTAGTCATAACGATGGAGCAGTATTTGGTTTGCTTCCAATTCTCCTCTGTGTGGAAAAAAGTAACAACACATGGTGGTTCTTGGGGATTTTCTTGGTATAGGTAGGACATTTCTGTATTCTAGCACCCCTCAGGAGCAAAAATTGCACCTTTCCAGTGAAATAAACTTAATACAAAGTCATTTACCACATGCACCTTTACTTACAATTATCTACTCTTTGTTGAACACTGTAAATTAACATTAATAATGGTTAAAAGTTTGTTAATAAAAAAGGTGCTAAAATAATTAGAAAAATACATCGTTTGAGAAGAATTAGTTACTCTGTTGTGGAGAAGGAGACATCTGTGGAAAGACAAAAATTAAATCAATACACAGAGAGAAGGAAGCACCACCACCACCACCACCCCCCAAAAAAAAGGAACAAACAAAACCATAGACATGGAACACCAGCAGAGAAAGGTCAAAAAGAAAGGTGAATGAAAATGGTACTTCAGCAAAGTAGCCACAAAATAGAAGTCACGAAAGAACATGGTGATACATGGATATAGGCTGTGGCTGGGACAAACCCTCTCTTTCTAATATCTTTTGGATCTTAGTCTCTTAAGACACACCCTATTTTTTCTTTGCTTATCATTCCCTGCTCCTAGCAGAATTGCCACTCTAAAAACTGTCAAGTGCTGTAAGATCGACAACTGTCTAACTGACAAGAAACAACAAAGGCAGGAGGATCAGCATTGCCTCAACTCCATTCAGCACTGCATTACGAGGCCAAGGTGTCTACCAGCACTTCAATCGGTCACGAAACCAATCAATATAAGCAAAATCTAACAGCTAGTATGAGTTCTGTCTTCATCCCAGAAATTACTAATTGGCTTAATTCTTCTGCATCCATAAAGCCAGACCTTTCTGAATGCGTATATAGGAAACTCTTCAAAATCCATTCTTTCTGCCCCATCCCAAACAAACTGTCACATTAACAAGCTGTCTGCAAGCCTTAAAGGTGTTACTATGAGAGACTATCAATTTATTTTTGGAAAATAACATGAGCTTTATCTTTCCTGTGTCGGCTCAGAGAACCTTAAGACGTCGCTTTCTGTGGACCCATCCGGCACATGCCACCTACGTAGTCCATTAAAAAGATGCATCATTTATAAATAAAAACAGAAAGGGTCAGACGTTTCCCTGCGGACCGAACGTTCCCTCCTAGTGCTGGAAGCACACACGAGGAGAAGCGCCTGCAGGTGAGGCACAAACACAACTGCGGAACGGGTAGCGCTGCTTTGTCCTCCTTGAGTAACACCACCAACACCACCACGTAAAAGCGACAACCACGGCGATCACCTCCTTCCCATCCTCGGAGAAGGGAGCCATCGGTATCCCATTAGCGATACTTACCAGAACAGGACCCCGGGGTTGATTTTTGGTACCGCGGGGGTCCGAGGCACCCCTGTCACCTGCTGGGTGCGCGCACACGACCGGCCGTGGGGACGCAGAGCCCCGGCAGCGCCCTCCTCGCCCCCCCGCAGCCCCCCGCGGGCAGCCCCCGGCTCTCACCTCGGCTCCCCGGACACGCCGCGTACCACAGCAGGGGGCAGGCGGCGCCCAGGCACAGCGCGGCCAGCAGCTGGCCCTGCCGGAGCCGCATCTCCCGGCGGGGCGCTCCCGCACCCCGAGCCCAGCCGAGCCGAGCCCGGGCAGCTGCCGGGCGGGGCCGCGCCGCCCTCAGCGCCCACGGGGCCGGGCAGCGCCGGGGAGGGGCCGCGCCGGGGCCGGGGCCGGGGCGAGGGGTTGCTGGGTTCCTCCTGAAGGTAACGCAGCTGCGGCACCGAACCTAACGAAATCCCTGCGTGCACCGGCCGAACCTTAACGTGTCTTACTGCTGCCGTCGTGCCGTGCTCCGCTACGGCAGACGCCTCGCCAGGTGCCTGCTGCTCCGTGCGGGAACAAGCAACCGGCCACAGGACACCTTCTGTAATGCTGAGGGGAACGTGGGACGCAGAGCTCCCCAGCACCTGCTGTGGGACGCAGCTTTCACAGGCACATCCAGACTTCATAAGAAAGAAGCCCTCCTCTCCCTGCCTTTCCTACATTTCCGTCAGCAGGCAGGGGTCTTCGCTGTGGCACGCGCACCAACTGCTCGCAAATCCATTCAAATTCGTGATTTAAAAAAAAAAAAAAAAGTAATTTACAGTTTGGTATCACAAAGATATAAAGGACCAATTCAGAAATTATACTGGACTTTGTTAGCTGATAAGAGCAGTCTTTTACTAGCTGTTACCTATTTCCTTATTGCCACCATATATTACTTATTACCTTTTTTTTTTTTTTACCCAAATGATGTAGTATTTTCTATCATTTGCATTATAAAAACATGCTTGTATTATTAACACAACATCTCCTTTTCTCTACACTTACTTAACAACTGCATCTCATCTTAAACCAAAACAATGAAACATTCGGAACAGCGTTGTGTAAAGCAAACCCAAAACCTACAGCACCGTTTGGTGTCCAGACACAACTATGCTGGAGTCCTAATACGAACGCTGCCTTTACGCTCCACTCTTTATTACTACACTAACAGTATAACTACACCCTCTTTTGAAATATAATCTTAGACTATCAAAATTTCCTGTTGCTGCTCTTCCTAGTTAGTATAATCTTCCCATGTTTGAACTTTTATGCAGATGGGTTTACTTCTCCATTTAATAATTACTTCGAATTGTGAATGTTATTGTTCATTAATAACGCAGGAGAGTGCTAAGTAGCCTGCATCAGTATACAAATGGAGAGCTGCAAATCTCAGCACAGCTCTTTGAATCACCAGGAAACCTGGAGTTAGGCTTCACTATTCCTGATCTGTCCTCATTCACTAAACTAAACTTCCCCTTTCCTTCTGTTACTGACTGTATCTTGCTTTGATATTTTTACTGAGAAATCTCCTTTAAACTACACTTAATTTAAAAATGTTTACAGTTCCTGTTATTAACCAACGCGATTACGACTCAGTGCTCTCACGCTCTATTGCCTCCTCATCAGCATTTCTCTCTCCAAGTTAACACATTAAAAGCCCAAGACAATACTCTTAAAGGAGGATCAATGTAGGTTTTGGCACATTTTTAGTAAAATAGAGATTTAGACCTAAGAGGAACAAGTAAACATTAAGTATGTCATATGTAATGAATTAAATACATATTAATTGATTGGCCAGTGTGTATTTGTTACAGAGCCAGTATAGGATGTCGTCAAGCAGGAGCGATACCGAAGATATGAATAATATAAAGCTAACACACACTTTTTAGTCTGTTTTCAGAGCCAGTAAGAAAAATATTTTTAACACACACTTGCAGAAACTACATACTGTACAGGGAACATCTGTGGAGACTGGCACTGAATGCATTTGATGTTATTTATTGAGGCTGACTCTAAAGCAGACACAGTTACTCAGCCATGCTGTATTGTGGTGATCATTTACTTAATGCTGACTTAGACTGCTGTATTAACTTTTGATGAGGTAGTACATTAACTGTTCCTCTAAAAAAATCAAAATACCAGATCACTGGAAACATAATGAACTTCCACTGCCTTGGGACCTACTTGCAAAGAGGCCCTCTTACTTGCCTCATGTTTTCCTAAAATCTTCCTCCCAGTGCTCTCATCTACATTATTTTATATACTTAAGAACTAACTAAGACAGGAATAAAATGTGCAGTATTTTTGTTTGTTTGTTAATTTTTGGAGGAGGCTAAACAGTTCAGACCAGTTTTACCTCCCAGCAGCATTTCTGGCAAACTAATAACCTGAAAAAAGTAAACAACTGTATAGAACATAACACTGGGGAACCCCTACCACCTGCTAAGCAAATCATTCAGTGGGCTAGTTCCATCCAGACGGCTTACCTGCAAGACAGGGTTTTTACACTTGTCCTCATGCTTTTTAACTGAAAGTCCTTTCTTGTAAGTTGCTACGTAACTTGATTGTCTTGCATTTTCAGTGCTGTTTTCACACATCTCTGTGTATGCAAAAGTAGAGATAAGAAAGATTAAAATAACTATTTGACAAAATACAGACTCATGGGTGAAACAACTATTGGATTATTCTGCATGTAAGTTGCAGCTGTCCTTCATCTACAGGGTACATGAACAAAGCATAACTACTGGTAACAATAGGTGATAGTCACTACCATGGAAAGTTTTCTGATAGTGCAGAGATCCAGCTGATATTGCTGGTTAAAGTCCCCTTTTATTTGCCCTGCTGTCATTTAAGAAATGTAATTTTAAAAAGGTAAACAGTAGGTCATTATCTTTCCCTAAGCCAAAGTCTCTGCAAAGGTAGCCTTGGAAGGCAATCACTGAACACAAAAGGAATAAGCTAGAACTTTTTTTTTTTTAAGCTACCCCCTTATATTTTTGAATGTCCTAACATAATTTATGAATTGACTGAACATGATGATACAGAAGGGTCTCGCGTGATTCAAGTAGTAACATTTGTGTAAAGTTGACCACATTCTCTACTGGATGACTCAGTCATGTAAAGAACCAAATGAAGGTTTAAGTCAAGAGTTTACACTTGCTTGTTATACAGCAAAAAGATGATCAAGTTTGGAACCCAAAGTCAAATTAATGCACCCCAAATCACTGATTTATATATAAACACCTTTATCTCCTGTCATATTTACAGTAATTAGGCTTTGTAGCCTTTTAATAACTCATACAAAGCTGTGAAAAAAAAGTGTCAAAAATGTAAGCTTTATTTTTGAAGTAATAATTGGTTATGGAATTCAGGTTTCAAAAATACGTATTTAAGTATATCGTATGAGTGAGAAAGTTATAAACTAGATTAAAACTTGCCTCTAGGAAGTTTTTGCATTTCAGAAGCACTTTAAGTAAAACAAGACCTACAAATTTTTCAAGCTTACCCCAGCAAGTTTAATTACAACACAAAAAGTATTTTACAATGTATTGTCAATGCCAAATACTTTTCACATCCATCATGGAGACTGGAAGCAGTAAGAATCAACTGAGAAGACAACAAAAGTGTACTGTGTATATTTGTTGTTAAAGATTATTGTAAAACAAAGTGGAACAGCTTCCAGAACCTGTGGTACAAAAAGATGTTGCTTTGGATCTTAACAATCCATGCAAAAAGAAATTTTTATTTAAGCGTAAAAAAAAAAAAAAAGCATCCATATTGATAAAAAGCTATTTAATTAACTAAAAGATGCAATAGAAAGCTGAATGCCTGAATGAGACCGTACGAAGGCTTTATTTTGGTAGCCATCAGCTAGAAACTTCCCTCAGTGTTGTTTGCACAGCCCCCCACTTGAAGGATGCACCTGTAGGACTTTCCAAGCAATTCTGGTAGCTAGAGCTCCTCGTCAGCTATCTCGGAGCAACCAGTGTGTGGGCACAAAGACTGACCAGAAGGACCTGACTGCCCTTTGATTTCTTACCAGCATTTCCTCATGTTGTCACAACTCCTCCATCTTCCCAAAATCAAGCCGTAACACCCCACTGCTGCTGACGCCAGGAATCTCCTGACAATAGCCATCACACCCTCCTGTCACCCAGTGAAGTTTACTTTTTAATAAAGAGAAATACTTCTTAGTTTATTTTTATCCTGTAGCACACCAATGTTTTATGACTCAGATTGCTCATTTATGAAGCCACACTGGAAAGAGTGATGGAGTGCATGCTGCCTGTTAACACACACCACCTGTCCCCACAGTTTTCAGGAGCAGGAATCAGATCTGAGGTCAAACGCCTGAATTTCTCAAACCAGCAACTCCCTCAAGTGAAGCTCCTCACCCCTGTGAGCGCACAGATCTGAATGGGAAAACACCAGATGTATTTGGCCCACCCTCCAAAATCCCGTGGGATGCAGGTCACCAGGCCTTTCATGCTGTGTGAAAGGTACTTCCATTTCCTCCCTTCAGAGAGGTACCTGCCCACGGCCCAGCAAGCCAGCCAGCTCCCTTCTCGCCCCTCAAACTCTGCGTGCAGCGCAGAGGAAAAGGAATTTTACCTGTTGCCCTCCACAGAACTGCTTGAGCCAAACGTGTCTAAAATAATCACTAATTATCATACAAAGGAGGTGCCTACCGGGACTAACTGAAACACTTGGGCTGCACTTATGTGCAACAGCAGCAGAGCAGGATCCGTGGCCAGCACCCTCCTCACAGGCACCTCGCCTAAGCCCACAACGCCTCCTTCGCGATTACATTTCATAACATAACCCTAACCGGAGGGACAAGCACACTGCTCACTTTGTCCTCAGACACACACAAGTGGCCCCAAGCGACACTAGGTTGGAAATGAGGAGACATTTCTCCTCAGAGAGCAGTCAGGTGTTGGAACGGGTTGCCCAGGGAGGTGGTGGCGTCACCGCCCCTGGGGGTGTTCAAAGACAGGTTGGATGTGGTGCTTAGGGACATGGCTTAGTGGGTGATACTGGGGGTAGGTGGCTGGAACCGATGATCTTGGAGGTCTATTTCCAGCCTTAATGGTTCTGTGATTCTGTGACCAGGCACGGGCTGAGGGTGCCAGCAGCCCACCCCAGCGCCCTGCCTTGCACTGTGGGAGCTCGCCTGGCCTCGCCTCACGACCCCGGCCGGGCCGCTGCCAACAGGCACCCGGCCGGTGGCGGCATGTGCCCGGCCGGTAACGGCAGGGACGCTGCCGGTAACGGCAAGGGCACGGCCAACAGCCGCTTCCGTCGTCCCCCGCCATCACTTCCAGGTCAGGGAAGGCGGCGGGCGGCTTCCGGCGGGCGGCTGCACGGTGGGCGCAGCGGCCGGGGGCCAGCGGGGAGAGGGGGGCGGCGGGCAGCGGGCGGCCCCGGCGGGTAACGCGGAGCTTTCTCCACGCAGATGTTGTTGCAGCTGTGGGGGTTCCTGTACAGCAGCTGCGTGCGGTTCTGGCTGAAGTGGGTCGTGAGGCTGCTCACCGGCAAGTGCGAGCTGCAGCGAGTCCTGCACGGCCAGAAGGAGGGGGCGCGGAGGACGCTCGGCATCGGTAACGGGGGGCGCCCGCCGAGCCCGGGGGCTGCACGGCCGTGACCTTAAAACTCTCATAATGCAGCTTTTCTCATATAAAAGTAGCCCTTTTTCTAAAAAAAAAAAAAAAAATGAAACTTGCTTTGCTTCCTTATTCCTCAGTCATAAACAAGAAGGCGTTTCGAGGAATGGAAAAATGTGCGGAGATATTTCTGTCTTGACACCTTTTCTTTTTTAGTAAATCTTGCTGACCGCTGTTTTGAATAATAAGCCTGTTTTCGGCATTGAACTCAAGGATGATCGAAAATCTACGTAAATTAAGCCTTTCAGTTGCTTGATATGGGTTAAGTATTTGATACATGTAATCAAAAAGTTACTCAGCATTTTATGATATCTACAAGAACACCTATTGTCAATTATTTAAAAAAAACACTTCCATTGGACTTTGTTTTTAATTTTCTTTAAATTATTGTTATTGCAGAACATTCACTGGGATCATCAAAGAACAAGGTAAAAGATAAAGATTCAGCTGTATTATAAACTATTTCAGAGGCAGGTGCCTGAAAAGAACACGTGCTTATTGAGGGAAGGAAAAAGCAGAGGAATAAGAGACAGAAAGAAAAGAACAACATCTTGGGCTCTGCATGCTAGGATTAGTCAGGGTTTTTCAAGAATAACCCTATATCACTTCAAACATTTGTTCACTTTTTTTCCTCTGAAAGATTACCTGCTCTGTAGCAGTGACTCAGACAAGTCATGGTACTGGGTTTCTGTTCTTGGAGAGAGTCAGTTCTCCCTGTCACAGCTGTCTCCTTTGCTGGCTTTGTAGAAACCAGAAATGCAATACAGGTAAATGATACAGATAAAGCAATTATATGGAGTATATACAGTAGCATCTCAATTCATTGGGGGAAAAAAAATGTAACGCATGTTTGCAGGTAGACTTCTAACTAACAAACTCCTGCTGATTGTTCCGTAGCAGTTAGACATTGTAGTTAACGCTTTAAGCCCTCAAATCTGTGCGTCTTGAACGGAACTTTTCCATTCTAGGTCGTGAGGTGACTGAGCATTCTTCCTTTTCTAGCTAGTCACTGCAGTGTGATTTTTAGAGAGAATTAGTAACTGCCACAAGTATTTTTGTTACGGTAGAGCACAGTATGCATTTGTTTCAATTAGGTTAGGAAGAACATCTTTCAATTCAGCATTTGAAAGCAAACAAGAACCTAACTTGAGCTTTTTTTTTTTCTTAAAGTGGGTCTTTTGCAGAAAAAAATTATTTACAGTTGACATAGTTACAAATTATGCATTTATCTAATTACGCAGATTTTTAATAAGTGATTTGAGCATAATTCTTATAAGCATTTAAAAAGCTATAAAAAGGAGAACAGTTAATTTATTGAAAGAATACACATGGGGCAGGCATCCAGAGAATGAGAAATAGCAAGAGTAAAGTAGGCAACAGGTTTCTGCATTCATCATGAGGACTTGTACTTTGTTAACTTCTTAGGTTTTAAGAAATGCTCTACACGTTGATGAAGCTGAAGTGGAGAAGTGTGTCAGAGATGTAATGAAAGAAAAGAAAATTGAACATAAGGATATCAGGTATGTTTGGAACTCTAACAAAGGTTCTCCAAGGCAGATAATTCTCACTTCTTGGCATGTTTTTGCTGTTGTTCAGTAAGATACAATATTTGAGCAATTCAAGTCTTTAGAAGGAAGCTAGAAAATAAGGTCTGGCTACGTCCTCTTCAGTTCTAGGAAATGCATTGCAAAGTTTAAATTGCAATGGATTTGAGATAACTGTCTCTATCTCACAGGTCACTTTTGTTATTCCTTGCTTTTAAGAAGTATCACAGAAGTTGAGACATGAACTATGTAGTTGTTTAGATAAATTTGAGAGAGTATAGTGATGGCAGATTAAAGTTTGCATTTCTCTGCAGAAGTAATTATGAGCGATTGAGAGGAAAAACTATGAATCATCAAAATTTTAGTTCAGTGAAACACTTTGAAGGTATAAAATTTCTGACAAAGTTTGGTTTTGAGGCTTACAAAAAGTTTGTGGGCAGATGTTTGTGGGTACAGTAGTCAGAATGACACATGGAGTTTTTCTGTGTCACCACAGATTTTAGCGAGGGTATGTTCCTCCATATATTTAAGTGAATAGGGCCTGACTGCGCAGCTCTAAAATCAGAAGTAGAAGTAAGATCCCTATAGCAGTATGCTTAACCAATATGGTGAAGTTTAAGATGTAATCATAAAGCACTTCCTAATTCTAATGATTATATTGTGTTTACCTGATAGAACTTAACTTATTCAAGCAAGAAATTATAGCTAACGAAGCCTCAATACCTTCTGTTATTTGTTATTATTTCAGGTTTAAGACAAATCTGCATATATCCTTACTGCAGATAACAGGTTACAAAAAACTTTACTTGAATGTGGAAAATATGAGGAAGGTCCCGTATGATTCAGATAATGAAGAACATGAGGAACAGTTAATTGAGGTAAAAACAAATCTTTTAAATACAAAAGCTGTTCCCCATTCCCCACTGTCAGGTCCAATAGTTGCAAAGAACTTCATTTATCAGTAGTATTATTAACAGATGCCCTAGTTAAAGCTCTTTTCTACTTGTGAACCGCCAAGTCATTACAGAAGTGGCTGATTAAAATAAAATGTCAAAGCGAAACCAATTAGTAAACTAGTGTTGCCTGTACTGGGATTATGTTATGTAAAATCAGACCTAACAGTCAGCAAAATATTTTTTATAACAGGTCACTGAAGGGTTTTAACTAAAAAGATATTTAACCTTGTGCAGACTTCTGTAAATTTCTCAGTTAATAACTACTTAAAAAAACACACTCATCCCAGTCAATGTCAAAGAGGATAGTTTCAATCTGTCAGTATTCAATTATCAGTATAAATAATAGCAAACGTAATTTTGCTCGAGTCTATTTAAAATAACGTCTGCTTTGCAAATATATTAGCATGTTATTTTCTTGGCATTTCATAACTCCTCCAACTTGCCATACAAACCCCCACATTGCATTGTTGTCCGTAGGTGTCAAATCCCTATAGACAACAGCAGGATGGGCAAGTAAACATTTGTCGTGAATTTGTATTTCAGTTTACAGCTGTCCTATTGGAATACGATGCATCGATTATTTTCTGAAATGAAACAAGTCTTGGCTTCTATAGTGTCAATATAGTGGCTTTGCCTACAAATGGAAATTATCACTTTTAATGCTAAACGTAATCATTTTCATAACCTCTTGACTAAGCTATTGTAGCATGACTCCAGATTGCCACTGACAGAAAACAGCGTGCAGGCTGTATCCTATTCCGTGGTGAATGGTTTCTAGTGTGCAGCAACAAGTACTCTGAATTATGTGACTTAGAATACTTCAGCAGCTATGCATGACATGGTAGCATATTTGTGCAGCTTTGGAATTTGCTGATGCCTCATGAAAATCTGAAGGCCAGAATCACCAAGCAGTGGTGTGACATCGGCTTCCAAGGTGATGACCCCAAAACAGACTTCAGAGGGATGGGCCTGCTGGGATTAGTGAATCTGGTGTAAGTGAAAAGAACTATGGCGGTTCTGCTATAACTAATGTTCAGTATCTATGAATTCTCATTAGTTAATGATATTTTTAATAAAGACTGAATAAAAGCAAATAGAAATGGTGGCATATGTGCAGTGAAAAACAGGATTTGTTAATAAGTCAAGTGTTTCTAGCAGCTACACTTCTGTAAGTGTGTAGTTGGGTAGAGAAAAGAGGTGAGGGGAGAAATAAAGTTGCCCCAGACACCTTATTTTTTGTCACCATATGATCTGTTTGATAGGCTATGACTTGGAGAGTAACTTGTTGAAAGCTTTTAAAATTTCTGAATTTATTACTGCAATGAAAAATAAACATGTTTGCATACCTCTGCTAAGCTAATTTGTAGACTTAAGTGAACTTCCTGTTTGATGTTCAGATTTTATTTTTTTCTACTGCATTGGCTGAAGCTGAGTATAAAATATTTTTTTTTTAAATACTTTTCCTTTGTTTTCATGTTGTGACCTTTTTAGTACAGAGTAGTGTTCAGCTCTAGTTTATAGCTACATGTTTTGATATGGACACAATTTTTTTTTATATGAACTTAAAAATAATGAAAGGTCTTGTTCCACACTGGCAGGTATTTTAGTAAGCATTACACCAATGAAGCTCGTCAGATCCTCTCTCGTTCAAATCACCCTAAGCTGGGGTAAGTCATTATGACTCTTTTTCACTTGTTCTGCAGAAGAGCACATGAGAATTGTCAAGTACTGTTTCTGAAAATAAAGAGGAAAATATTCGTGTTTCTTCCAGTTAAGGGTGGAAAAAAAAAAAAGGTAGAAGGGCTTGAGAAACGGAACAAATCATTTTCAGGTTGCTAACTTTGTAATTTTTTTCCGAACAGACTTGTTGGGACAAAAATGTTGCAAAATATTGACTCTGGTTAACACAATAAACACCTAACATTATAGCTGTATTTTTAATAGATCTTGAAGTGAATACGTATTTTTCACTTTCTTATTGATCCTGTGTAGGGATGATATAGATTACCTCTTAATCTAATATTTTTTCTAGACTTCTGTAATAAGTAAATACAAGTAGATGTTTTGCTCGTTTCAGCATTTTACTTCATCTTTGAACACTGTGTATTAAAATGCTTCGCTGATTTTACAGGAAAATATATTTTAAAACAAGTCAGATACAAAAGAGAGACAGTAAATCTGTATGTGTCATCTGATCCATCTAGTCCCCAGTTAGCTCAATCACCTACCAAGAATAGGAAACTTCCTTGACTTCAACTCTAAAGAATATTATCTTATGCAACTAGATCATGAATAAGATACCCAAGATACTTCCATCAATTAAATACATATATCATTGAAATAAATTCATCTTTTTTTAAACACTTGTTTTAATAGTCCTTTAAGAATCTGTGGTGTGATGCTTTCTAAGTGTGCAGCAGAAAAACAGATTTTTGATATGAAGAAATAAGTTGAGATGACCATTCTATTGATACTTCAATATTTTTTTTTGATGTCCTATTTTTGATATTCCAGAAGATGCAATGATTTCAATTGAGCAATATGAGGTCAATATTGATTACCCTTCCCATCTCGTCATTGCTTAATGGAGGCATTTACCATACTATTGTATAGGAAATTCGAGGTTTTTTTAATAAGTAACTTTCACATGGTTAGCTTCACCAGGGAACTGAAAAAGGGGTCTGTAGGCCAGAGTTGGCTTGTTAACAAGTACTATAGGAAAAATTGATTCTTACAGTTATCCTAATGCCAACTGTTTCTGGGAAGCTTTTAAGTCCTTCAATCCATAAGATGAAAACATGAACTATGATCGCTGTTGCAGATATTCTTATGCAATTGTTGGAATTAATCTGACCGAAATGGCATACAGCTTACTTAAGAGTGGTGATTTAAAGTCTCATCTGTACAACGTGGTCTCTGGATTGCCACAAATGGAACATTTCCATCAATTTTACTGTAAGTATCTGTAGATTTTCTAGTACAGATTACTGGGGGTAGGCCTACAACATAGAGTGTTATTTGGTTGGTTGATTTATTTTTGGAGTGCATCTCCACTTTTTTCTCTTTAGCCCCAGCAAGCTGTTTACCTTCAGGACCAGATATTTGAAATGTAACCAATATTTAAACACTGTGATACAGAAATGTACATTTCAGGAATAAATTTAGGTGAATTTCTGTATCTGCAGTCTGAAAATATAGTACTTGCAGATTTTTCTTTTATTCATTATTATACTGTGCAAAAGGTTGCTGCTGACCAGGATAAAACACTTCCTATTTTAGGGAATTGGACAAAGTCTAAAGGATCATTGTAGGTTTAACTAGCTCAAGGCACAAAATTGTGGAGCTCATTTTTGTAGGTCTGTATTTTATTTTCTTTCTAGGTTATCTGGTTTATGAGTTTGACAAGTTCTGGTTTGAAGAAGAACCAGAAAGTATTATGCACTTCAACCAGTACAGAGAAAAATTCCATGAAAAAATTAAGGGTCTTCTACTGGATTATGATGCGATATTAACCTTGGGAGATAAAAAGAAACCTTAACTCCTCTGCAGTGTATCAGGTTCTGCATCAACAATGGAATTACTCATTTGGCTGAAAGTTTTGTAAGTTTCACCAAAAACTGTATAACAATAGAACTTTTTTACATAAAAAAATAATCTAAGTTCAGTTAAGAAAGCTCGGACAATCAACCTCTGTTTACAGCTCTTTATATGCTACTCTCCAAAGCACATGGTTATTGTGTTTATTTTTGTTGTTTTGTTTGTTTTTTAACCCAGAAGTCTGAAGATCCCTGGATCACTTGTTATCATTTTTTTATACTTCTTGGTGCAGGAACACAAAGCAGATACTTATTCTGCATAGTGCATTTCATTAATAAGTTTATCTGTTAATTGTCTTTTAAAACTTTTTTTAGTTGAAATGTCCCTGCTTTTAAGCTTTTTGTGTTCTCATTCTGTATGCGTAGTCAATAGTCCACTTGTCAATGTTAAATTTCCACAATGAAGAGGTTGATGAAGGGGATGTATTAGTCACAATTTTGGAAAGAGGCTTAATCCATCAACATACTGATGTACTTACTACAAATTACTTCTGGCTAAGGAAGTTTTTTGTCTGTGGATTTGTATCAGCAAGTTGCTATGCTTGGAAAAAGCTTAATTTGCAAACAAACAAACAACAACAAAAAAAGAACCACAAGTCAACGGTGTGAGGATCTGATCCTCAGAGTAAAGCTACTCTTTCTAAAAATACTGCCGCTATAAAAGTTTTCCGTTCTTTCTGATCTGACTTCAGCTGCTCAGACTGCTTGACTTTGTTGTCAGCCCTTTCTTTTAGCAGCTAATGAGAAATTCCCATTGGGAAGTACAAGAGTTGAGTTGACTCATTTAACAAAAAAAAAAAAATAAATATTGCAGATGCAGCCCCTATTTCTTGAAAATTAATACTAGCCTCTAATAAAAATGCATTTTGCATGGATAAGTGCAACTGTGACACATTCCTTAATCATGGCATCCTCAGACAATCTAGTCAATAGGACTTCATATCTATATTTTGTCTAATTATTGCTTAAAGCAGCTTTAAACAGATTTGGTACAACCATCACTTCATTTTCCAAAACCTACTATTAAATAAGTGCCTTCTGCTTTTTTCAATCAGTGTTTTATTTTGATTCTGTAACCAGATCATAGCCTTAGAAGCTCAAGTTATTTGGGAAAAACTCTTTCAGTATATAAATAGCACACTGGCACAAAACCTGTATGCTAATACAAGGTTTCATGGTCCATCTTTTATTTTTAAATCATCTCAGGTAAATTAGTTAACTTACAGTCAGTGACTAATCATGAAGAGGGTCCTGAAGAATACAAATACTGAACAGGAGAGGAAAGGGATGAACCCCTTTTTTGTAAGGAGTGATGTTACACTACATAAATAATACATTTCTTAATATAATATGAAATATTACGTCTCCCTGGAGAGATTAAAAGCCCAACTGGACAAGGTCCTGCTCAGCCTGCTCTAGGTGACCCTGCTTTGAGCAGGGATTGGACCACGTGGTCTCCAGAGGTGCCTTCCCACCTCGGTAATTCTGTCTTGTATAAATAGTGACTTCTTGCATTGCGTGCACCCAATTACTCTTGGTCCCTTAAATGCTGGTGATCTCTTTATTTGTGGGAAAGCACCTGGTCACTGTATACTATGTATATACATATATATAGTATATGCAGGAGGTAGTGCAGCTCTGTTTACTTTTTATGATGCCTTAGGTATAGTAACAAACAGTTTTTGAGTTTACCACACACAGGGTGGAGAGAGGTTCATCTCATCTATGTTGGACTGACACTATTCTACTAAAAAAAAAAAAGGTAATGTGAAGATGCTTGTAGGGTATATTTATGGTTATGCTTTGGCTTTAAAGCAGATAGATTTCCACAAGGATGATCAAGGGACTGGAACATTTCTCCTTTGAAGACAGACTGAGGGAGCTGGGTTTGTTCAGCCTGGAGAAGAGAAGGAGGATCTGGGGACACCTTACAGCAACCTTCCAGTACCTAAAGGGGGGCTTACAGGAAAGCTGGGGAGGGACCCTTTGTCCAGGAGTGTAGTGATAGGAGAAGCGGTAACGACTTTCAACTAGAAGAGGCCGGACTGAGATTAGATATTAGGAAATTCTTCAGAGGGTGGTGAGGCACTGGAACAGGTTGCCCAGTGAAGCTGTTGATGTCCCATCCTTCTAAGTGTTCAAGGTCAGGCTGGATGGGACTTTGGGCAACCTGGTCCGGTGGGAGATGCCCCTGCCCATGGCAGAGGGTTGGAACTGGGTGGTTTATACAGTCCCTTCCAACCCAAACCACTCTGTGATTCTCAAATAACAGAACTGTCCACAAGAAGCCTGGTTCTTTTGCTGTTCCTGCAAACTTGGAGTTCTGTAATTCTTACCAATGGAAGAGCTGAGATGCTGGGGAGAGCAATCTGGGATTCAGATACTGTGTTGCAGCTCTGTTTCTCTGACCCCCTGCAGAAACTGAACATGCCTAACAGCTGGCTAAGGAAGGGAGTGGAAAGGAAACTCTTTCTCAGCAGCTAGAAAGTTAGTTATTTACTACTTCCTAGTCCCAGCTTCCTTTGTGTTTATCTTTAATAATTTTGATATTGCTTGTAAATCTCCTTTGCAAGCAACATGAGACTAATCTTTTGAATTTCGGAAGTGACCCCAAGATGTCTAGCAGCAGCAGGAAGGGAATTCCAGAATCACATTTACTTCCCTCTACCACTTGCTAGCAATTAAAAAAAACAGTTGAGCCATCTCCAGAAAAAAACCAACCCTCTCCTGTGGAGTCTGCAAGCTTCCCCCCCCCCCCCCCCCCCCCCCCCCCCCGCAATGGTTGCTAACAATCTCCACACTAGTCTTTCCAGCCTTGAAACTTGCATTCAGCTCCTTGGTCATAAAGAGACTGCCACGTAACTACTGCTGAGGCTTTTTGAGCATCAAGTTTTAGGTTTCCTGTCACACAGCTAAGACATCTTAGTGTAGAACACAGATTGAGCCCTACATGAAATGTATCTTCATTAGCTTTTTATTTTTTAAATCAAAAAGTGACCTGGGATTAAACTCCATCAGCATATGAAGGGAAACAAAAGTAAACCTAACTATCATAAAATGAGCGAGATATATGGGAATGTATTAGCTTGTGCGTAGTAATCGTTTAAGATGAGTATTTGTTAGGCTCCACTACACTTCCCCAGTAAACGGTTAGAATTTGCATGTAGTTTTTGTGATCAAATACCCCAGTCCTTCTGTTTAAGTCACTCTATGTAGAATAGTACCAGGTCTCCCTGTTTTGCACCAGTGGTAAGGTAATTGTATTATGGTGGTAACTAGAATATGGGAGGGGAGGGGGGAAGGTGAAGCTGCATTTAGGGAAGGGAAAGAGAGTGTTTAGAACAGTATTTTACTTGTCAGTGGTATTTTGTACTAACTCTCTTACAGAATGACAATCCTAAGGTTATGGAAGATTCAAAACGGAGGTAGGCCACCTTTCTGCAAGTTGATAGGATCAATTTGTTCAACATCAGAACTTACTGCTTGTAGTTTATTCTAAGACTCTTGTAAATTAAAACCTTGTTAAATTCTCTTGCTGTTATTTATTAACTGT
Organism: Anser cygnoides; assembly: GCF_040182565.1. Lineage (NCBI taxonomy): Eukaryota > Metazoa > Chordata > Aves > Anseriformes > Anatidae > Anser > Anser cygnoides. The sequence goes on from NC_089876.1 coordinate 41,361,989, forward strand.
CATGTTTTACTTATTAGAACTTGTAAGTATTGTTACTTTAACATGCTGCATCGTCAAAGCATTCACTACATTGTTTATATGCAACAGTAATATTTTAGAAAAAATTAAAACTGAAGACAAGGCAGTTCTCTATTTTTTTTGTTCCTGTAACAACTGTTTAAGAGACTACCTCCCTTCCTGTTGTTCCAGCATATGTTTGAAATGTGATGCCACTCCATGAATAAATTAATCTGAAGATAAGTAGAAACTTATTATAAATAACAATAGAATATAGTCTTTCAATAAACAAGCATGTTGCTTCTTAAATAACCAACTTAATTGGAAGGCATGATTTGAAGACGACACTACTTAGGAGGAAACAAGAATATTTTTAAACTGGTTGTGCTTCTGTCATTTGATACTGTAAAAATATGACATTTTGTCTAAAGAAAAGGGGCCAATTTAAGCACCTCACATAGTTTTGGATTTTCACTCTTTGAGGAAAAAATGTTTTTAAAGTAGGATGGAAAACAAAAATCCCATTGGTTAACCTTGTCTTAGGAATTATTGTAATGGAAACATTTGTATTTAGTTATGTGGGAGTTCAGTAGTCAGTATTATTGAAAATATGGCTAGTAAATTTTTTTTGGTCATACCTGTTTTGTGTTGCTGTAGTAGAAAGGTGATCAGTCTTTGGACTGATGTTTCTTGTGCCAGTCTATATGTTGTCTTTTGCGGGGTGGGGGGGGAAGAGGAAGATGACAAGACTGCTTGTGGGCAGTTTCTTCTTATCACACTGTGCTTAGATAGCTGTATACTAATTGGAATTTCTGTTTACCGCAATATAAAAGCAATAATGTAAACGGTGATGTCTGTGTAATGGAAAGATGTTTACAATGGTAGCAAATAAAGAATGAGTTATTGTATAACATTATCAACGCTTGCATGTTATGGCTTATTAGAGTTGTTAGAAAACTAGCAGTTTACAGTTAGCCATGCTCTCAGCACATATTGCAATATGAGGGAAGGCTTCATCATGCTCTTCTAATTCCCTCCTCAGTTCTGAGAACTCATTTTAGAGTTCTCTAAGGTTCTTCTACTGGGTTTGCATTTCTGTCTTTCCTAGTAGCCTTGTATCACAAGTTGTAGAAGTGGTATGCAGTGGAACATTTATGTGTGTGGAAGCTGAACTGGCAAAAAACAACAGCAAGAACAAATGCTTGTTGCCTCACATTTTCTAGTTTCAAAATCAGAATCCAAGATAGGCATTTAAAAGTCAAACACCAGAAGAAAGAAACTGGAAACATGTAAATCTGAGAGATCTGCACAAACTCTCAAGATCGTTCTGGTGCTATAGAGAAATTCTTACATGCAAGTCTGCTTGAAATCTTGTATCTGTTTTAACAGAAAATTGTGAAATAGACAAGTCAGTTTGACACATCTGATAAATTTTTGTGTATTGTGACCTTTAACACTTCCTCCCTCCCTCTTCATGATCATGAAACATGTTTTCCTTAACCAAAGTCACGGCTACACCATATTGCTGGGACTGATGACATTGAGCTGAAAGGAAATGCTTTCTGCTTTATTAGCTGAGGGGCTTCTCCAGGTCCCTCTTTCACTTTGTTCTACATCTGACCCAAAAGACCAGCATCCCTTTATCTCTTGAAATTCTTTTGGTCCACACCAATAAAAGCAGGCCTCGCTTCCTTGATATATAGTATACACAAAAAACATATTGGGTTGGGAGGAGGCGAAGAGTTGTTTTGCTGAGCCTCTGTAGCTACAGGACTACATCGGTAGCTTTATGGGTATATCACAAATAAGGTTATAGAATATAAGACAATATTACACAGGTAGACTGCCATGCACTGCCATGTTCTGCTGCGAGTAGTAGGTGGTTATTACAGCTCCTAACCATCACCAGGTACCTCCAGTACCATTTGATAAATGTGTGCAAAACAAAACAAAAATAAAAAAGTTACACAACAGGGTTTTGTTTGAATGGCTAGGACAAGCTTTCTCTGCATTAAGTGTGCAAGGATTTTTGTTCAGGAGAGCAAAGTTCAGGAACAAACTTTGACTGCTGGAACTCTGGCAAACTTTTCCAGAGAAAAAGGGAAACCTTGATTTATTTTGGTTGTCTGGCTGTTCCTTCTCCCCAAACCAAGAAAGAATCTTTTACTTCCTTTACCCCTTCCACCATGCACTCATCTTCATACAGGCTACGTTGAATTATTTGCTTAGTTTTCAAATTCTATTTGTATTTCTCAGGTGGCCTTTGTTTCTACTCGCAAGTTTTGGAGACCACATGCTTCTATTAACGTACAAAAGTACCACTACATAAGAATTACAAGATTTTACGTGTAGGACTCCCCCCACCTTCCTTCAGAAGCATAGAACAAGCCTTGCACTGCAGAAACATCCCACTCCCCCGACCCCAAGATGAACAAAACCCCAACTGTCGAGTTGGTCAGTTATGTAAATACCAGTTGTTTTAGAAAAAGGGATGAGGAAGCACGCATTCAGGAAGCTGAAACAGATAGAGCATGCCAGAAAAGAAGAACCTGTAATACATTCTCTTCTAATGGGACATGCTTTGGGAGATTACCTTCCACCACTTTTTGAAAGCATCTTTCATTGCACTTAAAAGTAACTTACTTTCCATATTTAATTCCTTCTATTTCCAGCACTGAAACACTTATGCAATGACACTGCTGGTACAATCATGTAACACATTTTTTATTACTAGCCATATTCCAATTTAATGTTTACTGCCATATTTTGTTCTAATTGTTTGCCATCATGCTAATTTATGTTTTCACTGAATCTGTCATGCTGATCTATTTTTTTTTTATATATACACTGAATAAACCGGCATTTAAACTGACCGTTAAAAAGTTACAATTGTTGGACTTGTAGCACTATTTTCTAGTGGAAAGAAAAATCTTTTCTTTGAACTACAGGCTAAAGCTCAGTAATAAATGCAACTGCTTCAGTTTCATTCTTGCTACAAACTTACGCCCCCACAAGTATCTGAACTGGCAAGCTTTAGTTCCTGACCAGCCTTACGCGTTTATGTCTGAGACCAAAGGCAGGCCCAGCATGCTGCAGTCCGATGCAAAAAGCCAGGAGACCGAGGCACTCTCCACCATAGGTGAGCTAGCCTACCAACTCCTACACTATTCCTTCGTATTTTCTCAGTTTCAAGAGGTTTTAGTCTAAGCCTGACTACTCATATTTTTCTGACAAAAATGGATGCAACAGCATCAAGGTGGTGGCTGGTTTTTTTTTTTTTAAATACAGTTAATATGTCATTTCTGATAAAGGCATCTTCTAATTACAGTGTATATTCATATTACTGAATTACAAAGAACAGACGAGAATAAACTGTCAGGGATAGCAGCAGAGTAATACCATTGGAGCCCATCAACGTGACTACAATCAAAATGGGAAGAGAACTGGTGAGCTGTGCTCCCTACCTGTCAGGCATGGATACATAGCTACAGGTGCCTTCTCTGATCTATTGCATCTTCATCTAGGCAGGTTGTAGGCTTACAGTGCTTGTGTACTGCCTTAATTTTGTTTCTTGTTTGTTTCTGTACTGCACCTACTGCTGGGAGGCCTGATTACCATAGTCTCAAAATGCTGCTGCAAAACTACAAATAATAGAAGATCTGTGATAGGAGGGATCCAGAAGCTTAGAGAATGCCAAGCATAGCACACAGCTTACCAAACAAACGCATTCTCTCTTAGTTTGACCAACTGCACCCTTTTGCTCCCAGAGCCCTCGTACACACCATACATCCTCTGCTATCTTCATTAACAATGCAGTGCCTGACACGTAACATCCACTGTAATATAAGCTCCAGTGCCACTGTATTGGCCCCCTGAAGGTGCTTTTCTCTTTTGAGTTGCTTAGACATCAAATTTTCAGTAGGTTTAAATACAACACACAAGCTTTCCATCTGCTTGCTAAGAAGTTACATGACACAAATCTTTACACACCCCAACAAACGCAACCTTTACCTCTAATGTCCAGAATTCAGGTACTGTAAAATACTTGTGATAAAGGAAAGAGGTACCATTCAACTTTCATACACTATGATTAAGTAACTTGAAGGGTAGATTAGAATAACACATTTCTTAGTGGCTTTTTTCCCCTCCTCCGTTTAAAGTAGAGCTTTATAAAACAACCTCCCACTCCCCCATCACTTGCTGTGTCTGCAGGCAGCACCCCCCTGACCACCAGGCTCCCCCAGATCAGACAAGCAGAGCTTATCAGCATCCAGTCACAAGTTTCAGTTCCAAAGAGGAAGGAGATCTTATCTTCCCTTTTTTCTTCTATCTACGAGATTAACAACCTTAACTAAACTCTACAGTTCACAGACTAAAAACAGTCTTTATCTCAAAGCATATCAATCAGCTGATTTGCTTGCACAGCATGCCCACGCATACAAGTAAGACTTTAAAAAATGTTCACTCACATTTTCTTGAAGGTCTTCATGTGACCGTGTGCTGGTCAGACAAACTCCGGCAACTTTCTTCTCATCATCTTGCAGCAGATCTTGCCATCAAATAGCCAACTACCAGGCGGCCATTGGGTGTGGTCTTGGCCAGGTGAGCAGCCTTACAAAGTATCTGGAGAAAATCAGCTCATCCGGCTGCTTCCTCTAGCAAAGCAACACTTAGATGATGATGTGGCTTACATTTAAAAACTTTGTTGAGACAGTTGTGCTAGCATGGCAAGGAAATCTTGCACAAAATAATCACCTTGTGACACCAGAGATCTTTGTGGATGCCTCTCCTTATTAACAGGAGTTGTAACAGCAACATAACTTCCAGGATAAAAGCTGCACTGCCAGCCCCTTCCGGTAGAGCAAAACTGGCAAACCCTTTCAGGATGAAATGTTCTTCAGCTGCGATCTGTGCATCTCTAGGGCTGTGTGGGAGATTGCCGATTTATTCTGGGGGTCTGCAAACTGAAAAAGGTCCAGTCTGCTTAAGGAAGTGTTGAAGATTTCTGTGATAACTTACTTAGCTGCCAGGCATTTACAATAAAACACCCTGTTCTGGCCTTGACATATGAAGTTAAAACACTCAAAGTCATATTCTTCAGAACAGTGATTGCAGCTTCAAATTAATGTCACGATTTGATAATGCATGTAAACCAACTTACTTGCAAGAAATGAAAAGTAAAATGATTGAGACAAGGATATGTGAGCACAGCCATTAACTCAAAGTGCTCAGAAGTTAACAGATTAACAGCTTTTTTTTTTTCCAAATTAACTTTATATACATACAGAGAATGAGATGGTAAATTTCAAAATAAATATATGTTTACTGAATAGATATATATTATCAGTTCTGTTACCATCATGGTTGAGAGGCTGCCAGCTTACCCTGTGAAAAACATTCTAATATATAAAAACTTAAAAGCATGTCTAGTATGCTACAGCAAAACACAGGTGGTTTATAGAATACCTGTGAGTCTTAAAAAGTATTAACAACTGTTTTCACCAAATGTGAGCATAACAAGAAGCTGGGCAGTGTGAAAGGCCTACATGGGTTGCTTGTTGCAGATGGAATTAAACACATTCAAGTGTTAAACAAACATACCAAGGCATGGAAACAGCAAATGTTTTTGTTCTGAAAACTGGTGTTGAAGATTCAAAATCATTTGCCTCTGTAATAAAACCCAATCACCTACTTTCCCTCTAGCATGACTTTAATAGTTAAAAATCACATCTGTGCAGTGTATTTTATTTGTTCACATTACCCTATTTGTGGTTAAAAACCACTTTATCTGACAGTTTAAAAGCATTCTTTTAAAACAAAAGAATTAAACACAGCTTCAGCTAAAATCTGCAAGTTACATGGATGCATTATACAGGAGTATAAAAAAATCAACAGTATTCTACAGAAATTATTCTCAAAGCAGCAAACAAAGATTAGGCATATAGGCATGATCCTGAACTGAACAAATATGAATTATAAAAAGCTAACAAAATAATAATTAAAAAAAATCCTCAATATCTGTATAAAAGAAGCAAGGATTCAAAGTGCAGGTGCTCCCGTTTTCATTTTAACATATTATTCAGTAAGCTGATACAGGATACTATTTATTTTATATAAAGTGACAGTGTTCTCAGTAAGACTTAAACATTCAGTTACATTATCTTGCAGATTTTTTTCATTATTTCTACTTTACACTGTTGTAAATGAAGACTTATGCAATACAGGTTTTTAACTTCTTATCTAACAAGGATATAATAGGTTGGTGGTAAAGGTTAGTTTTAAGAGCTAAGCTATATATGCTGTAGATCCAGCTATAGATTTATTTATTTTTAAACATCTTTCATTTTTTTAAAAGGGACTCCACCGATCTGTTCAGGTACCTGCATACACTGTATTTGGAGCACAACAGCAAGGCTTCCAAGTCTACTTGTTAGGAATACAGCTCCAGGCATGGTCATGCTGGAGAATTTCCCTTGGTGGCCACTGCTGGGGAAGGACTTCCCTTCTGCTCAGTTTGGTAAAACTGGAGGTAGCTGAACCCAGAGAAAGGCAAATGGGCTCTGCGTCCTGTTGGAGCAAAAATCATCACATTTAACCACATTTGCCTGACATGCCAGCTGGACTCGGAATGCACTTCTCATTTCTGAGTGTACCATTCTCAAGCAGGGGAAATTATGATCCAGGCAGGTATCAATGAAGTGATTCTTCATGTATTCAAAAAATAAAATTGAAGCATGCATTAAAAAATGTTATCCTCTTTAAAAAAAAAAAAAAGTTGTATGAAATAAAGTTATACTTCTGGAATGCTGCCTGGAACTTTATTTCACCCCGAAGTCCTATTCAGGTTGACAGTGTCCCTTTAAATTTTAGGTACTTTGTTTTTTTTTTTTCCTCCCAATAATCAGATCTCTGTATATGTGTATTTTAAAAATGCACACAAATATCGGCATTAAGTTTATATTTAGAAGTTAAGAACTAATCTTTACCATTTTATATTGACAGCAAGGTTAATAATACACACACTTCACTGACAACTGTTATTTTTTTTCTGTACTTTGAATAAAATTTGCATTCGTGTAACATTTCCCACAGAAAGAGTGATTATATTTCAAGATAATTAAGTTTGCACCCCAACATTTTCACATTAGTGAAAACAATCATATTTTGAAAATACCAGGGCCTGTGCCAGGTACTAATAAATACATAATAAAAAAAATAAATAAAAAACCCAACTGCCTTTTATCCCGACATAGTAGAGATTTCATAGTCACTGGCCGAGGTTATTGGTTTACCCATCATCCTTACATTTTTAGCATTAGTAATCCTAGCCATCATGGACACAGGCTTGTCAAAGTACCTAACCAGCGCTGGCTCAGTCAAAAGGGAGGCTAAAAATTGTTCAAAGGTGATGGCCCAGTCTCTGTCAATGCTAGTGCTTCTACGAAGAGAAGTGGTGTGGTTGCTCCGTACTAAAACGGTGTCTTCACCGATGTCCTCGCAATGCAGCTTTTCTTCTTCGTGTGAACCTGCACTCAGTACCGAGTAGGAGGACATCGAACTATCATCTTTTGTATCGTCATCGGAAATAAGCATGGAAGAACAGGCTCCGTTGTCCCTGGGAGAAGAGTCTTCGAGCTTAATGTCCTCCATCTGCATGCCCAGGGTGCTGTCGGTGCAAACTGCCTCCTCATCGTTGGTGGCAAGGCTGCCTTGGAACGGCTTGTGCTGTTCAAGGGGGTACTGCTGGCTGTCTTTTTTCTGAAACAGGTCACTCTGAATAGTTTTACTGCAATTGTTACTGCTGCTGTCTGTCTCTTTTGTGGGCTGCACCGTGAAGAGCTTACCAACTTCACCTATCTCCAAAAGCAGGCTTGTCACAGCAGCGGTAGCGTGGTACAGATCTTGCTCATTGGGGTCTTCACTGAACATATTATACATTGTCTTGCACAGTTCAATGAACTGTCCCTAAGCACAGAGGGAGGAAACATTAATGAGATAGCAGAAAACAAATTCAGCTTTTGAGATCTAGTATATACGTTTAAAAGAAGTTTGGAATGGAGGCAAGACACAATTGTTTATATGATTAAACTGAAATTGAAAATACTCTATGTATAGTCTAGAAAGCATTTTCTATGATTAGACAGCCAGATGTGCTGCTGCCTGCCTGTCTCAGCTATTTACAATAAACTGCTAGTTGTTTCTTACCATATATGATAAATATATCTCTCTGCAGCCACAGGAGGGCAACAGAGGATGAGCAGTGAGACACAGCATTAATTTTGGTGGCTTTTCTTGTTGGAAGAATGCTAAGTATAACTAGTGGCTTGATAAAACTAATGAGAAGTAATGAGAAATGAAGGAAGTGACCAGCAGTACTCTCTTAATTGGCAGTGGTAACTCAGTTCAATGCAAGCCTTTCAAAATTCAAAACTGACTAATAGGAAGGAGATTTGCTTAGGGCTACCTAAAGTAGGAAGTATTGTTCTAAAAGGAGTACACCTTCCCTATATGCTCTGTAAGGAACAGCTGTCCCAATGGGTCTTTATCCTCCTTCACTGCAATAAATCTAAGGCAAATAAGACTGACAGTATAAATTGCAAAATGCTTCTTGCATGTAATGTGTATTAGACGTTATGTGGTAGCTGGTAATACTCTGTGTCCTATCACCCTGTCTGGAGATCTAAATAAAAAATTATCATTCCTATCTGCGCATCTCACTTTTAGGATGTTTTGGGAGCTGAATGCCAGTATGTTGAAGACAACTAACTTCTATATTCAGCTGACTGCTGTGTTGGTCAAAAAAAAGGAAAAAAAAAAAAGCATCTGCCTCTAAATAAAACCTTTAATTAGCATGAATGTATGAACATTTGTAAGTATGCAAAAAAAAAAAAAAGAAGTTTAAAGTTCATTAAAAATACGTGTCAGCAGAAGTACCTGATTCAGCCTGGGCAAGTCCTTTGAGTTTTTTGCTTTGGATTTATTCTCTTGGCTCCACATTCTCAGGTAGTTTCGATTCTCTTGTGAACTCTTCTTGCCTACTGTCAACACAGTAACCAGAGATGCAAAAAAAGTCCATGAAGAAACCTTACACTAATACTTCTTTCCATTTTCAAAAGGAGTGTTTTGTCAAGAAATGAAAGATGTATGCATACCTTTGTCTGTTTTCAGACTCACTGTAACAAACCCATCATCTACTCCCTGTTTGTTCCTGCTGTCCAGGCCAACAACTAGGAAGCAGAGGGGTGGGGAGAGAGAAAGATTAGTATAGTCTTAGCTGCATATATACATTTCACGTGTACAGTGCAAAATAAAGAAAATGTTCACACTACAGAAAATGCAGAGTAAAAATGGTAAGACTAAACCATGATTTTTGCTTATTCTTAAATGTGTTCACAAATCCCTTATAATAATATAAATACTAACACAGGGACCATCTTGGGTTTTGTTTGTGTAGTACAACGATTATTAGCTTGTGTTACCACAACCCAAACAGCACCTAAAGAGATTCAACTGAACTACATTTTGGTATATCTGTTGGCTCCAGTTTTTAGAACTTCCTAAGTTCTGTGATCCAAATATATCATGAAAGCCGATATATTTATTGCCATTCTCCATCAAGAAATATTATGCAAAAGTTATCACAAAATTAATTTCATAGTAACACACTGATGACATTATTCCGAGAGCATACACACACACCTCTAAGGATACCAAACTACATACAAAGGCCACATATTTCTTTTTACAGAAAATAGTTCGCTTACAGTGTATAACCCAATAAAAAAGTAGCTTTTTAAGAAGGCATGGTGTTTGAAATGCATTTTGTTGTTTTCAGGCCCAAGACGAAAGATGCCTACCGTGCGTACATTCTGGTGTAATGTCTTCAAAAAAGTACTGTGTGGCTTCAAAAGCAGAGTCTGGCTCTTCTTGCTCAGGGGATGGATCTAAACAATATTATAAAACTCTATTTCATTAAAAACTCAACACTTTAATCAAAAACTAGAACATATTCCCATTGATAAGAGTTTAGAATTTCATTTTTTAGAAGTAATAGAGTGAGGATGTGAAAGGTTGGGGATCATCTGTATTCAACTCATGGGAAACAAATCAACTGGATCTACTACTACCTTGTTATCGTCATTCCACTACCCCCAAATACATCTCTGTTTGACTCTTTGCCTTCAGAGGCTGGCTTGCCTGTCTTCCCAAGTCTAACTTCCATTACATTCTTCTGTGCAGCTCAGCATGTCCTAAAAAGGATAGGAACCCCTTCCTAGCTGGAAACAGTCTATCATGATTGGGTATGAGCTTACCAGTTCCTGAATACCAGAACAGACATTCTTAGAACTGGATCTCTTCTGCTTAATAAATTTTTGTTTGTTTGTTTGTTTGTTTCTAGTTAAACTAGTGAATCAATCAAGCCTACCTCCAGCAAACCCAACCGTGAGCACTCAAAGCACAAGGAGTAAACGCACCTGTGATATGATCTGGATTTTAAAACAAACAGTCTCTTTCTGAAAACATTTGGACCAGCTCAGTGGGGAATGCTAGAAGGTCTGGGGACAGAAACAAGTAACCAGGGCACACAGGAACACTTCAAGCTAGCTTCACTGTTAAAGAAAACGTATTATGGTAACAAACCCTAAAGAACACTGTATTTGTTGTGCAGGGTGGAAGTCACCAGCCCCGGGTAAACTTGCAAGAAACCCATACAAATGGCCTTTTTGTGACAGGAGCAATAGAGGACTGCATGGTGCTTTCAGACTTTCTAAATCCATTTCTGACTAAGGCAACAGCTCTCTTATTTTACTACTGCATAAACAAATAAAATGATTTGTACAAATTAATTTTAATCGGGACAGCTATTTGTTCACAACTCTGCTCCACATGTCAGTTCTCACCAAAAAGCAAGCTATTTTAATATAACTTACTTACCAGGCAAAACATGCATTTTGTACAGCAGCTTTAGCTTCTCTGTAAGATCTCCATGGCATGCTGCACCTAAGCAGTATTATGTACAATATGTTAGTACTCAACATTCAAAACCATTCTATTTATTATTGCTACAATATTGCATTTAGAAGCTACTACATTGACTCTGGCAAGTACTATACTCCCTTTACAGCCCAAGACAGATCATAAAGCAATCATGTGAAATTCTAAGATCATACAGCCTGTGGTAGAAATACCAAAACAACACAGACCAACTTACTCTAAATTTTGTACTTCAACCTTAGGTTCTTCACTAAATGTCTGATTTGTAACTCTTAAAAATATCCTGTGATCATCATGTTGCCACTAAGAAAGGCCTCCAGCTAAAAGTTAAGAAGACATTTTTGTGTGGACTTCATCTTCCTGATATGAGGATCCAATAATATCACATGACTTAATAAGATGTTTATGAGGATCCAATAACATCACATGACTTAATAAGATGTTTATGAGGGAAAAAAAAAAAGAAGAAATTCAAGCAAACACTACTCATCAGCCACAAGCTAAACTGATGTTTACGCAATACCCTCTATCCACTTCAAACCCTTTCTTTGTGGCCTACACTAAAATTAGCTATATGAAATCCAAGCAGTCTGTTGCAGACTATTGTATTAATTAAGTTGATGTTAATTTGAAAGTACTGAAATGACCTATAATCAGACTTCTTCATAAATCATACTTTTTATGACATACAAGTCATAAATAAATGAATTAACGTTCATTAACAAGGTTAAGCAAAGACTTATTTCACCTTACAGTGTCAACCTACCTCTGCTATGCAAACTACAACAAAGTATGGACTGTACAAACAATCACAGTCTATAGAAAAGCTTATGATTGCAATAAATACACGTTAGGCTGAAGAAACAGGTGCATCTACATTAGCCATTTTGCTTGTAACCTGGTGCCTTTTTTAAGTGCAAAACCTCCTTATGTTCATATCTGGTATACCACATTGTGCAGATGATGTTTTCTCTTCTGGTGAAACGATGTCTTAGGTTATGCACACAGGTACCATGTGATGTGTTGCACTGGTAAAGGTGACATGAAATAACCCAGGCACGGAACGGGCTGCAGTTCTGAGTCCTACAGCAATGGTTAGGGATGCATTCACCAAAATAGCATTCAGGGCACAGGGTATCTTGTGACATCTGTTGGCTTCTTCTTCTCGCTGTCCCCAGGTATGATGAGAATTGAAAAAGCTCAAGTGTCATTGCTTTTTCCTTTTGTCCTGAAATGGATCCATGTGTGCTTCCTAATGCCAGGCCCTTTTTCTCCTCAAAATGTACATGAATGAAGACAACACAATGCAGGACAATCTAGGTCTCTCCTGGGAATAGGTCAGAAAATCTTTGCAAAGGGAAGAACAGCTGACTGGCTAGTCTCCTTCTGTTACACTATGCAGGTGCCCAGTCCTTTCTGTGCATAGAGTCATATGTGCACAGATTTCTCTCTTTGAGACCATTAACAAAGTAATTAAACAGGTTAGAACTTTATTCTGTTAATACAAAAATGAGTAGCAACATACAAGTGTTGGCCTCCGTTGTCCCTCTCGTGAACACATGTAAAGGGCGCAGAGTACTTGTACAGCAGTTAGCTCGCAAAAGGATCATTGGAGGAGTGGTGAGGTTAACACATTGCTTTCTCAACATTCTCCTGCCACAATACTTCAAGAAAAGCTTTTCAGAAAAAAAAAAATACACTCAGGTACTCCTTGAGACACACATTTTTCTTGGTGCTGACTTCTTCGTGAGACCAGCAAGAGCTGCAAACTGAAAAGGTGGAGTGGCCACATGCTCCAAGAAGGGAGTATTGCACAGAACCAAACACTTGATGGGAGGTAGGGGGCCACTTTGAGTCCACATGGAAATCTCCCTGGTTTACTGGGATCCTGAGTCAACAACAGGTGTGTTTCAATCCAGTGTGGTATGGGGTTGCAGGTGAGCTTCTTCGTGAGTGAATATCCCAAATAGCTCATAACTAAGGATGACAGCTGTTTCTGAGCAGCACAACTCCTACAGCAAACTGATCAAGACACCTTTTTTGTTTGAACTTCCAACAACATGATACAGGGTAAACATACAGCAAGAAATGCCAGGTTTTTCTATCTTTGCTCAGCTGAGGCCTTAGAAGCACCTAAAGTAGGAGGTTCTTGAGCTGTTCACTGCAAGGTTTATGAAAAGGATTCCCAGTTATAACTACATCTCTCTCATATCCCAAGGATTTCATGCTGATGTCAAAGAGGGAACCATGTGCCTGTGCTGGCACACAGAACAGCCCTTCTTATTTACGTTTCATGTAGCTGCTGGAAGGAGTCAGCAGCACCAAAGAGAGGCTTTGAGAGAGCAAATCCTTGTGGCTACATGGATTAAAGCCATTGAAAAATAGTAGTGAAAAGGAAATGTGTCAGAAGCCAGGGTTGTGTCAGCAGGCAATAAGCATCCTCCAGCATGGTCCAGGACTAGGAGGCACATGAATAGGGTGTTTGTTTAGGAAAGAGGAACTCAACTAAGCAGTGCCAGAGTCCAATAGTGCTGTTTGGACAAAACAATAAGAGAGGACACTGCCACAGGTCACCTTTAGAATACCCATCCCTCTGACCACACTCTCCATCCAGGGCAGTGACAAAGAAAGGCCACAGAGTCCTCTATTGAGCAGGTGGGTCTTTCTCCAGCAGATGCTACTCTGTGTTTGGGTTACTCTCCTACCCAAGGCATATAGGGTGGATGAGGCAGACTGAAGCAGCTGCTGGTTGTAGAAGTTTAAGTCCCTGGACGTGGAAAAGTAAACTCAAACAAATCCCATGCTGTTTTTGTTGACTGCTTTCTTTGTTACCATGAATGTGCTGCTTTATGGAAAAAAAGGGGCGGGGTTGAAGTTGATTTTTAAGTTTCAACACATGCCACGCTGGGCTTGATTTCTGAAAACTGTGTTTTTGTTAAATGAGCAGTCTTGTCTGCTTTGCCTATCAAAGGTTTTAGTTCAGTCATGTTGGCTTATAGAGGCACACATTAGCACAGTTTATGTTTATTTCTGTTCACAATGTTCAATGTTGTTCCTTGTTCTCATTGCTCATTATTTGTTCAAAAAAATTTTGACTGAACCAGTAACAGGCTGCTTGTTACTAACAGCATCCTGCAAGCAGTAACCATGGGTCATGTCTCAGAAGGCCATTAGGGTTACCTGGCAAACAGTCTCTCAAATACAATTCAGAAGTGCATCACATCACACTGCTTTTTGTGTGCAATCAGTTTTACTGTCACATAGCTATTCTGCAGCCACAAAAGAACAGGTATTACCATGCCTGCAAAGAGATTTTAATGCAGCCCTGATGCTTAAATGTTCTCACACTTAAAAAAAAAAAAAAAAAAAAAAAAGTAAAGCTAGGGCAAATAATAGGCTGCCATGAAATCACCCAGAGGACTGGGCTGAGATGTTAGTCAGTTACAGGGAGTAAGGCCTGATGCTTTACTCAAAAAAAAAAGTGGCAAGTGTTTGGCAGGCAACTGCGATCATCGTGTGCAGTTTTCTGACAAAAAGCTGTTCTCCTCGTACAGCTGCAGGCACGCATGACCACTGCTCAGAAGCAACCTACTCTCCTCAAGGCAGCTCTTCTTGCTTTCTGATGCCAGAGACAAAGAAAGTCAAGGCTTCTGGGGATTTTTCTGCCTTACAGACAGGAGGAAAAAAAAAAAGTAAGCTTTCTCCTATCTACTGACAGGACTGCTTTCACCACATGGTCACCTCTTTCCCTTATGCCGAGCTGGGACAATGTTTCCAAACCCTGTTCTATTATCATGTCAGCTTCTGCTTTACAAAGTGGGGGTGTGGTTTTGTTTTTGAATTTAATGCCCATCTCTCCCCCTCTCCTGTCCTGTTTCCAGTTTTCCTACTACATAGAATGTAAATTCTTTCCTGTTTCTCTCTGGCTGCCAACACTGCTTCTTTCTTCAGGGGCAAGCAAAGCCAACATCCTCACTCTGTCCTCCCCCTGGCCCACATACGTGCATATAAACTTCTCAAAATTCATATTGCTTCTGAACAGTCAGGGGAACAAATGCTGCCTCTCTCCCTTTTCTAAAGCTGGCAGCACTGATAAAAGGTACACACTCCCAAATTTCCGAAAAAGTTTAAGGAGCAGACGACAGAATGCAATATAACTCAAAGATGAACAGAAAAATGTGTTGTTTTTTTTTGTTTGGTTGGTTCATGTTTTTTTTTTTTTTAAAGAAAAAAAACTTCCCAAAAGGAAATACTTTGACCAGAAGTAACCACACCATTAAGCACACAAGCTGCAGGACATTTTTGTGAGTCAGTCATCAGGGAAATCCAGGCAGGTGTGCACAGAAAATACATGACAGCAGTGTTTTGTGAAGTAGTGTTTTTTTCATTTAATCTTTAACTATAAAATGTAACCAAAAGTGAAATTCTAGAAGGTTACAAGTTCCCTCTGAGAATTCATCTTTCATACAGCACCACTTCCTTCAGATGGTATCTTGAATTGCTGGCCCTTCTTCAGAACCAAGCCCACCTACAAAAGGTTGCATCAAGGTGGAATAGAGCTACAGCAAGAACAAGTCAGTTGCAGACTGGACGTAGGCTGTAAAGGGCTCCAATTAAGCCACAAAGCACTTTGGTATGTTGGCACTGATGATGTCCCACAAACATCCTCTTCTTGGATTAAGTCTTTTAGATGCACATGTACTTCAGTGGCAAGCAAAAAGAACACAGCTGAAATGGTCATGTAAGGTATCGCTTTCCACCAGAAGCTGAGGAATTAAGTGGAAAAGTAGGCAAGTCTTACCAATAACAATAGAGAAAGACACCACCATCCTTTTTGAAGTTTTTGTTTTCTGACTGTTCTCACGAGCACCCACTGAGTATAGAAAAACCACAAAAGAAGCAGCTACTCATTATTTTCTTTACATCCTTCTTAGGTAATCCTGAAAAGTATTCTGTGGTTAACAGTCTAGAGATACCTCCACAACAGAAAGGAGGTTTCAGACCTCCTAATGACAAATTGTTTAGCTGCCGATTCATATGAACTAGGTGCTTTTAGAATCCAGAGAGAGACACTCTTTGTTACAGGCACAGAGTCCCAGAATTTTCTTCTTTGGATTCATAAGGTTCTAAGTGAAGCACTCCCTTAGGACTTTAAGGGAGACCTACAGCTGAGCTCTCAGCTGGGCTTCCTGGGAGAGCTGTGAACATCGCTTCAACCACATACAGGGTACAGGCATGAGGCCATGACCATCACACTGTGGGTGTGCAGAGAACCACAGTGAAATGCACAGTGTGGGCATCGGGTCCTAATGGGTATGTAGTTCTTGTTCGTGTGTGGTCCTTCTCCCAGTGCAACACACCACTGCCTAATTTAGATGCACCTACTGAGTCCAGCCTGAACCTCTGTGGGAACCACTGCCACAGGCATGATCAAGTTAACTCCACAGTAGCATGTACAGCTCTTAAAGGTGACTGACTTATGAAAACAGGCATATGTCAAACAAACTCATTATCTGATGACTAATAAAACATCTGTTTGTGACAGACTGGATCCCCTTTAGAAACAAACTGATTTGGTCAGATTATTTCAAGAGTGCTATGAATTCCTCCTTACTTAGCCCAGACACAAATTCACGGAAGTTGATGAGCAAGTCTCCATTTTCATCCAGAAGCCTGAATAAGCGTGCAGCTAATACATCTGAATGAGTTCCACATGCCCAAGGAAAGAGAAGAGCAAACATCCCCTTGAACTGTTCAAAATCAATACGGTACTGCTCCAGATAAGGCAGGCTGGGATCATGCCGGTCAATAGCATTGCTGTTTCCTCCCCAGTAGCAGCTAGTCAGATGTTCTGCCTGAACACAAGGCAAATACTGTGAGATTGTCATCACCTCTGTAAACAACTCATCACTTAGCAATGATAAAAGAACAAATCTCTTACATGCACCCTCTTAACACAAGACTAGCAGATGTATTTCCATCTACCTAGCCCTTGCAATTCTGCAAGGGATTTCTCCTCTAAACAGCACAAAGTCACTTCCCTCTACAAAAAGAAAAAAAGGAAAAAAGATAAAGCAAAACTTTTTCTGCCTCACATATGGATGAAACATGAAATACCTGTTTTGAACTGAGCAGTAAGCAACTGTGACTTATGCATATACACAGACAGGTCATGCTCAGTCATCCCTCTCAACCTCACCACACAAAGTTAGAAAGAGGGGAAGTCTCGTGAAGTCTCTACTTCCAGAGTGTATGTAAACCAGTATGTACAACCAATTACTAAGATATCACTATATGCCGCTATATCTCCATACAATACGTTAAAGCATTAACAATGGCAAAAATCAGCTAGTGTGACATGAAAGTATCAGTAGTAGAATAAAATGATTCCATGATCAATTCTAAAACTTAGGCATAGAGAGACATACGTAAGTTTCTAAAGAGTGATCAAAAACCTCTATATTCACTTTTTTGTAATATTAGTTTACATCAGCATATTCCTTTTTTTCCCCCTCAGACAAATCACTTAGTGCATTACTTCTTTCCTGAGCTTTTAAAACTTTTTTTTTTTTTTTTGGATATTCAGCAACCTAGCAGCTAACTCAAGTTTGCATTAAGATATCTGATGGTAACTCAAACCCTCAGCCTGGCCTTGAGAAAACTACAATACCCGATCCCATATCAGATTTAAACATTTGCTTTTCCTGCAAGCACAGGATCACTTCAGCTTTACCTTGAAAAGAGCATACAGTTCCTCCAATTCATCGATAGTAAAAGAAGTCTCCGTCACAATAGTTCGTACCTTTTAAAACATAACATTAACAGATACAGATTTGAAACCCATGTATCATGAAAAGCTAATTTTATTTCAGAAACTGTCAGACCTTAATCTTTGTAAAGAACGTTAATTTTGTACTTACCACATTGCGCTTTGTAGTATCTTCAAGGGTTTGAATAACTTTCAGTCTTTGTTTGAATCTCATTTGTTCAATCAAATCTGCTCGGATACTTCCAAATTTCTTAAGACAAAAAAAAAAAAAGGAGGACAGGATAGTGTGGGTATTAGTACTAGGCTTTACTTTGATGTATTCAATATATGAATTTAATTTTGTGAAGGATCATAAGTGGTACAGTTCAAACTGCTGCTAAGGCACTAAGCCATTTATTTTTCTAACACACAATGAAGTTATGAAGAATTTAGAAATTTGTCACTAGATTCTATTTTTTCCAAATAACTTTTTTTATTTTGAAAGTACTTTATTAAGTTATAAATCCTCACATTTCAATCTCAGTAGTTAGAAATTTCCATGGCAAATCTCTGTGAACAGATTGTTTCACAACTCCTTCTAAAGGGTTTTATTTCAGCTTCTCCTGGAACATCTTTTATTTGCCACAACACAAAGAAGATATTCAGACTAACTGGATCTGTAACAGCTGATACAGGACAGTATAGCAGTCCTTACATTCCTAAGCATCTGAAACCAACCAACAGGAATGCAACTTCCATTAGGAAGAAGATTCTCAAAAGTGCCTAAATCTTATTTTCAGAAGGTTTCTCCCCTGCCCCCACAATGCACGTAACAGTCTCAGGGAGCTCCTAGATACACTACAGAAGCATCCTAGAGGAAAGCCTACTGGGAATAACATTCCATGCTCTCATATGTAGAGAAATGACTACTGTCTAATATTTCTTTTCATGAATTATAAGTAAAAGTTTTTTGCCATCAAGAAAACACCTGTAACATACTTAGAAATGCACAGAAGAGCACCAAAACCAATAATGCTACCTGTAAAACCAAGAGGGGGTGTGGCAAGATGGATTTATATTGCCAATTCAATTGCATCTAGCATATTCTTGTGTGGCCAAGTTAGCACTAAAGTTGTGATGCTACTTGCACCTTTATCATGTACCTTAGGAGTAAAAAGATGTTTATGTGCTTGGAATATTTTTAAAATAAAAAAGTCTTCTGAAAAAAAATGTAATCTAGATAAACATCCAAGAACATCAAGTACCACAGAGGTCACAAAAGTCTTGAAAAGAGAGGTTTTTGTGCCTCTGAAATCACATCTATTCCAGTAATCAGGGACAATTCTCTGGTTTGGAAGAATAAAAGGAATTAAGCATGTGACAACTCTGAAAATCCGAATTTACAGTCCATTGACAGCTAGCGAACAATGCATAGGCTTCTAACTCTGCAATGATTTTTCATTATTTCAGTCACTTCTACTGTAATCATCACAATACCAGGTTCCTGAATTGATTACCAAATTCAAAGAAAACATACAAGATCGCTTACAAAAAAAGTATTTTCAATAAATAAAGAAATCACTGGCATAGTAGATTGTATTTGTTACTTATATTCTCGTCTCAAGAGTCAAACGTTCCTCAGTATATTCTACGCTGAAGGACAAACTGAACCACACTAATAAGGCTTAGGTTTAGTGGCATAGGAAGTGCTTCTGAAA
This sequence comes from Anser cygnoides, assembly GCF_040182565.1. Classification (NCBI taxonomy): domain Eukaryota; kingdom Metazoa; phylum Chordata; class Aves; order Anseriformes; family Anatidae; genus Anser; species Anser cygnoides. Next base: position 41,381,447 of record NC_089876.1, read on the forward strand.
CAGTTGTCATATTGTTAACATATACCTACATCTTGAGCTGAAAATACTAGTTAAGTCTGTATACAGGAAAGGAAAAAAGGAAATTAAGAATTACTCCTTTAAGTTACTTTTTTTTTTTTTAATAAAAAATAACATCAGTGTAATCATCAGGGATATTTTAATTGATTTTTTTTTTTTAAATTTAAGGACAATGAAACTCATTTACAAGTTTTAGTTCTCTTGTAGGCTTTGTTCTATGCTTTACAGATATTAGTTATTACCAGCTCATTTCACCTGAAAATATTTTACCTTTGTGACCCTGGGTCACTAATTTCTCTGTTATCACCAATCTCTATCTCTATTATCACCAATCAGCACTAGCTGAAAACTTAAAAAGAACAAAGTTCCACTGATAATGGCAAGGTCTCGTGAAATCCCATTGATTTCACTAACATTGCAGTTGGGAAAGGCATGAAAAAACTTACAATAAAATTAACAGTTTGTGAATTACAAATTCAGCCTTTTGTTTGTAAGCTACTTTTTGGTCGCGAGCTGCTCTCCTGTGATGTGGCATGCTTCTATGCAAGACAGCTGCAAAAGTTTAAGTTAAAAGAAAAAAAGACTAACCCCCTAGCCCATTTTGGCCTTCTGAGATGAGTACTTCTTCCAGTACTTCTTCCATAAAAAGAACCAAAATCATCTATAAAGAGGAACTATTGCAGGTTGGCAAGTTCCCTTGAGAAATCCTACCCTACCTCATAGGAAGATCGGATTAGTCTGAAGATATCCACCTCGGGATAAGGCTCTACATCATCACTGAGCAACGAGTGAAGGTGAGGAATGGGTGGAAGAGTGCTGTCCTTATTAGTTACGCTGTCCAAATACCTGGTGAGAAAAAGAAAATTAAATGAGAAACCCAAGATTCATTTGTACTCCTTCCCTTCTGAGGGCTAGTAGAATAAGGGTTACATATAAATTAATTAAATGTAAAAACGATCATGTAAATTGAATGAATTTACATGATTTTTGATGAGTGCATGTCAAGAAATTGGAGGTTACATACAGCAGTAGCATTTCGTATTAAATGACTCAACCTAGTCTGTTTAATGGCCTCCTGTTTCACCAAAATGCATTTGTCTACCTAACGTGTCCGAGTTCTATCTGAGTTTATTCTCAAAACAATTTCCCTTGAGATCAATCTTTTTTCTTAGCAACATTTATGTGATAGCAAGTAAAAGATGATGTAATAAAAATTATGCAATCAACCAAAGTAAGTTTCTATAACTAGGTTTGGGAAGTTTATTTGAACATCTTGACAGAATAATTTATTTTATTCGTCACTAAACATTAGTTTAAGATGATATAAAGGGCACTGTATATGGGTGGAAAAGGACTTCAAACATGTAAAAGATTTACATTTAGTGCACTGGTTTGAGTATTTCAACGTAGCAGAACACAAATCAGAAGAGGAAGCAAAGAAAAAAAGAAACTTTATTTTCTGTAATATATACCTTCCCAAAACTGTCATGGCTTCTCCATCATCTTTACAGTTGAGCAGCTTATCTACATTAGCATCGAGGACAGCGAGTGCCAACTGAAATATCACCTTTATTCCTTCACAGAAGAAACAATCCACAACCACCACAGCACTCTCAAATGGCATAACACTGAGGAAAAGAGTGAGGAACCAGGACAGGGAAATAGTGGATATTACACCCAAGTCCTGCATGCAGTCATAAAGCTGTGGAACATAGTCACGAGCTAACTCTTCAAAGACACCCTGATCCACCAATGCTCCTGTTGAAAATAAATAAGGTTAGATGTTCATTAATTTGGGAGCAACTGAATATATCATCATTTCAGGAAAAAATATATATTTTTTCCCAATCTCTAGATACAAAAAAGAATATTCTACATGATTCTTATATGAATTTCTTGCTTTCAGGTAAGTATCAGTAATAATTTCACTATTAAGCTGTACATACAAATTGAACTGTAATAAGTGTTTTTTTTTTTTTATTTTTTTTATCGTCTTAATTATACACTAAGAGCCAACGAATTGTCAAATATGCTCTAGGACCTATAGAAGTTACATTATGGCTTAGTATTTAATACTACCAACAGAATAATACTTTTCAGCATTACCTATCTGAGGCAGCCAACATGACATGCCTGTGAGGGTATGGATTTATCTTTAAAAAAGAACCGTCTGTGAAACATATCTAAGCCATAACATCAGTATTTTAAGCAGGCCAAGACGAGTAATTTCTAAAACTGTATGAGTATCTCAAACACTTGTAAGCTACAGTAAAGACAGCTTCTACTTTCACATACACAAGGGATCTGCTATCTGAGAGCAACAGCTTTCAGATACTGTCACTCTTTCGAATCAGATGTGAACAGACACAAAGGTTTCTACTGTAACTTGTCAAAGCTCCTGTTTCCACCTTAGTTAGATATCTGGATCATCTAGAAGTCCAATTGTAGCCTCTCATCTCTTTTGGATTTACCCTGTTAAGCCCATTTTAGAATTGCATCTAATCCTAAGTAGGTGAAAAATTTAGCTATCACAGTATCTTTTTAGGAAATTGCTTCTACCCTCCTCACTGAGCACACTGTTTTACCATGAGCGTTCAAAATTGTTTCTATGCCACAAATGAATCTACACACATGCTTGTTTCAATAGGAGCAATATCAACTCAGTTAATTTTGTACTGCCATTTTAGAAGATTTCTTCATAACATACCAACAACTCTTGTATTGTAGTAGTCAGGTAGCATACGTTCACACAAAGCCACCAGCAACCAGAAAGCTTCCTCTTCCTTTGCATAAAGGAGAAGTACTGAAGTGACAATATTCATAGCCTAAAAGGAAAGAAATATAATTTGCTAGACCCATTTCTTCAATATCTAACACAGTAAGTGGGCAGATACGTGCTTACTGTAGTTAGGAAATTAGCTAAATATCCCCATGCAGATCCCAAACTTTTCCCAGTGCTCACAGAACAGCTTGAGAAAGCATCAAATAAACCACAAAAATTAGTTTAAAAAAAATAACAAAAACAAAAACCACACGAGATTTCTTTGCATAATTAGGGCCCTACTGAGGTCTGCAAGCATCCAGTTTCACTGCTACTGATATTCTGCTAATCGGTGCTCTTAAGGAATCTGAGTCCAATACTGACAAAATGCCTCCTAGAGCATTGATGATGACCACTGAACTCCTTGCAGAGGTAGGTTACGTTCCCCATGCTTTCTGCCAGTACAAAGCACATAAAAAACTATGGACTGAGACAATTATCTGTTAATAGTGTCAGTCACAAACAACTACAGCGTAGTGAAACAGAAGTCTCTCATTGTTGCTCACTCTCAGTGTTCGACTGTTCACCTGACAGCTTTTCCTATGACGTTTCCCTCCATTTCCAACATCACAACATTGTACAATGACCTCTGAATTGTTTGCTCAGATCCTTTGACTAGACTTCTGTTAGTCTGACAAAATCGAAGTATTTCAGTACCGTTTTCTTCTCAGTTTGCCTCATTTCAGATCCTGACTCATTAACATTTTAGGACTCCAGTTTGATCATTACCTATTTTGAAACAGCAATTAATGTTCAACTGAGATTCAGAACAACATTACAACTCTGTCAAAGTCTGTTACTTCCTTTTATCTTGTCTACTATATATGAAACACTTCAGTGCCTGAATTCTCACTGTAACCATGAATCAGCATTCTGAATGCCATGGACCAAGTCTCAAGGCTCTTAACAATTACCATGGCAGCTTTAGGAACTAGAAACAGTGTCTTTCTACTGATCCTCTGTTAAGCAACCTTTAAAAAAAAGGTTACTGTATTGTATTAGTGTTATATTTGCTATTAAGTAATTTATGATGGTATCTGTTAGAATTGCTTATACTTTCGCTTACTCATGTTGCATCTGGCAGTATTAACAGTCAGACATTAAGTAGGCTTCTTAACACTTATGAATCCAAGTTTCTTTTATCTAGAAATAGGTAAAATTTGCAAAAAAAGACAAAAAAAGGGCCCAGGTGACTACTGAAAGTTACGTAGAAAGAAAGAATGATTTGGGACTGGAAACTTGACTTGCATCACCGGCATAAAACCTCTAAAACAATGTACTGTTCAGCATTAACTGTACCAGTACATGGTTGCAACGTACACTGATATGCTCTAGAGCGTTCTTTTACGTTTGTTTTGTTTTGCCTGACTGAATTGCATCATTGAAAAAAGTAGAGGAGGTTTTGGAGGGTTGTTTTAACTAATTCATTAAGACGGCCAAAACTTAAGGCTGAGCAATTAGAAAGACTTTTTTTTTCCTGCTTAAAAGAGTTCCTGAAGAACCCTTTCTTTAGGGTTCATTTTTTGTTTTCTGTAGATGCACTACAGGACAGTTCTGTAGTTATCTTCTGCCCAGCTTCTAGATTTAGAGGCAGAAAATATGCCTACAGAATGCTATGTAGGCCCTTGTGTTAAATCCCTCTGACCTCAGCACTACTGTAATTCTGCAGTGCTGAGGCTTCTCTTCGCAATATTTTACCAGTATCAGTGTACTTACATGGCCAAATACCCAAATGTGTACAGCTGAAGAAGCAGGAATAAGAGGAAAGAACTGGAATTCCAGAAATTGAAAGAGTGCCAAGGTATTTCAATTACCTGACAATATCCTATGTTTGGATTTCTAAAAGCATAAGCTGTCAACACTCTCCTTAGAGCAGCAATACCCATCTCATTCTGGAAAGCAGGGTGTTCTGGGAGGGAGCGATGCAGGTCCCTCTCTATCTCTTCTGTAGCAAGGTTATACTTCCCCATCGATCTCTCCACTAGGTCCTCATAATAGCCAGGATGAGTGGCCATTTCATTAATGGCTCCTGGGAGTGGGAGAATGGTATTAAAACCACATGACAAAGCAAGGCTTAACAGATACAATATCTCACCATGATGATGCTTCTGCTCTCCTTTCATTTTGAACATCAGTTTTAAAATCCAATACACGCTTTGAAACAAATGTGAAACATTAGTTTCGTAAAGGTGATTTAAAAAAGTATAATGCTTAGATGATCTTGTCTTCTCCTCTAGAGAGATTTTATATTAAGGTTTTGAAAAATAAAAAAGAGAAAATAATAAAGCCTCTATTTTTCATCCAGGATGAAAAAGGAGGCATGACGAACAAAAAAAAGCTGTGCAATCACATGGTATCATGAGCTTCCTCTGCAGCTGGCTGTGGGTTTGATTACCCTAAATAACTCAGAACATGCCTCTGAGAAAGCTACTTGCCCTGAGGAGGGAGTAGATTATGTTTGGTTGCAGAAAGTACGGTATCTCAGCCAAAAGTGAGAGACGGGAACTCCTGAGGTCTATTCCTACTTCTGAAAATGACACTGTCATCTTGGGCATGTTTTAGGGTTACTATCACACACTCACAGGGTTGCTATGAGATTTCACTGGTGACTTCAAAACTTACCTGGAAATGACAGTCTAAGCAACAAAAGATATCAAGTGCCAGCACACAGTAATGCACATTGAAAAAGACTGATTATAACTATACCATGAAAACTAGTCCAAACTATTAGCCAGATGCAGGACAGATCTGTGCATCTTGTGTATATTGTCTGAAAACATCTGTTTAATGCCAAGCACCAAAAAGATGACTTAAGATCAAGCATTTTTAGCAAAGAAATGGAAAACAAAACAAGAAGTATCCTTATGCCACCATACAAAGTCCTTGGTGTGCTCATATCTTAAGTGTTGTAGGTAGCTGTGGTAACTATCTCATGAAGGGATGGAGCTAGAGAAAGCATACAGAAAGCAAAAATGTAAGAAGAAAACCTGATTTCCATTTAAGTTGTAACAAAATGAATAAAATCCTTCAGCTTTGGAAAAAGGCCTAAGGGGACACAGATGTAGAGAATCCTCAACAGCATAGAAAGGATGGATGGACAGAGAATATTTTCTCACTATTTTTCACATACTGGGAGCACAGCAGCATGCCTAAATTTTGGAATTGCCTGCAAGAACTTATTGTGAAGGCCAAAAGATTAACTGGATTCAGAAACGATTAAACGAATGCAAAGTAGGCCTGCTGGTGGTTTTTGAACATCTAGAAGCCCCTGCGCTGCTGACTTCTGGTAACAGAGTATACACTGTGCTTTTTTTTTTTTTTTTTTTTTTTTTTAAATATTCTTCCCTAGGTATCTGAGCCTTGTTTGAGAAAGGATGTTTTCTCATCTAGACAGAACTTGTCTAAACCGGTCTTGTGCCTGTTAACACACAGCCAAATATTTTTGCATGCTTATTAACTACACCCTTAAATACTTTTGAAATCCTCTCTCCCCTCATGCTTTTGCTTATATCCCACAGTCATGTTCTGAATGAATATTTACCTGAAAACAGTAGCCAAAGTTCCCCTCTCATGCTTTCTGGAATGCCCTTCAGCACAAGGTCTCTCGTCTTCTCGGTACGATACATACAGACTCCTTGGCCATATTCAGCAAAGTGAATCTTCCACGCTTGTTCTTTCAAAAACTCTTTAGCCTAACAGCAACGAAAGAAATGCATAAAGATGGGGCTTAGCATTTTTAATAGTGTTAGAAAGAGAAGTGCTAAAAGCCTGTAATGTTCTAACTTTCCAAGGGAGCAAGAAATAACATGGCTACAGTCCAATTCTCTTCTTAATGGGTTGCCTCCTCCCATTTCTTAATTTCTATTCCAGTAGACCTTACTGTTAAAAGAAGGCTATTGGAGCAGTTGTACTTCAGAACAGGCATACAAACTCTCACATGTGAAATGTTTCATTTTTGACAAAAATATTGCCACTCGTAGAGACAAGTCTGTGGCAGAATGAAACTTCGCTGGGTCAAAAGGATGCATTTTAAAGAAAACAATTTTAACAACTTTTTTCAGTCAGGTACAGCACTCAGACATATTTTACCAGCTTGGGGTTGAACTCCTCAGGTGACCTCCGTCGATACATAGTCATTAAAGCTTGAGTTGCTGTTGGAATGCCATTGCCATTGAGATTGAACTGTCGCTCTCCTTCCGACTCAGAGCTGAGGCTTTTGTGTGTGCTGGCAGAAATGATACTATTTGATCTTGTAAACACCTGCAGAAATCAGTCATGAACAACACAGGCATAGGACTGAACCAGTCTGGACTTTTTACTTTCTTTTACTTCAAAGTTTCTGTACGCTAACAGCTAACTCAGACTGAGCAAATTAAATCACCCACGTACAATCAGAGTAAAAAGAAAACAAAATTTAAACCAGTATAAAATAATAACAATATCTGCAGTTTCCTCAATAATTTCCTCAATTATTTTGCTCCCCTCACTTGAAAAAAAATTATTCTAAAGAAAATTGAACACTGTCAGACTGTAATTAGGAAGAAAAATATTTTGGAGAAAAAGGACTCTGACTTCTCAAACAGCTTTGAAAACTTTTACTACAGTTAATATCTCATACAGCAATTCACACTATATGCCTAAAATTGAAATTAGCAGTCATGTATGTCTACGTATGTAATCATATTACTAACTGTAATAGTGATTGCAATTATTAATTTGTGCTTATAATTCCATAGGTAGAAAAAGAAGTTCCATTTAGGGAAAAGGTAAGAAGTTTCAGCATTATGCATACATGCGTATGTGCTCTGGAATGCAACTAAAACACACCGATTACACCTTACCACCAATAAAGCAAGTCAAAAACTGACTTTTAAGATTTATATGGCCAGCAGGGTAGGGCTATTCAGCGCAATACTAAGGTATGGTTTAGTACAAAGTTGGAACATGAGGTCTACCTACATAAAACCAAAATGATACAGCACAAAAGCCTTGTCTGCTTTGAGACCTGAACTGCTAAGCTTTGCTGGGTTAAACAGATCTGATGAGGCTGTGATATGGAGCACCTAAATTCACACAAAACTTAAGAATTCAAACAGAAGCCTTGATATTCAGAGTGTCTGAGAAACATTCATCTAACTACATCTTTTAAAAACTATTTACTTTGCATAGGTAAATAGCAAAGAAGTTCAGAACAGGACCACCTGTTTTTAGTTCAAACCTTCTGAAGTTCAAAAACAGTGTATTTATAAACTCATACGTCCTTCTCTGAAGAATCGAAGTATCCAATTCAGCAGTTTGACTTGCATTAAAATAGCTTTATATTAACTGAGCTTTTTAAAATACTAAATTCCACAATTATATTTTGACTTGGGTAAGTCATATTAAACAGTATTATTCAATTAACCAGATAGTTAACCATGCTACTTCTCACAAAAGACACACTTTGATGTTAGAATGTGGCAGCAGGAGTTAAAGTAGCTCTTCCACTTCAACAGTGATTTCTCTTACTTCTAACATGAAAAAGATATTCTAGTCATAACATTTTAATTGTATAGCTTAGGGGAAGCTAAAGGCTTTACATCTAGAATGTAAGGTTTCTGTGTACAAAGGTATAGCACTTAAAGGTTTTTGTCTTCTCTCTTATCGCAACAATTGAAACTCCCTTTTAGTAAACGATTCCTGTTCCCCTCCACATACCTCATCGTCAGAGCTCATACAACTTCCAGAAATATTTTTTTCCAAGTATATTTTTGAAGTTGTTTGTTGCAGAAAATCTGAAATCCTCTGTACAAGAAAGTCTCGGTCTTTCAAGTTGGCAAACAGGAACGTCATTCTGTTTTTAGTGCTGATTGATAACGGGCTGGGCAACACACTGGAGCTGTCTGCTTTTTCCACTATTGTCACCTAGGAAGAAACAGTTAGCAACAGATTAAGATCTTTAATTAATCAAGTTGCTCGGTTTAAGAAACTAAGTACAATAAACTCTTGTCCCTTCCTCTCCTATATCAAATCATCATGAACATCCCTCTACTGGAAAACAGGGTATGGATTCAACTGCTCACAAGTCTGAGGATGAAGACTGTCATCCCCCTACAACTAGCTTCTGCACATTCTCCAGCAAAACTCCTTTGCACTGCTTAGTTTATTTTCCTCAGGCTTTGGTTTAAAAGTAGTAGTAGAACAAAATTTCTTCTGTGGGATGCAGATCTATGAGCTTTTTGTAGGACCTCCAAATCCCTCTTTTGGTCTTCAATGCTAAAATAGGCTGAAAATCTTGCTTACTTTTTGTTGCTAACACATGTGAATAATTTTTTTTTTTTTAATAACTCTCCTGTTCTACTATCTTACAGCTGCATACTGTAATAACAACTGTTAATGCAACTCCATTTTCATGACACACAGAAACCTGCAACTAAAGGAAACTAACCCCATACTTTTCCTTACAAAGGAAGGCATCCAATCTGTGACGTGAAGGTTTCTGTTTGACCTTCAGTTATTAGTGGTCTGGTCACTAATCTAGCTGAACTCCAGCCTGTAAACAGTACTCACACTACAATCTATCGAACACAGGGCACAAGTTCCCTGAACTTTTAGTAAAGTGTTTACACCAAGAAATCTCAAGGATAAGTCATACACTATGGACGAACTCTTTAACAGCTGTGTGTTCTAAGCATTACCAATTATTAGCCTTAAAAACAAATTAATCCACTTTGTGCAGTTCATACTTTGAAGAAAACACAAAGCATAATTCAAAGCACTTTTAACTTCTATGACTTTAAACAATTTCCTAGGTAACAATAACTGTCTTACTGCCTTTGGAATAGAAGAGGGCACATTTTGGCTTACCTGAAGTATTTATTTTTTTTTTAAATTTAAAGTAGGGATAAATGGTGAGACATTAGTGTGGTAATATTCACGTTTCTCTAGCTAAAAGGATAAGATAACTGTTTTTCACATATTTCCTGTGAAGATATATTTAAAGACCTCAATGAACAGCTCAGGTCCTAAATCGCCTCTCTGTCCTGTGAACTTCCATTTATTTTTCTGTTTACTACAAACGTGTTATTCTTCATTGACTTCAAGGACCTTCACCAACAGCATAATTAGCTAAAGAGTGTTCCTATGTTGTTTTTCTATTCCACTTAAAAACTGTTTGAGCATAATCAGCACAAAAAGAAGAATTTATAGAGGCACAGGACAAGCATTATGGCAAATGTGCTCTGCTCTAACGAGAGCTGAAAACTGCTTATTGCCTATTGAAGTAGAGACACACAAGTATCCGAAGTGCTGATCTTGGAGCCTGCACATACTAGGAGCAGCGAACAGTGCAGGCAGCTGCTGAAAATCTTTTCCAATCATCATTTCTGAATCAATGCTTTGTTATTGCCTTATCTGTCAAAACATCTCCAGAATGTTCCAGAACACTGGAATTAGGGTTTGAACCAATGCTTTAATTAAATAGAAAGCTTCCCTTTAACTGTCAAGGGTACTGATCTGTTGTTCCAATGGCTGGCGTTATCCTGCGTGTTACCATTCTCCTTGTTGGTGCTGGAGACTTTACCTGTTCAGAATAAAAACACTTATTCCTTCAACTATTTCTTAAAGCTTTGAACCCCATGCTACTGCAGCTGTGATTATCAAAAATAGTTGTTCAATTTGTATCCAGGAAAAGAGGTCCAGTTAAATGCAAACCTTATTCCCCTTCTCTAACACTTTACTCAGAGGACTGTTGCTCCCTCTGAATTCCAGACAACTAGCACAATCGTAACTGAATGTCTCTGCTCAAGTAACCAAGGTCATTGCAACACACCATGGAGAAGCTGTACTTCAAGGTTTCCAAACAAATACTATTTGTTTTTACTCCTAATAACATATGGGAAAAAGAGTGCTTTAAATATGCCATGGTTTTTCAGATAAGCTAAACTGTCCTTGTTTACATGAGCTCTGCAACTATTCCCAAGACTTGACACATTTTTCCATCAACCCACAAAGCAAATCAAATCACACAAAATCTCCCCAATACATCTTATTTCGTTGCCTCAAACTTTAATTATTTTTTACTGAACACGTATTTTAAGCAACCAACTTTAAAAAGGACAGCACAAAAGCATTTGTTAAATGCTGGCAAATATTTTCCATATACAGGAATAAATAATTGCAAGTTTGTCTGCATGAAGAGACAATTCAATTCATTAGTATTACAAGTCTTTTTACATCTGACAGAAGCAAATTATCTGACAGATTCTTTAATAGAAGTTCCACTCATCTATCTAGGAAGTCTTATCGTCCCTCTCTATGAGACAAAAAATATACCATGGAAATGTAAATCAGAATAACAAAATTATGTGAGAAAAAGAAGTCTTTAACGTTGTAAAAACTGACAGGGAATTCCACGTGAGTTTTAGTAGCAGGAACTTAGTTCTAAAATACACACTCATCAAATATTACTTAGAACACATCAGAACAGTATGCTCAAAAGAGGTTAAAGGGATGAAAAGAGGTTTTCTCCAACAATGGGGAAAAAATTAGGATGCAATTTCCAATACAGTATTGCTTTATTTTTTGCCCTATCAATCTACATATATAAGTATTTACCTCTCGAAGAGGGATAATAAGGCTGCACAAGTTCTCTTCTTTACTAGTAAAGCAAATGTAGTTTGTAGAAACAAACATCTGACCCAAAATATGCATTTTGTTGAATGGAGTCCACAGAGTACAGTCTGTATGTCCATCTAACTTCTCATCCTTAGGAAGTCGAAACAATGCACGGTATCTCTCACTCTTTGCTCTGGCATCAAGATCCCTAAAACAAACAAACAAAAAAACACCACAAAAAGCTGCCTTTTGTTTAAAGGCACCTGTACAAAATACATTTTAAGATATATTTTATACAAGCCATTGCAAGTTACCTACAACATACAACTCTGTTGAACACTGAGCATACAGCACGCAGTGGAAATAGTTTGCTTGTAAAAGATGTATAATCTCCCCTGCTGGAAGATTCCAAGACTACATAAAAAACATCTGCCACAAATGACTTGGATACAATGACCCTGAATTCTCAGAGGTAACAGGCTAGGTGATTTTTTGGCATTTGGCCCTATTTTCTGGGAGTGCGCGCAGTGAATCCAGTGATGGGACGCAAGGCAATGGCCTTAAGTTGCGTCAGGAGACATTTAGACTGGATATCAAGAAGAATTTATTATTGGAATGGGAGGTTAGGAATTAGAACGGGCTGCGCTGGTAGATTGTGGAGTCTCCATCCCTGGAGTTATTTAAGAGACATGTGGATGTGCTGTTCAGGGAAATGATCTAGCAGTAGATTTGAATGTTAGGTGGATAGTTAGACTTGATGATCTGAAGAGTCTTTTCCAACCTAAATGATTTTAACATTATTAAAAAAAATGAGACCACATAATATTATGCCAAAAATGTTTCTTTGATGTTGATTTATTAACACAATGGAATCCTTAGGGCTAGAGTCTGTTAATAATTTCAGGATCTAGTCTTGCTAATGCAATCAGTGTAAAACACTGAACAGTAATGGGTCTGTACTACAAAAGATTAGATAAACCTAAGTGATCAAATGCATGTCAGATGTCACCAAGTAATGAGAGCTATCAACAAAAACTGACTACAGTCTGTTATATGTCGATTGTGTTAGTGAACGATACAAGGAAAAAAATAACAAGAAACTATTAAATTGCAGTGTGATATCCATAGAAAGAATTAGATTCCAGACTTTATTTCATGCCCTGGAACTTCATTTCATTGCTTGTAGCTCTACTACCTTAAATAAGTTCTAGATGGAATTCATTATCTAGAGTCATTTTTTAATTCCAGTTACAGGATCAAGTACGAATGCTAGACATGTTTCTTGAAGAGGCCTTACAACAGATATCTAATGCAGCCAGTGTCAAGAGATGCATAAAAGCTTCTGAACAAGTGAGAATGTGACTCTAATGTGTCTCATACTTTGCATATTTGCATATTTTCCTGTTCCTATTTCAACAGGGAGACTAATTATACCTAAATAATTCCTCACCTTTTGCCATCACCTAGAATCAATCATTCCTTTTTGGAATAACACTATATAGCAACATCATTAGAAAACTTCTAAACAAAATGCTGTAAGTAAAAGCAATGAGGAGAAGCAAATGACTAAGAGCCAGTGCTACCTACCGTTTCAGTGCAGATACTTTTTTGGGGGATTTCTTTTTCAGCTTGGGTAATGACCTGTCTTGTTCAAACCCTTCATTGTCCAAAAGTTGTCGCATAGCTATATTGGCAAGCTGTTCCATTAGTTTAAATGTCTCATTGATATTAAGGAATACTGAGAAGAAATGTTCACTGGACCTTGTGCTCACTTTGATCATATCAGGGAAGAGTAATGTAGCATTCTTCTCAAGTTGAGTAATATCAACCCAGCGGATAACTAACTTTGCTGAACAGAAGTAAACAAAAAGATTCAGTGAAAAAAATAGCACATTCAAAAGCATTTATCTTCCATTTTCTATAAAATGTATTCAACTGAAATTTTCTTGCATCTTGAAAAGCTGAGAGGACAGCATAAATAGCTAGCTGGGCTAACATAACTTATCACTGTTACAGCACTTGCTCAGAGTCTGATATCCTTTTTCCTAAGAAAGCAAGGAAATGTAATGTAGTCTGAACACACCAGACAGGCTTCTCACTACTCCACAACAGCTAAAGCAATACAATTAACTGTTTCACAGTTTATTTATCACTTGTAAAAGTATTTTGTAAAAGCCCTAATTTAATCAAAATATTGCATCCCACTTCATTTAAAAAAAATCAAGAACTTGAGCAACTAGACAAGAATCATAAAAGAGCTTCTGTATATAAGATCAGTCTGTTCAGGGATGATGGATTTAATACTGCCACTGTCTAGGTATTTAGTCAGACTCTCCTACTACACAGACTGCTCAAGCAAATGCTGTCTAATGCTGTTTCATGGGTATTTGTCTTTTATAGTATTGCACAGATGTCATACTCAATTTGTTTGGGAGAGAATTAAGTTTTTATTTCATGTCAGTGTACAACCACAAGCATTTAGGAATCCTTCTGCCAATACTACAACAATCAGGATAGCATGCAGTATTAAAAAAAGCTTCTCGCACAGATATTTGAACTAAGTATTTCTCCTATGTGCATCTCCACTTGTCAAAACACTGGCTGAAGTTAAAAAGATTTGTACAGTTCATCACCAGGATACTCTACTGTTTTATTTTTATACATCAGAATATTTCAAACATTACAGCAATGACATCCTGTTGACATGGGTCAACAGGCTAACAGTAGCAAACTACAGAAGACTTCCTAAAGATTCTTAGATGCACAAACAGACATTTCACTGCAAAACATACCTTCTCTTCCCATGAGGAAAGAATAAAAGCAAAGGTGATTAATGCTGAGGTACACCCAGCCCTGACGGGGCACTTTCCCCTTCCAGTAACTGCAGGAGTAGTAGTTCACTAGTTTCTCTTCTTCTGGCATCCCAAATAGCTTGTGAAACTTCACTATGGCTTCCTTAAATTTTTCTGTATCATCATCCTCCTTGATGCCATTGATTTTGTTGTACTCAGCAATGATGCCCTAGAAGGGAGCGAAAGAAGTACATAGCATGTTAGGTGCTACAGAGTATCAGATATCCTTATTACCCTCCCTGTCAGGGGCAAAGGCCACAAGAGTTAACTGTGATGTCAAAATATTTTACTTATCCTTCTGCCTATATAGTTATTTACCTTATTCAAGGCTGTCTTCTGATTACCTTGCTCCCCACCATGCCTATGCCAAAAGTAATCAAACGTCAACCACTTAGCTGCTTTGCTAGGATCCTGTTTAAAATTAACAAATTTATCTCTAATCCTAACTACTCTTTAAAGTACCCGTGATTTGTAAACTTTTCCCCTTTCACATAAACATGTTCCTTGAGGAGACAGGGATAGGATTTCACTAGAAATTTTTTTCTAAAAAGAAGGAAAAAAAGAATCTGTTTTAAAAGTTATTTGATGTTTTTCCTGATGAATGATTCCTTTTAGGATCTTGAGCAGAAGAAAGTAGGAGAAAAGAAATATTAGATTAGGATAACTGTCAGGATGGAAAACCATTCACACTTGTAGGTGCAGAAGATCATAATCAGATCTGAAGTGGCAGCAGTCCAGTGAAAAGCTACTTTTTGATACCTCAAAGACTACAGTTGTTTCTGTTCTATACTGAAGTTCCGCTCTACTCACTTATTTTCCAATTTTTTTTTTAAATGCCCTCTATGTTAGAGATAAAAAGATACTGCTTGCCTTCAAACAGGTCCATTTACATGGAAAGTATAATACAAGACAGCGAATTATCATTCATTTCTCAGACAAATTTTTAATGCTCTATAAAGTATGAAAATATTCTAAAGTCTAAAAAGTAATAATTTCCTTAAAGGATTACATTTCACAAATTACTTCTAGCATAAGTTGTTTCCATGAGCATCTATAGCCCTCATATCTGATCAAGTAGTAAAACAAACTACCAACTATGGAATTCTTAAAACAGTTGACCTACTACCTGAAATTATGAAAGAGGAATTTAACAAAGCCAATGCTTAAAAATACACAGAAATTAAGTACAGTAATTTTGCTTACAATCAATCTTTTACCAAACTACTTATTTTTATGTAGTTCTTAGTGTGGATGAAGTACATTTATCAGCATAACTATTTTCTCTCCTATAAGGAGGAAAAGATGTACTGGTAAAACCAAAACAATTGACATCTCCCAACACCATCACAAATGCCAACACTAAGGGATTTAACTGCACAGAAAAGTAAGAAGGTATTATACAATACACACACGTTAAAAAAAGTCAAAGCTT
Source organism: Anser cygnoides (assembly GCF_040182565.1). Classification (NCBI taxonomy): domain Eukaryota; kingdom Metazoa; phylum Chordata; class Aves; order Anseriformes; family Anatidae; genus Anser; species Anser cygnoides. The sequence continues at coordinate 41,397,165 of NC_089876.1, forward strand.
TGCAATGAAAGTTACTCAGAAAACTTACGACAGAAACAACAGTGCGATTAATTTTTTAGAATGCTTTAATGTTCACAGCCCTGCATATAATATTGTTTTTATTACACTGCTGTAGTAATGTGCACTAATGCCACTTTCCTGTATATTTACAAACATGTTGCTATTTGGAATGTTTTTCCTTTCAAAAATATGGAGCAGTCTTGGGAATACTAGGTCAAATTTCTTTAGAACTCATAATAGTCTTCCATCCACAATCACATCTATCATTAGCAATATTTACAATAATATAACTACCTGTATTTTTCCTCTGACAAATGTATTTATGTCATTCTCATTTTCAAAGATAGAAAGAGTTTGCAACAAATTCTGTTCAAGCCATTCCCAGTGTTCAGTGATTTCCTTCCTTGAGCAACCTGTATATAAAACAAAAACAAACAAAAAATCACAAAATAAGAAATCAGCGTCTATGTCCTCTTAATAAATAAATAAATGGCTTACATAAAACTTGCCAGTGACTACAGTTGCCATATAACAGATGCCGTATCCTTGGAAATTACAAAATTCTCCCCCATGGTCCTCTAACTTCATAGTCGATGGCAATCTTCAAGATATTCTGACAAGCACAAACTGACTATGTCAGTATCATGAGCAAGAAAATCCTAAATTTAGAATTCCAAACATAGTAATGACACTGTGCTGCGCAGCATCACACTGAAGAGTTGGCAAAGGTATTACTCACATCTATTGGGAACTGACAAAAAACAACTGTTGTATATTCTACAATTGGTTCTTAATTCCTCAACACTACATACAAACACAAGTTACAAACCAATGATGAAATCACAAGAGCAACGCTGTAAAGGACCATTTTTCTATTATTTTTCCATTTTACGTCTATTATGATGGCTCTTCCTCAAAAGAAGGGTGCTGAAATACCTCCAAGAAAGCTATTTCTTTTTAGGGGTGGGAGAATTGTCAGAGGTAGCTTATTTTTCATAGTGAAAGAATAAACTAAACTTCAAGTTTTCTTAGCAAACCAAAAGGGGCCAAATGAGATCTCTTTGATACTGAGGAAGCAACATACATGTAATCTGTAAAGCAGTTCCGAAGAAGAATGAAAAAGCTTCTGGTATGAGCTAGAGCTAACACGTGCAAATTTTCACTTTTTTTTCCTTGAGATGGGATTTTAATAAATGTAACTTCCATTTTGTCTCTCTGTTCTCAGCAACTTGCAGAATGAAGTTGTTGGTGCTCTTCAGGATCTCTGTGACCATCCCGAATTAAAAATAAATTTTGGCACTCAAAAAAAAAAAAAAAAAGAGACTCCACCAAAAGAGAAGGTTGAGGGAATTGTGTCAAAATAGGGACTTTTAAGTATTTTCAGAAAAACAAACATTACATGTTCACATCTATATATGAAGCTTGATAAAAACACGTCAATCCAACTAGGAAATCAGATCAATACCTCATCAGTTTTGTTCAATCACAGTCTCAGTTAGTTTTACTCAGAACTAACAAGTAAATGTATCTACGTGCTAACTAACACCTACAGAATACAGGAAAGCATAGCTGTTCACATGAAACAACCATTAGAAAGTGGTGACACTACAACTAGCTGTTGCTGATAAACTCTCCAACTTAACTACAGGCACAAATCGTCCATGCTAGTGCTATACTACTTTAACATAAATGTTTCTGCTCTTTATAGAAGAATTCAATGTAATCCCCTTGAATACAAAACAATTGTTTTCCGTGTTGCTCAGCAACAAGTAATGAAGAAAAAATAGTATTTCTATGGAATACAATCAGAGGGTGAGTCCAGAGGAGGGCCACAGAGATGATCAAGGGGCTGGAACACCTCTCCTATGAGGACAGGTTGAGGGAGCTGAGGTTGTTCAGCCTGCAAATGAGAAGGCTCTGGGGAGACCTTATAGTGGCCTTTCCGTACCTAAAGGGGGCCTACAGGAAAGCAGGAGAGAGACTTTTTGTCAGGGAGTGAAGTGACAAGGAATAATGGTTTTAAACTAGAAGAGGGCAGATTTAGATTAGATATTCAGAAGAAATTCTTTACTCTGAGGGCAGTGAGGCACTGGCACAGGCTGCCCAGAGGAGCTGTGGATGCCCCATCCCTGGAAGCATTCAAGACCAGGCTGGGTGGGGCTTTGAGCAACCTGGTCTGGTGGGAGGCGACCCTGCCCATGGCAGGGGTTGGAACTGGGTGGGCTTTAAGGTCCCTTCAATCCAAACCATTCTATGATTAAACAGCTATAGTTAACATCCTCAACCTGTAACCTCCCATCTCATTGTCTGCATTTCTCGTCTCCATTCCAATTTTTGACTCCATAATTCTCCCAGACAGTTTCATCTACAGCAGATCGTGCAAGGAGGCCAAAATCAAGATATGATATAGAACATTTCTAGCCAAGTTCTCCTCACAGTCTAGATCTTTTCCTTGCTTTATTTACTAAGGATTAAAGAAATATTTTCACTGCAATATTTTAAACTATAGGTCTATTAACTCTGCTGCTGGCAAGCCTTTGCCCATCTTAGCATGTTAGAAGCATTCACTATTTTACCATCATTGGCCTTTTAGGTAAATCAAGCAATACCTCTAAATCTGAGGGAAAGAAAAATAGAAAAAAAAATTCAACAGTTAAACTACTTTGGAATAGAGCCCTTCAAAGTTAAGATATGAAGGTACAGAGGGAACATGACTATGTTCAGGACTGAGAAGAAAATTAATATGTTATGCCCAGTCTTCTCTCCCAAGTACATACTTACCTGAAACGCTTATTAGTCAACCTGAACTGCTGCAATTTACAGAAGGCACTACAAGAGAAACTGTAACACTTCGGGGAGCCTAAAATAGTTCTTGCCAGTAACAGCAGGCTCAGGAATGGAATGGCAGAAACCTCACTTTGTGCAGAGTGGGAGGAGAAAACATTTAAAGCTCAATATACAGAGAAAATATGCATATATATATATGTGCGTGTATATATGTATATGCACTGTAAAACTCATAACTCTTTGTTAACCAGAACACGGGGGCTTTTCTCAAAACCTTTTCCAATGCATATAATACAATTTCAAGATTGGTGCTTTAAAATAATCCATGTTCTTTTTTTCACATATGGAATACGGATTTAGAAACTTGTATGGAAATGCACATAAAATACCACTACCATGAAAAACCTACGGCAATGATTCTACACCTGAAACACACAAAGCCATAGTAAGGATGACTGATTTTACAGTTGGAATTGGAACTAAAAAGTTGTTTGCTTCCAAACAGGGTATACGTATATACCATCACTCTTTCCCTGAAATTAAGGGCTCTCAGATTTGGAATGGGGACGTAGCACAGAAAGGCTATTAAAATATACAAGGCTGATCACATACAACATTTTGAATTTCTAGACCGTTACAAAATTTATACGCCTTAAACTGTTCTTGCAAAGTCACCAGTAACATCTTTCATATTATCTTTCCAGTCTAGTTCAATAGACAGAACTGTAACCTGTAGCAGAGGTGTTCAACATCACACTGCACTGGAAGAGGTGCTGTAAACAAGCCCACTTACAGAGCTACAAAGCCTCAGATCTAACCAGCTAGCATTCTCATACAGCCTACATACATAGAGTTAATACCAAAGCAAATTCCTATCCCTATCCAAAATGAACTATAAACAAATCTAGGTTCCAAACGTAACTTTAAGTCACTTCAGAGCAAACAAAACCCCTTGGATTATTTTTCCCCCAGAAGAGTCTTGTACAGAAGAAGATCAAATGTCATGCAGCATGAATGAACCAGAAAGCAATCACATTTGTTCCAGTCATTCTGTACAGCTACTCACTGAAGGCAGAGATTATTGCTTTGTGGAAGGCATAGGAGAAGAGGACAAATCTCCGTAAAAGTAAGAGATTACAAGTACCAAATAAATGGCAGTGTACCCCTAGGGAACAGGGAGGGACAGCTATACAATGTAGGACAAATCACTCGCATAGGTAAACGCGGCAAAATCCCTTAATACCCTGTATAATGGTAACAACCCTTGATCAGTTCAGAAGGAATTGCTGTAGTTGTGAGTTCATAAAATAATCACAGTGCAGAGCCTTAGGCAACGCTGGGCCGCTCAGCTTCAAGGCTGCAGAGATAAATGATTTGCTCTGTAAAATTTTATCTCCCATTAAGAGTCATGCTATTCCCTTCAGGGGATAAGCCTGAGATGCTGCAGTCTTACAAAAATACAAAACAAAAATAATGAAGCCAATCACCCAGCCTGATATTATATGGTTAAAAATTCAAGAAACAGTCCACAAAAAATGGAAACAGATATATTAACTAATTGGTTAGCAATTTCAGTTAGGGTTCAGATTCAAAATTGAAGAGCATGTTTATTAAAAACAGCTTAAGTGTTAACTGAGTACTATATTTCTACATTCAAAACTGCAAGATCTGTCACAGAAAAGGAATGAAAATCCCTCGCAGTTCAGTAGCAGCATAAGTTTCCACGTGTATGGTACATTTGTTTATTCTGGGGCCATAACTCATCCACCTTCCATTCTGTGCCCTTGGTTACCTGAGGACAAACATTGTTAATAAAATAATTATCTGTAGGTGTCACGCAACAAAACATACGAATGCGCTTAAAGAAAAAGTTACATGGTCTATTTCCAAAATCTCAAAAATTAATTTTTGAATGTGTACACAGTATGAACACCTTTGAAGAACGCCTCCTTTGAGAGCTTTGTGACGCATTTTCTTTGGAGGGGAGCCTGCAAACAGCGAGAAAGTTTGTCCCCTCAGTTGTTCCCTTTCAAGGTTCTGGGACAGAGGTGCTTACTCACGGCTGTGCACTGATACTCTGGTGAAAGGAAGATGAAATCTCACATGGATCTGCAACTAGCTCTGCTTGTGCACAAGTAGTGTAAAAGACTTACAGGCAAGCACTTTTACCCTTCTTTCTCATGACTGGCCTCCAAGGAAAGCTGAACTGCAATGTCTCATCACTTACTGTCACAGCAAAGTAGCTGACAGTACAAAGCAAACAGTTAAATGAAGATTCAGAAACAACCTTCATAACAGACTATTTCATTAATATCTGCTTTTACTATTAGCTGCCATTAAAGGCAAATTACTTTATACAAATTAAAATCATCAGAGTTGATACTGGTAGGAGTATAGGGAAAAACATCTGTTTAAATTGATGCCCTCTGCCAGGTCTTATACTATTGAAAGTTGCAAGAAATAACTGTGTTAAGACAAGCTATTCAAAAATTTCCTATCGGATACAGAATATGACACAGCTCTGATACCACCTTTGTCAGATACATGAGTCTCATGCTTCCAAGAGCAGACTCTGCTTTGATCTGCTATCATTATTAGATCTATGGCAAGCCTTCACCCATTCCTCTTCTTCCTTTCCCAAGAGAGAGGGTTTGTCTGGAGGAATAGTCACATAGAGTACGTCCACATCACATTTTATTGAGAGAATAGGCACAAAGGAGAGGTCAGTGTTAGGCCAGAACTCTACGGCCTCATTAACCAGTATTTTGAATGTCAGGCAGCACTGAGGGTGCTAGGAGCTGACAGTCTATTAAAGAAATGACAGGTATGTGTGCATTCCTCAGCTGTCCCCTTTTCTCCATTTGCTTTCAAATGAACAGTTTTGGCTGCTGCCTAGAATACTGTTCGAAACTTCAGAAATACAGGTGTTGCATTCAAAAACTTTCATTTTCTAAGACTGACAAAGCAATACTATCAAACAGAGATCTGACCTTACAAATTTAGTGAATCAGGACTAAAAAAACCTTGACTTTCTGTATTCAGCTTCAAGCACTATTTTCACAGCTGGCAACCAGAAGCAGAGACTAATCACAGGCTACTTCACACTACTTGCAATATGTACCTGACCCCAGAAATAAGCATTTACTATTTACAGGGTCTGATGCACACAAATATTCTAGTTTATGAAAACTGCAACTTCATTGATTTACCAACTACGATAATGACAGAAGAAATGGTCTTAAGGTTAGGTATGTCAAAGTTTGAGCCTCAACTACCAAAAACTCTTAAGAGTTTTTGCGTCCTTCTAAGAATATACACTTCTGTATTTAACTCTGATCTAGCTACTGCCTGGCTGAAATTAAATACATAACTAGAAGGACGACACTGTCTGACCTAACTGTCCAGAAGGTCAGCATCCCTGGGATCTGGATGGTATTTATCCTGAAGGAGACTGAGTCTGTGATCCAGGAAATGTCATACCCATATTCAGTATTCAGGTGAGAGCTGGGTTTTTACTACCTTCCTAGTTTCCATTTCAAGGGAAGCCAGGTGCCCAGCTAATTTGGGGGCCATAGCCCAGGCACTCCTCCTGTTGTACATTTTAGAGACACCTATCACCCAGGAACACTGCATTTTAGAAGTGCTGCAGGACTAAGCCATGGGCATGGAGGCATGGACACTAGACTGCTTCCCTGAGAATGTATTTGGGAGATGAAGGGTGGGAAATAACAGAGAACTCTCTCCCTGCTCCATGACCATTTCTGTTTTTACTCAGTCAGCGTCAAGCATAACAGATACATACATGCTGGCAATCAAGGTCTGAATATTAGATGCTCTGGAACTTCTTAATTTAACCACTAGAGCAGGTTTTCATCCTGACCTATTTCTTTGTCCTAAAATGACTGTGCACAGCAGGCAGGATGCTCTGTTAGTTATGTGGCACAGTACCCAGGAAGAATGAAAATCCACATGTCACTATGTTTGTCCTTACCACAGGCAATAGTCCAATAGACCAGGGAGTCTGGTGCTTGATAGAGGATTCGATACGGTGCCACTCTGGCGCTGGAGTCCAACACGACATCAAGAGTACCCACAAGGAGACCTACGGAAAGGGAAATTCTGATAAATACACAGTGATGAATCACCTGAGACCCCAAAGGAAGGGGCTTCATATGCTCCTAACCCCTTGATTCACCCTTCACAACAAAAGGCAGACGTATGTATTCATCCCCACACTTGTTCCCTCGCATTATAAAGAAGAGTGACTTAACAGAGAAAACATCTTCAGTTTCAACAAGATTTCATCTTCTAAACATACATCAATCCTAGTATGATGGCAGACAAATTGAAGCAAAGAAGAGAGCTGTTTTATAAAACTGTATTTAAAAGTTATTTAGGTCTTTTCTGCTTCATATACTTTTGGACCCCTGGAGAGGGAAAAAAAAAAAGGAAAAGAAAAACCCAGATAATACACCCTAGAAGAGTTCAAAATTCAGATGTCAGCTAGAAAAAACTAAGACTTCCAGCAAAGATAATTATGTTATTTAATGGTCTGATTTTTTTTAGGGTAGAAAGGATCAAAATGCCTAACAGTCAAGCTGGTTTTCAGCTGAAAGGATACCGATGAAAGACAAAGCCATACTGTTTTCCCAAAGTAGCTTTGAAAATTCTTTGCTAGTGAGGGACAATCAACAGTTGCATACCGAGAGCTACCAATAACTCCAGACTATATTTCTGCAAATTCTAAATGGTATTTTAATAAGAAATCACATACAAAACATAATTCTAACCCCAACAAAACCCTCTCCCACCAGATGCCCTATTTATTCTTGAAAGATGCAAAAGATTTCTCCCTTTTCACCTCCGCATAGAATTTTCATCTTCCCTGCAGAGATGTGGGTTATAAATTCTCAGCAAATTCACATCTTAAAAACAGATGGATGAACTTTCAAAGATTTTTTTCTGCAAGTATTTATTATGGCAGAAAATATTTTCAATAGCTGAAATAAACTGCACATACCAAAATCATTTTAAAACATTAATGCTGAAATCCTCTTTTCATTTCAACTGCTTTCATCTTTTCCCATCATAGTTGTACTAGTTCCCCATTCTGTATTGTCATGACTGGAATAGAAGACTGCTTCCCTAGCTATTCTTCTTTCAGTTTTGTTTTATGCATTATAAATATATAAAAGCACTACCTGTTTTCCATTTTAGCAAATCCAAAAAATTAGAACTGCAACTGACATTTGGAAATACCCCACCTATCAGTGACCTCGGATTCCCCCATTTTATGTTTTTTATTTGTTTAGGAAAATGAAGCTTATACATTGATCTTCACAGGCCAGATCAACTATAACCTATTCCTGCCCGATGCACTAACGCTCACCACGTTTTAATTCACAAATTCTGTAATAATGAGAAACAAGCCTGGACATGCTATTGGTCATTAGCAAGCAGTACTAGAAAGTTGTGTGCTGGTTACAGGATATGAATACAACACATTAATGTAAAATATCCCAGTGTTCATTAGTCAAGCTAGCTTTAGTTGTTACTATTGTATCTCTCATGTCTTTTGATTACTGGTGTACACTGACAAGCTGCCTTTGATCAATCTGCCACCAGCCCTCCTAGTTGCATCTTGACTCCTTTCAAACTCAGCAGACCGAAGCAGGTTAAAACACTTCTTTCACCTTCCAGCATTTCGCAACTTTTTGTTACATTCACCCTCTCCATTCAGCCTTCACAGACACAGTATGGCTCTGCTCCAGAAAGCACGTGCATACACACTTTCAACTACAAGCAAATATCTCAAATGCTTAAAGCTACTAGTGAGCTTAAGAGCATTTCTCAACTGGATCACAGACCAAGCCAGACACTACACTGAATGTATCCGCTGGGTTTGCTGCAAACTCATAGCAGGACTTGTGCCAAAGATTCTTCACGCTTTGCAGCTTCACGCGTCTACTGACGGTACTGAACACACAAAAAGCATGATGAAGTATCTACATAAAGTTGTCTGCTGGCCAAATGTAATCTTCTCTGAGGTACGGATACACTGTTAAGTCACTGTGACCTTTAAAAACATGCTTGTTTCTTTCCTTGTAGTGTATTTCCAAACAAGTTGGTCTGAGGGTGGCCCTACTGATTCCATTGCTAGATCTCTTGGGGTGCTACAGTTGTTATAACTGGGATACAAAGCTGAGGTTAGAGCTAGAATAAACCTACCATTGCGCAGCAACACCAAGTTAAAGGAAGTGCCCCATCCTGTCTCCTCCTCCCTCATTACTGGAGATAGAAGGAAAGGAACACTCCCCTGCCCCACCAAACAGAAACTATGTGAGATAGAGCTACATATTCAGGAAAGGTGAAGAGAGCCATACGAACAAAAATAGGGCTAGGCAGCACTGAAACAGAGAGATGTTATGCGTGAAAAAAAGCTGCAATACGTAAGAGTTGCCCAGTCCCTTTTCAGGAATAGAAACAGGCTGTAGAAATATCCCTGAGGTACGGTTAAAGGAAGAAAATTCACTGAACTCCAAAAGACCCCGTGGAAAATTTGAAGTCTAGCTTACCAAGTCAATTGCAACAGTTTATCAGTAAAATCTTACTTGCATAATAAAATAGTTATTTTGATAGATGATACATGTGATACTTCAAAATAATTTATGCATTCTTATATATTAAAGTCAATTAATATTTATTGTTGTCATTATACAATTATCCCTGATTGTTATCCTTCAGGAACTGTTCCACTTTGCATTGTAGGACAGGTTTTTGTTTGTTTTCAAGGCAGACACATGACACAACCAAACTAAAAGAAACAGCAGTTCAAATAATCAGAGAAATTTCTACTTGAAGTGATCATCATTATAATAAAAAGAATATGAATTTATTTTAATATTGCTCAATAACTCTCCACACAGAAAGTACCTTTTGAAATATGATTAATAACTGGAAGTTTGCATAAAAATGAAACAAGCAACAAAGAATCATATTCTTTAGATTAGACTGGTCCTTGGGCATGAGCCAGTGAATTATGCAGGCATCACATCATGTGACTACACTGATTGCAAGGTTTTTCCCCATGGTTTCATCAGGTTTCTGACTACAGTGAAATAAGGGAAGGAATTTCCGATGTAATAATATTGAACCTGCAAGCCCTTGTTCAAGCAAGCAGTTTCATCGGCAATGATCTAAAGCCCATGTTAAAGTTTGTGGGATTAGCGCCTGACTGACTGGTGACAGCCCCGATCCTGAAGGCACTCAGGCACAAGTAACCTTATATCGAGCAGCAGTCCCATCACACATGCCGCATTTCTAGAGTAGCTATACCTAGACATGGGGGCGGAAGGGGGAAGAAAAGGGAGGGATAATGTCTTCATTTTGTTTGGTAGAGCTTTTTGAATAAAATCAGCTTTGTCTTTTGCATACTTGTACTCTCCACAAAAGACCAGAAGACCACTCAATATTTTCTTCCTTTTCTGTAAAACATGAAGCAGTGACATGTAACATCTGAAACTGGGGAAGCCACAACTGGCTAGGAAGCCTGGGCAATTGCTCTTGCATCATGCTACTGGAAGGACATACAATGCACTAGAGGGTGTTACTGAAAAGTGGTTTGGTTACCCCATGCAACTTACGCCAAAGGAAGAAATTGTACCGTATTTTATTTATCTGACCACTGTACCTCACATTTAGTCTTGAGCTGTGCAAGGATTATAACTCCACCTCGAAGTGCAGAGATTAGTTGTCTGTATTCTGCATCACGTTATGACTTACTGTGCTTGTATCCTTACACGGGCAACCACTTTTTGAAGTGTTTTTCACTAGAAGCATTTATTACCACATGAAGCCTGACCTCCTGTATAACATGGACCCCTTTAAGCCAAATGATTCCTATCTGACCAAACTATTTCCCAGAAAGGTAAGTTATCTTCATTTCAAGACCAGCACAATTGATTCAGACAGACTCTTCCAAGCACCACTGCGCTGCACTCTCCTCTCCTTGGGAACCAACATCCCAGACAGCTTACAGTCCAGACTGCTTACAAATTACCAGTAAACTGTCATGAAATCAATGGATGTTCTGCAGTAGAAACTTGGTACACTGTAAACCACCACCGTGGAAAACACACACACTTTATAGTATATGAACACAAACAGCTGTCTAAGTCACAATGAATCACGGAACATCCTGAACTGGAAGGGACCCACAGGGAACGTTGAGTCCAACCCCTGGCTCTACACAGGACCACCCAAAAATCAGACCCTGTGTCTGAGAGGGCTGTCCAAACGCTTCTTGAACTCTGGCAGCTCAGTGCCGTGACCACTGCCGTGGGGAGCCTGTGCCAGTGCCCGACCACCCTCTGGGTGCAGAACCTTTCCCTAACACCCAGCCTGACCCTCCCCTGTCCCAGCTCCATGCTGTTCCCTCGGGTCCTGTCGCTGTCCCCAGAGAGCAGAGCTCAGCGCCTGCCCCTCCGCTCCCCTCGTGAGGGAGCTGCAGGCCGCCATGAGGCCTCCCCTCAGCCTGCTCTGCTCTGGGCTGAACAAACCAAGGGGCCTCAGCCACTCATGTCTTCTCCTCTAGAGCTTTCACTATCTTTGTAGCTCTCCTTTTGGGGTTCTCTAATAGTTTTATGTCCTTCTTACATCATGTTACCCAAACAGCACACAGCAATGTGTTTTCAGTTGCTTAAATATTTACATATTGCTGTGCTTGATGACTATAGCACAGATATTTCCTGCAGGTATGTTTCTCCTCCTTTTTATGTCTAAAAATTTAACTAGTGATTACCTTTTTTTTTTTTTTTTTTAACCTCTCACAAGAATCTGCAAGGGTGTTTTTTTTTTTTTTTTTTTTTTTTTTTTCAATTACTGGTGTTTTTACATTAAAAGGAAAAGCAAGTTTATGCACCTTAAACATAAACATTTTTTTTGCTGCTGTTACAGCAGGATTGTCTTCCTGACAAACAGTAGCCCTGTATTACCAAAAGTTATGCTTTATTTTAAATAAAACACACAAATCAAGTAGTCTTTATCACCTTTCTACCACTCCTCCAACACCAATCTAATAATTACAATTGTGCCCCCACATTTTACCTGCTAAAAACAAGGTTCTCAAAGTAAATCAGGTTACATATTCAAGAGTGAAGACCTAGATTATGTATCACCTCTAGTGCACCTTATTAAAACACCAAAACCAATTTAGCTACTGTTTATGAACAACAATAGTGACCATTCAGACCATAAAAATCACCAGCAGCCGTGGCTTTCTTGCCCAGAAAGCACTACCTATCAAAAAGCTCAGGACAATAACCGACAGTGACACTTCCCATTCAGCTTTATCCTTGCAGTCCTCAAATCTGAGGTGCTTTCAGCACACAGCAGAAATCTGCAACACATCCACGCTTCAGAGTCAGGGGCAACCTGCATCAAATCTTGCCTAGAGCTGGAATGAGGTCACTGTGCAGTTGGTGCAACTGCTGTGCCTGCTACTGCCACCCAGGAAAACACCCTCCTCTCCTCCAGTTAGCCAGATGACAAGCATGTGTCATCCCCTGGCTCCCAAAACTGAGCCCTGCCCTGCCCCCATTGCTGCTACATCCTTCTCCCTGCGCTACAACTAGCCACAAACGGCATAAAAAAATCCAAGAATACAGCAAATGCAAAAATGCTCAAAAGCAGTTAGTCAATAGCTCTCAGGAGTCTCAGTGGAGGCAAAATGGGAGGTCGAAGAACTATGCAGTCGCAGCAGTAAACATGTATGCAGGGCAGAGGAGCACCAGCTGCTTCCTACTTATTCCCTGCTCCCCTTTTTGTACCCTTTCAGCTGCTGCTGCTATGGACTGAGCCAGGGGTGGGGACAGCAGAAATCAAGGCAGATTTGCTGCCATTTGACTTCTCACAGAGATATCCTGTGTGTCGCCCTTATTGAGTGTCAGAGGTCTGAATTTTACCACCTTGCCAGGCTATTTTCCTTTGTTTGTGGAAGCAGACTGAAATGATACATTTTCACTTAATGCATCTTTATTTGCTGCGCTAGCAACACCACCACATAGCCTAAAACAATAAAAAAAAAAAAAGCATCACATCACTCATCATCATTATTACGGAAAATTTTACACAAATTGTTTGCAAGAGAAGACTGCTGACAAACCATTACTATCAACAGCCTGACAGTCTCTCAAGACATCTTCTGTTAAAAATAAACACTTCTTAAAACACCTAAACAAACAGCACACGTTCATCTTTTTCGCACCTAGAGAAAAACAGAAGTGTACAGAACAGACCTAAGACTTCTTACAGGTCACCCGGTGACTCTCGGAGTCATGCTCAGGGGTTATTACTCAATTAGCCCCACGGATGTTAGCAGCCTATTCGTATGTGAGCTCAACACCGCAAGTAGGAAAGCTGGCAAAGTCAAGTGTCATCAGTAAGAAGTTTTCAAAACAGGCATAGTGACATTCCAGGTGAATGAAAGAAATACCGCTTATATGATTCCCTTACTTGCTGTGTGCTGATGACCCCTTCTCTTTCCACTAATGTCAGATGGACACATAACGAGCTCTGGCCATAATCCTGAAACATCCAAGGGACCTATTTGGATTGTAGACGTCTGATCATTTCTGAGAAAGCCCAATTCAGCCCTGCGTCAGCCATATTTTCACCCAGAGCATTCAGTCTTATATCGAAATCATGGACAACAAAAAAACTCGTCCTCAAGTTTAAATATTACTTCCTGGACTATAAAAACAATTACTCATGACAATACATAGCTAAGATGTCCAGTACAAGCTATTGTGTTTTGCCTAGACACTATATGAATCATTTATTTTCTATTTTTTTTCAAGATGGTCCACGTGTTTACATAATTAGCTCACTCATTTGTTATTACGGGAGGAGGTCATCCAATTACTTGACAGTCGAAACTCAACCCAGAGCAACAATCTGAACTCCACAAGTAATATTATTGACAAATCCTGTTAAATGGGGTGGGACAAAGCTATCTGATTCCATTTCATGGGATAGACTAAATGAATAGTAAGTATTATGTATACACCACTCAAAAGTAACTACAGTATTAAGCTTCCCATCCTAGTAATAGTATCCTCAAAACTATGAAAACATCTTCACTGCAAACACCACACTTGCAACTTCATGAAGGTTTATACAGTTTTGCATTATATGCATAAAATTCATACAAACTAAAGCAAAACAGTACCTAAATACTTGGCTACTGTCTTCCATATGGGTTATATAGCATTGACTTATATGAACACGTAACGTATAACAAAAAATACCCAAAACACTCTTCCTCTGGAACCAAAGCCTATGATCCGTTAAGTTTTCCTCAACTCCTGCCTTTGTTGCTCTTTCCTTCTACCACTGAACTTCATAGAAGTTTTCAAATATCAGTGAAACAGACACTGAGGAAGTTCTGTCACTCTGGTGACATTTAGCAAGACAAGCAGCAAACACAGTACTTGCTTCTGTCTTCAGGATGATGAACACAAATGAGACAAGACTGAAAACATCACCTTTTTTTAAAAAGCTTGGGTAGGGCCAATGTGGTGATCTAGCTTGACTACTGCAGTTTAAGACAGTAACAAAGGATAAAGCTTTCATTCTCCTTTCAAGTTTAACAATTGTGATCGCAACAGATTTTCTTCTCGCTATCTTAATTTTAAAGTGATCAGCAATTGGATGTCCAGTTCAGTACTTGTCAAGGTGTCTAAACAACTGATGACCATCCCTGTAAAAATCTGAATCTTGCTTCTAATCCAAGTTTGACTGGGTTTTCGACTTTCTGCTTTCAGAATTTTTTGTAAATTTGGATAGTAAGCTGAAGCACCCTAAATCATTCTCAGATATAACTACATACATCAGTGTTATCTACTAAGCATCATTTAAAATATTTTAGCATTGTAGAACTTGGCTACTTTTCTCCTTACCAGAGAAAATAAAACAGAATATGTATTTGCTACATATAGATATGGATGCATATACACACAGTGAAATAATTGCCTTTATTTACACTGAAGCCAAGTTTACAAACGACGAAAGGTCCAAGTACAGTAACTCACTCAAAATACATCCAATGAAGAAGTTCCCAGAAACAAACCCACTAGATTTGAACTGAAAGGAAATCCTAGCACAAGCATAGACAGGCTGGGTGGAGACATGAGCAGGAACAGGCCATGCGTGACAGCTTCAGGTGTGTGATGGCTTACTGCTCTGAGGAAACTGACATTTGCACCAAAACGAAATCTCACACACCTGAAGAAAAGAAGTTTGTTATTACTTGTCAATCACACCAGGCTATGAAATGATGGAGAAACTTTGTGAATACAGATAGATTCAACAATTGCTTTCAAGGTATGTTTAACAAAATAGCAAAATTTACTCCTTATGAGTCTGTTTTAACAAGCAAAATAAACAAAAACAACTTAGGAAAAGCATGACCAACAACCATTGACCAAAACAGCACAGAAGTCACTGAATTCCACTAAAAACTAGCTCTTACATAGCACCCCACTCTCCGAGTAGCATAAGCAAATTAAACAGATTTCACCCAACAGCAAAACGTACACCAACTGCATCTGCACCAACATAAGCCTCAAGAACAAATCAACTAAGTGCAAGCAAATAAATACTGCCAAAGTAAGAAGAAAAAACACCGTAAACTGAATCTAGCCAACCAAATCAATGGTATAAATCAACAACTAATGTGTGCACAGTAAACTCACCTTGAACTAAGGAACAATCCTGAAACAAGCATGATCAAATACATGTTAAATCTAAAGAGAAACACGTTTTGCCAAAAGTAAAAAACAAGACCTAACTGCTCTGACTGAGTACCCATGGGAAAAGAACCAAAATAATTTTAAGAACTTGATTTTAATAAGCTTAAATTAAGGCTGCTGTTGTGGTGCAGACCTCTATATAGGAACTTTGGAAAAACTTCAGAAAAAAATGGAGTAATTGTGACATCTAGAAATACTTACAACCTTTATTTTGAAAGGAAAGTAACAGACAGAAGATTTCCAAGAAGTGCTCCAGAATCTAAACCCACCTCAGCACCAGATTTGAAAGCCAAATGCAAGTGTAGTTTATTGAATGTCAACATTGAACAGACATCAGAAGTATGACGGGTAATCAGAAAACTGGAGAAAACATCAACTTAAAGGCCTTTACATACCTTGTATCTTTATACTATAGCAAAGTCAGTGACAGCAACAACCCCTGCCTATTACAGGTCAAAGCTATCCTACAGTGTGATCTTACGAAGGACTGAAAAAAGTAAGAGGCTGCAAGCGTTAAGAACATAGAAAGCTGAGCAGATTCTGCATATAGCAAATACATGCATATAGATTCTGCATCTAAACAATACAAACTTTGGTATAATGCAGAAAATTTACCAAGAGACCTAGACATTGCTAATTACATTGAGGTCCTGTGTGACATTTCCAACAGGGTTTCACACAAACAGATCTCAGAAAAAACAGCAGGTCCAGAAAACATTACTGAATTTGTTTGTCAAGAAAAAACATGATGTCAGAAGGCAAAAATGGGAAGTGACAGCTCAGAGGCCTTGATGGGTCACATTACTCAAAGTGTAAAAGATGAAGTGATGTCAGGGAAAGTCTTGGGCCAAGAAGCATTTTGGTACAGAAACCTGAGCTGCACAAGCACCAAGGAACACCAAGAATTTTCATCCCAGGCGCTGTATCTGTGCAAAGAGCGCATGATCTGTAAGAACGGGAGATCAACGGAAGCATTGGACAGGAAATGAGACACCTTCCAATTAAGCACCTGTGAAAACGCCTGGGGATTCAGCAGAAAGATCAGTGAGTCAATCCAGAGAACCAAAAGGAGTTCAGCTCTTTGACATCTGGATTCCTTGAAGCGGAAATCTACTAGTGTGAAGCAGCAGATATACCCATGGCAAATCCTTGTAAGAAACCAACAGTGGGAGAGGAGATTTGATGCAACACTAGATGACAGAGCCAAACAGACACGGAAAGCTAATGGACAGGCTGACCACCTACATAAGTGATGCTAATTGTGTGTATTTTGATAGCCATTTCAAGCATCAGAAAGCATATTTTCTACTGAATTGTATCAAGTTTGACATGTAAAATCCTAACTGCTTGAGTCAATGAGGACAGAAAGCAACATGTTTGTTACAGCACATACCGTCTTCTCATCACACAGATGATACGCTGGTCAAAAGCTTTTCTAATGTCAGGCATAAACGATTTTTTAAGTAATTACTTCCTCAAACCTGTGAGTTGGGAGGCTGAGAGCACGATAGAATTTCTTCTCCAAATTTGAGCTACTAACTGCCATGTCTGGCGAGGGTGCAAGAAAACGTTCTGACTTAGAAAACTGCACAGGATTAAAAATTACATCAGATTCAACTTTGATGCCCTGTGCCAGTCAGCTGAGCTCAGAACCTCTCCTTTCTGACTTTCCAACGAGGAAATTATACGATAACCCCTTCTGCAAAAATAGCTGGTGAGAAAGATAGTACTTCATCAATTTCTTTTACCACTAGCAGTCAGCAAATTTCCATCTGCTCTCCTCTGCTTAAGCATTTGAATCATCTTTGGCAACATCTCACAGACTTACAAACTTGTACTGAATCTCTCACACATGCACTGTCCCAGCTGTAAGCATAAATGCCGTATCTGCAAAATAATTCATTCCTAAAAACAGTTCTTGCAAACTAAGACAAACAATTTATTTGCCTTCGGATTCAAAGGGATTTTACAGTAACAAGATGTTAAAGAAAATTAATGAGAATTTCATGTCCATTTCACACAGAAATGTACACACGCAAAAAGCACACAGCAGTTCCATGAATTAACCATACCACACCCTCAGTCTCTTCCTGTAAGCTGTGAACACATTGCTTTGCTGTCAATTATTAGTTGCACTAATTCCTTGCAATGCTGTTCCCAAATAAAAGCCTTTGGCTAGCATTACCACATGATAGCAGAAAGCAGATAGAGGAATTTTTAACCTGTTTGTTGTATCAGTACGCAACATGCACTTAATGTACAAAAAAATGAGCCTTTTAGTTATTCATAAAGATTACGACCTGTTCAAGACCCTTACATCCACGAAAGAAGCATGGTCATACAGTGCACAATGCCCAAACGATGGGAGGGAGGTGGCTTCACGTTCTGCCCAGCTGATACAGGCTGCCCTACAACATGCTGGACCCTCTCGAGAAGGAAATATTTCACACAGGCCAAACCACGTGTCTGCACGGGGAAGGTAGCTGACCATCAGGAAGTAAAATAGTTACGAAGAAGAGAGGGTTAAAAACAGCTGGCACCTTTGAGAAAACTCAAAAGAGGAAACAAAAGAATTTTTCGTCTTCCTTTTGTTGACCGACAGGGAAACTCTTGAGTGAGCGTCACCCAGAAGCAAGATAAAGGAACTACTTGCAAGGCACGAAACAATTTCATGATGGAGCGCGCTCATCAACCATCAAATATTTTTAAAGTAGGGAAGTACATTTTTCAGTCTTGTCCTGGGAGATTAATGCAGCATGCAAGATAATGCAAGTTTGCAGAACAGCAACGAAAAAAGGAAAAAAAAATTAAAACCGATTTACAAGTCTTTCCCATAGTTCTTAGATCAACAAATTAAAACAAAACCTAACCAGCCCTTCACTTAAGGCATGCTGACATGTACACAATCATTTAAAAGCGTCCAGGCCCTAATTCAGTCTAAAATGGCTTACCACAGCTTAGTAAAAAAGCTGTAGCTCTTAAGCAGACTGACTATTCAGACATTTTGTTAGCAGAGATGACTTCTTCAGACTCACTAATTAGGCACTGCCCTGACACAGAACAAGATGATCATCATGCTTCTAACATGCTACAATCCAATATTAAAATAAGTGCAGAAAATGCTTCTAACGTCCAGATGAGTGTTGAAGTAAGATGGCTTTCTCTGTTCTACTAGTTTATGTAAATTGAAGCCAAGAAGAATGAATCTGCGCAGAAAGGGCTGAGATTTCCCCATGTATCCCTGAGTGACTGATACTACCTTTCCAGCAAAGGATTGCTGCACTCAGAGTGGATCCAGAAGAACAGGTAATGTGAGTACTGCTCTTCTTCAAAGCCATAAGAATTACTTTCACCCACCCCCCAGGCTATATAAACTACTTGTTTTTAGACTACAGTGTGTGGAAAGACGTGAAAGATGCGTTCCTCTGGACTTAGCTCTGGTGATGGTAACCTCCCTGCACAGGAGGAGGGGTAACACTGAGACCTGGCAGCCTTCAAACACATTTTTGCAGTCACAGCATCCAACCACAGCACAGTGTCCAGAAGTGTGTACTGGCTCCCCCCTCATTCCCAGCCACTCGGAAAGCACTCCACTTCTTCCTTCAGCCTTACCTACACAATGGCACCGCAGCACAGCCCCAATTTACGTTCTTTGAAGTCAGACAGATGGAGAGAAGGGTGTTACACTTAGTCCAGCTCAGTCTGCCTACTGGCTAGTTTCACAGCAACCCCGGACTTGAAGGCAATGCCAGAAAATCAATGCTCCTCGTTGTTGAACCATGGTTTAAGTTACATAGCGAAGCCATCTCATCTCATCGAGCCCACATTCTCATCAATTTGAAAGTCAATTATCATTCTACAATTTAAGACAAATGCCTTTAGTCAATAATGAGGGAGCACAAGTCAGCAGAACTTAGATTACAAGGAAAAAAAAAAAAGGTGACAGCTGTACCTGCATCTTCTCTTGAATACATAAATTCAGACCACTCTCAACCACAATGAAAATCTTACATATAAAATTTTTAATCAAATTCAGGGACATGTGATCTTGTTTCCCACAGAGCAATGAGCCAAATTTTACACAACATTCATGGGTGGATACCTTTTTAGGCTATTATCTGAGCAAATTTCAGCACCATATCACTACAGAATAGAAGATTAAGGAAAAAAATGAAAGGGTCCTTTTTTTCCCCCATTTCTCTAACATAGACTTGATAACCTCAAAAATCCATCACTAGAGCTGTATCATTATCTACAGAATTTCCCACAGTGTGACCCTAAATGCCATCATTATTAGAAACTACATACCCCATTAAGTGTTTCAGCAGGGTTTGTTGTTGTTTGGAACTTTCAGGATCAGTTAGGCTCCCCTACACTTTGCCTTTAGCCAGTTCTGCCTATCAAGAGTGGGCCACTGGCTTTCTTTGCCTGCACTGGCCCTCAATGGGCCAACCACAGCCATTAGAGCAACCAGCACAAAATTCCAGGATTGGTATTTCCAGGGAAAACAACTAACCATAAGTTCCTCTTCTTACTGTGCCTACTAAGCTGGGAGTAGTCTGGCTACTCCACAGCCCTTTCTTTCTTCTTCACCCACCTTTTGTCCACCACTGCATCACAAACCCATGCACTAACGTGGCAAGGTCTGACAAGGTCCCATAGAGGCTTTTGAGACTGCCAGCGCTGATAACTCCTACAGGTTAGTGCTGGGTGCTTGTTTAGCTATGGTTCTGGCAACGTACTAAAAAAAACTCCAGCTCTTCCCCCCAGGCATCATATAAAACAAGCAAACAAAATCCATAGAAATTATTTAGCTACTTGTTGCCATTACCTCAATCCCACCACAGCTGCAATTCCATGCAGATAGACCCTAATAAAAGCTACATGAAAAGCAATTCTCAAACTATGCTTAGAACTTGTGCATTCTAAATCAATATTCACTACACAGAGAGCATTCACATGCTAAAATAACAGATGCGGCAGACAAAAACTGAAATATCAAGGGGGAAAAATGCAGAAACAAAGATAGAACTGTTTCTATATTCTGAACTGCTGCTAAATGCTGTCGGCTCATTTGAGCTTCACAAAACAAGGAGCATGCATTTGTGAATCTTGTTCTCACTCAAAGGAGAAAATCTTCAAAGTGATCTCTGTACGGTGGTATCATCTATCACACTACACGCACTGCTGCAAGAAGGCCTTGTTATACACACACACTGCAAATAAGTTGAAGAGAAAATAAAATTCTCAAAATGCTTCCCAGGAACTTAAGTGTTTGGAAGATTGTCTGGGTTTCTCAAACAATCTCTAATTCAGAGGTGACAAAGTCAGAGAAGTACAGGAGCGCCTACTCAAACCACCTCCACTAAAACAGAAAAAAAAGACCTTGGAGGCCAGTGGGTAATCCAAGGAAGGAGTGTCTGCAAACAATTCCTCAGTAAACACAGCAAGGGTAAAGTTTTGAGGCAAGAAATATTTTAAGTGGATTTGTCAACACTGCCCATAATTGCGAAGATTAAAAAAAAAAAATTACAGGAAAACAACAACAGAAATCTACAGCCAACACAAAACAACTGCTGGTCACTTTCTACGCAAGGTGGGCTTGATTAACCTTTAACACTGAAGATCTCAAGGGCCTACATGAAAAAACACTTTGGAGTGGTGCATTAGTTTAGATTGTAAATTGTTTGCAGGCCCACAGAGTATTCAGAGGTTGAAGAAACACTTAATCTTCTGGTAAATATACCCAGGACCTTGAACCAAACATCAACGCAGTCCATGTGCTTATTTTGATTAGCCTAAGTAACTGGTTTCAGTGCAAGTGGGGAAGGAAGAAACCAGTTTTCGGAGTATGAGCTTGAGCATTTCCTACCAAGTCAAGAAGGACCAATGGTAACACCATTGGGTTCCATATCTCAAGTTTTATAAAAACGTATACGCATTACCTAAAAATGATTAAAGGTCTACAATACTGAGTGAATGCAGTTGTCATGTATGCGGTTGTCAGGAGACCAACATATGTACAACCCAGACACCTACAAAAGTGTTTCCAGTTGACAGAGGCTGAAAACAAAGCATTTGTGGAACAGGCTTTACAAGGGCATCCTAAAGAATAGAGAGAAGCCAAAGCAAATGTGTTCTGGTAGCACGTACCTATGAATTACAACTCGGTCTCATTTTCAGGAGCGTGCGTTACAGGTTCGAGCACAAAATCCACCAAGAACCTCAGCAAGTCACACCCTCACGTACCAGGGCATGGACAGCGCTGACCACCCGCACAACGCCTTCGCAGCGGCTCTAAGCCCATAAACCCTAAGGAAAGCCTCAGGGCATCCCCTCAGCGCTGAGGGACGCCGCAGGGGGCCGAAGGGCCGCCGGCACAGCTCTGAGGCCGCCGGGGAGGCCGTGCGGGGCGCTGCCAGCCCGCAGCCCCGGGTGGCGAAGGCAGCTCGCCCCCCAGCACCTCCTGAGGGTCCCCACGTCGCACAGCCGCCCCCGGGGGACCCCAGCCGAGGCGGACCCGTCCCCGCGGGCGGCCCTGCCCTGCCCTCCCCCCGGCCTTACCCGCCAGTCCCCCGCCGCCTCCATCGCCGCCGTGCCCCTTCCTCCTCTGGAGGATGAAGTAGGGGTTGGCCCGCTCCGTCACCCACAGCGCGTTCGCCAGCAGCACCTCCTCGGGGTTCACCCACATGCTCCCGCCGCGGACAAAGGGCGTGCGCCCCGCGGGGCCTCACGCACGCACCGGCCGCCTCAGACGCCACCATGCCCGGCCGCCGGGGAACGGCGGCGGCGGGGAAGAGGAGGAGGAGGCAGCCGCATGCCCTCGGCGCTGCCGCCGCCGGGCGCGGAGGGGCGGCCCCGGCAGCAGCCGCCGCAGCGCCCAGGGCAGCGGTGACATCAACGGCCGCCGCCGCGCGCCGCCCCCAAGCCAACGGCCCGCCCAACCGCCCCGCAACCGCCCGCCCAACCGCCGCTCCCCTCAGCACAGCGAGGAAGCCTGCCGCCAGCCAGCCGCGCGGTGTGCCGTACCTTAGCAGCTCAGGTTGCTGAATAAATTCAGTCTCAAAATCACGAACGCGCGTGTTCCGGGCACAAACTTTTCACGGAGTCCTTAGCTTTACGGTAGGGCCATCCTGCAGCTGGTGCCGACTCATGGTGGCGTGGAACCCGACCGCCGATGTTCCTCATACAGAGGCTGACGCCTTGTCATGGGAGAGGTGACTCCCCACCTGAGGTGGCAGTCACACCTCTGTCACTGCGTGGGCAAAAGGTCCGGGAGAGGAAGCGGCAACCTGAGGAACACTCCTCGCATTCGCAGTGGGCCATGGTAAACATTTGCTGTTCGTACTAAGGCAGGGGAATATAATCCCAATGGGAGTGCAAAAGGCCTTCTTCACCCTTCCAGAATTTATCGTAGAATCGTATTAGTTGGAATTCTATCATTGTTGAAACGACCTCACCCTTTTAACTGGACGATTAGAGCGGGAGAGAGTGGAGAGTATTTTTAAAGAAAAACTCTGAACAAACAAATTTCTTATAACTTCAGAAAAAAAATTCAATCTTCGCTTTGGTTTTGTTTTGACCAACTCTATTTAAGACATATTTCTTCTCAGAAAGAGCAGTCAGGCGTTGGAATAGGTTGTCCAGAGAGGTGGTGGAGTCACCGTCCCTGGGGGTGCTCAAGGAAAGGTTGGACGTGGTGCTGAGGGACATGGCTTAGCGGGTGACATTGGTGGTAGGGGATGATTGGACCAGATGATCTGAGAGGTCTTTTCCAACCCTAATGATTCTATGATACAGCAAGTAGACTGAAAGTTAAATTCTAACCTGGCAAAAAGTAGTAGCAAAAATTCTTAATAACTTCCCTTACTAAAGGCAGGATGTCACACACAAATGGCTTGAAAAAGTTTGTGTTGTCACAGAAGCACGGATGGCATTACGTTCTTGTACTTTTATCACTGCCAACAACTTGTAGTAGAATTACTATGGCAGCACTGACATTTTAGGTCAGTGAATAACCAAACCTGAAGAATAACTGAATAATCCTGCTGCAGTCAGAGCCAGTGATGAAGTTAATCTTGTGGTCCCTTGAGAAGGAAAAGATCACTTACAGGTGTTAGGAAGCCCTTCTGTCTCCCACGCCTAACTTGGGCACAGTTATGTTTGCAGAACTGTAAGCACTGAAGACAGCTGCCAGGCCTTAATAGCACCAATTAGTCTGTTTTATATCTGAGTACAATGACATACATTAATGGCATAAAGAGCACCAAAAACAGTTTTTAATGTCCTTTGTATTTATTTCTGTTAAGCGCTCTGCAATATTTTAATAAATTTGGAAAGAAGCAAGATGTCATCCCTCAAGCAATGACATTTAAAATTAGGCTATATTGTGTCTTTTTGTTGCTTTGTTGCTGTGTTGTAGATAGCATCAAGGCATTTTTAAATAGAAATCTGATCCGCTTTCACAGTAATGAAAAAACAAGTGTTGTGCTATCATGGCTGACCTTTCTCTTAAAGCTAATGCAAATATTATCTCCTATATGCCAAACATGCATTTTTTATCCCTTATGTAAAATACTTATCTACATGTATTTTTTTCTGGATTTTAGTTGCCCATTAACAAGTTTCTTTTCTATCTGGTACTCTGGGAACAAAATAAAGAATTAGAATAGGATTTTTTTAAAAAAAATCTTAAATGCAAAATGGAAAAAAGAAAAATCAGTATTGGAGTAATTGACCCAGCTTGTATTGCAATATTTTGTTAGAAACAAACAAAACTATATCAGGCTGGAACCTCAGTGTTGTTTTAATTTTAACTGGGAGTATTTGAAAGTCTCTGTGCCATTAGATTTAAAACTTCAACACATGCCCTTCAGTTTGGAAGAATGTATTAAAGAAATGGTTAAATCAGGAACAGATATTAATACAAACCAATTAGTTACTTCTTATGTTATATTATAAACACCTTGGAGAAGAAAATAAACATGATTCTAGTCCTTATGTGCATTGTCATCAGATTAATGGAGAATAACAGTACCCAAGTAGGAAAAAGATTAAATAAAGCAGGCATTTTACCATTTATTCCCCCAAACACCTCCTTACAATTGGCCTCTTTTTTAAATGCAGCTAACTGGCATTTGTGAGTGGTACAAGACAGCCATTTAACTGGCTAGGGGCAAAGATAAAATATCATGTAAAAATTTACCTTTGATAAGTGTACACACTGTTCAGCTTAGAACAATAGCCATACAGGTCCTGCACAAGGGCATACCTAAGCATAGGAAAGCACCTAGTCATCACTATCTAGAAGCTTAGATCCTTGGACTGCTATAAATCAACACCTTATTTGTACATGGAGAGAGCTGGTGTTGAGCTTCTTGTGACAAGTGTTTTACTTTATAAATGTTGCCTAAGGTTTAAGAAGCCAGAGGACATTGTGTTAGTTACGATGTGGAATGAAACAGGACATAAGAAAGAAAAGGATTTGAGATTTCTTACTGCATGGTCAACTCACCTGCCACAAAACTTAGTGTTTATATGCCTGTAACACTGTTTATTGAAGCAACTAGAAGCATTCAAAAATAATGATGGCACTTTTACCGTGCTCCTGCAAGTACATATTACAGGCACTTCTACAGATGAGACTGAATCATAGGAAATAATTCTTGCTTCGGGTCATCCAGGAAGTCTGTTGCAAGGATGCAAGTAAAGGTACTCAAATCCCAGCATCCACTACCTGCAGTTTTCCACTTCCCAGCTCTGGTAACGGTGTCCTTCAGACTCCGAACCAGGGCCACTCACTGTCAAGCCCTTTATCACTCCAAAATAATTTTATAATCCTTGGGTCTAGTGTCAAGAGCCATTAATGGACTGATTGAATTGCTGAGCACCTGCTGTAAGACATACCTTTTTTTATGAAGTGTAACACTCAGCACATGTGAAATATTGCACCCAACTGGAACACAACCTGCTTGATAGGAAAGAGTTAACTTTCTGTAGGATTTTGGCATTTATTCAGTACCAGGCCATCAAAAGTACCATTTGCTATCCCACACCAGGGTTGGGCAGGTAGTACACCAAGAAGACTGCATCAATAAATCTCCCAAGGAAATCTGGAAACAAAGTACTTCAAAGTGAAATAGAGCAAAGGAATTAGAAAGTAACCCAAACAAGTCCCAGGAGTTTTTCAACAAAAAGAGAGGGTACGCTCACCAGCATGAAAGCAACCTGGGAAGACCACGTATACTCTCACTGCAGAGGCTAGATAAACATCTGCATCTCATTAAAGAATGCCGAAAAGGATTTTGGATTTGTTGCTTTGCTGAAGAACAAGGACACTTTTTTTTTTTTTAAATATCATTGTCCTCTCTGTAACCTTTCTTACCTGGCCTTGTATGCCGTAAACAAAAACATTTCTTGGATTCCCCATTTATTTTGCTCAAGTTAAAAGTGATTTCAAATTAACAGGCTAGCAGCAGGGTATTCTGTTCTTATTGATGTGGTGATTCTTACAAAGGAAACATCCAACATTTCTTCCAGGTACCCAAAGAGTGTCAGGGTGGATCTTCACCGAGCTGCAGTGGTTCATTTTGAATTTGTGACAACAGAGGTTGAACAGAAAAGCAGTGTTGACTTCAGAGGGTCCCAGGCATGCAGCAAGGCAGCAGGGAGAGCACCTGACCCTCTCTCAGGAGATTTGGACAGTGACTATATTTTTCTTTGACTAAATATGCCTTCGTAAAGGCATCACATCAGGAGGTCTGTTACAGCTGGGTTCTTCTACGTTTGCATATCTGACAGGAAACATCAACTCTGAAGATAATACCCAGCTGTCTGTTTTCTCTTCCCAGCATATTTTCATTGCCTGGAAAGACTGTCAAATTCAGGACAAACTTACCAGCTTTTAGTCTGAATGAGGAATCTAGATTTCCGAGGAAGGTCAATTAGAGCAGTTTCATATTCTGTGATGCATTTTTACACTTCCCTATAACCATAACAACTATTCTTGAGTATGCCACTCACTACTTTTTGCTCTCATTATGAACGAAAGCTTTTTTTTAAGGCCAGTTTTTTGTTATATTCTGCCAGTCTCCCACAGCAAAGGTACAGCTTACTGATAAAAAGCAGTTCCTTTCTTTTTGGCAAGGCATTATATTTAACTCCGCTGTTAGGTACAATAACAACTGCTTTACTCTTTGTAAAGCACTGCTGTATACTAGGCTCTTCACAGCTGAGGTAGCCATCTGCCCACAACCCACACGTCGGATTGTGGCCTACCTCGCTTGGTGATGTGCATCAGATAAGACTTACCAGCTCTCCTGCCACGTCTATTCTATCCTTTGAACTCTGACAATTTCTGAAGAGTAGGTATCAGAATTGGACACAGTATTTTAACAAAGCTTCACCTTTTTTAAAAAAAATGAAATAAGATCCTTGCTGCTTTTGAGAAATTCTTTCTGAAATGCCTTGCTTTGACATAGCACTGCACTGGGAACACATGAAGTGCTTTATCCTAAGTCTTCACCCAGGAAGAGCTTTCTAAAGCAACCACCCTTATTTTGGATATAACTGGCACTCTTTGCCTTACACTTGGTTTATGGACTTTAGCACTGGACTGTAGTAGAATGATCTGTGACTTGTTATAGCAATGACCTTACACCAGTATTTATTATCCTGCTTATCCCTATGTCATTCATAAACATTGTCAGTAAAAATCCTTTAGTACAATCCTAATCATTTAGATTATTAAAGTGATACATGGACTGCTACAAACCATCCCACTCAGTATTATCCCCTTGTTCTAAAATCTGTGGATTCATTTTGTACCCAGTTGTTCAGACCAAGTTAATTCCATATATAACGTCTTTACAATTAGAATTGCTTTGGCAAAATCCAGACATTTTTCAACTCTATCTATCTATATTGGCCAAAGCTTTTACCCTGCCAAAAAAAGAAACAAGCTTTATTTGACTGGACCTAATTCCATGAGACCACACATCTACTGTCCAAAATAAAATATATTCCCTTTCTGTAAAAATTTCTTAATATTATCCCAGATAAATCATTCTGTCATTGCAACAAAGTTCAATGATAGACTAACTAGTCCATGGTTTGTTAGGTCTAACACACTAACCAAAGCTTGTTCTTTTTAAATGTGGGAACTACCTCAGTATACAGATGAGTGTATCAAAATTTCAACATCAGCCATCTTCCAGTGGAATGCAAATAGATTAAATAAACCCAACAACTAAAATTCCAAAGACATTATTAAAGTTTACTACAACCAAATAAAGCTGACAATCAAAGTTGAGAAGGAAAACAGCCCATTTGAATATGCCTTAGGAGGTTGCACACGGTTGAGCTAATGTTACTAAGCTAAGAGGAAAGCCAACAAAAGTTTGACAGCAGCTGATATTTTTTAAAAGCAACTGCCCTGAAAAAAGGCACTCTTATACTTTAGTGAGATGCTAGAAAAAAGGGTGGGACACATGTTGGTAACAGCACAATCTGCCTCTTTGTTTCAGGTTCAGCAATCCAACTACATTTTGCACGTTCCTGTTAGCACCTTTAGGAGCAAGCAGTCAGTCACTGAACCAGCTCAGCAAGAAGCTTCATTGGCGCTGTTTCTTCAGAGCGATAGGAGTGAGAAAGCTTGAAACAACACTGGTAAGGAATTAGATTTATTCTGAAGACTTTGGTGGTATAATCGCCTACTCTTGTAATTCGTAACTTACTCCTGGTGGAGATGATAGATTTCCTGAGGGACAATTCAAGTTATATTGGACAACAGAGAAACTGCTGGACTTAATTTGGTTTTAAGTGTTAATGCTCAGTGATTACTTACCTTAAACCTTTTCATGAGCTACTTATGCTAAGCACGTGAATTTGAATACTTTATTTTATGTCATAAGACTTAATTTTGCTCAGTCATAAACTGGTTAGGTTTGTTTATCCTTACATTCAATGTAAATTTTGTTTACCCTCCAACGACATTCCTTGCTTTTCTATGCATTTTGTTACTTGAGTTATGCTAAAATAGATTGCAAATTATTTAGAGAAACAACTTTCCATAAGAAGTAAGAACTGAACCTGAGTTAGATCTGTAGAAAACCAGGAGGCTGAGGTGCTAGTCAATCCATTTACTCATTTGTGTAGTGAATAACTTGCAGAGTTAATTTAATTTGTAGTTAGTTTACTCTAGAGCTTTCCTCAGCATTAGTCTGGGAAAGTCTGGGATCTTCAGCAATTGCTTTGGTTGCTGAAAGCAGAAACCTGAAAAGTGACTCAGAAATCTCATAAGCATAGCTGGGTAGGGAGACATCATGGAGCAGACTGTAGAATTTTCCCCTCTGGTTTAACTTAGAAACTTAAGCTTAGCTTAGAGTCAATAAATAAGAGTCATAATAATGTATTACAATGATTGCATTTCTTGTGTTTAATTGTAATGCCTTTTACTCCTTAGCAAATAATCCCATGCGGTTATGGAGGGAGTCACCACATGTTCATTTGTCAAGTGCTGGCACAGAGGTGGTGACAATTTGTGGGTGGGGATTAGCCTGTACAGAGACTGTGTGTAAACAGTCGGGGTGTGCGTGTTTCTTTGTGCTTTAACTGTTTACCAGTTATTTGCCTGGTAATTGAAAATAACAGACAACACTAATGTGAGTTAAGATACTAAAATTTGAAGAGCTGACTTGCTTTGAAAAATTCACATCAGTTCCAGCTGAACATACTCAAGTCCCCTGCAAATAATATCATACTCTGGGTAACCCAGGAGGGCAGGTTTGCCATAGCAGTTGATCCACATAACCTCATAAAACCAAACTCAAATCTGTTTGTGCTAATTTCCTGAATAGACTGCATAAATAAATACTGACCTGGATCACATTGTGATATTTCTTAGTTTCACAGATTACCTAGTCTTATAAACCCATGATTATACGTAGGCAATAGTAGTGTATTTAGCTCTGAAACATAGAAGAATGCATGCACATATACATAGATATTTCTTAATCCAAAAAGAAAATGAACGTACTAAAACACCATGACAAACATATTAGAAAACAGTAGTCAGGAATAAGAGCTTTATTCAGATTTTTTTGGTAGAAGTCTACATTGGAGTTAATTCAACTTGCACTTAATTCAAATTGCACTTCAGTGATGCAGTTTAGTTGCAGTTTTAAATGTCTCAGAAAAATGAGGTGAACAGGAGAGTCAAGTTCATATGTAAGAACTAAAAGATTTGGGGAATTCCAAGCCTTATATGCCACTGAGATACTTAATTTTACCTTTGAGGTATCTCATTTTAGAGTAGTATCCCATTAAAAGGCTAACATCTGTTATTTTGTTCTGTTTACATCCATCACAACATTAGTTTTTGCTACCTTACCCTGCCACCCCAAGAAAATCCAGCTCCCACTATTGTTTCTCATGATGGAGAAGGTTAGTTGATGTGACTCAGATGCCACATGGGCACAGCTACAGAGAGCCTGTCTTCATCTTTGTTTCCTTGTTAATTAAGCTGCAATAAGTCACACACAAATATAGCACTGAAGACAAAAACATCTCTTTGGCAGGCTCCCGGCTGCTGCTCTTCCTCCATCCCACTCCTGGCTGCCCACCAAGCAGCTGCTTAGAATCTGGGATCAGAGTTTGTCTCTGCACAAGATGCCTGGTCTTACTGACTGCAGAGCTATTCTGGGAAACTGGCCAGCTTCTAAACCAGTCTCCTCATCATCACACAGCCTCTGATTTGAGAAGCATTTTGAGCTAGAGCTAGCCTAAATAACTGTAAGCTGTGATGTGACCTAGGCTCCAGGTTAATCCAACTTAGTACTTGCCTGCTTTTCAGGCATCTTAAGATCTTCCCACAGTCCCCCCTCAAGCAAAGACAAGCTTCCCTGTATTTGTGGCTTTAGATTAAAGCACATCAGTACAAAGCGCCATGTTACGTACTCCCATACACATGCAGAAACAGCAAACACTTAAAACCAACACAGCTGTGCTTGGTGGAGGCTTGTACCCTGTTTGGATGCAAGTATGTAAGAATTTTTGCTGCTGCTGGTGACATCCTCATATATCATTGCTTGAGTTCAGGGCAAAACTTTGCCTTTGAGCCATTCCAGTATCTTTGCAAGAGGCTAAGAAGAAGATGCGTCATTCTTCAGCCCATTCTTGGATATGGACAAATGAAAGTGAAACAAAGATGAAAGAAATAGAAGGGGGAGAACAGAGACTGAAGTAGTCTAAGGACAAAAGAGATGTAAACAAATAAAAGCAGAGAAGCTGAAAAGCACCTAATGAAAGTATATGGAAGAAAGAATAGAGAAGAACTGGAAAGGGTTTGGAAGAAATCAGAGTGAAGCAACACACAAAGGATACTTTCTCTCTACAGCAACCAGGAAACAGTTTTTAGTGGTACATAACCACAACAGGAAACCACTTGCACCACTTTCATTCATTTTTCTAGCTATGACTAAGCACAAAACTATTTTACAACAGGTAAAGCAACTTGTTAGTCTTCAGCTATGCTGAGTAGCTAAGCATATCTTTAGGCTATAATCTTTGTTTAGAAGTATTAGTCCATAAAATATCACATGCCAACATAGGAAAAGGTAAGTCTCCTTTCTAATTAATTTATAATCTAGCTTAGACCAACTCCAAGCTGAAATAAATATGGGTGCAAAACATAGAAGTTTTCTATTAAAAACAGGCCACAGCTTTTAATAATATTTTTACCACGAACTCTGAAATAACTATTATATCCTAAAATCCCCTACTGATAAAATCCATTGATTTACACATAATATAAAACTAATTCTGTAGAGAAATATATATGTAAGCATTATTAACAGCTTTGTAGAACAGATGCTGTTATTGTCCCCTTCTGGGAGATGCCAAATGTTAGCGGAATATCTGCTGACCATGGACTTTTTTCCTTAAGTAGCTTATGCAGTCCTTTAACTAGACACCGTGGATAACCTAGAGGCACTCCTGTCCCCATTTTGTGTTCTGGGAGTGAAAGGACAGATGGTGTCACCAAGAGATCAGTGACAGTGCAGGTGATGTACACTGATGATCCCCAGAGTCCACGGGAGGGCCAGGAGGCCACAACACAATATCCTTTTGGCACCCACTTGTAGGGGTGGGAGGTTGGCCTTTGCACTCCGAGTTTATGGAACTTGCACAGCTGGCTCAGTCTATTCCTCTGTGATTAAAAGAAGAGCACCATTCAGAGGCGGGTTTTAAGAAATAAATCACTAATGTGACTGATGCACAGCCCCTACGTTCAGTTTTGTTCCTAGAGCATCTTTCCCTTCTCTGTAACTCTGACCCTCACACACATCTGTGGGGTTGCTTGTAACCCAGTCTATATAATCAGCCTGGTGTTTGCAAAGGCCAGGAAGAGGAAAGTCAATGCCTTTCCCCCACTCTGTACTGTTCACATGCAGCAAACACCTCAGAAAATGGCAAATCCACTTCACAACAGAAAATATTGATTCATTTTTTCATAAGATAATCATTAAACTAGGTACAATCCTAGCAGATATTTCAAAAGGTGCATATGTAATCTCAAAAGGTTTTATAATGAATATAAATTTTCAATATATTTATATATTGGAAAAAAACCTCAGAAGTAAGTTTGTTGTGATCTGAGAGAAGAAGCCACCAGGAATACGTTTGATTCTTGGTATGGCCTTGTGACTTATTTTGTGTTTTGCTCTGAGAAGATGAATTGTAATTGCTCTAGGCAAGAACAGACATGGAAAGTCACTTGTGTCTTGATCAGACTTTCTTCTTAAACTGCACAAAAAGGTAAGAAAACTTGAAACTGAAGCAAGTTTCTATAGAAGATGAACACTGGCTCACACACATGCACACAGTAACTTTGTATAGCTGAATGTCCTGTTGTTGCACACAAGTTTCAGCAACGCAATCACAGCCCTTCTTCCACGTTATTTTTTTCCAGAGTGTTTTCTTGTCCTATATATTTTT
The DNA here is from genome assembly GCF_040182565.1 of Anser cygnoides. Taxonomy (NCBI): domain Eukaryota; kingdom Metazoa; phylum Chordata; class Aves; order Anseriformes; family Anatidae; genus Anser; species Anser cygnoides. The sequence continues at coordinate 41,429,756 of NC_089876.1, forward strand.
GTGAAGACTGATGGTATCATCTGAAATTCCTTTCTACAACCTTCTGTCTGTAATGCTAAATGCACTATCTATGCTGGACGTGGTTTTGGCCTTGCTTTAGGTCTGAATCTATGAGAGTATTAAGTCTCCCAAGAAACACAAAGTGAACTTATGTTTTGAGACAGAAGACAAACACAAGATAGGGCAATAACATGAATGATCACCACCCTTGTTGGTCATTTCCTGTAATAGGTGATCATCAACGGGGTAAATTCAGTTTAAACTTAGTTATCTCACTTGGTCCGGCAGATGCAGAACTGCACATTCCTAATGTAGAGGGACCTCAAGAGTGCTCTTCCATACGGGCCCTCATCAGGGTAATGAGAGGGTGCTATAGGCAATCCATGACATTTAATGTAAACAACAGTTCCAGTCACAGCTAGAGAACGTTCAAAATATTCACACACCTCACATGCCTGTTTCCTCTGCTTTTCCTGTAAGAAAAATGCTGATTTGTAGAGTCCTTTACCTTCAGATAGTCTTGATAAAATACCACTACTAATCAAAAAAAAAGCAAAGGCAGCAATGCTAACAAAAAAAATGTTATGACCTAGTGAGCTTTTCACAGGCTGGCAGCCAGCTGTAAGTTAATGTCTCAGTATTTCCTGCGTGCTCTTTAGCAGCTCAGTATAAGAGTAATTGGAGAAGGAAAAAGAGTAGCATGGGGGAGAAAAGAAAAAAATTCAGAGGATCTGAGTAATCTGTTAAAAGAAACAGAAATGTAATGAACAACCTGTGTAATCATTCCAAAATAAGTCCATGTTCGAAAATGCATTTAATAATAATTTTACTTGAATAAATTTGAAAGTAAATTATATTGATCTGGTTTAAGGAACTCTTTTCCCCTCAGAATAAGATTATGCTGCAAGGGACCATTCACAGAAAATATCACACTATAAATTCATAGCCTATGTTAATTTTCATGTGTGGACCTGTACTTTGTAGGAGGACAAAATTAAAAATGATTGCTGTTACACTTCCAAGTGATTCTGTAGTTGCTGTGTCTTAGTTAACAACCATGGCAGCACTGATAATTTGGAGGCTTGGGCCCGATACATCAGTCCATTTTCCATTGTTCACTAATTGTCACTTCGTTCAACAGAAGCAGACCAGGGTAAGACAGGAGTGAAAACACGAAGGCAACCTCAGCTTTTGCCTGGTGCAAATCAGCATATCAGACTTACACTGTTGTATTTCAGATGCTTCTCTGGATTACTCTGATATATATTTAATTACTTGATATTTTGCTTCCATGCATCCCAGCTTGTCCAGTCTGCTTTCATGCAGACAGCCTGGGTAGCCAGTTGCCCCCCTCACATTCATTTCTAGATGTTCACCAGCATGGTTTTGCTGTAAATTAGTCTAAGAGCAGACAGGACAGCAAGGCCCAACACAGGGGTGATTTCCTCTCCCTCCTCCTCTCTCCTCTGTGACCATGAAATATTTATTTGATGAAGCAGCACTGCCTGCTTAACCAATCAAATCTTTCAGAGTTATTTATGAAGGATGACAGAGGGGGGATACATTGGAGAGGAAAACTGATAGACGGTGAAAGTATATTACCATACCAAGATGGCGTGCAAAATTATTCTTTGATTACTGAGAAGGGACAGGCCTCTCCTGGCATACATAAACACGCTCCATTATCTGCCGCACCTTCATTGTCCTCCATGCAAGACTAAGGACTGCTGAAGCAGGGAAATATTATTGCTAATTTGCATTTATTCGGCTTATAAAAGTGCATCTACTAAAGCTCAGAGGTCATGGAAGAATACTTATTTACAAGTCCCTTGGCAGAAATATTTTCTTTCTCACAGTATGCACTTCAGTGGTAAGCAGTAACAATGGAAGATTTAAACATTTCATCTCTTCGAGCATTTAAACCTCTTCCTAATAATTACATTAGCTCAGATACCAGCCAGGTCACTTCTATGGGCGTTCTTGTACTGCTAGGTCCAGATCCCCAGCCTTGCTTTGCTCCAGCAGCATCTAGATTTCAGAGGGCATCAAGCAGTCCCCTCCCTCCCCACTTGTCTTCTCTGTGTAGCACATAGCTGCTCTCTGGCCCTTCCACCTCTCATAGCCTCTAGGCCTGGATAGGAGTTCAAAAAGTTGGGGTTGCTGCAGATATCTCTAAAATGGCACTGCAAGTGACGGGTACAGATATAAAGCCTCAGAATGGGCTCCGCTGAGCCGTGCTGGGGCACAGAAAGCTTTTCATGGTTTGCCAAGAGAAATACTTTTGGATAGGAGTCAGGCTTCCTCTACAAGAAATGGAAACAATCAGCTGGGAAAGGAGAGGCCCAGGAGTGCAAGTCTCTCATCCGCACTGTCTCACGTGGGGAACACACTGAGCATCAGCCTTGGAGGCTGTGCTCGTCCACCCATGGGTCTTAGAAAGCCAACACCAACAAGCAGGTAGCTCCTCTGTGAGTCAGTGCCCATAAGTCAGAGGAGCAAGGCAACACGAAGCTCAGGACAACATGAAGCTCCTGAGGGACAGTGGCACTTGGGTAAGGGCTGGTAGCGCAATTGCGCTGGCCTTGCCAGGACACCTCTGCAACACCAGGAGGTAGTAAGCCTGTCCCTGCTCTCTATGGGTACAACCCAGCCCTCCCAACCACTGTCTCAGGCAACACTGCAGGTCCCTCCCTAAAGAGCAAGTGCTGGGACTGATGCTGGGGGCATCAGCAGTTCTCCCCCCCAGCAACTGCTTGGCTGGAGGCACCAGGGCCTCAGAGGGGGGTCACCCAGCATGGTTTCTTCTCCATGGTTTCATGCTTGTTGGTCTGCCAGACCTGTGATGTGCAAGGGAAAGGTGATAATGTATGAGGTAGAAAAGCTATTTTCAGTGTGCATCTGCAGAGAGCATCCTGCTGTGCTGCATCAGGCATGAAAAAGTCTGGTGGGGAGTTGCATCTCCTTCTTCCTCTGAAGAAAAGCTCCTTGGAAATAGCAGGTTAAAAGATTTTTGTTTTTCCTTCCTGCCATTAATGGCTATTTTGTTTAGCTATTCACCCAAGGTAGACATCTTTCATGTAACTGAACGTACTGCCTAAAAATAATCTGCAGCAAAGCCCATTTACTTGATGGGTTGACTTAAGGACCACATTCAGGGGCAGAGCATGCCCGATCATACTTTCACTGCTAAAGGCAGTGTATGCTCCCAGGACAACTAGCGTGGGCACAGCACTGCTGATGGGCTTGCTGGGAAGGACGTGCCACACTTCCAGCTGGCCAGCCCCTCTAGCTCTTTTCCACCCGACCACCCTGTCACTCATACCTTCCTGGCTGCACCAGATGTCATGCAGGCGTACCCTTGGACAACACAGTACCAACCAGTTCTGAAACGATCGCTTCAGACTAAGCAGCCAGTAGCTGCTCGCTTCAGTTGTGTCCTAGGGACACAGTGACAGCCTTCACTGCACGTGCTGCTGGAGGGACCCCGGTGATGGATGGACCGAGTCAGGAAATCTGCAGCCACCACCTCAACATGGTGTGCAGTAATGCAAGTCAGTTTACCTCTGTGCCCCTGCTTCCGCCTCTGCAAAGTGGGAAAGCCCATCCAAGAAGCACAGCAGTTTCCCCAGTTCATACATGGAAAGCACCCCGGATTCACCAGGAAGCAGCATGATAGCATTAAGCACGGCTGCTCTGTGATGATAGGCAAATCTATTTCTGCATTACCTCCTCCTTAATGTATAATCTTTTAAATATAAAGCACCTACCTATATATTTATACTTAGAACAGCTCAAATATATGGTTAATATCAGGAGAGTATCTGGAGGTAGCTGGGATCACGAATCTCCGTTGTTAATCAGCCGATGACTTTGGCGAGGCTGACATTTTCCTGACTATTTTTAGAGCATGACTCAGACGCTGTAGCTGTACTACCGAGCCTGCAGAATCCCTGGAGGCTGATACCAGAGCCTCATTCAGAGCTGTACCAAAGCATCGTGCAAGAAGGGAAAGGAAGTCAAAGAGGGCAAAGGCTTTGTTCACACACCTTCAGGGCTTTCTTGGGGAAAAGTAAACATGGAAAGCAAGGCGTTACGGCAACGTAGTGGGGTACTAGCAACTGGAAGGGAAACCCTTCTACGTGGCTGTCACAGGAACGTTTTCATAATGCATCAGTGACCTGGTAGAAGCAAAATGGAGCCTTGTGAATGCTGTTTCCAGAAGTGACTGAAAACCCAGAAGAGAAAATGTTCAATTTTCAGCCAGTCCTGTGGGTAATTGAATCCCCTGCTTCCCTGTGTGTATGAGTCCACTGCTTGTCTCATCTCATTCCTCACGTGGCCTCCCTGAGAGCTGCTGCCATGGAGAGAAGACCCCCACACTGTGTTCAGCAGGGTCCAAGAACAGAGGAGCTGTTGGGTGTGGGGAGGGGGAAAGCAGGTGCTGGAGAAAGCAGTCTGGTGAAGTGGCTTGTTCTCGTGCACAGCTTTGGTATGCATCACTTCAGAAAGAGATGATTGGGATGCCCTTAGCAGGTAGATTTTGTGCAGGTTGACATCACTGTGCAGTCTCCAGGACCTGCCTGTTGGAGCAGCACACAGCTGGAGTAGAAGCAGTTCCTTTGCATGGGGTTTCTCTCTGGAAAAAATGATCAGTACCTGAGCCTCCATCAATCAGCTTTAATGAGCTGAAAGTAGTCAAAAATTTCCCAGGAATCCAGTCCCTGCCTCCTGAAGTTCCTGGGTTTTATTTTTAGTCATTTTCCTTTCTGATAGCAGACAGGAGATGTATATTTGGTCTGAAGTACAATGGAAACTCTGGCTGTGTACTGGGAAGAAGTCATCTGAGCAGTCACCCATTGCTTGGCACAAATGGCCCTGAGTATGTGTCTGTCACCTTCCTATCTCTCATCCCCCAGCTCTCATACTTGCTCAGCCTGCTGATCTCTCTCATCGGGGTTTTGCTGGGCTGGTTATTACACGGTGTATTAACTGAGGTTTGAAATTAAGAAAAATGCTTTTAACTACAGCTCTGTAGCACACCATAATTAAAATTAGTCATTTACTTCATGCCATGGTGCCACCAGTTGCCCTGACTGCCTGCAAATTGGTGACACCTGCACAAGCAGAGGCAGCTGCGCAGCTCTGAGCTGTCACAGCCATCCTGCCTGCTGGGAGTGAAGGCACCAGCAGGAGGAGGGTTGCTAAAAACCCCATCCCTCCTGCTGCCCTGCCAGAGACCTTCCAGCCTGCCCTGACATTTTATGGGAGTTGACTCTTCAGGGGCAGTTCCCCTACTGCTTTGAGATGCTCATCTGGTCTATCCCCCCTATCAGAAGCAGTTTTCCTCCACTTACTACCCCATTTCTTAGATGTCTTTCAATCTTACTGCCTGCACAAGATCCCTGCCAGTGCTCCTGCCCCAAACATGGGTCCGAGAACATGGGTGGGAGCTGGCTGAGCCCACAGCAGGGGCAGCCCACCTCTGAAGTCAATGGTGCTACATCGATTTACATCAGAGTGAGACATAAAACATTCATAATGCATGTAACCGGGCACCGCAGTAAAGTGCATGGATCACAGAAAGCATTTCTTCAGGACCCCATCAGCCAAGAAACAAGCAGTAGAAAGATTTAAGTGTAAGGAGCTTGTGTTTTAGTTTGTTTTCATCTTATGAAGATTTTAGTTCTAATTAGTAAAGCTACAATATTATTTGTGGCCCAGTCATCCTAAGCAGCAGTGAAATCCACAGATCGATAGGGCGCTGCATTATAGTATTGCCTTTCATTGCTCTTATGTTTCATCTCTTTCATGCCCTTATTTCAGACAGGAGTGAATAACTACATGATTGCTTTCTACAACAGGATTTTACACATCTCCTGTACAAGCTTCCTGTACAAACCATAAAACAAGTTTTCATATCCATCCTTAATGGCAGTGGTAGGGTGGGGGAAGTGCTTTGTGTCCTACAAAGCTTGCAGCTCTCTGGGTGTTTCTAACAGAAAATTTCAGATTTTGAGTTCTGACAAGAAGTACCCAAAGCGCTGCAGAGACAGGACTTCACACCAGCTAACGTGAATCCTGGTGTGATTTCCAGCACGAGGGGCTCCCAAAAACGGGCCAGAGGAGGCACAGCCATGCACGTACAGTGATCACCTTCCCTTGCTAACATGCATTGCCAGTATGCCTTTTGTGTAACACTTACTGTGTAGAGCAAACTTCCCCTGCCATCACATTGCCCAGTAACCTTGGTTTCTAGCACTTTGAGCAAGCACACAAGCAGATGATAAATGGAGCTGGATGACAACCTTTAGTGCAGGAGTCAGGTGGCTGCCAGGTCTGAACTTCTGTAGACATGAACTGAAAAGAGATTACAGACTTACCATGGCCAAAAAAAAGAAACCTGTCCTGTCAAAGAAAAGCCATAAACCAAGAAAAACAACTCATGCACAGGATATGCCGATGCACTTCAAGCTCATTCGTATACGAGCTCTGAACACAGCATAATCATCTCTCCTGCTTCCTTTTTTTTTTGTGATGAGCAGAAAACAGGACAGAATTGTGAGCATAACCAACACAGAAAGGTATTGCTATGGAAAATAACCTCATTTATGATCAGAAAAAGAACATCTGAAAGCTTACACTAGATAGAGAGACAAAAGCCACAGCAAAATGCACCAAGGTAACTGTGCTGCCGACTTGCTGCAAGCTCTTCGATAGGAGACCTCAGAGGGACAGGGCAGGGAGGGCTCCTGCCCTCAGGTTTGATGTACCACCTGAAATGCTTTCAGATGACTGCTCCCTGTAGACTAAAATGGACTGGGAAAGGCTTTGGGAGGCCCGCACAGTGCCTGACAAGCCCTGTTGGACAGGTTTGAATGAGGCTTGTGGCAGAGGAGACAAGCAGAACACTCCTGCACCCATCCCATCCCAGCTCGCACCAGCAGCCCCAGGTCATTAATTCCCAGCTCCATTGGTTTCCATAAAAAACACACACAAAAACAAACAGGCACACAAGCCCCCACAAAGCCACATACAGCATGCACAGCACTGAATCCTGCTCCAGCAAGCTCAGTCCCAAAGAACTTGTTAAAAAAACAAGTATTTTAACATTTTGCCTTCAAAAGGGGGCTTTTTTTTTTAAAGTTAAAAAAAAAAAGATAAGGAGGGTCAATGTCACCTTTCTGAAAAGGGTTAAATAGAAGCAGGAATGCTGTTTGAGCTTGAACAACCTTCATACAAACTCTGAACTACAGTTTCTGCATGTCCTATTTGGCAGCAGAGGACCACAGACCTTACAAAGGATGCAAAAAAGCGAGGGAGAATGGAGAAACAAGAATGACCATATTTACTGCAAAGTATTGTAAGGCAAAAGGAAAGCATTCAAGTCCCTGGCTACCACCAAGCTTTACAAAAATCTGAAGAGCAAGACTAATCTCTATTTCCATCCAAAGAAGAGAATAAACAGTAAAGATAATAACCTAATAACAGCAAGAATAATGGTATTTAGGAAGGTTTCTGGTGTTACAATCAAGGGCTGACAAGAGCAAGCTGACACAGTATTGCTAGAAAGAAAAAAAATTCATATTTACACACTGCACGGCCTGCATTTAATGTGCCTTTTGTGCAAAGTCAGGCTCCACATCCTGGAGACGGCCAAGTGCATTTCTGAATTGCTCTGCTTAACCTCTCAGACACATGAGGAGCGAGATTCAGTAGCGTGGATTTGCTCCTTTGCTGGCCAGACCTACTCTCCAGGGAGATGATCTCACAGCTGCATAAAATTATCTCCAGCACAAAAGAGAGAATCTCTCACGGTCAGATGGAGCTGCTGCACCACTTATGAAGCCTGGCTGCTGACAAAACAAGCGTGCAATGCTCAAGCAATAGCTATCAAAACACCAGGCAATTTACTGCTTACGTACCCTTCAACTGAGGATGCTCTCAGTCAGTGAGAACTTCTCTTGAGTGAACAAACAGAAATAATATGTTTGTCTGAGGCCCTGCAGACCACAAATTGAGGTGGATTTGACATCCTCAGGGCCTTATAATGCTGCTGTGCCCATGACAAGCAGTGTCCTGGCTCTCATACCTGCACCCCAGGACCTTTCCTCTGCAGGGGCTCCCAGGGACAAGGCAGCCAGCAGGGAGTCCCCACCCTGAAATATTTAGGAAAAAAGTCACTTTTTAGTAAGTAGCATGCCTTGAGCCCAGGCGAGGCCAAGGGCGCTAGGTAGCAGCACACCAGAAGCGCACAAAGAGCAACTTGGGCTGATTGCTCCAACAGGTGACAACCTACCAAGGAAAAAAAGCACATCTTCCTACCAGCCAAAGCACAAGCGAGTCCTTCATTGTCATCCAGGAGAACATCTCCCTGGTGCTGCGCTGAGCCCTTTTCTTCCCCCAGAACAGAGGTAAACAGAGCCCCTACAACAAGCAGCTTCCTTCTATAGTGTCGCTGGGGCTGCTTTATACCTTCAGCCCACAGGTCCTGCAGCCGCCTTCCCAGCATGCTGGCCTTTCCCCTCCGCACACCCCGGCAGCACAGCTGACCCGTGCTGGCCATTGCTAACGATGCCTCGCATGTATCTGCATCAGGGAGCCCTGCCAGCTGCTTCTGTTTAGGACTTCACTGAGTGTAGGCAAGGAGAAACCTTTTTTTTCCCAGTACTGATGAGCTTTTTCAGAGCAGTTTTCTAGCTGAAAGGCTGTGAAATTCAGTGTCAGTCCTCCATAAGAAAATCCCCCTTCTCTATGCCTTTTGGGCAATTATTACAAACAAACAAACAAATCCCAAACCACCGCCCTCATCATAATAACACACCCTTGTGTGATTTTTCTCATCCATTTTTTTTGGTATTTTTCTGACTCTCAGACCCAAACCACACTGAGGGCAGCACACCAGAGGAGATAAGTGAAGTACTCCACGTGCTGAGGCTGCACTGCCAGCTTGTGTTTTACCTCACGGGCCTGAAACCTGGCCTGAGCGTGGGGCAGACGCTGGGTGAAGGTGCTGGGTGGCACTGAAGTGCACCTGAATTTCGGCTGGGTTGTGCCCAGGTGAAGGTGTCTGCGTACAGCCTGGGGTTTCTGATGGTGGCGCTGGAGTGGGACATGAGCCGTGGACCCCCACAAAGTGCCTCACACTTGGATATGATTTTTCCCCACCCAAATCCCTGCTCAGGTCTGAGTGGGATTCCCTGTACAGGGCAGCCCTGGCAATCCTTGTGAGCCTCAGTCAGCTGAAGCCACGCTAAAATAACCCACTCCTACATGGATACGAGTACGTGCACCGACAGAAGTTCAACTGATTTGCTTCTTAAACATGCCTTTGGCTAAAGCCTGGTCAAAATGTGGCATTTTGTGCATTCAGGCAGCCAGGCTGGGATGCCGATTGAGGGCAAAAGCCCAGGAGCACAGAGACCCACCACCACCACCACCACCACGGGACTGCGGCCGAGGCGATGGCTGCGGCTCCGGCACACGGTGCACAGGGCTGGGAGATGCATTTGCGGGGCGAGGGAGCCTCCTGTTGGGGAAGAGGACTCCTGTCTCGCATGGTCGGGAACGTCTCTGTGAGGAGCTCCACGCAGAGAGAACAGGGATGAGCGAGGCCTTATGTGTTTTGGGCCTTTACCGCCCATTTTTTTCAACGCTTCTCAGTCGCTAGGGCTGCAGCCTTACACGGCCCTGCCTCCTCTCTGCCTCCCCCATTTGCCTCCAGAAGCTGTGGGCTTGCAGGAAACATCAAATACCACAGGCATTGCCCCCAGCCTGTGTACACTGCAGCCCTGGGCACCGTCGGGCGGTGAGACTGCTGTGCCAGCACCCTGAGCCTTCCTCTTTCTGGCCGCGCTGTGCAATTCCAGAGAGGCCCATGGGGCCTGGAGAAAGGTGATGAGGATGTGCTGGCACTGAGACCGCATGAAATGTGACCAAGTGAGCCTGGCCCCTGCAGCTGGGACGTGTGGGACATCTGGAAAGCCAGGAGCAATGCGGAGGGGGCGACCACCTCAGTGCTGCGCCTTCACGGGCGTCTGCTCCCCTGCCTCGGCTGAGTCAGACGCAGGCCAGGGCTGTGGGCCGGAGCCAGCACGGCTGCCCCAGGCAGGGCAGGGGAACAACCTCGCCTGAGCTCTGGGCTCTGACAGGCGAGCTCCAGGGCTTGGCCAACACGTCTGAGGCGTTACCACTCCCAGATGTCTGCTCTGTCTCTCTGCCAGGAGCTACCATGCTCCTAGCTAGAGCAGGAGGACAACATCTGAGTGGGCTTCAGCTGCCGCTGCTGGCCTCCCTGTGCAAGCCTCTCCTTGTGACCTCTCGGGGGCAGGCCGGACTATGAGGCCAGGGTGCTGAGGTGCAGACGTCCAGCAGCGTGGACAGAGGAGCATGGTGGTGGCCTGCAGCAGAGGGTGGCCCAGGCACGTGAGGGTGGCGATGCATCCCCTGCTTCAGCTGTGGCCAGGGCTTGCCCTCTGCTTGTTTTGCATGGGGAGCAGAGGCTGAGGAATGAGTGTGCTGCAAAATTGCACCCTCACTTACTGAGCACTGGCTTCTTGCGGCTGATCTATGGTAGATATGAATGCACCAACCCATTTGATTTCTTTTGGACTGTAAGTCCTCTTATTACCCATGGGCCTCCCCCAGACCTGCTCACCCCGTGTGGCAGTGCTGCCTTCTCAGAGCTGTTTTCCTGGGAGGGGTCCCCAAGACTTGGTGCAGGCAAATGCAGCTTCCCTTAGGGCACCCTCAGATGTGCAGCACAAAGCGTGTGCGCTTTCCTAGCACATTTTGGGTATCACAGGACAGAAGGGACCCTGTGTTGGCTGGCACAGTGCAAATCTGGATAATTCCTTTCGAGTCCTGAGTCCTCTCCACTGGCTGTGACAGGTCTGAAGGTCATCTCCTGGAATCACAGGAGCGAGAACAATTTGACTTTGGAGGGAAAAAAAAAAAAAAAAAAGCACAGCGCAGCATAGCTTTATTGCTGTACTTTGACTAGAGATGGAGCCCATACGCAGTGGAGAAGAGTGATGTCACCCCAGCCATAAGTTATGTGCTTGCATCCTGGAATTAATTGCCTTACGCCCCTCGTTATTTATAGCCCTGATGCCATTCCCAGCAGCCGCACACTGGGTTACTTCTGCTGCGATACCCGAGCACGCTGTGCCCACACGACCTGCAGCACTGGCAGCAGCTGTGTTGTGTGTGCAGATCCCACAGCAACTCGCACCGCTGCCTGCCGAGGGAACCGGGCCTGCTCCCTCCTGTGGCCGCCCGGCAAGTACACGGTCATAGGGAACAAAGCAGGGACCAGGGTCCTGGGCTGGTGATACCTCAAATCTCCCTCCGCAGCCAGCCCAGGGTTTATTCTGGTGAGGAAGGCTCCTGCCCGTGGAGCAGGGCTGTGCAGGCCGGGTTGGATGGGCAGAAGTGATTCCCAGTGTTGCCGACAAAGCCACATTAAACCTCAGCTGATTTTCCTGCTTGGAGCCAGCTTGCTGGCCACCACTGTGAGCAGCAACAGCGAGGCCCAGTGGGAGCGAGCAGGGCCAGGAGGCAGGGTGATGTGGGGAGCCGGGTCTGACCTAGCCCCCGGCTGCTGCCTCCCTCGCTGCTGGGGCAGACCCGAGCCAGGCCCCAGCCGATGTGCTGCGTCCGTGCCTTGAACGCAGCGCTGCGGCTGGCCAGAGGCACCCCTGCTGCTGGCACCCGCTGGCAAGCCGAGATTGTGGGCCAGAAATGGGGTGAGCTGCGTGCCTGCAGTGGGGCTGCAGTTTTGGAGATCTTCTTTTTCACATCTACTGGAAAACTTGTCTTAAATTTCTTTTAGGCAGGATATTTACTGTGTTCTGAACCTCCTGTAAGCAGCATGGGCAGTATGGCTGGGGCTGCTCCCCCGCGTCCCCCTGCTCCCAGGGACAACACCTGTGGGGACGAGTGGGACAGGGAAGAGCAGCCAGACAGCTCCTCACACGGGCTGTTCAATGCTTACTGTGGCACGGCCGAGCCGTCGCACCTTAGAGCTATTTTAGCACATGCTGCCCAGGGCCAAGGGTGACGGCAGCTCTTCCTCCGGGATGCGGAGGTGTTCACCTTCTGCCCAGCCGCCGCTCTCTGACCAAAAGCAGCTGAAGGACAGTGAGAGCGAGGGCAGCAGCTGGGGCTGGAGGCCAGGCTGCAGCTCAGGTCCCTCCTGGCCGGAGCTTCTGCTTTGCAACGGTGCCAAAGTCAGCAGCAGCCATGTTCAACGAGAAACAATCAGCGACTTTCACACATCAGGAAACGCCAGCTTTACTGTCTGTTAGAAAATACGTATGACACGGTAATCAGATTCATTTTATTAAAAAACTTGCAATAAAATTCCTCAGAATTCACAATCTTAACTTTGATAGTTGCAATATTTTACTAGTACATAATAACACAGTCTCACATATTTACATTATAATCTTCTATATAACAAAAATAGCCGTGTTGTACTACTGAATAACGCTTCAAATATTAGCCTTAACATTTTGGTACTTCCCCCAGCTGAGTCACTGTCCATGCTCTTTAGCATTTACAGTATATAACAAAGCAAGATGAAACAAAAAAGTGTGTGCCCCATGATTTCAGGCAAATCCCTTTAAGGTGGTAGCTCTCTGACTCCCACATTTTTCAAGAGGTAAAGTGCATTGAAAGGGAAGATGTACACATCACAAAGTATCAGCAAAGAGTTAAACTATATGTGCAGTGCTGTACAGAAAGTAATGCTAGAAAAAAAGGCTTGCTTCACAAACTGCTACTGCTCTTTTTTGGCAGCAAATTCACAGGTAGCAGGAAAAAAGCTAACTAAGGAAAAGAACTGCCTATGCAAGTGCTACAGGATGATTTTGCTGTGGTCTTCCTCTAGGTGTTTCCTACACCAAAGTGTAGCAACCTGAAGAAAGGAACTTTATTTTATTCGTGGAGCTGAAGGGCAGTTCCCACCGTCAAAAACAGCATAACACGGTCAGGCTACGGAAAGCGCCTGCAGTATCACCAAGACCTTCAGCCAAGAATAGGCTCCGGTCCTGACGGACCTGCAGACAACAGAAGATGCGGCGTGCAAGTGAGTTCACACGTGTGCGTGTGTGTGTGTGTGTGTGTGCATGTGTGCAACAACCCTGCCACGTCCCCCCAGCTTCCTCGGGCTGTCAGCCCCACTGAGCAGGGCCAGGGCTGAAGCAGAGCCGCTCCCGTTGTCCGCAGCAGGACCAACAGCAGCCTGTGAGAATTTCACTGATACAGAACATTGTCTCCTAACTGGAAATTATTTTGGTAAGCTGTGTGCTGATGCATGTGGTATTTATTTTGTTCTTTTTTTTTTCCTTCCCTTTTTAACATTGGCATTTGCTGGTATGGCTGTGCAGTGTGTGAGAGAAGACGTTGGAAAAACTTTGGAGCCATCACTGGAGAACAGAATACTTCTGCTCTGTTCATGAACTGTGTACAAATGGGACATTGTATTTTATTTTATTTTTTTTTGGTTTGCTTATAAACTACTCTAAATAAAAATAATTCTCTTCTGGAAATGGATGGAATGTATATTTGGACAAGTACAAAACCATTTTAAATGCTCGCTAAATACGAGGAACATCTTGCTATAAAAGTAACAGACCCTCCCACCCACTGTCCCCTCTTTACATTTCTAATTACAAAATGGTACAGTCATTTCAGGTTCCTAAACATGAAACAAGAAGTGAGGGTGGTATTACGTACATACAAAACATTTAGATATTGACATCTGTAATAACCGTATACATTCAGAGCAACTAAGTGCCTTGATCTTATTATTTTTAACACTACACAGGACTGAAAAATTAGGAAATAAAAAGGGAAAACACTATTTTTTCTTTTTGTCTTTTTTTTTTTTTTTTTGCATTCACTCCAGAAAGAATGAACTTTCACCAATTCACAATTAAAATAGTTGGGAGGGGCAAGATTAATTTCAGATGGAAAACTCATCCGTTGGCTTTCCAAACTCCACAAGGCATTTAATTCCTCTCATCTTCTCTGTTTCTCTCTTTGAAATACAGCTTGTGCTCAGAAAGCTTTTTTTTTTTTCTTTTCTTTTTTTTTTTTTTTTCCCCACAGAACAGAAGTGCCAGGGAAGAGAAAGCGCTGGGAGCAGCTCCTGCCTGGCGGGTGTCAGCTGCGCGGCAGAGGGCACCCTTGGCCCTCGCTCGGCGCCCCCAGCCCGCAGCTGCCATCTGCTGCACCCGCACCCGAAAGCCCACCTGGCTCCCCTGCCAGCTGCAGAGCTATCAATTAGTTCAGGTAAGGGCTTGTCTGAAGGAAAGGACTGCTTGCCTTGGATCAATCGTCCCTGTTCAAAAAGTCTGCTAAAACAACACCTCCGCCCTCATTTTCCCTTTCCCCTAAAATATTTCCTTATGTTGTTTTTTGCTGCAGCTTTAACTGAGTTGATTTATATCTGTCGGCCCGGTTGCCCCGTATGTGCTCAGACACTGCATCTGTAAACCAAATGAGCCTGTTTGCACTCAGCGCTCCTCAGCGAAGCAGCAATCCAGCAGCAGCTAACAGGCAGCAGCCCCGCTTACGAGGCAGTCAGGTTCCCCTTAATCTGCCCAAGGCCCAGGGCCTGCCTCTTCTTCAGCCCCCACGCTGAGCCGTATCACAGGACATTTATCTGTGAGCCCTTCTATGCTACCAGGATGATGCACAGGGCACACCCGAAGGCGCTGACCCTCTGCACTGTGGCTGCCTCCCTCCGGCTGGGTGCTACTGGAGGTTAACTAGCTGCTTCTGTTTGGACTCGTCCTGGCCCACAGCTCTATCAGACCGGGCTCTACAAGAACAATGGGTAAAAAAAAAATCTCCATTATTGCTAGTGAACTAGAAGGCCATAAATGACTATCAGTTTTCTTGGTTTGCACAGACTGTAAACTCACACTCCTGGCTTATTTCACACTATATGCTCATCAGCTTTTCTATGGACAATGACCAGGAAGGAACAAGCCTCTTACAAACACAGCCTGGGAGCTGCCCGCTGCCCAGGCTGAAAGGCATCTCCCGCTGCTGAACATAACCTGCGTCGTCATTTCAGTACAGACCAATCGTCACAACAAGGGCTTGCAGCCTCGAGATTGTCCATGAAGGCTCGTGCCCTGATCTTTGCCCATTAATCACTGAATCCCCTCAAGAGGCTGCAGCATACATTCAAAGGAAAAAGTTGGTAAGGCAAAAAACTGGAAAATTCATATGATGACTGCACTCCAGGTTTAACCAGAATGGGAAATATAACATGTTTTACAGAAAATCTGTCACTGTGTACTGATGACTAAAAGCACGTAGAGGTGTTAAGTGATCTGCAGATACCTGCCATGGCAATCCTTCTGTATGCAAACATCTTCTGAGCTCAACATTTTTCAAGTTGGACAAGCGTTTCTTTTTATTTAGCAAAGGGGAAAAGAGGGTGGATTAACAGGTGCAACAACAAAGACTTTGGATCACAAAATGCATATTCCTTGTGAAACATTGAATTCTGAGCTAGATCTGTCTCCAGTGCTTGGGTTCATTTTGTTAACAAAGTCAGAACGTATCACAAACTGGTCATTCAACAAGAGACAAAGTATGGACTTTCTTGCAACAGCATCTTCTGGATCTGACCCAGACGTCATTAAATTAAAGCAGTGAGATCCTAGGGACCTCTCATAGTATGCGATCTCAGTTCTTTTTTCAAGTTGCTTCTGTAAAGCCTTTTTCTTTATTGCCAAGTTCTCTCACATATGGAAACGCTCTAAAAATGGCAGCAGCTTCTGTTTTCACTACAATGCAGTTTCCATAGCTGCGTCAATGTACTTGTATATGCGTATGTGGAATTTTAATTCTATAGACTGCTTAAAGAACAAACTGCAGCACTACCATTGTCTCTGTCCTGTTTTTGAGGCTCTGAAGCAGTCGGGAAAAAACAAACCTCAAACTCTCAGCAAGTGCCAGACCTGTGCCCGCAGCAGAATGGGTGAGCTGAGGAAGGGATGCAGCAGAGCTGGTGGCTTGCACATCCACATGCACGCATTAGGTTGGTTCCGAGCACAAAACTCTGCCCATGCAACTTTTTACATCTTCTACCTATTGAACAGGCCTTTGGGAAAGCAGTTCAGCGAAACCCATGAAAACCAGAGGGAACTCAGAGCACAGGCTCTGCCTGTCCAGGTTTCCTCCTGCAACCCAGCCGGAGTGAAGACAAGCTGGTGAACGCTTTTCCCACACTGTGCTCACCAATGGGAAATAAGAGAAAAGAGCCTCAGGTGACTGGAACAGGAAGAGTTTACAGAGACACACGATGAGCCTAGTGACAAGAACATTTTCTCAGAGCTGTGCTGCCTTCTGGCCACTGGCCCCGTGCAGGACTGGCCCCTGGTCCCAGCCGTGCTGTCCGGACAGCAGCTGCTGCAGCAAAGCCATCCGCACCACGGCACGAGTGTGCAGAATTACACACCTGAGCACTTTTTTTTTTTTTTTTTTCCCTCCTGGCTGCAGGCTAAAGGCTGCTCTCTGTTCTGAGCAGGCAGGGCCGTGCCCCCAGCATCCGAATCCCACCTATTTAATGCCAGAGCCCTGGTGTGACAGGCAGCAGTACCGAGGAATCACAAAACGCTCAGGAAGGGACCGATTGCGCCCAAACCTGCCAATGAGGAGATTTAGTTTTACCCTATGAGGAATCACAGCGGAGGGATTCACATAGGCAAAACTGTGCACGAGCGTAAGGATCTACAGAATTAAGGCTTTCGCATGTGTTACAAACATACCTCTGGGCTCTTAATATTTATGAAGCACCTCAAATTGCCAAGGCATTTCACAGGTTATATATACAAAGGACATTTGAGCCAGGACCTGCTTTAGGAAAACATTTCCATTTGACCCAGGGTCTTAAATATGCTACAGAAGACCTGTTGAAAATAATGTGATTTTAGAGCAAGTCCAATATTAGCCTTAAGTGCTTTTCTGAACAAGGACGGATTAAAACATTTACTTAAGTGCTTTCCTAAGTTCTGCCTTCAGTGCTGTGTAACCTGGCCTTGCACTTGTTATCACGTAACAGCGCTCAGAGCTACACAACTCCTGAGGAGAGAGACGGAGAAACTCCTTCCTGAGCAAAACTGCAGAATTTGGAAAACAAAAGCTGAAAGTCCCCTGACCCAGATTTGCTAGGATGATTCTTCTGAAAGACCATAATATGGTGGTGCACAAAATCATCTCACCCGCCTAGCACCCTGTCCCTGACGGTGGCCAGCCCTGGCCCCTGAAGGACCAGGTCTAGGAAGGGATACTTACAGAAAGAGCATGCAGAGTGTGATCCCTCTCCAAAATCCTTCCCAGCTTCTAGAGGTATGGGCAGGGTCTCAGTTACAGTCTGTGTGCTGTCCTGTTGAGCACAGCTCCCTTTAAGGATTTTGCCTGCAAATGACCCACTTCAGCATCACCTCCTGCCTTGCTTTTTTTTTTTATTCCAGCCTCTTGTGCAAACACAGACCTCGCTTGCTCTGCTGTGCTGTGGGGGACTCCATTACAGCACCAGACAATTGGTCAGTTTGTCCATTAAGTTAATTCAGCTTGTAAAAGAAAATGAAGACTTTGTGACAGGTCCTCTGAAACCCACATGACTCAGCCAGGAGTTCTGTTTGCGTGCTGGGTGCCGCGGGCGGATGTTAGAGGGTCACTGACAACTTGGACATCGTGTTCGTGATGTTCCTGTGACATGCAGCACCCAGGCTCCAGTGCTAGGGAAGAAACTGTACCAGCGTGTGTTCTTTTCACAGGGAGCCCTGACTGGGTACACAACCAGCTTCTCTTTCCCCTGAAGTCACTCACAATGAATTTCACTCCTATGTGAAGGGCCAGTATGAGGTATAAGCACCACTTAAATCCTACTTCGTTACTTCCAGAGCTTAAGTGGAGCTGATGTGATTGGTACCTTGTGTGAACTCTTGTGAAGGGGTGAATTTCAGCATCGGCTCCCCTCACAGTGTGGGCCTTTCCCAGAGTGGCAGGGAACAGACGAGATATTAAAGAATAAGGAAAATGTGATAACAGAACCACAACTATTGGCAAGGATGACTCAGCCGCACCCTCCGGAACAGTCTCTAACTTCCTTTTTACAACAAACAGATTCCCAACTGCTTGCATCTCTTTAATTAAAAAGAGATGTTCTTTTGAATGGCATATAAAAATGTAACAGCACATATCTGGATCATGGTTTTGAAGCCTCAAACATACCCTGCAATTTAGGGACTAAGAACATCACAAAAAATAAGCTATAAAATGAACAGAACCAAAAGTATGGAGGATAATTCTTCCTTCTTCCTGTAATAAAAAAGCAAGTTGTCAAAAATTTTAGGGATAGTTCTAACCACATTTGTTCCTGAATAAGCCCTGATAAAATGAATTTTGGGTGGGAGCTGTTTTCCACAGCTAGTGAATAAATCCACAAGGAAGATTAAATATAGCAAGAATGCTAACAGTTGCGTTTTGAGATGCTGCTGTGACACAAGTGAAGACGTTTGACCTCTCCATGAAATTTCGATGTAAGACGAATCATTGATTCTGCTGACGTACTTGGGAGCCAGTAATGTGATTCAAATCATCTGACTGTCAACAGAAAGCATTTACTCTTGTAAAACAGTTAGCTAAGAGGGCTTTTTCACAGCTGAATATTTTGAAAAATGAACTCATAGGTTGAACAAGTAAAAATAAGCTTTTTCTCCTGGAAAGCATAATTCAGTATGGACTAATAATAATCACAGGTCATTATTATTTAGATATTTTGATTTGCGTTGCTTCTTATTTACAAATTCCTTCCTCCCTACCCAAAATGTTTTGGTATATATACTTATATAAATTGCAAGTATTCCGTTATGCTTGCAGCAATGTTAACAGGGACTCTGGAGGGCAATGAACCACCTGAACTCTTGTGTTGGGTAACAAGCTGGCAAAAACTGCGGAAAAAAAAAAAGAGAGAAAAAAAGGAGAAATGCAGAAAGAAAAAAATAAAACAAAAAACAAAGCGGTAAGTAAACATTTCATCCAGCTGCCTCCTGCTTCATTAACAATTTCTGACACTGATATCAGCATCTCCGGACCCCTTCTAAGAACATTTTTTTTGTCTGCATAATGCACAGCTGTTAACAAGCACCCTCTGGAAATCCCTCAGACACTCTTTCAGCCTACTGGTCAGATTCTGGTCTGTAAAGTTAAGCAAAGATGCAATGTTACACTAGACCTTTTCCAGCTATAGCCCTGTAACTTGAAGGAAGGCTGTCGATGTACTGACCACTACTGATAGCATAAATCTAGCAAAGGACCACAAGGACAGAGTGAAGCTTAATGCTTTCTTTCTCTCCCTCAACACTGTACCATACTTGTCTCAAATAGAGCTCTACGTAAAAGTCAACATAATGCTGTTTTAAACCAAATCTCTGCAATCTTTTTTAATTCAGAGCTCTCTTACAAATAAAGGCCTTCAGAATACACAGTTTCCAAGGCTCCACTTAATGAAAGCAGGCTTCACATTATTACAGGGTGCTGGTGCACCATCCTTCTGAAGCCCTGTGTACTTCATAAAGAAGCAACAGGCAATGATACATCCTGGAGTTGGATCACAAAGTGACCAGTGAACAGGAATTCAGGTTTCTGGATTGAACTCTTGAAAAAGCTGGGCGTCAGTCAACAAAAATAGCGTGTCTATCCATAACAAACTACAAACAAACAAATGTAACAAACATACGTCTTTTCCAAAAAAAAAAAAAAAAAAAAACAATTGATCAAGTGTAGAAAACACTCAAGCTGTCATTTCAGTTGCGTATTTATGAGCCATGAAGAGTTACATGACTGCTCTCAAGCACGTGGGTAAACTGGAAGTGTTCATCTCCCGTGTGAACAAACCAAACGTATGTAAGTTGATGGAACTGCATCCAGGCAGACACAACTGTTGCTATTGCTTTTCGTGACCATCTCAGAATGGAGTGTGCAGGAGTGACAGTGCTCTGGAGGCATGTGCATGACTGGTCCAAATCCTAGAAAGCTGACTCGGTCCCTCCCTGTGACCCTCCCCTGTAGTTTAGTGTCGGAGCTCTGTTTGTTTTTCAAGACTTCACCTCTTCGCAGTCTTGATCAGTGGAAAGCTCCACATCGGAGAGTCCAACCTCCATTGCCATAATCAATGAAATATCTGAATCACTGCTGACTGCTGGTTCCTGTTCATCTGTGAGGGCAGAAAAGACAGGAAAAAGGCATTATGTTCACATCTTTCTTACATGTCAAAGGATTACTATTTTTCAGGTTTGCAGATAGGACCCAAAGGCAGATCCAGGTTTCTCCACAGCTGAGGTTGTGCTCTGTTTCCAAACTTTGCTCTTATTCAATATCTGTCTAAAACATTTTGAAAACATCACAAATTCGACCCCATCTGTAGAGAGAAACACGATGACAAGGAGCCTGGATGAGTAGTACTTTCTTCCCTTCCTCATCCTCCCAGGGCTCTCTGTTCAGGCCTTTCATCCCCATGACCTTCCTCTCACACACCTGAGCACTTCCCTCACCTTCTTCCCCTTCCCCGACCTGCCATCATCCTACTCTCTCCCCCAAAGGCAACAAGGTAAGGATAAAATCATGGGCACATGGTGGAATGGCTTGGTCATCAGGAAAACATCTCTAACAGGAAAAAAAAGCCTGCCCAGACCCTCACTAGGTGATAGACTCTCCGTTCCCAGAGGCTTTCATAATGTTGCTAGGCAAATTCCTGGAAGGAGTAACGTGGGGGTCATTAGTTCTGCCCCAGCACATGGGACCAGGCTACTTGCCCCCTCTGGTGCCTTCTCTCTCATTTTCAGGCCTCTTTTCTGCCCACCCTCTGCTTTGATCTGCAGGCACCTTGCAGGTTTCTGATCCAGTCCAAAGGGACCTACCGTAATCTACCACGATCCCGAATACAGAAAGAATCAGATTATTGACTTTTGCAAACTGCAAATCCCATCAAAACTACAAGTGTGGGAGGAATAACTTATTTTTGTTTTGATCCTGCAGCGCTTACTCTCTATGTACTCAGTAGCAGATAAAAGCAACACATTTTAAAGGACTAAAAGCTGATTTTATTTCAAGAACAATCAGGAGAAGCAGAGTGCATTGGATCTCTGGGGAGATTTCAAAGATTTACAAAAATCACTTGGGTGGCTGAGTCCCTGAGAGAAGAAGTTGATGGTTTGTATGTTCAAGCAGTTTAATTACAACGATGGTACTTACACTGTAACAATACAATGTATTAAAATCTGTGGCAGTTTTTCCTTTACACATTTATTTTTCAGACAATAGAAGCAGAGCTTGACTGATGCTAAAAAGTCTAGAAGTTGAATATCTAAAAAATAACAAATATGAAAGATTACAGGGAAGCCAGGAAAACAATAACTCCTCACAGTTTAATTACTCACTAGAAGCTAAGTGAGCACAATTAGTCTCCTCTCAAGAGCTACATGATTTTTAAGTCAGTTCCAGACAAAAAAGCATTTATTTATTTGTGCTGTGATTAGACCTCATGTTCTGGAGAGAAAGCTTCAGTGAGGTCTGCGTTATTCAAACTGAAAGAACCAGTGTGTTCCTTTAGAACCCTCCCCATTTTTCACCCTGGATTATTTTTATACTTTCTTGATTGCAAGATAAATAATTAATACACACAGCATCTCTATAACTGTGCATTTTTTTTCCCCATCAACATGACAGTAGTAAAATGTTTCAAGGCATTGCTTCAGACTATAAATATTTCTCCTGGGGGAGGAGTAGGTACTTACAAACTGAACGGTACGTCACGCAGACTTCAATGGGCTCCAGTGACACGGAACTGTTGGGTGAACCGCTAGACCCAGGAGCACAGAAGTGCAACACCATGGCCTAGAGCACCGTCTGTAGTGGTGACAGCTCCCTGAGCCAGAACCATGTTGTTCCAGACCACTGGAACCAGTGGCAATGAACTGGAATTCGTCAGTATAACTAATAGAATTCTTAAAAAACAATGACAATAGTGGTTTAAATGTTGACCCAAGAGAAAGTTTACATTCTCCTGACAGAGTCCCCAAGGCACAGCCGTGTTAAATAGCCAGCTGGAGCGTTTTGAGAGAAAGGTGACTTTCATCTGAATGAGAGCTGTGCAGGAAAGAACGGGCTGAATGGTGGGAGTGAGCCACGTGCATGCTGAATGGGCCGTCCAAGTGGCCAACACCAAGTGTCAGAGAGCCAAAGGAGAAGTGTTTGTGGTGCTGAAATGTTATTACAAGATCTGCCATTCCTTCCAGGGCTGCACAGCAGAGAAAGATCTCAACTGCCTTCAAACCGGACAGAACAAAGCAGATCTACAGCTCACCTACTAACTTTCTAACCCATTTAGGTACAGAAGCACAAGCTTCTCAAAATAGCAAACTTGAATTTTACATTAAGAACTTTATGTAATTACAGCAACTCTTCCTTCTTAGTCCTTACAAACTACAGGCTCAGCAGTTTGTTTTCTTTGGGACTGAAGTGCAGGTCAGTAAGAAAAATGAACAAAGGATCCTAAAAATGTCCATGTGCTGGCACTGCTTCTCCAGTTCTGCAGAATTGCCCAGAAACAAGGATGCTCCATCTCCCTTGCTTGCTAACAGTACAGTTGTTCAAAATCCTAAAGCTGCAGCCTGCTGCTTCAGCAGAGTGAGGAGAAAAACTTGGACATCACCACTCTTTACTCCTTTCCCTTCTGCAGAATCAACACTGACATTTCTTTGGCAGATGCAGGCAACACAAGGAAATTAATGCATCCCTCAGCATTACGTGCTTGATCCCATGAATAGGAGTCCTACTACTGACCGCAACACGCACATGATGGATCTCAGGGAGGCTGCTGAGGTTACACCATCTGCTGGTATCTTTGGGTGCAGATCTGGCTGTAAGTCTTCAAACTGCTTTGCTTTGCCTCCCCCACACCGCACAGGCTTTCTAGACCAGTGGGAGGGTTTTTGTTGGCCAGCTGCTCAATAACATGAGCCAGCACAGTTAGGGACCTTTGTTAAAGGTAAGCAAACTGCAAGTGCCAGGAGCTTGGCCTGCATTTTGCATCCCTGACTTTTAGATCCCATTTACAGTGACAAAGCTTACACAGTCACACAGTTCTCCAGAGCATGCCTGATTCACTGTTGAGAACTTTTATGACATTTTTGCAAGTTTTGTAAAATTTATTGTCTGTCTTAAAGCTCTGAAGTAAGGTGAGGACCTCAACTTTTTCAGTGAAGATCTCAGCTTTCACTTAAAAATAATTAAATCTTCAGAAGCAAAAAGGAAATAGTTTTTGTTGTTTTTTTTTTTTTTTTTAATTTAAAATATTTACACAGTTTTTATTCTGTATCACTTGCGATTTTGGATGTTTGATATTGACAACCCTGCCTAACAACAAATACTATAATAATTCCACCGTGCTTTATAGCATTTCATGCCACAGGCATAAAGCCTTTTGCTTAATGAAGCAAAAGGCACATCCCAATCTGCTTTTCAGCCTGAGCGCTAGCGCCTACAGCCAGCAACTGTAGACCTCACTGCCACATTCCTCTCATGTCAGCGAAACGCAATACACCACAGCATGCTGCCTACTTCCAGACAGACTTTTTCCACTTACTTACATTCCTTGACACACATTCATTTGAGAGAGGCACAATAAAACAAACTCCTTCTCTAGTCAATGTTACTTTAAAGTTACTTATGCTAACACAGGAACAATATTACCCCACAGATATGGAACTGCCCTACACAACAGTAGTAACGCCTTACTTGTTGCAAAGTTCATAAAGCAATGTTTATAATTGCAATCAAACAAGGATGAAAATAGCTAATTACTCTGGTGCTTTAAACCAGTAAGACTGCACTCTACTAATGGTTATCTACTGCTGCTGCTGCTCCTAACACTGAGTAAGTGTGTAGCTGTCACAGACTAATGAATATTCCAAAACAAAAAAGTTAGGCTATAGTTTCTAAGAAGTTGACACTGTTTGCAAGAGTCTTGAGAAGGACTTAAGTGTTCAGCACTGAGTGAAAAGTGCATTTACAAAAATGCCACGTGCTGCATGTAAACATATAGGCATTAGCACAAACCGATGTAATTGTAATGACCTAAGCAAGGATGAGGAGCAAATCAATGCAACTGTGGTGGGTTTTGCACTCATAGAGGCCTCACTCCTGCTCCCTTCTGTGCTCCTTCCAAGGAGGCTGCATCTGACTGCACTCTGATGTCCCTAGGACATTGGCTGTGCAGTAGGACTCTCCTAAAACTACTCTTCCTTGCACCAGATGCTGAGATTCCCTACACGTTCACAGGGCTGGAAAAGCTGCAGAACCCGCTGGCTGGGCTAAGAGGTCTGCAATCAATCTGCATCCAGGAAATCAACAGAAAAAGAATACAGTAAAATGTTATTCAGCTAAAGCTGCTCAGCATTGAACACCTGTAAGGTTTGCCTAAGATGATAGACTTCTTTCCCCCTCTGGACCTCCAGGTAGCTCTCTGCTATTACGTCCTTCTGGGAGTAAGTAGGGTAGTATTGATTATTACATGTCAAATGAGAGCTGTCACCAAACGTGTAATTCATCTACTGAAAGTGTAACTAAAGGCAGCAATCTCCTATTCTTGTGGATTAAAAACATGGGCCACAGCAATAAACTATTCAGCTGGGAGTCAGTCTCCCTTCCCTCATCTATTATCAGCGCTCCGTGAACTAATTCAGCATACTAAGAACTCAGTCTTGCACTGCATGCAATTAAACCACTGCACGGAGCTGTGCAGCTGCTAATGATTTTCTTCATCTTATGTCAGGAATCAGAGAGCAAGAAAAAGCTGCTATCGTGCTACTGACTTAGGTGTAACCTATTTCCCTATCTTTAAAGCTGAGCATTTAGCACAAGTCATTTTTCTTCCCAGACTTTCCATTCTTGACAGTAGATGCCCAGCTTT
Organism: Anser cygnoides; assembly: GCF_040182565.1. NCBI lineage: Eukaryota > Metazoa > Chordata > Aves > Anseriformes > Anatidae > Anser > Anser cygnoides. The sequence continues at coordinate 41,454,753 of NC_089876.1, forward strand.
GAGGAGAAATGAACAATTATTGATTTCTTCATCTAATTAAATACTTAGAAAAAAATATTATTAGTTATTACCCCATCTCTAGGTGGCAGAAATTGTAGAGCAGACAATGGGACTCCAAAACCTGGTTCTGACAATAAATATATGGCAAAAAATGGGCTTTATTTCATTACTCATTTCACACTTTCACTACTGTGAAATATATCCAATTTCATACCACTTCATCTTCTGAAGGTAGAACCAAGCTGATTCACACAATCTTGGGTGACAGGTATGCCCTCAGGTATAGAAAAATATCTAAAATTTATATGGTGGCATAAACCTTATTCTAGTCTGGTGCTCACTTCTATTAAAAAAAAACATCGTCCCCAGTCAGATGTGTCTCGAAGCATTTTGCTCCAGAAGAAAACAGAAATGTGACCATCAGCTGGAGCTCTGAGGACACGAGAAGAAAATACATCCAGGGTCATTAGAGGCATCAGTATGGGACCTTTACAAAAACAGATTCTGGTCAGGACAAAGCCACAGTGACCTGCCGAGGCAAGCAGTGTTTTTCAGACTTTGCTTCCAGTGTAACAACCTGAACACGCTATCCATCACATTTGATTTATGACAGGGAGAGAGGAGACATTCCTAGCGCCCTCCATTTTTCTTTGCCCAAGCACGCACTTTACTATTACAGAGCTTATTGCTCCCTCTCAGCGCAACCTTGCCACAGCATCGCTTTGCTGCTTATGATCCACGAAAAAAGAGCACAGTCCTATTAAGTTAGTACTTCAAATGGCAACTAGTTCCACAACAGTACCAATCATATTTCTTTTATTGCTACGACCGTCTTCTGTAAAAACACTATTGATTCTTAAAATTATTCTCGAATTAATCATCCAACACTTTTTATTGGATCATTTTATAAAATAAGTGCCAAATTCCTTCCATATCATCTTGATAATCATAACACTTTAGATCAGGCCCTAACAGCACCAACAAAACAACTGAAATAAAAGGCACTAAAAAATGCCTATAAAATCTTTAATGCAAAAGAAGCAGTGGGAATATGTTTGAGTGGAGAGGGTTATAAAAAACCTGTTACGGTTCTTTTGTACACAGAGGCTAATAAAATGGATGAAGAAGTCTGGCTGGCTGCAATTGAGAACATAGTCCTGGGGAAGTGTTTTATTGGTACTCCCTAGCATTTCAGACAAACTTATCTGCACAGCAAGGGGAAAAAGTACTTGAGCATAAGTAAGTCTTTTTGGAAGAAAAGGTTGGAGTCTTTTCCACAGACAACAAGCCAGAGTTCTGTGAATGCACTAATGGCAACATTGCTTCATCCTGAGGATAATGCAGACAGCATCTGAAACACGTTGCAAAGGCTATCCAAACATCAGCACACCAGAAAGAACCAAATGCTGTGACCTGGCAGGGTTCAGTTAAGAAATCATTTCAAAAATACGTTTACCTGGATCTAAGTGGCCGAGGGACTTCATAGGTGGGCCCGGACATGACATAAAACACAAGTATCATTTGCAAAGCCAACTTGTGTTATGCTAGTGAGTGAAAGGGTAACAAGCTTTCTTTAATCTTTCTGTAGGAGGTATATCTTTGGAGAATATACAGCATCTTTTCATGGGAAATAGCCAAAGATGCAGTTCCTCATCTCCAAATGCCCTGCGGTATGAAGGGGTAGCATCACCACCATTCTAGAGATGAGCTACTGAGAGGGAGAGACGTGACTGTTCGAAGTATTCACTAACTCTGCGTGTCCAAATAAGAAATGCTACAACTCATTTTTCAGCTACAGCATTAACCTACACATTGTATGCCCCACGCATGTCTTCTGCTACCTTCAGGTACAGCTGTAAGTACTCACTACTTCTGGAAATCGTATCTCAGTATCTCACATTAAACATCAAAAAAAAAGGTGGGGGGACACATATTAGTAATGCAACCAATTTTCTGAAGCCTAAATTTGGGCAATAAACTTTAATACCAGTTACCTGAGAAGACATCTTATGTTTTGGCAAGACCAATAAACAGCATGGAAAGTATCACCACCCAAATGTTCTATCCAAAAAGGGAAAACAAAAACAAAAACAAACAAACAAAAACAAACAAATAAAAACAAAACAAAAGCAAATAAAGACATATGATATAAAACACGTGGAACAGATAGCAAATACATTCGCAGAAAGCTGAGCAAAAGGGGCAGAACACATACCAGATGTTATTGCACGGAGACACTTGGACCTGATTGGCTGGAAAAGCAATTTTTTTTCCACTTATATATGTATAATACATTTTAATGAGCACATACTACCTCTCTGGAATTTTGTCCCTGAATCAATATACAAGTCTTTGATATTCACAGCACGTAGTAAAATCATTTTAGGAGTCAACACTTTGGTGATTTGTCTTCTGCCTATAAGAAGCTGGCTGACATTTTGGGAACTCTTGATCAGCTGTCTCAGAGGGGAGCTGCCAGCCCTCTTTGTGATACAATGAACATGCCTCTGCCAAGTATGACACAAGAAAACCTAGAATTTTTGCTTCTGATATGCTTTCCTCTTTCTCCTTACTCTTATGGGTCATGGTCATTATGTTCCTGCCCTTGGACCAGCATGGAAACTCCTTCTGTGGCCTAGTTACTGCAATATCATTTTCTCCTCTCCCCATGCCTAGGGTCTTTCCTCTTGTCGCTTGGAAACTCAGTCAAAATATAATAAGAGAAATTATCTGAACAGTTGATGCAGTCATCACACTAAGGTCTCTTGCACTGACCTCCATTCTCTCGTACCAGCTAATCCCCATGTTTGATTGCCAGACAAGAACCATGCTGCTTCCTTTGCAGCAGGGTGTCCAGCCTCTTAAACCTTTTTCAAAGCTGCTTTTCCCTTCCTCCTCGAAGCCCTCCCACTGTCTGGAAGATGAGAGCAGCAGTGGGATGACGCTGCACGCCCTTCTTACCATTTGCCACTAGACACTGTCAGTGCCAACATGCCACACCAGCTCTAACTCTGGTCAGGAGAGCATGTTCATCTGATGACCATGGTAAGTTTTAGAAATAAATGTTAAAAATTATTGTTATTTAGAACACGTGAAATTATTCATGCATTTGATTCAAAATCAGAAAATAAGATCTCTCATAAAAAGGGAAAAGATTCAGAAATACCAAAGAACTGTACTGCAACCACATGGCACTTTTGATCTTAAGGACCTTAGTGACTTAAAGATTTTCGATTGTGAAAGATTTTAGCTACTTTTGGTAACATCCTGACATTTCCTACACTTGTCTAAGAATCTTAAGAAACATTAAATTAATTTTTCCATTTGACGTTGAACAAACCCTCCTGATACCTACTCTGAAGTCAGCCCTGCCATTCCTTTGGTTGGCCAGGAAGTTGAGTTAATTTACAAAAATGACTGAAAATTAACTTAAAGAAAGGTTTTCTAGGTTAGCAGCTGAACAGGCTGGCTCAGTCACAGGGCAAGTATTGCAGCTAACTTCAGGAGAGAAGCATATTGAAAGTAGAGAAAGGAAGAGGTGCTCCCTTCTTTTCAACATCTGCAGGCTGTCCCTGCTGCACCACGATGCTAAACCTATAAACTGTCAGGTGAGCTCTGGAGACTGCTTTTTTACTTTGTTTTCTTGGCAGCTGCTGAATGACCAGGGCTCCTCGGTGATGCTGCAAAACAAATAGCATTAAGTGATGAAGTTAAAAATGATCATGCTTGTTCATGTCAGCAGTACGTAAGGAATATTACAAGGACTTCTCCAGTAGCCGAGGTGAGAAGTGTGTAACACTAGCACGTGTTATATACTCTACGGCCTACCGGCAGGCTGGCATAATAAAGGGACTTTACATACAAGAAGTATAATCACACAATCTAACTGTGTATATCACAGTTTCCATGGGCTATATCCTGGTGACTGCTGCTGTCACTGAACTTTTCTGTTTATATTTTAAGAACACATGTCAGCAGTGCACTCTGCTTCCTGCAAGCCTGAAAGCAGAAGGAAATTACAGTCTGACTCAGACGCATAATGCACTAGATTCAATGAACAAGTACCTAATGGTAAGAGAAACTTCAGTTCTGTTCTTTTCTTAATGAGCACAAGGAAGAAGCATCCCTTCAGAGTGATATAGAGACATCCTGGCCAACACCACGCAAATCACACACCACAGAGGTATTGCAATCCCCCCAGGCATGATACAACATCAAACCAGAAGGCTCAATGTAAGCTAGGGGTTTCAAAAACCTTCTTCTTGGTCTGATCGTGACCTCTCCTTGGGGGACTCCCTGGCAGCTGTGGCTGCACAAAGCTGAGGTCGTTCTTTCTCATTGCTGGTCCCTACTAACCACACCTGCACAGCAGCTCTGCTGTGCTCTGCTGCTCTGTGCCCTGCTCCTGGCTGGAAGGAGTGAGAAAAGGGATGCTCGCCCCACGGGCACTCTCCTCCCTGCTGCAGCAGCTGAAGAGCCTGTCCCAGAGCGCCTGTGGCTGGGTGGTGGCTGGGGCTCCGCGGCATCTGCTGGTCCAGAGCGGGGCCTGGGGGAAACTTCAGCCTACCGCTACGATCTGTGCCTAATGGTTTCGGCGCTGTTGGATCCTGCAAAGGCAGCCAGAGCCATGGCACGCCTGGGAATGCCACCTCTGGCACTCAGGGGAACACGAGAAGTGGGGTTTAGTGCTTGGAGAAGCAGACCAAAGGCACAAGACTACAACATCAAAGGGGGCCTGCAGAGCCAGATCTGGTGAGGCTGTTTTAAGAGAGATCAGTTTATTGCAGCTTTTATTCAAGGATGCCAGAAGCTTCTCACTCTTACTTCAGCTCATGTACAAGGTGGCTACTAGCCAGCAAAAATCTGCATGGGGGCAATTAATTGTGAGAACTTGTTGTCAAACGTAGGCTGCTGTGACAAGCAGAAAAAAACATTTCTGCTTAATCACCATGAACTGCTTCCTCAACTACAAGTATGCACACAGCTGTAAGAGAAAACAACAGCTTGCTTTAAAGTGAACTCCTGTTAATTCTTGAATGAGGGGGTTGAACAAGCTCATGCTAGTCTGGCTGAGCTTGCTCCTCATGGCAGCATGTGCACGATTTTCAAATCTGCCTCTTTAAATACCATTTACTGCATAAGCTCTCAAAAACCCAAGGTCACTAGCAAGCCATCACACTGATGAATCATAGACTGAACTTTCAAGAGCAGTTACAACAAACAGCCCTATGCAAAGGCATCACAAAAATGGCTGTGCATGCATATTAGAGGATTTAATGAGAAAACACACACAAGGAGATTGCTGAAAAGCACAACAGTGGTGGGATTACTTGAATAAAATGCATGCACATCATCTTTCCTACTATCTCTTCTGCCTTCTTTCCCACAGGTTCCACCTGGGTTCTCTGGACATTTCCAGGATAAAGGGACAAGTCATTAGCCCAGCACTTTCTGGGCTGTTGAATTTTGTGCATGTCACTAGAAGTAACTTTCTCACCATCCATGCTGGTGATGATGATCCTTGGCTGAAATTTCAATCCATTAGAAACATCCATAATAAAAACTTCACCCAGGGATGTCTTCTTATTAAATATGAAAAAAAATGCACACGGTAATGAAGCCAAAAGAGAAATAAAAAGCACCAACAAATCACAGTCGTGGTGGAAGAACCGATGTATGGGCTGTCATCTTTACTACGAAGCAAAATACAGCTTTTAACAGTGTAAATTCTACCTTAAGGGGAAACAGTCTTCCTAGTATAAGGGAACAACACGCCTGAGAATGGGGCTGGCTCTGCTGTACCAACAGCTCCAGTGCCTAAGGCAGGGCACAGCTGTGGGACTGCTGTGCCTGCCAAGTGTGGGCAGATTAGGATGGCATTCAGTGGTCATCCGCCCACAAGGTCCAGCACCTCTGCACTACCCAAGGGCTGCCCACAAACAGCAGACATACACAGAGACTGTAACGTTTTGTGTCACGATTCCTCTGCTGCTGCCTTTTCTTCTGACACCGTGCAGTGAAAGCAGTGTTTTGCCTTCCACCAGCCACACGTGGCCTTCCAGGATTTGACCATCTCCAGTCTCCCACCATACGCTCATGCCCCTGTAGGACTGTCAGATACATGCCCCCAAAACACTGGGACACATTTGACCAAAGTGGTTTGCTCAGGTTAAAGATCAATTCTTTAAGTCCATAAAAATGGAGAATACATCACAGAAACAGCACAACAACCCAGTGAAAATATGTTCTTGAACTCTACAGGACAGTCTAACCTGATTTGAATTGGACAGCTCAATTATATATTTTGTTAGAGGCCATGGCTTATCTACTTACTGTGGCTCAAAAGATAAATATTGATTTAAGTGCACTTTGGCTGTGGAAGAAATCTCTTGAGAAAAAAACAGAACAGAACCATGGAGCCTCAACTGCACAGTGTCTCGGTGACTCTGTAAGGGGTCCCCTGTCTAAAAGCAATGAGAGTGCTTTTCAGTCTCACCAGCTTCAGAGAGTGGTTGAGGTTGGGAGGGACCTCTGGAGGGTCTCTGGTCCAGCCCCCTGCCCCAGCTTGTACTGGAAGACGTAGTCATTTCTGAAGACAAGGCATCAGCCACAATGCCACGTCCTGCAGCAAGCTCTGACGCAGGCATTGGAACAAAGTAAGAACTTGAAGATGACTACAGCCATACCCTACATCTGTACTATTTCAGCAATGCTGAGATGGGCACGCAGGTAAACAGACGTTCTTCTGAATACGTGGAGAGGCCAGTCCAATTGATTAACCGAGTGCTTTTGCCTGCACAGAACACTATAAAATTAATAGGATGATCGATTAAATAAAACATGAACATTCAGCCTTCCATACAGAAGAAACAATTTCATCCATTTATATGTGCATTCTTAATGAAGAAAAATAACGTGACAAGCAAAAGTGTCAGCCCTTAATTTCATTTAAATTGCAGTAGTTTTTTAAAAATAAATTCTAGATGTTTTCAAAGTAACATATTCTTCTAATTTGAATTTCCTTCCTACAAGTTTCTTAATACTTGCTTCTTTTTACTTACTTGTTTCTTAATACTTGCTATACAAGCTTCCATAAATGTCTCCTTTAAAGTAATGTGAAATGCTTCACTGTTTTCAGATTTTTCATCTTCTCTGGAGTCTAAGTGACACTGTTGTTTTAAGACAATAATAGCAAGAAAGGGCAGATAGCACAGAAATCATGCTTCAAAACAGCTTCAGCAGAACAACTTTTTTTTTTTTTAAATGTGGAATATTTCTCTTTACTTAAAGACAAAGCCTTAGGAGACTTACTCTGCAAGGGACGTCCTGGGTAGTTGAGCCTACTCTCCACTATTGTAGTGGCTGCACAATACAATCCCTTTCAGATTTGCTAGAAATTAGTATCACTCACTGTATGAGCTCCCCAGCCTCTTACTTCATCTCTTTGTCAGTGCAGAACTGCAGCCAGATGTCAGTTAAAAGCTATCACACCTACTTTTCAAAAGAACCCGTCATGTAACATCAACCCACAGAGATTAAACTTTTTTTTTTTTTACATCCTCTGATGACAGATGAGTTCAGCTGCTAACACTCCTTTCTTTTAAACCTCACAAACCTATCAAACCTTGCAACACGTATTAGATTCTGGTGTAATTATACAGTTTTTGAACAGAAATTATTCCAGCTCTGATCTTTCCTGCAGCCTACTCAATAGCTTTGCTATCAGCAAGAGTTTCCACCCATGGCTGTGGCCATCTCTGCTCCAGTTGAGGACTGAATCTGACCCTGGTCACAACCTGCATTCTCCCTATCAAAATGTGAACTTTTGCACTCCATACTTCCTAAAATGAGAGCTTTCCACTATTCAGATGGCTTACATACCATGAAGGTCCCTGTGTGCCACAGGGCATTTGTAAGCAGAATGTGACTTGTGCCAGGCTGTGGGCTGGCATTTAGCACGGGATGCAAAATGGCTCAAGTTGCTGTGGACATCTATGGACTGACAGGCAGGGTATAACACTCTCAGCGGTGGTTTAATCTATAAATCTTGTATAACTGAGATTGAGTACTAGTAGGATGAGAATAGTAGACTTATACAGCTGAAAACAGTCCAGAGTATCCAGCAGAAATGCTTGCCAGGACTGCCTGTAAGCCTAAATAATTGAATCTCATTTAATTCGTATATACAGAGCTGTCTTTGGGAGAAATGTGGCTCTTTCCATTAGTTTAGGAATCAGAAAAAAAAGTATGGAGACTGCATCAAACCTGCTATTTTTGGAAAAGTAAAAACTAAGGTCCTTTGTGTCTCCTTTAAGGTGCTTTCATAGTTTGCTTAAAGGACCTAGCAGTATTTTTGATGTAACCAAAAGCATTCTATAAGGAAAGAAAACCAAGTATATTTAAACTCATCGCAGGCACATGAAGCGTGGATTAAAATATGGCTAAGAGATGTACAGAACCACCATCTACTTGGAACAGAAATGTCCAAAATGTTCTCTTCTCTTAGTAGGGCTAGTGTACTAGATAACATCCTGACAAGCTAGGCTGTGTATATTAATGCACTTTCATATAAAAGCATACGAGTACAGAACAACAACCGAGAAAAGTGTTCATAAAGAAAAAGGTCAACAGTTTCATTTCTTTGACAACACTGCAGCAGCTCAACATGTTTGTTTTTTCCTATTAAAAAAAATAAATCTTTGATCTGCCAGGCCAGGCCTGCTACATTCGAATCTTGTCTGAAAATGCATCCACAAAAATCACTTATTTAAAGAAAAAAGTCAGCCTTTACATAAACTGAAACCAAACTAACAAGCATATTGAGTTAAAGATTTTTAATTAATTTAATTAACCCCCTTTCTCCTTCCTGCCCATCTCCCTTTCCTCACTAAAATGAGTCTTTATGAACAAGGATATGGCACAATTTAACTTGATCTGACTCCCTGACATGCGTGGCCAACTGTTTTGTCTCATCACCCTAAAGCAAGTGTACAAGCAAACTCTCTCTCCTTATTTGACCAGCTCCTCTTTGCTTTCCTTGCTCTCAGTTCACTCAAGTAACATCACAACAAAGCTAGCTCTGCTTAGCTGCTTCCAAAATGCAAGATGTGACAATTAAAACCCAGAGAGAGGCAATCATGACAATAAGCAGCAAGACTAACACAATCTCACCTAAATGCCACTAGATCCAGCCTGAAGGGCACCTCAGTCCTAGCACCCAGGTTGACTTGTCCTTAAGGGCCTGGGGCTGGCTGGTAGGAAACCCAGTAGGAACATCAATAGGAAACTGGTCTTGGGTTACATAAACCTAGGGCCATGTAAAATTTCCCTACAAATAAGCTTGCAGTCACAATGTAGTTTCAGGTGAACAGTTTCTGGCATCAGAATCCCCTCTCCAAGCTACTGATTTCACTATGTATTTTTGCCAAAATGCTCAAGAGAACAAGAAAAAGGCCAAGACAGATACATCCATTTCCGGAGTTTCTTCTCAGACCAGCGGAAGGAAGGGAAGGTCAATTTAAGTTCTGACAAATTGCAGCTGGAATATTACAATAAAATATGGTCATCAGGTCACTTGGACATCAAGACCTCCCTAACTCTCCACAAGTACATCTTCAAATTGCAACAGAGCAATGGTTTCTCTGTATAAAATGATTCTGTCCATTTCAATCTTGCTGTGAATATATACTCCTATTCCAACTTCTTTTGAGTTGTGAGTGTTCACACTCTTCAGAGATGTAGAAGAAAGAGATATGCACTGATAGGAACCTGGAAAAGTTAAAATATCAAAAGCTGTCTCAAAACCTGGAAACCAACCATATAACTTCAAAAAATGAAAATGCCTCTGCACTGATTCATTAGTTCTCCTGGGAACACTACTGCAGTCAGAGTCAACATTTTATGAAATTAAGTTCAGCTTTAACCCCTTCTGCCCTTCTTTTCTATCCAAATTCTTCAATTTCAACTGTATACTCTTCAAGCAGTGGTGGTTCCAGAAGACTATTTAGACCTTGGGAGTTTTGTTTTGTTTTGTAAACTACAGGTAAAATATTGTTACACTATTTATGTAGTCTGAAAAGAGGGCTCTTAGAAGCTGAATATAAATTTACAGTGTATTTTCTGTTTTTCCAAGGGAAGTGAACTTGCATGTTTCAATCATAATCACAAAGAAACTTTAGAATTAATTTAAAAAAGACAGAACAGAAGAAACAATTACTACAAACAACTGTAATTGTTTCCACCCTGTGGAATATGCAGCCATTACGGCAGTTTAACAAGGCACTTTTGAGGGTGAACAACTGAAAATACAGTCTTCCTATCACAGCTTTTCTTAAAAAGTGTTTCTTTTAAAGCGTACCTTTAGGCTGCAAGCTGCTCAGCATCTGGGAATGCACATTACATCTCCCAGAGCAGGTTGCAGAGGGTCATTTTTCTAAAGTATCCTACTCTGAGACTATTTTGGCCTTACAGACTGATAGCTTTTCATGCGTAGAAAGACAATTTTCTGGTGCCACTACCTTTTCAAAAAGCAATTATAAAGAAGTAATAAAGTTTAGCAATGTCTCATCTTCAATATCCCCTGCACACGAGGCAAAACCTGAAGCAAGGTTTGTCATATGTACCTGACATCACATTTGGAGGCTGCCTTCCAAAGAAATATTAGCAGCTGAGGATATTGCCGTATTTACCTAACTGCAAAAGGAACTGGCAGATCTGAAACCTTTTTCGGGTGATTTATTTTTTTTTTCACTGAGATGTTACAATCTAATAAAGCTATTTTAGCTAAGTGCTTTTCATATTCTGCTATGCTTCTCTGACTTTGCCAGTAGTATCTTTGTTCTATACATTTTCAATGCATTTTCCCTGAAGGAATATGGCTCTTCACTGTCTTACAGCACTATGCTACCAAGATAGTGGCAAACATAACAGAAATTCACCACAGAGATCTCCACGTAAGTTGTTTTGCACATTAATATCTGTATTAACATGGGGTTTAATTACTGTCAAAACAGACTGTATGTTCTTGTCTGCTCTCTGAGTGCCTCAGATAGATATGTTTCATATGAATTACAATGACAAGAACAGTCACAGGTCTGCACTTGCGAAAGATAGTCATACCGAGTTGAGTGGATATTCCATCATACATTCCATGGGCACTCTGGAAGCCCAGATATTCATTAATGCAGCTCTGATGCCACTGTGCACTATGCTGAGTACAGCCTCAGTGTATGCCTCAGGATATTGACCTTGTCACTAGAATGGCAAAGATGGCATCTAGTTGGGCTGGAAAACAACTGTGTGGTCCTATTTTCAGCATCTAAGAATATCAGGACCTACCCACCTCTCTCTTCCCCCCAGACCCTGAGGCAGGAGAAAATCCTTTCCTAATACTCAGGTCAGCAGCTGGGATATTTCCTTTCGGATGTTGGGCTTGACCTGTTACCTACATTTCTTCTGGTCATTCATGTTTTCCATAGGCACCCAAAGCCAGTTTCTCCACCTGGTCTATCAGTTTCAAAGCATCAGCTTCAGGAGCTATCTTCACTTAAAATTGCCCATACCCAGCACAAGGAGATGAGTCCAGTTCCTAAAGATTTAGTGAGAACTCTCACACCTACGTGAACTCACCTGGCCGCTGGGGTCACCCTCAAGCATCCCTGAAGCACCCTGAATTCAGCTGGAGTTGGAGGTAAGTAACAAAAGAAAGAGCTGTCTCAAAAACACACTAGGACATGGCTGGTCTCCTTCCATGAGCAAATACGATTACAAATTTTTTTTTTTTTTTTTTTTTTTGCTGTCCCTACAAGAATCTGGAGAAAACTTAAAGAACATCACTTTTGGATACTTCTTGCAGGCCAAATATCTCCTGAAACACTATTTATCTGTCAAACAAAACCACACAGGCATGCACACGCACAGCTCTTTCACTTACTCTGTTTCTAAAGGAAACTCAGACCTGCTGGTTACAACACACGAAATGTACGTGCAAGCACACTTGTGATCCCTTAAATGCTTGTGAGAAACCAGATGGTTTCCAGGTGCAAAGTGATTTTCTTCCATGTTCACAGACTAGCCTAGATGAATAAGGAGAAAAACACAATGACTAGAAACAGCACATCCGTAGAGCTCATGCCTGGCTTACTTCTTCATTTGAGTCACCTTCAAACTTGTCGTGACACTATGAGAGCGCATGAGCAAATGTGCATTCCATTATGAAGCGATAAAAGCAGCATCAAAGATGACTGTGGCAAATACAGCACTACTTTCTCTGAGCCACTCCAGTATCTCAGCCTCATGCTTTCACTCTCCCGTAGGCACAGCTGGCTTTTCACTGTCGTTTCTTTCCCCACTAAATTTATTAGATTTGTTTGCTTTCTGTATGCGCAATTTAATGTATGCAATGTAACCCTTGAATTTTTCAGAAGTGGCCCCATCCATTACTATCCGTATATATAATGACTGCTACAGTAGACCCTGACAGGGGTTTCTGGGGTCTGTGCAGTACATTCAAGCATTAATTTTGCTTTGCTTATCTGCTTGAAACAATGGCAGCAACCAGCAGGACTGACCCTGGAAGCCTGCCTTTTCTCTGCCTGCCCAGCTACAGGGCTGCTGCTTGGTCTGACTTCTTAATTCTTACTTTCAGGTACTGATCCCAGCTGGTCCCTTGTGTCTCCCATTTGTCTTTGTTCCTGAATTGATCAGAAAAAAGATTGAGAATCTCTGTAGAACATTGTAACTTTAAAAGCTCTTCCTGATGACTTCAGTGGAGGCTTTTGTGTAAAAACTGATGAGAACAAAAACTCCACAGACATTAGAGACGTGAGATTGAATCCCAAATAATCAAGCAGGTTGCATGTAAAATGCTGAACATCTCTTGCAAGGCAAGGCTTTCATTCTCCAAGAATAAATCAAAGAGAACAACTAGTATTAAGTCATCTCTCTGCAGTTCAGATTTGTATTTGACTCTACATTGTTTGTCGATTTTTCTTTAAACACGTTGTTGTTCAATGTTTTATCTAGATGCCTGCCTGAGACAGTGAAGTATAAATAAAGACATAAGTTACCTCACCCCGATCCCAGTCCTCAGATCCCCTTCTCCCCGTACACATATAATGCACGAGCAGAACAATTGGAAATGGTATTTCTAGGGACATATTTGTGTGCCATCACAATTTTTACAATGGCACTTTTCCTTACTAATTGAGTTTCATCATAATAGATAATAAATCCCTTATGTCTTTCATATTCAGACACCATTAACAAGATGCTTGTATACTCTGGTGTGACAATTCAAATGAAATTTGAAACTTCTTATTTACTTTGCCTATTTGTTTATTCTGATTTCTGGGCAAAACAGACAGCTGTGTAGGGTCTAGCTGTACTTCTGAGATACTGAGCTTGTTTTTGGCAATAGCATTGTTATAGCTGGCTTATTCGGTCCTCTCTTCTCTTGTATTCCACATTTCTTTCCTCCCATTGTACTGGCACAACTACTTTTGCATCAGGGAACTGATCCAAATGGAAAATAACCCAGGAAAAAATGGTTAGCTTCTGAACTGGGCTCGCAACATAACTGCACAGCAGAAGGGTAACACAGAGGCAGGAATAAGTAATCTGTGACAGACAGAGGCAAGCTGGTAGCTGCCACAGCAATGGTATGCAGAGACATATAAATGGAAGCCTTCACTACTGAAGTACATTATTTACTTCTTAGCCTCCCCAGCCTCGGCTGCACGGCTGCCACAGAACTGTTTTTGCAATGATTTAAAAACTTGTTGCCCCAGCATTTCACAGACCTCATGATGGGATGCTGATTTTTCTCACAATTATGTCTAAACCACTGGGCAAAGACCATCACCCTCTTCCAGAAACCAAGTCTGGGCCAGCATCTTCCTCTACCACTGCCCCGTGGCTTTCTGCAGGAGAGAAGCACAAGTCTTGTAGGCTGAGATGGAGTCACTACCACATGTACCTACTCTGCACCCTGATAACGCCACAGGGACAGCTCAGCGTGTCTAAGGGGAATAAAAGACATTTGGAAAAAAACCATAGTTTCCTGCTTGCTCTATATCCAGTGACAATGTACATAGCAGATGTGAAACAGAAAACCAAACCAAAAAAAAAAAAAAAAGATTTTAAATTGGTCCTTGTTTCGCTGCATTTTGAACATCTTTCTGCTATTTGCTGTACAGAAATGCTTTGAATTTCATGTCTCAACATATGGAAAGGAAGAGTAGTTTTATAACCGAAAAGCTTCACTATCCACTCACATAGCCTGGCAGGAGTCTTTAAGGTATACGTAACAATGCAGAAAACATTTTTAGTGCCAGCTACGTTTCACCTGGTGACCCTTTCAAACCACTGCTGGCCTTCCAAACCACCAGTGCTATGTTGGCACTGGTGTGAGTCTCAAAATAAATGTAGGACCTCAGCTCACTGGAATTTTCAGTCCGTGATAACTATTTGGTGCAACACCCGCACAAGCTTTTAATAGAGTCACCAGGACTTATGTCATACCCCGGGCACATGGGACCTAATCTGCTCAGTCTTTAACTAGGTCCCATCAGTATTCTGTCTCCAGGATTGTGTTAGGTGCTAACACAAGTGTTAATAACTTTCCGTATTAACTACTGTCTAGGGACTTTTCCCACCTTTTCCTCCCCCTTTACTTCTGCTTAATAAAACCCTATTAATAGCAAAGAAGAACAGTCAAGTGGTGGCAAGACAACAGTGGATCAGACTCTTATCATGCACTTTCATCCTCTTCCAAAGGCTGATTATTCTTCACAAAGACATTTTAGACATACACAGATCAAAATAATTACTTGAGAAGTTATATTAATAGATTTAATGAAGAGCTATCGAAGACACTTGAAAGTGTCCTAACAGTCATGACAAGCTACTTGTTGGCAGGGTTTTACGGAAGACACAAAATGGGAGGCAGAAAAGGAACTGCTGATATCCCCTGGACTGCCAATGCTGCTCTACAGCCTGCCAAACTCAGCAGACTTTGCAGGTAATGAGACACCTTTGGGGAGAGTTTGTGGTTTTTCATATTAAAACCTCTGCCCATCTTTGCAGTAGAATTATTTATGAATTTTACTCCAACTACAGAGACAGCGCTGGTGGGATTTCTGAGGCCTCACGCAGTAATGACAGGACATCACACTGAAGAGAGGATAAAAGCTTGTCTAAATTGAAAATCTAGGGGTATTTACCAACACAGAGCAAAGACTCAGTCAGTGCCTATTATCTACTGCAGAGATTATCAAATGCTACATGGGTTGAGGGACATTAATGATCATAGATGCTATAAAAGATGAAAAAAATAAATATCTACTTTTTCTCTTGCAAGTGTCACACAACCTTTAAAGCATTTAGATGCTACTTCCCCAGTGAACTACATTTTTAAACCATATCATTCAATCCTGGCTGAGCCTGACCCAAACAATATTGCTAAGTATCAAATCCCAAATCCACCTTCCACTCCTCCAAAGCTGGTGCAGCTCAGAACCTCTTCAAGTTCAGACCTTAGCCAAATTAAGCCTTAGTCTAGCTCACACTCACGATGTCTGTAAAGCAGGAAATTCCACCCATGCTGGATTTTTCAAAGATGTTATATTGACATTTTGTATAACTCAGTACTAAAAAATTGGGCAGCACAAATTGCTATGATGCATTACTGGGGAAAAATATCTTTATCTTCTTTCATACCATCTTGAAAGTTGAAAATTAATAGAGTCATAGAATCATCACATGGTTTGAGTTGGAAGGGACCTTATAGACCATCTAGTTCTACCTCCCCTGCTATGGGCAGGGACACCTCCCACCAGACCAGGTTGCCCAAAGCCCCATCCAGCCTGGCCTTGAACACCTCCAGGGATGGGGCATCCACAGCGTTTCTGGGAAACCCATTCCAGTACCTCACCCTCACAGTAAAGAACTTCTTCCTTATACAAAATCTAAGTCTACCTTCTTTTAGTTTAAAACCATTACCCCTTGTCCTGTTACTACATACCCAAGAGTCTCTCTCCATCTTTCTTGTAGGTGCCCTTTATATAGTGAAAGGCTGCAGTAAGTTCTCCCTAGTCTTCTCTTCTCTAGGCCAACCATAACTCTCAGCCTCTCTCCATAGGAGAGGTGTTCCAGCCCTCTGGTAATTTTCATTGCCCTCCTCTGGACCTGCTCTAATAGGTTAAAGCAGGAAACTCTGCTGAGATGAACTCTTATGTATTTCACTCATTTTTTCATGCTCCTTTTTTTCCCCCAATTCCAGTTTTTCATTTTTTCCATCCATCCATTTTCAGCAACTGATTACAGAAATACCACATTTTAAGACGCTATCCCAGGATCCTGCATGAAATCCCACCACAAAGCAGTCACTAAGACTAAATACTGAACAGTCTTTGGCCTGTAGACATGCCCAAGGGATGGGGCTTGATGAGGGCTTGGATCTCGGTAGAAGCCAGCTGAGAGGTACTGCTCATCCAATTTTTTAGTGCTCAGTGCTACTACACAGGAGAAGCTTGGTTTAGCAAGGAACCCTAGGGACAGGCCCCCCCCCGTGAAGACCATCCAGATGTTTGCAGCACACCACATTGCCAAGGGTCCTTTGGAAGCCATTAGCTGTTCAGGAGCATGGGGAGAAAAAGGGAGGGAGAGAAGAGGAAATGTCTGCTGAGCACACTCACAGAAATAAAAAGAAAAGCACAGTCCGAGTTCCAGAAATGAAAAACTGTTCTCACTGAAGTAGGTGGGAGCTTTGCCACCAGATTTCAATGGAGACAGAATTTCACCCGATGTGAACAGTACTCTGGAAATATCCTCCCTCCAGACACACTGTGGGAGCCCTTCTGGCTCTGAATGCTCGCTGGAAAGGGAAATTAAAACCAAACCAAGAAAACAATACCAGAATGATTAATCAACAAACCAAAAGGATGCAACAGCAATTAAGCAAAAAGTATTGCAGAAATGGGTGGGAAGAAGCAGCAAGTCCCTTATGTCATGGACCACTGAACATCGCCAGGAAAAAGAAGGGATGCAAAGATGGGTGCTTGTGGTGCTGGGTAAAGGCTGCCATGTCAAGTCTGCACTGGAGGCAGTCTACAGAGACTCAGTAACAAGAGGAAGAAAAACTTCTATCACAGATTCAGCCTCGGAGTATGTTCCTGTCACCAATGCTGTGTAAAGAGGCCAGAATCCAGTAACTTCAGCAAAAATTCCTAGGAGCAATCAGTGTCAGCACATATAAATTCCCAGGCAGGATAGTTCACAGAAAGGGCATGCTTAGCCTTGTGTAACTATGAGGATTCTGGAAATAAGAAATACAAAGCATGAATACAATATGCAGTCGCAATGCCTATTAAATCCCAACTATATGACAGCTACGACCCAGCTATTTAGCCTACAGTTACCCTCTGATTTAGTTAGCATTTGGTTTCATACCACAACTATATGGTGGTTCTGGATGCTCCCTTTCACTGACTTAGAGTTCAGGCTGCCTGAGATGCTAAGCTCTACTTTTCAGAGTGCCTGAACAGCCTCAAAGCCACATATGCCAGCTAGAGGTACAAATTCCCAGCACTGATGGTTGGAAGCTGGGGCTGATTCCAAGGAGCTCATCTTTGCTGTGAGCTCCACTACAAAAAGAGACCAAATGGCTCTGCTTCTGGGAACTACTGCAAATTGCACCACTTTGGATGTGGTGATGACAGCATGTAAACTTCCACACCTACAACTGACTAGTATTCAAGTTCTGTATTCCACTGTGAGATGAGAAATCCAGATGAAGATTCCTGGCTACAACATATCAATGATGTGTGAGTGAGCTCTGGGAGCCCTGTGGTTTGTTGCCTCATTACCTGAGTGTTGAGACAGACCCACTGGCCTTGGTGCAAGTTTCTCATCCATGGACTCTGCTGTCAGCCCTCAGGATTGCCAGGTGTTAGGGACTGTTGCCCAGTGTCATCAAAGGCAAGGGAAAAAAGGGAGGGCATAAAGGCAAAATAAAGCATCTGCAGCCCTGTTGCGCTCCTCTGACTCAAAGTAACTTTTTCAACTAGTTACGTAGCTGGCAACGTGGAAAATGAAGAACAAATGTGTTTGGATGGACACTAATGCTTTTGCAAACTCTCAAAACAAACCTGGAGGGGGAGAGCGTGGCTGGAGAGTTACAGCTCTTGTGCTCCCTGGCTGCCTCTACACCATTGTTACCACTGACGACAAACCAAAAGAACTGCTTCTTGGCATGCCAAGATCCTGGGATGAAAAGCATGAACTGCCCCTAACGTTGGGCTTTACACCAGGCTGCTGGCTTTTCTCAATTTGGGCCACACAGCTGTGGGAGTAAAGGACACTCATGGCCCTTCTTCCCTACCTCAGCCCTGAACCTTGTAAAGAGCAGTGGGACAAGGGTAGTTATCTACCAGGGGAGCTGCTGGCTTCAGGAGCACTCAGAGGGTACAGCTGAGACCAGAGTCTATCTCAGCCTTTAGTAGCATTGTGGCAAAATCTTTCCGTCACAGTTTAAATCAGCCTCAAATGTATTTAAAAACAATTACTGGAAGGAACAAAATAACATCTTGTTTTGAACAGCCCTTGCCAGCACCCAAGGAGGCTTGAGAAAGTCATATCCCACCAGCTGACAGGCTGGCCACGGATCACAGCCGGGTCTATAACCTTGCTGCTCACACCCCTTGCTGGATCCAGTATTTTGACCATAAAAGGACCCAAACTGAAACAAGTACCTAATCCACAAAAGACGAGTTTAAAAATCCACTTCTGGGTCATTTATGGCTAAGGTCACAAGTCCAGTATTTCCAGAAGTTATTTTCACTGCCATGACAGTGGCTGCAACATGAAGGAAAATATGATCATTTCAGCCTAGCCCTCTCATGTCTCTCCCATTTTTTACACATCACATTTTTTTGGCGTCACACCCAGGGTCAGAGTAGTACGTAAAAATGCTTGAAAATATTATTTTTTTCCAGGACCTGTGTTGGCTACATATACAAGCCTGTATTTTATCACATTCTTCTACCTCCCTTCAAGTATATCTGATGATTTTCTACAATATTCTTGTCAATACTAATGCACCAACTGGTATCAAACAGATATGTATTTTCTACTGATCTGCTATTTTATCTAAAAGTGAGAATTTTAAACAATCCTCACTCAAAACAGCTGACAACCATTCTTTTCAAACTGTCAGAAGTAGATTTTCAACAATGAACATCAGAAACATTAGAAACAGAGCCATGCAGACATTTTCAGGGTTACTAGCTCAAATGGCACCTCTTGAACAAGCAAAAACTACACTGAAAACCTCCAAATTCCTCCTTTTTAGTACAAATCGGCAGCATTATTTCACCATGCTCAAGTTTTCAAGTGCAGGACCATCAATCCTTATGAAATGAGAAATTCAAGTATGAATAAATAATCAGACAAGCTTCAGTTGGCGTAAGAAGATAAAAAGAAAGGCAAAAACAGAATTCAACATTCTTTTTTTCTTGTCCAAAGGCAGTGGAAGTGATTGCTGCATTTACTATTTATCTTATGATACGCAGGTAATAACTTCCACATGGTCACATAGGCCAGTGAAGAAAGGCAGGCCAAAGGACATGTAAACAATATCTGAAGATGACCATAAATTTGTATTTCTTTGTATTGACTGAAATAGCTTGTTCTTCTGTCCGTGTGGGGGACTCCAACTAGAGGTTGTTATCCTACACACAGATTTGCGCACAGGCTGGGAGTGTTTGCACCGCAGCAGAATGACATGATAGTTACATCTACTTACCCTGTAGATTTCCACTTGGCTTAAGGTAAGGTCACTGCTCCAGTAAAAAAGGCCTCAAAGGCCATTTTCCCCCATTAAATATCGGTTTGTGATTCAGGTTTCTAATAATTTCTTTCAGAGCAAATTCTGCCAGAAAGAGGAACTTACTGCTTGTTGTGAAGTTACCCTCCCCAGCCTGGGGAAAGGAGTCTACATCTTGGATGACTTGTAGCACTCCCACAGTCCGCACCGGGGGATCCAGAGCAACAGAGCTCTCGTTCACTGTTGTATCGCTGGCTCCTGTTATCTGGTTGGTTGGAGGTCCTCCTATGGATGCTTCCAAGTCCGGAGGTATATCATCCATGCAATCCGCGTTTGGCTAATGGGAAGAAAAAGAAGAAAAGTGAGCTTTGATTTTATAAAAACGCTTAATTTACTTGCTCCTACTTTTTTAGGCTTTTTCATTTTCTCTTAAACCCACTGCTCCTATTGTCATTTTCTTGATTCCCATGGAACTGCTTATGAACAAGTACTGAAAATGGCAACATAAGATGAATAAACATGCACAGTTTGCTTGCTTAAAACCTATTAATGCAATCTGTTGGAAGAGAGATCCAAAGCATGCATTGGAAATATTCAGTGCTAGACTGTCACTTACAATCTCTAAATATCCTTATTTATACTTCTTAAAGGTTTTGGGAGCATGTAAATTGAAAAAATAGTTCACTTATTGATATGATCTGCTCAACACAGGCAGATTGCTGAGTCAGATTACGAATGTAAACACAGACAGTAGCTGAAGGGGGATGATTATCGTTTCTCTAAATATACATTTTATTGAGCTGATATCAGACCTTTCAGGAATAGGAATTCATGGAACTGCCTGTGGGCGCATCTATGTGTGGGGTGCGAAAATAGAAGCTAAAACTGTTGATAAGACAGTATTTTAACATGAAAAGATCTTTTTCTTTGCTAATGCTGTATTTCCTGCATAAATAAAATGATGAGAAAAGAAACAAACAAACAATATTGGAAAATTGAAGAGTTTTATTTAGATCAGACTCTTTCTTCGTTTGTGATTCAGACAGCACGGATGGAAGTTCTCTGTAACTTCTTCTTTCTTGCAGTTTTATAGTGAACATGACTACCCCTACAGAATGGGCCAAGCTTTTCAAGTCAAGTGCCTGCCTTTCTATTGAGCTTACAGGGAAGCAATGAGAGGGTGTTTTGGTGTGCACCTTTTGCACTGCATCCTTAACGTTAAAGCACCTATTTGGGGAGAACACTGAGCATTCAAGTGGGCAGGGAGGGCTGTTTGTCCAGCAAGAAGACCACATCCAAGCTGGGCAACTAAGAAGTCAACTAATTCCCACCCCTGATTTCTCTAGGCCTGTTTAAAAGTCTGATGCTCCCCTTCACACAGCAGTGACTTCTATGGAGCTCCCCATAAACACTGGCGTAAAACATAGGAGTAAAAGGTTCTTTTTGCTCTCCGAGGAAACAGATTCTTGTGCCATTATCCCACACAGCTGGGTCTAGTTCTCCCCAAGGCATGGAGAAAACTTTTTTGCATAACTATTTCAAGATCTGGACTTGAAGTTTTAACCTACCATAACAAAAAGCAAGGATAATTCAGAAATGAGGATACTGTTTGGCAGGCCCAAAATGACAGAGGGGCATTGCAAGGTTGAGCTGCAATTACGTAGATACATTGTTAAGCTAGGAAACATAAATTTATGTATATCATTATTGTCCAGGAGTCAGAAGGCTAATCTGGATCAGTCAGTTGGGCTTCCTCTAATTTCAATAGCCTGAGATAATTTTGCTGTGTGATTCATCCCGCCCTACGGTAAGTGCTATGAATTGCCCTTTCTACCTTCCTACTGCTCACCACTAAACAGAGAGGGGGCTTAAGCTGCTAGACTGGAAATCCAGCATCTGGATGGCTAAAGTCAAGAGGTGATGAACCTGCTCCACAGATCTGATTTTTGCTATGCTTAGGTGTCTCACTTACTAAGGCATTTCTGAAAATTCTCAGAACCTGTCTGTCTCCAACAGCAGCCATCTAGAAAGTAAGTAAAATATACAGCAAAGACATAAACAGAGGCTTAGCTTTAAGCACAAGAGTAATCCCTTTGAACTCTGGGGGTTACCATATGCTTGCATTTTTTGCAGAAGTAGGACCTTACTATGCTTTCTCTTTTCCCATATATTCCGTCTGATTGTTGCCATCTCCTGAGTATTTTTTCACAAATGTTCCTAATGAAAAAGACGTGAACTTTACGCAATCCTCAGATGACTTGTATCCACAAGCCGAAGTTTGGGATAAAAATTACAATTGCCATTGTCTGGCTCCAACCTAATCCACAGGCAGTGAGCGCTCCTCACAACTGGGATAAAGGCACATTCAGCTACACGTGACTTTAATGAAACCCACCAAACTTGTACTTTTCTGAGTGAAACACCAATTATTCATCTGTAGGCCTTGGATCCAAATCATTCATTAGATTTACCATTCTTTCCCTCACCCTCAGCTGTTATAACAAATGCCTTCAGAATTTCATTTTAAAATTACATTTGACTTTGAGGGCAGTATATCTTAAAGAAAAAAGACCTGCTTTTTTATTTTGTACTCTAAGAAAAATTATTTCAAAATTTTTTCAGGGGATCAGTTGTCTGTCCTTTGCTCTGATTCCAGTTATTCCTAGAATGGGGCTTTATCACTAACTTTTAAACGTTTAAAAATAATTGAAAGCCAAACCAAACATAAAAAAGATGCTAAGATAACATTGCTTGATATAATTAATCCCTTTACTCCTGAATCATTTTAGTTGGAAAAATAGTGCAAATTAAGCAGTATACTATAAAACTAACGATATAAAATACTGATCGAAAAAACTACATTAAGTTTTTTGCTGTCAGGGTGACCCAGATACATTTTCTAAGTTTAATTATATTGGTTTCACTCATTCCCTGCATGTAAGTGCTTTGAGGGCACAATTCCACTAAAGTCAAGGGAAGGCTTTGTATTGACTTCTGAGCGCTTGGCTAAGGCTCTTAGTGAATAGCTTCAAGTCATCCAATCTGCTGCCAAAAATGCAGCTGTCTGCTTATCCAGCAGATATTTGCAGAAAAGAGGGAGAAGCAGAAGGAAACTATTTTATGTGATATGATCATCCCAAAAGCAATGTAGGTCTTTGAAAGTGAAAGTCACTTGCACTGATAATTCACTTCAAATATTACAGCCGAAAGAGGTAAAAGTCTGTGAGCTGGATTCACCAGCACAGCGACGGTGGAAAAGGTTACTCCAAACGTTTGCTGATAGATACTCAGTTAATTATCCTCTGGAGCTGCAGAGTGCCACGGTGAAAAGCTGGGATGTTAGGGTGCTCAGCTACCGTGAAAATCAGTGCAGTCAGTTTAGTGCCTCACTGCAGCCTGAAGATCCTGGTTTTAGGGCAGATAATCTGAAGTCATTGTTACAAATTAAATGGAGAGTTTAGATGTGAAGTGAATTGAAATATTTAGAAATTTCTTTTTTAACCAACCATTTCCTGGAAAATCCCAGGTCTTCCTGCTAAATGAAGCACAATCTATCCACAGTTGCACAAGCCAGCTCTTTAACAACAACCATAGGACAAACATTCAGCTGGCAGTAGAAAAACTAATAGTCCTGCCTATGGTAAGATTTCCTCATTCCTCCCATTGTGAAGTCTGCAAAGGTCCTTGGCAAATTGGTGCTCAAGCCTCCCATCAGAGACTGCTGCCTGCCTAAGGCTTCTTTTCTCTCTGTGGAAATTTCAGCTAAGATGGCTCAGCAAGGCTCAAGAACGTGGTTAGGGAATGGCATTTTGCTTTATCCACTCTACAGAAGCGTTTGCCACCTCTTGCTGAGAAGCCCTAGAGCTTTACAGCTTCTTCCCGGGAAATGTCTTTTCCCACAACAGCCTACTGACATCTGGCTAAATTATGAGCCTCTGAAAAAATCAGTTCATGTGTGCTGTTGGAGCCTGGTGGCTTATTAGGGACTGACAACTGCAGGCTCCAAAGAGAACAGGGCTTTGTGTGGTGCCAGGAAGCTGGCTGTGCCACCAGAAACCACTGCACAGGACCAACACCCTCCCAAGCTGCCCCAAGCTGCTGCTATGGGGCAAGGAGAAGGGTGAGGATGCTCAGTGTCTGTGCAGGTAGAGAAGAGGTCTTGTGAGATGAGCAGGGAGCAGAAGCATGGGCAGTGACACCAGGCAGGAGGGGGCTATGCAGAGAAGAAGCAGGGACAAGAGACAAGGTAGGAGAAGCAGCAGCAGAAGTTAAGGCAGATTTTAAAAAGAGAAAGCGGAGAAAACAGAGCAGGAACTGATAGCAGTACAAGAATTTTTAACCCCCAAGCTACCAGATGCTCTCAGACTCCTGTTCCCTTTGCTGTCAGCCAGAGGAAACCCTTGACATGAAGGCTACCGTATGTTCCCAGTTCCCATGGACAACCGTTCCTACTGTAATTCACCTCAAGGGGTAAAGCTAACATGCAGTTCTTCCCTCTCCCTCCCTAACTTTAACCAATGCCTCATGCACGTGGCAGCCAGTATGCTTTCTCCAAATGATGGAGCAGGCTGTTTTCAGTTTGTCATCTTAGAACATACTAGGAATTTTTTTACAGAAATTAATAAAATAAAAGCCTTTGAACAAACTTGGCTAGTGGAACATTAACACTAAAAATCAAACACTTGGATGTTAAGACAGACCAGTGCTGAGGCTGACTCTGAAATCTTAATTTGACCCAGTTGTGTATGTGGGTTACAACAGTATCCTTAATTACAAGATCAGTATAGCTATTTCCACAGAATCTCCATGTGGAAAGTTCTCACTGAGGAAGCAGAATGGATCCCCCTTCTGCCACACAGTACAGAGACAACAAGACCAGGGGCTGTGAGAGCTAAAACAAAGGCTGAGGAAACTGAATGGTGCTTTTAACTCCTAGTTGTGGCAATTAGATTCTATACCTGCTGCTACAGAGCTGTTCATGTATAGTAATGCCAGTCTTGTAAACCAAAACTTTTGCAAGAGGTCTGTAGGCACGTTTTTCCTCCCCTTGATGTACCCAGCCTCAGACAACCTGTCTGATTTGCGTACATGCTTAGCCTTCAGCAGCTGCCAGTGAAGTCTGAGAGCCATATTCTGGATGTAAATACTGACAGATGGTACTAAACTTTCTGGGAAGACCTTAACATCTAGACTAGATGATCTCCAGAGGTTCCTTCCAACCTCAGCCATTCTGTAATTCTGCGAGCTATTTTATTTTATACAGCTCTCTCATATGTGAGCTAGCATGTAACTGGGGAGGGCGTTTAGAGCACCTGTTCATGTACTGACCAGTGCTTCAGTATTGAACTTCACTATCACAT
The DNA here is from genome assembly GCF_040182565.1 of Anser cygnoides. Taxonomy (NCBI): domain Eukaryota; kingdom Metazoa; phylum Chordata; class Aves; order Anseriformes; family Anatidae; genus Anser; species Anser cygnoides. Next base: position 41,479,935 of record NC_089876.1, read on the forward strand.
GGCACGCCTCGCATGCTGTGAGAAATGACTCGCTTCTTCCTGGAGAAGCCCCTGATCTCTGTGATAACTGCAGTTAGGAAACTGGCAGACAGTACATGTACTATCTGGATAGAAACAAGCAACCTAAAAAGATTTATTTTTTTTTTTAACAAGTTCTAACCACACCTAATTGTACCAAGTAGCAAAGAGCTTAACCACTTCTTTTTTAGCATGGGGTCTGCCACATGCTTAGTTACTGGTAGACATATTCCTAATTGGAATTAGCAATACAGAGCTTGCTACAGATAGACTTTAAGAGAAATCTGACAGAAAAGAGATTTGGCTTCCTCGAATGAGCAATTAGCTGTTCTCAACTGGTATATCAGGGAAATTTTTATTTGTAGACCTTCTGCTTTGAGATTTGAATTGTGCGTGGAATTAAAAACAACAAAAAAAAAACAAACAAAAAAACACAGCCCTGATTTAAAACACAAATGAAAGCTGTACAAAACAATGTATAAATCCACTGAAACACCAGTAAGCAATCCCCTGCTCGATAAGCCGGGCCGGGCGTCACAGACACACAAACCCCAACACTCAACACGCATTCTTTCTTGCTGATAGAAGTGGGATGCAGGAGAGAGGTCGAGTCACACATTTCAGCTTGTATTACCTTTAGCAAATTAACAAACAAATCAATAATGTGGCAGGAAGAGTAGAATGGGAACAGACAGGCAAAGGACTGGGGATGCAACCAAGTGGCTGGCGTTTCCCATCTGCCCCAACCAGCTCCTCTGCAACGTGCTTACCGGGATCCCTAGAGCTTTTAAAATATTCATTTTACACATAGGGCAGGTACGATGGTCTAGCAGCCAGGGGTCTACACAGGACTTGTGAAAAAGATGCCTGCAATGAGAAACAAGACATTTTAATTCAAATCCACCACAGCACAATTTATCACTTAGTACCAGACACTTCTTCTGTATTCAGTGAAGTGCAAGCACTTCAAATGGTGCGGTTTGTGACCTCTGCAAGGACTGCAAGTCTATATCCTATGCAGACAAAGCTTTAAAATGATTTCTGCAGCATGTCAAGCGCATATGCACAGTATTACTCAGTTGAGTTTGGAAAAGAAGATGTACACAAACAGAGAATTAGGAAAAATACACAAAGTGCAGAAGCAAAACCCATATTCTTTAAACGTTAAAGGCTGTCAGTAAACAAAACCTACTTGCTGGTGAAATCACATTACTGTTTCCTGAGGGTTCTGCAGACAAACCTGATTACACAAAGGTGAAGCCATTGGAGTTCTGGTATTATTTTTAAGGATGCACACATAAGGAAAGCAAGTTAGAAAAAAAAAAAAGCTACTCTTCATTTAAATGGAAAAATCAGGGTGATATTTTTAAAGGGTTCTCCCTGACTTTTCCTTCTTTAGAATTTGCCCATCAAAGCGATCTCCTAAACAATTCCAGCCCTTAAGAGGTTGTTGCTAATCCCATGCTCCATCTGAAGTGACCACTAATTAACTACCTGAGCCATGTAGCTGCTGGGCCACTTTTCTTACACATTGTCCAGGCAGAGGAACTGAAAACTTACCTACCTTGGCCTGACACAAACTGAGACTGAACATGGAAGTATTTAGTGTACAAACCTGACTGACAGCTGTATTTTCTCTTGTGAGCATATTCTGTTATCCTACGGTTGTAGAGGGTGAATGTTGCAAAAATGCAGGAATGTGGGGCTCAGGATTTAAGAAACGCTGGTGAAGAGGTCAAATAAAGCACCTAAGGCTCAGCCTAAGGCAGATAAGTTCCTCTCTCTTGCTTCTTTCTCTTTTCCTTAATCCACAGGTGGCATATTTGGGCTGACAGTAGTGCGCCATTGGCTTATCTTGTAGGCAATGCACCTGCTCTCTACTTCTGTGTTCTGTGGCTTGGGATAGTTTGCTTTTGGCTGGCTCCCCTCCTTCTGAAGAAAAGGGAAAATTTCCTACCATACTCATAGCCTCAGAAACTATACTAATATGTAGGAAAATTAGTAAAAAAAAAAAAAAAAAAAAAAAAAAAAGTAATATTTTAAAACTTTTTTTAAATAAATCTTTTCTAAACAATGAATAACCTAAGCAAAATGGAAATAGGGTATTGTATTCTGAAATATGAGGGTTTATACATAAAAACTTGCCCCAAAAGGTGCACACTAAGACTTGTTTTGAAACAACATATAGATCAGCTCTGACTTTCCTAAGGCAACAGGTGTCCCACATTTTACTTGGCAGAGCCTGAAAGTCACATTTCTGTCTGCTTGAACTTTCACATTTGAGCAGTCTCCAGCCTCCGCTTCCCTGTGCTGTCACTGACCCATTCGCACCGCTTGCACAGCCAAGCCATGCAAACCCAGCAGGTAACAGCAGCTGGGCACAGCTCACAGCGGCCCCGTGCTCCACCTGGAGCGGGCATATCGCAGCATATGCCAGCCTCCACTAGGAAATGCAATCTCTGAGCAAGCCAGAATCACAGTTAATGTACCAAAATAATTTTAAATATTTAAGTGGTACATATTCAGCTGAATGGGCTGGCTGCTGTACTCTGTCACAGCGTCTCTCACATAACAAGATACACATAGCCTTTCAACTTCGGATGGAAGATACTGAGGTGCACCTTTATCAATATCGATTTGCAACCCCGGCTCTTACTAATGTGGTATCGGCCCACGTACTAGCTGGCTGGCATACCAGCTGGCTTCAGTTCTAAATAACATTAGAAATGCAAAGCCAAAACTAAGTGAAATCTCAGAATGTTATTCTTTTCACTTGAATATTTTTCTCACTACTTCTAGAAGAAACAGAATCTTTGAGAAACAAAGCTACGTGGCGAATTGTCACATTGCTGTACTTGGTCTGACTTCACACAACTATGGGAAAGGGCAGATCTGTTCTTGGCAGTTTGACCTACTCTAATTATATCGGTTGGCTGTGATACCAAACTGTGTCACACCACATCTGATCTTGCATGTCAATATGATTGATGCAAATGAAGTATTGTGATATTTTAAGTTCAAACCACTACTCTACTAAGGCTACTACAGTTCACAACCCTCCTCAAAACAAGGCTTGTCTGACCTGATAAAAACATAGTGCACTAAATTTCCATTACCAAAATCTGTTTCAGATAAAAAAAAAATATGTAACTTCTATCGAGCCAGGTTACTGTACACTGGAAAGTCCCCTCTTGTTTTCAAGTTCTAGCTTTGCAAGCCTCAGTCAGGTTGTAGTTCATATTACAGCATTTCATTATGCTTGTTAATCACCAAAAGCTTGGAATTTTCATGGCTTAAAGACTTCAAAAACTGAAGGTTAGCATTTTTAAAGTTGGCTTCAAAAAACAATCCTGTAAAGAAACCCTACCAATGCTGAGTAATTTAAATACATGACAGATCACATCACTTGGCACTTCCCAATACTACACTGTCACAGTGTATTACGGCTCTATTAATTTTAGATTTAATACGTACAACGAAAGGATGTTGATTATTAGACAAAAATCAACACAAAAATGGAATGCTACTGAAATCAGATAAAGATTTCAATTTTAAAATTTTTGTACCACATTGTACAATTAGAGAGCTCATATTATCTATTTCCATACATGTAAGCATTTTGTATGGAAAAGCAGTGTTGCAGGCTTTGCAGATTAGGATTTGAAGGTTTATTTTACTCTTTATTAGCTATAACACTGTATATATACTTATGGCTTTCAACAAATCCTTGACTGATCAATGCTCTGATAAGTTTACCGTCTAAATTCAGTTAAAATAAGGGTCAGCACAAAATAAGATGAGAGTGTAACAATGATATTTCAGTCACACACTAAGACAAAGACGTAAAAAGATCAACTGAAAAAAAAATCCTTCTCTCTCTACATTTCTGACTGATTCAAGTTTTAAAAGGAAGGAGACGGTAGAAGCACCGTGGATGAGTTCAGAAGTAATGATCCACACAGGGAGACAGCAAGAGAGATGTTTCAGACACAAGCCAGGAACATGGCTTTGACGATGAAAGTCATAGCTGAAGAAAATATGTGCTTTTTTTTCCTGTTGTGTGCAACCACATGCATTGCAAAACTATGTTGATTTGGATGGGCTGAAAAGTTTCTCAGAAGAACTGTAATTGATTAGTTGAGAAAGAGGAAGGCAATAAGAGAGATGTTGTAACAATCCTCATACAAGACAAAGTTTTCCATAAGCAGAAAGGAAACGAACTGTTCTTCACCTCTCCTAGGGATGGATAACAGACACGATGGTGTGTTCAAACTGCAGCAAGTGAGATTCAGGTTACACAATAGGAAAAGCTTCACCGCTGTCAGGGTGGCAAAGCACTGCAATAAATTATCAGGGGAATTTGCAAAGTCTCCATCCTCAGAGGCTGCAGTGTGTTGGAAAAATAACTCCCAAGAATGACACGTGCACAGCCAATGCCTCCGCACCATGGGGGTGGTGGCCTCCTGGGATCCCTCCTGCACTGCTCTGTGACTCTGTGACTGCACAGGGCTGTGTAAAGCTCAAAGAGTCACAAAGTAAGGAAAAGAATCTCAAAATCCCAGAGCATTTCATTTAGTGTTATCTAATTAGCACTTAATATTTTTTAACAGGAGATTACTTTTGTCTGAAATGCATTTCAATTTTCTTTAAAGCTGCAATTTTGAACATACAACAAAAAAGATTTATTTTGGGCTCAGCCCAAAAATAATAATAATAATTTTATCTTTGTAAAACTCTTGTAAAACTTCTGACTTGCCAACAATTATGAGAAGCTTTTTTTTTCCAGGGTAAGGGGAACTGCTCTCCTCCCACCTTCCAGTCCTAGTTCCAACTTTCTGAACTGCACGCAAACAAACCTAGCAGTCACACTTTTTTTTTTCCCAAAAGAAAAATGCAAGCTTAGACAAAAGGAGGCAAAAGCAGAAAGAAAAATACGTTCCCAGGGCCCCAGACTAAAAGCATCAGTTGCTTGGATTAGAGATGGGACAGCAGCATAGGACTGAGAAGAGTTTTGGTATGAGGCTGAGCAGCACTGTAGTACCTTACAAGAAGGTTTGGGCTTTATAGGATGCGTATGTGCTACTATTTGTTTGTTCTTAAGGCAGAAGAAGGAAGGACAAAGGAACACGATGATGAGGGTAAGTGGGAAAATGGAATAAAAGGGAAGAAGTGTTGTGATGAAATGACTTTCACAGGAGGCCAATGAAAAGAAAGGGAAGGAGTGGAGCACTCTGTGAGATCACAGTTGTTCAGTGGAGGTTCAGAGGAGCTGTGCAAGCTCAAACAGAGTCAGAACAACCATTTGTTGGTGACAGAAATGGAACAACCTGAAAAAGAACTTATGAAGAAACAAAGTTCTCAGTAGAGATGACATTGAAAGAATTGTCTTGCCTCTCCGTGGATGTTTAGTAAAGTTAGGAGAAGTTTAGTAAAAGGCAGACAAAGGATCTGCCACTATAAGTAACTTCTCCAAAGAACGTGCAGAAAAGATGAAGGAGTTTTGAAGCTGAAGATGGAGGACAAGCAGAAGGAAGTAGGGCTATGACAAGATGTGTCACTATGGGAACAGTGAACTTGTTTACATTTGATGTTGTGTCAGCACTCTCATAGATAACTTCAGTGATACTTGCTACCATTAAACATAAAAACAGCTGCAAGCCAACACTTTCCTCACCATCAAGTGTCAGTATATGTTTATTTAATACACTCTGTAGAGTGAAGTTTATTAATATGGGCAGTTGGGGGAGATGGCTTCCAAGGAGGAAAGAGCGGAAGAAGCACAAGTTAACTAGAATTCTCCTCCCAGCTCTCCAGTGTGGGCTACATTCACAACAGGCTATCCCAGTGCCAGCTCTCTGCCAACTGTAAAAAGAGGAGCTTTGGGGAGACAGCTTAAGTGCTAGTAAACATCTGTATATACAACTTCAGAGCTCATACGCTGAAATACTGGCCGGTGGATTCTGGTACCAGTTTCTTAGTAGACTCAGGACTCAGCAGCCTTAAAAAACAACAACAACAAAAATAAAAAAAATCTGAAGATATACAGGGCTTCATACTGAGTGTGTCTGCTAGCAGTGGTTTTCCCAGCACAGCCTGCAGGATAAAGCATCCTCTTTCATTTGCAAATCTTGGGTCACATTTGGCTATGCAGGTAAAAAGTTCTACATCTTGAGCAGCTCCTGGATAGACGACAAACTAAGGTCAGCCAGCACTGGTGTCATGGTATTGGCTTCTGTAAGGCTCAGTGAAATGCCAGCCTTTCATTAAAGAGGGCTGACTAATGCAGTTCCCTTACTAGAAACTACAAACGGTTTAACTGAGGATGCTGGAGGAAGAAACCTACAGTGTCTGTAGGCCTTTATCAAGATATAACGATATAACACTCTCCTACTCACTTAACAGAGACGGAAAGCTTTCTTTTTTTTTTTTGTTTTGAGGAGAAAAGTCTGACAGCAGCAGAAAGAATCATGACTAGCATTTTCCTGTTTTGGAAGTCCAAGCCCATGTGAATTAATGTTTAAGATACTGCCCTCACAATCCGGCCAACAGGAAAGCCAGGGTCTGTGAAGTAGCGGCTTGAGAAAGATCTTTTAGTTTTTATAATTCAAAACTGCTTAGGCTCAAACTGTGAGTATTTTACAAGACAGATCTGCTGCTGCTAACCTTTTAGCATGAGTCATTTTCTAGGCGACCTTTTAAGTCAGCCAAGAACTGAACATCACCTGTTAACTATGTGTTTCCTATTCACTCTGCTTGACTCAACACTGTGCATGACAAAATCTGACTGGAGCCTCACTGAATTATGAGGCGAGACACAAACGAAAGTTAAAGAGTAGACTTTTTTTTGCTGTTTTATAACTACCTCTGAAAACTGCCTGTCTCTATTGTGTACAATTTCCAAACTTTATTATGCTTCTATGAAAACAGGCTTGATGCCAATGCAAGGTCCACATTTTCTGGTAATTTCTCATTTTTGTCTGTATTTCTGCTTCATGAAGTGTGTGTTTGCAGAAAAAAAGAGTTCATATGCAATTTGTCATTGTGGGGGATTTACAGTAGGTCAAATTTATGATTAATCTGTTGCTTTTTGTTTGCCATTTAATGATGGCAGTAAACAGATTAATGAGTCATATGAATGAACAGAAATGGACAGCTTGTAACATTCAAATATCTACTAGGGAAAAACATAGCAGGAAAAGAAACAAATATTTCAGCTTCTCAAGCCAATGAACACGTATCCAGCAGAAGAAACTCCATAAAAATCTATGCTCTATATATACTGCACTTGAGATCACTCTTTCTAGGGTAAAAAGCACTTGCCCTTGCTCTCTTGGGAGAACCACTGTTCCTAGGAAATTTCCTAAGAAATTGATTTATTTAGAGAAATCTTTTGTTAGCTAACACTTCATGGATGATAATAAAATGACACAGAGAGGTGACTACAGCTGTTATAGGTGGCAAAAGGCTGCACTCCTGTGTCACATCACTGTGAGTGTGCGTGCAGCACTGGGCATGGTCATGTGAAGGGAAGAAATGAGAAAGAACAACCGTAAAAAACTCTTGTCACCTCTATGTCCTACATGCCTATGAATATTTTCATGGCAGCAATAGATAACATGGTCTTTCTCACATTCCCTTTTGGCTTATTGCTTCTAGTCAACTTTTTTTTTTTTTTTTGAAAGAAGTCATCCCTCTCCTAACATCTGGTCACAACACAGTACAGCAAAAGTAGTGCTAGTTTCTTTCCATGGGGAGCAGTTAGCCTGCTCTATCTCTGGCTGCTCAGCCCAGGACTCACCTTGAAGTCAGTGGCAAGTTCTTCTAAAGGAGTTATTTTAGATTAATATTAAACTGTTGAGAAAAATAGAAGAATCAAACTCTTTAGTTTAAAAATCTTACTGAAAACTTTGTTAGACATCCAGATCAGACAAAAATTCTGACCATCATGCTAAACTCAGGTTTTCACCACCACTAATGCTACCTTCATTTCAAGTAGAATAAATAGGCATTTCAGATGTCTTTATAGAATAGATTTGGAATAAATCAAAACAATAAACTCTCCTTTTTTCCACCAAGCTCTCAGACAATCTCAGAGCGATATTCTAAGAACAGAGCCTATCTTTTGAAGTAGAGACACTATCAGAGCTTAAAGCATCGTCAGCCTTTAACTTACCTGCAAGGTAAAATTCTGACAACATCATTGGGTTTGTAGCCTTCAATACAAACAGCACAGTTATCAAAGTCTGGCTCAGTTTCCTACAGGAAAGAGAACATTCATCATTATCATTTTTTTATTTTTTTAGCTAATCTCTTCATACAAGAGCTTATGTGACAAAGTAAAACAGTCACCGATGCGTGCTGCAAAATCAATCATGCATTTCCAGAAAAGCAAGTCAGACTTTCAACACGCATCCAGTTTGAAATGTGGAAAGCACACAGATTTAGGTAGCATGTTTGCACTTTCAGGATTTTCTGCATCTTCAGATAATTTCACCTCTTCCTCTCCCTACTCCATTCCATCCATAAATTGCTTACCAGTATTGCTCCACCACCTGGAGGACAGACACAAGTTTAATAAGCAATTGCCATTCCTCTTCTGCCTCTTTGTCCCAGTGGTCTGAAGGAATACTCCATGCAGACATTCATTTGGTAATGAGCAATTTGAAAAATTACCTTATCACCTTTCCTGATTGTTCTGACTTGCAGCTTGCTGATTGCTTTCTTTGCAGCATCTCCAAGCCGGCGCTGTAATAGAAAATTGGTTCTTAAGCAAAGAGTATCTCTTCATGCAGAATTCA